>NC_091282.1:1159838825-1160444763 GCF_032444005.1 Ranitomeya imitator
GTTTGACAGTATAATGGGCTAAATAGTGTACGTGTTTTATTCTGCGTGTGCAAGGAGCAAAATTAATAGAGCAACCTTTGACTTGTGCAGCATTAATGCTGTTCAAGGTGTGGCTCTTGTACCTTGCAACACCTGAGGGGGGGTTAAAGGTAACTTTTGAAATTGGTTCAACCAGGCTTCGGCCTACACTCTGCTCCTCTCCTCCTCCTGCTGACCCTGGGCTCAAACACCGCTAGTTTTTGCCCGGAAGTGCTAGCTGCACAGAGAAAAACACCAGCCAATGTGTTAGTGGGGTTCGGCAACGCCAGCTGTTCCCCTGCTGTGTAGCCGGCATCGTGTCCAGCACAAGCCACGCTGGCACAACAGACCAAAAGCTGCCACCAGTGCAGGCCTCGGCCTACACTCTGCTCCTCTCCTCCTCCTGCTGCCCCTGGGCTCAAACACCGCTAGTTTTTGTCCGGAAGTGCTAGCTGCACAGAGAACAACACCAGTCAATGTGTCAGTGGGGTTCAGCAATGCCAGCTGTTCCCCTGCTGTGTAGCTGGCAACGTGTCCTGCAAACGCCATGCAGGCACCTGAACTGAAATTAAAGGGAACCAGGACCCACCCCCCCAGGTGTTTCTATGTATAACAGCCACCTTGTACAGCAGTACTGCTGCATTTGTACAAGGTGGCTGACTTTTTCTACTTGCCCACGTTTAATTAAACACGTACAAAATGTGTCTCATTGAGACCATTCCACTGTCCCTGAGGTGTGACTTTCCTTTCTAATGATACGCAGCACCACCCTTGGTAGCGCTTCTTGTCATGTGACATCATTGGTTAGCTGGCTGCGCCTGTGCGTCTGCCCTGCTCGAAACAACGCCCCTCGGTGTCTTATTTTTTTGGAAAGTGAGGGTGTGATTGATGGGCATGTGCAGTGCATATGTTTGCCTGTGTTCACACATCTCCTTCCGCCTTCTTCAGACTGGGTGGCCTCATGGCCGCGGCATGCGATAAGGGATCAGATGAGGCCGCCCAGTCTGAAGCAGGTGTAAGGACATGTGTGAGCGGCAAACATATTTACTGCACAAGGCCACGAATCCCAGCCACGCAGTGTGATTTTTTGAAAACACACTGTTGGTCTGGGATTCATGTCAATCGCTAACCGCAACGGCCGACATGAAATGAGGTCAGAAGACAGGAAGCGCTCACAGCGCATGGACAAGGGATAACAATAGCGCAGTCTCCTGTACAGCAAATAACAATGCTCAGGAAGCTGCAGCCATGCACCAAGGTGTTATTTTGGACACCTGTGCTGCGTCTCCTTAAAAAGACAAGTCACGCCTCCACTACTGTTTGACAGTATAATGGGCTAAATAGTGTACGTGTTTTATTCAGCGTGTGCAAGGAGCAAAATTAATAGAGCAACCTTTGACTTGTGCAGCATTAATGCTGTTCAAGGTGTGGCTCTTGTACCTTGCTACACCGGAGGGGGGGTTAAAGGTTACCTTTAAAATTGGTTCAACTAGGCTTCGGCCTACACTCTGCTCCTCTCCTCCTCCTGCTGACCCTGGGCTCTAACACCGCTAGTTTTTGCCCGGAAGTGCTAGCTGCACAGAGAAAAACACCCGCCATTGTGTTAGTGGGGTTCAGCAATGCCAGCTGTTCCCCTGCTGTGTAGCCGGCATCGTGTCCAGCACAAGCCACGCTGGCACAACAGACCAAAAGCTGCCACCAGTGCAGGCTTCGGCCTACACTCTGCTCCTCTCCTCCTCCTGCTGCCCCTGGGCTATAACACCGCCAGTTGTAGCCTGGAAGTGCTAGCTGCACAGAGAAAAACACCCGCCAATGTGTTAGTGGGGTTCAGCACCGCCAGCTGTTCCCCTGCTGTGTAGCCGGCAACGTGACCTGCAAACGCCACGCAGGCACATGAACTGAAATTGAAGGGAGCCTGCCCCCCACCCCCAGGCGTTTCTATGTATAACAGCCACCTTGTACAGCAGTACTGCTGCATTTGTACAAGGTGGCTGACTTTTTCTCCTTGCCCACGTTTAATTAAACACGTACAAAATGTGTCTCATTGAGACCATTCCACTTTCCCTGAGGTGTGACTTTCCTTTCTAATGATATGCAGCACCACCCTTGGTAGCGCTTCCCGTCTTCTGACATCATTGGTTGGCTGGCTGCGCCTGTGCGTCCGCCTTGCCTTAAACAATGCTCCTCGTTGTCTTACTTATTTTGACTGCGAGGGTGTGATTGATGGGTACGAGCAGTGCATATCTTCGCCTGTCTTAACTCATCTCCTTCCGCCTTCTTCAGACTGTGCGGCCTCATGGCCGCAGCATGCGAGAAGGGATCAGATGTCGCCGCCCAGTCTGATGCAGGTGTAAGGACGTGTGTGAGCGTCGAAAATATTTACTGCTCAAGGCCACGAATCCCAGCACCGCAGTGTGACTTTATGAAAAGGCACTGTGGGTCTGGGATTAATGGCCATCGTTAACCGCACCGGCCAACATGAAATGAGGTCATAAGACGGGCAGCGCTAACAGGGCATTGCCAAGGGATCACACAAGAGCGCAGACTCCTGTACAGCAAATAACAATGCTCAGGAAGCTGCGCCAAGCACCAAGGCGTTATTTGGGACACCTGTGCTGCGTCTCCTTAAAAAGACAAGTCACGCCTCCACTACTGTTTGACAGTATAATGGGCTAAATAGTGTACGTGTTTTATTCTGCGTGTGCAAGGAGCAAAATTAATAGAGCAACCTTTGACTTGTGCAGCATTAATGCTGTTCAAGGTGTGGCTCTTGTACCTTGCAACACCTGAGGGGGGGTTAAAGGTAACTTTTGAAATTGGTTCAACCAGGCTTCGGCCTACACTCTGCTCCTCTCCTCCTCCTGCTGACCCTGGGCTCAAACACCGCTAGTTTTTGCCCGGAAGTGCTAGCTGCACAGAGAAAAACACCAGCCAATGTGTTAGTGGGGTTCGGCAACGCCAGCTGTTCCCCTGCTGTGTAGCCGGCATCGTGTCCAGCACAAGCCACGCTGGCACAACAGACCAAAAGCTGCCACCAGTGCAGGCCTCGGCCTACACTCTGCTCCTCTCCTCCTCCTGCTGCCCCTGGGCTCAAACACCGCTAGTTTTTGCCCAGAAGTGCTAGCTGCACAGAGAACAACACCAGTCAATGTGTCAGTGGGGTTCAGCAACGCCAGCTGTTCCCCTGCTGTGTAGCTGGCAACGTGTCCTGCAAACGCCATGCAGGCACCTGAACTGAAATTAAAGGGAACCAGGCCCCACCCCCCCAGGTGTTTCTATGTATAACAGCCACCTTGTACAGCAGTACTGCTGCATTTGTACAAGGTGGCTGACTTTTTCTACTTGCCCACGTGGAACTCAACACATACAAAATGTGTCTCATTGTGACCATTCCACTGTCCCTGAGGTGTGACTTTCCTTTTTAATGACACGCATCACCCCCGTTGTTAGTGCTGCCCATCTTCTGACATCATTGGTTGGCTGGCTGTGCCTGTGCGTCCGCCCTGCCCAACACAACGCCCCTCGTTGTCTCATATATTATGACTGCGAGGGTGTGATTGATGGGCACGAGCAGTGCATATCTTCGCCTGTCTTCACTCCCCTCCTTCCGCCTTCTTCAGACTGTGCGGCCTCATTGCCGTGGCAGGCGATAAGGGATCAGCTGAGGCCGCCCAGTCTGAAGCAGGTGTAAGGACATGTGTGAGCGGCGAACATATTTACTGCACAAGGCCACGAATCCCAGCACCGCAGTGTAACTTTATGAAAAGGCACTGTGGGTCTGGGATTTATGGCCATCGTTAACCGCACCGGCCAACATGAAATGAGGTCATAAGACGGCCTGCACTAACAGGGTATTGCCAAGGGATAAAACAAGAGCGCAGTCTCCTGTACTGCAAATAAGAACGCTAAGGAATCTGCGCCCAGCACCTAGGTGTAAATTTTGACACCTGTGCTGCGTCTTCTTAAAAAGAAAAGTCACGCCTCCACTACTGTTTGACAGTATAATGGGCTAAATAGTGTACGTGTTTTATTCTGCGTGTGCAAGGAGCAAAATTAATAGAGCAACCTTTGACTTGTGCAGCATTAATGCTGTTCAAGGTGTGGCTCTTGTACCTTGCAACACCTGAGGGGGGGTTAAAGGTTACCTTTGAAATTGGTTCAACTAGCCTTCGGCCTACACTCTGCTCCTCTCCTCCTCCTGCTGACCCTGGGCTCAAACACCGCTAGTTTTGGCCCGGAAGTGCTAGCTGCACAGAGAAAAACACCAGCCAATGTGTTAGTGGGGTTCAGCAATGCCAGCTGTTCCCCTGCTGTGTAGCCGGCATCGTGTCCAGCACAAGCCACGCTGGCACAACCGACCAAAAGCTGCCACCAGTGCAGGCTTCGGCCTACACTCTGCTCCTCTCCTCCCGCTGCTGCCCCTGGGCTCAAACACCGCTAGTTTTTGCCCGGAAGTGCTAGCTGCAGAGAAAAACACCAGCCAATGTGTTAGTGGGGTTCAGCAACGCCAGCTGTTCCCCTGCTGTGTAGCCGGCAACGTGACCTGCAAACGCCACGCAGGCACATGAACTGAAATTGAAGGAAGCCTGCCCACCACCCCCAGGTGTTTCTATGTATAACAGCCACCTTGTACAGCAGTACTGCTGCATTTGTACAAGGTGGCTGACTTTTTCTACTTGCCCACGTGGAACTCAACACGTACAAAATGTGTCTCATTGAGACCATTTCACTGTCCCTGAGGTGTGACTTTCCTTTCTAATGATACGCAGCACCAGCCTTGGTAGCGCTTCCCGTCTTTTGACATCATTGGTTAGCTGGCTGCGCCTGTGCGTCCGCCCTGCTCCAAACAAAGCCCCTCGGTGTCTTATTTATTTTGTCAGCGAGGGTGTGGTTTATGGGCACGAGCAGTGCATATGTTCGCCTGTCGTCACTCATCTCCTTCCGCCTCCTTCAGACTGTGCAGCCTCATGGCCGCGGCATGCGATAAGGGATCAGCAGAGGCCGCCCAGTCTGAAGCAGGTGTAAGGACGTGTGCAAGTAGACTAATTAATAGAGCAACCTTTCACTTGTGCAGCATTATTACTGCACAAGGTGTGTCTCTTGTACTTTGTAACACCTGAGGGGGGGTTAAAGGTTTCCTTTGAAATTGGTTCAACTAGGCTTTGGCCTACACTCTGCTCCTCTCCTCCTCCTCCTGCTTCACCACGGGCTCTAACATCGCTAGTTTTTGCCCGCAAGTGCTAGCTGCACAGAGAAAAACACCCGCCATTGTGTTAGTGGGGTTCAGCAATGCCAGCTGTTCCCCCACTGTGTAGCCGGCAAAGTGTCCTGCAAACGCAACGCAGACACAAAGCTGCCTCCAGTGCAGGCTTCGGCCTACACTCTGCTCCCCCTGCTTACCCTTTGCTCCAACACCGCTAGTTGGGGCTCTAGGAAGACAATCTTTAATAGGCAACGCATCCGGGTTCCAGCACCGCCAGCTGGTTCTCGCCAGTGTTTTTGTCACGGGTACTCCCTCATGCCCAGCCTGGTTCCAGCACCGTCAGCTGTTTCCGGGTACTGTCAAACTCACTGAGACACCTATGCGTTGCCCCGTCGTGTTACGGTCGGGTTAGCCAACTCCAGGGTGCCTCCAGTTTAGGAGCTTCCTATGTGGGCTGCATGAATTGGTAGTCAAGGCTGGTTCTGTAGTGCCAGTAGGCCCAGCTCCCCCTGTAGGACTGTTGGGGTTCGGTAACTGCGGCTGCCTCGCAGCCTAGCTGTTCTCTCCTCTCCTGTGGGCCTTCGGGTCCACCACCTGGTTCCAGCACCGTCAGCTGGTTCCGGGCCGAGCCTTTGGCTTAGGTGCCTCCTCCTGGGTATCCGAGTTCCGCCAACGCCAGGCGGTCCTTGGTAGTGCTTTTAAGCGCGGGCACCTACAGCTTAGTAACCGGGTTCCAGCACCGTCAGCTGGTCCTCGGTCGTGCCATTGGCACTTGCACACTGGGGCAACGCATCCGGGTTCCAGCACCGCCAGCTGGTTCTCGGCAGTGTTTTTGTCACAGGTACTCCCTCGTGCCAAACCTGGTTTCAGCACCGTCAGCTGTTTCCGGGTTGTGTCAAGCTCGCTGAGACGCCTATGCTTGCCCGTCGTGTTGCGGTCGGGTTAGCCAAATCCAGGGTGCCTCCAGTTTAGGAGCTTCCTATGTGGGCTGCATGAATTGGTAGTCAAGGCTGGTTCTGTAGTGCCAGTAGGCCCAGCTCCCCCTGTAGGACTGTTGGGGTTCGGTAACTGCGGCTGCCTCGCGGCCTAGCTGTTCTCTCCTCTCCTGTGGGCCTTCGGGTCCACCACCTGGTTCCAGCACCGTCAGCTGGTTCCGGGCCGAGCCTTTGGCTTAGGTGCCTCCTCCTGGGTATCCGAGTTCCGCCAACGCCAGGTGGTCCTTGGTAGTGCTTTTAAGCGCGGGCACCTACAGCTTAGTAACCGGGTTCCAGCACCGTCAGCTGGTCCTCGGTCGTGCCATTGGCTCTTGCACACTGGGGCAACGCATCCGGGTTCCAGCACCGCCAGCTGGTTCTCGGCAGTGTTTTTGTCACAGGTACTCCCTCGTGCCAAACCTGGTTTCAGCACCGTCAGCTGTTTCCGGGTTGTGTCAAGCTCGCTGAGACGCCTATTCTTGCCCCGTCGTGTTGCGGTCGGGTTAGCCAACTCCAGGGTGCCTCCAGTTTAGGAGCTTCCTATGTGGGCTGCATGAATTGGTAGTCAAGGCTGGTTCTGTAGTGCCAGTAGGCCCAGCTCCCCCTGTAGGACTGTTGGGGTTCGGTAACTGCGGCTGCCTCGCGGCCTAGCTGTTCTCTCCTCTCCTATGGGCCTTCGGGTCCACCACCTGGTTCCAGCACCGTCAGCTGGTTCCGGGCCGAGCCTTTGGCTTAGGTGCCTCCTCCTGGGTATCCGAGTTCCGCCAACGCCAGGCGGTCCTTGGTAGTGCTTTTAAGCGCGGGCACCTACAGCTTAGTAACCGGGTTCCAGCACCGTCAGCTGGTCCTCGGTCGTGCCATTGGCTCTTGCACACTGGGGCAACGCATCCGGGTTCCAGCACCGCCAGCTGGTTCTCGGCAGTGTTTTTGTCACGGGTACTCCCTCGTGCCCAGCCTGGTTCCAGCACCGTCAGCTGTTTCCGGGTAGTGTCAAGCTCACTGAGACGTTCCAAGTTCCACCAACGTCAGGTGGTCCTTGGTAGTGCTTTCAGGCACGGGTACCTCCTGCTTAGTAACCGGGTTCCAGTAACGTCAGCTGGTCCTCGGTAGTTCCATTGGCTCTTGGACCTTCGGCTACCCATCCGGGTTCCAGTACCGTCAGCTGGTTCTCGGCAGTGTCTTTTGCTCTTGTACCTTCTGCTCCCCATCCTGGTTCCAGTCCCATCAGCTGGTTCCGGGCAGAGCCTTTGGCTTAGGTGCCTCCTTCTGGGTATCCGAGTTCCGCCAACGTCAGGCGGTCCTTGGTAGTGCTTTTTAGCACGGGTACCTCCTGCTTAGTAACCGGGTTCCAGTAACGTCAGCTGGTCCTCGGTAGTTCCATAGGCTCTTGAACCTTCGGGTAGCCATCCGAGTTCCAGTTCCATCAGCTCGTTCTTGGCATTTTCTCAGCCTTCTTGTACCTTCTGCTACATTTCCAAGTTGAAGACCCTAACGTCGACGACCAGAAAGACCACCCCGATGACGACGACGACGACGGCTGAGACGACGACGGCGGAGACGACTACGGCGGAGACGACGACACTGGAGACGACGACATGGAAGACCGAGAAGCAGAAGAACAAGAGGCTGCAGAACAAAGAGCAGAAGAACATTAAGCATAACACTTAATATCAGAGCAAAAGATATTATCTAAATTATATGCAGAAGAAGACTAAGCAGTGTATGGGGGTGAGTCCGTTCCTCCTCGTGGTGCCCCTGGATAAAGCCTGATGCTGCAGGCCAAACTGAACGCGGACAAATGTAACTTTTGTGAATGGCAGAACGGAAGGTGTAATCTTCCAACTTTTATAGATAACAACTACGGGAATGCCTGTCACAAATGAGAATATGATGAAGAAGTAGAATAGGAAGAATAATAACAGTTGAATAAAATGAATATGTAGAATAGGAAGAATAATAATAGTTGAATAAAATGAATATGAAGAATGTAATTAAAAAAAAAAAGGTAAAGGATGAAGAAGAAGATGAATAAGGTGAAGAAGAAGTCAAAGATGCTGATGATGATGAAGATGAAAGTGTGGGAAAAGTAAAAAAAAAAGAAGGGGAAGGGCGTGGAATAGTGAAACATCAATATCTGACAAAATAAAAAAAAAATGTACATAGTCAATATCTTTGTCACTCCGAACGTCTTTAAAAAAAAAAAAAAAACATGCTATTCTATTTGATTGGGCTAAACCTCTATGACTTTAATGTCTCCGCCACCTCCCCAAATACATCCTGCATTATTCTTAGTTGTTTTCCTTCATGTAGAATGAACCTACAAGGAAAGAAAGGGTTTATTTTAATTCCGATATTTTGGTCCCATTGACTTGCATTGGGATCGGGTATCGGTATCGGCGATATCCGATATTTTTTGAATAACGGCCGATCCTATCCGATACCGATACTTTCCGATATCGGAAGGTATCGCTCAACACTACTGGTGACTCATCATCCCCCAGTTTGAGCAGAGAACAGTCCTTCATTCACAGCTTTGTAGGAGCTCGCCGTACCCAACTGCTGCGGGATGAACAAATTGAAGCCATTGTCGGATGGATGGCAGCTAATGCATTGACTTCAAATAGTGCCACATCCTCTCAGGCACAGAGTACTGAAGATCACCCATCTGTCTCTTCACCACCTGCCAAATTGCCCAGGCAGTCAGAGAGCCCAGGACAGGAGCCACCTCTCTTTCTGTTCTCTGAATCTCTTGGCTTGGAAAGAAGGGGCTAGCCAAGCAGAACTCGAGAAACTGAAGAAGAGGCAGTATGCAGTATTGCGCAACTGCTTTGTCTGTTGTGAATTCTGTTGTCGAGCTCCCTCCTGTGGTCGTGAATGGTACTTCGGCGAGTTCTGTCTATGGGCTCCCTCTGGTGGCTATGAGTGAAGCTGCGGCTTCTGAGGTTCCTTACACAGGTGACGTGGTTTATCCTTTGGTTGGCTGCTCTATTTAACTCCTCTCAGATCGTTACTCCATGCCAGCTGTCAATGTTTTTGTATTTGTTCAGTTCGCTCCTGGATCTCTCTGGTGACCTGCCTTCTCCTGCAGAAGCTAAGTTCCTGATAGTCATTATTTGTTCTTTGTTTTCTTGTCCAGCTGGTTATCATGATTTTGTCTTGCTAGCTGGAAGCTCTGGGATGCAGAGTGGTCCCTCCGTACCGTGAGTCGGTGCGGAGGTTTTTTTTTGCACACTCTGCGTGGTCTTTTGTAGGTTTTTGTGCTGATCGCAAAGTTACCTTTCCTATCCTCTGTCTATTTAGTAAGTCTGGCCTCCCTTTGCTGAAACCTGTTTCATTTCTGCGTTTGTGACTTTCATCTTTACTCACAGTCAATATATGTGGGGGGCTTTCTTTACCTTTGGGGAATTTCTCTGAGGCAAGGTAGGCTTTATTTTCCATCTCTAGGGCTAGATAGTTCTTAGGCTGTGACGAGGCGCCTAGGTCTGGTCAGGAGCGCTCCACGGCTATTTCTAGTGTGTGTGATAGGATTAGGGCTTGCGGTCAGCAGAGTTCCCACATCCCAGAGCTCGTCCTGTATGAGGTTTAACTATCAGGTCATTCCGGGTGCTCCTAACCACCAGGTCATAACATTTGTCTCTCTCAATCAGAAGAGGTGGGTGGGCCAGTGCCTACGGTCAGCACACCTCAGTACGCATCTGATGATGAGACTCAGGTGCCACTTTCTGGTGCATACTGTGCTGCCGAGACTACCCAGGAGAAGCAGTTGCTGAAAGAGGGTAGTTTAGATGATGAGGTCCTTGACCCATCATGGCGTGAGGTACAGGAAGGTGGTGGGAGCAGCTCTGAGGAAGAGAATCTCTGAATGGCCCAAAAAGGAAGGAGAGGGAGGGGGAAGACTGCATTGCCTGTAGCCTCCACTTCAGCATCCATTAGGAGCATACCTCTGCCAAAATCCAAAACAGGCACTCCCAAGACTTGCAGTGCCTGGTCCTTTTTTGACACAGTTGCAGATGACATTTGCTTTGTCAAATGCAAGCTGTGTAATCAGAAAGTCAAAAGAGGGAAAAGTGTCAGCAACCTCAATACCAGAAATATGTGGAAACATGTGCAGACCAAGCACGTGGTGGAGTTACAAAAACACACTGAAGACCTAGGCCAACCTACAGCGTCCCCTACCACCTTTTCAGCTCGTATTGTAGCCTCTTCCTCCAGCTCACACACAGCTGGTTCGGCTTCCTCACAGGATCGCCATGGAAGAACCTTTGGCACTGTTGAACAGAGACCCAGTGTAATTCCGCCCACAGCACCACGTTCCCTGTCATCCTCACACTCCCAGTCCAGTCTACAGCCATCGGTAGCACAGGCATGGGAGAAAAGGCGGCCATTCTTGGCAAACCACCCCCGAGCACAGGCTCTGAATGCTGGAATTGCAAAACTACTGTCCCTTGAAATGCTCTCATTCAGGCTGGTGGAGACTGACACCTTCCGTAACTTCATAGCATTGGCAGTCCCACAATACAACGTGCTCAGCTGCTTTTATTTCAGCAGGCAAGCTGTCCCTGCCCTGCAAAAGCATGTGGAGGGAAACATTAAACATGCGCTACTAAACACCGTCAGTAGCATGGTCCACCTCACTACCGATGCGTGGACCAGTCACCATGGACAGGGACGACACCTTTCCCTCTCTGCCCATTGGGTCAATGTTGTGAGCCGGCTACAGATTTTGCGAGTGGTGCTGTACATGTTCTGCCAACTCCAAGGATTGCAGGAATCCAGTCTGTACACATTGACTCCTCCTCATACTCTAGTTCCTCAGAATCAGCGCTGCAGGAGCCATAACAATCTATCTCCACCTTGACCTGTAAACGCTTACCTGTTATGACCGATATGAGCACAGCCATGGCCAAACGTCAACAGGCCATATTGAAATTAATTTATTTGGGGAATCGAAGCCACACAGCACAAGAGTTCTGGAATGCCATAAAGCAGGAGAGCGACGTGAGGTTTGTGCCAGCGAATCTCCAGCCAGGTGTGGTAGTGTGTGACAATGGCCGAAATCTGGTGACAGCTCTGGGCCTAGGCAACCTCACTCACATCCCATGTCTGGCACATGTGCTCAACTTGGTTGTGCAGAGTTTTTTGAGGGACTATCTGGATCTTGATGCACTGCTGCACAAGGTCTGCCTAGAGTGCGCTCACTTGCGGTGTTCCAGCATGGCAAGATCGCGCATTGCAGCTCTGCAGCGCTGATCCCGCCTTCCGGAACATTGCATCATATGTGACCTACCCACCAGGTGGAATTCAATGTTACATTTGTTGCAGCGGTTGTGTGAGCAGCAGGCAGCAGTAATGGAGTACCAGCTGCATCAGGTGCAAAAAAGTCACACTGCGCACCATTCAGACTTCACAACCACTGAGTGGGCCACTATGAAGGACATCTGCCAGGTTTTGCGTGCCTTCAATGATTCCACACGGATGGCGAATGCAGATGATGCACTAGTCAGCATGACTGTCCCCCTTATCTGCCTGCTTGAAAAAACACTGCAAGCGCTAAGGGATGAGGTTGTAGAAGAGGTGGAGAATGAGGAGTCACAAATGCCATCTGCTTCTGGACAGTCTGCGCAACGTGGTTCCTCACAAAGGCCTATGCAGGGGACACTTTGTGAGGAGGATGAAGAGGAGTCAATGGAGGAGGAAGACATCTGTCCAGAGTAGGGAGGTACACAATGCTCTAGTAGTCAGTATGTAGAGCGAGGGTGGGGTGATGCAGAGCAGGTAGAGATCATGCCTCTAGCAGGGGGCAGCGTTTCTTGGCCAGTTGACAGTCTGCAGCACATGGTTGATTTCATGCTGCAGTGCCTGAGAAACGACAGCCGCATCACCCACATTTTCAACACGGCTGATTATTGGGTGTACACCCTCTTAGATCCTCGCTACCGGGACAACTTACAAAGCCTCATAACACCGTTGAACAGGGAGGGTAAAATGCTGGAGTACCAAGACACACTGGTGCATTCCATCATCTTCTCCAGTCCAACCGAGAGCAGTGCTGCTAAAACTTTACAAAGCAACTCAGTGCGTCGAAGCAGTGGAGTAAGCTCAAATGTGCCAAAGTTTTGTGTGCCCGCCACAAATGTCTACACCATCACAGACGGTTCCAGTCAGCAGGAGGCAACGTTTCCGTCAGATGGTGACAGACTACATGTCTTGCCCTCTTCGTGTACTCCCACACGGCTCTTCCCCCTTCAAGTTTTGGGTCTCTAAGCTGGATACATGGCCAGAGCTTAGCCAGTATGCATTGGAGGTGCTGGCTTGCCCTGCTGCTAGTGTAATATCGGAACGCGTCTTTAGTGCTGCAGGTCGTGTACTAACAGACCGTTGCATGCGACTATCCTCCAATAAAGTTGACTGGCTTACTTTTCTGAAAAGGAACAAGCCCTGGATCTCACAGGAATTTGCCACTCCTCTTCCAGATTAAATAATTGGTTGGTAACAGTATCCAGGCCTCCTGTTGTGATCAAGTAATCCCTGAGCTCCAACACCGCCAGTTGCTGCTCAGAAGTGCTGTCTGCACAGTCAACACATGACCCAGTGTTATTGGGTTTCAGTAACGTCAGCTGATCCCCAGCTGTGTTTTCGGCATTTTCTCCTGCTACCTCCACACTCACACTACAACAGATATTAAACTTGCTCCAATTAGGCCAAGGCCTACACCCTGATTGACCCTGGGCTCCAACACCGCCAGTTGCTGCTCAGAAGTGCTGTCTGCACAGTCAACACATGACCCAGTGTTATTGGGTTTCAGTAATGTCAGCTGATCCCCAGCTGTGTTTCCGCCAATTTCTCCTGCTACCTCCACCATCACACTACAACAGATATTAATCTTGCTCCAATTAGGTCTCGGCCTACACTCTGTTTCTCCTGTAATCCCTGGGCTCCAACACCGCCAGTTGGTGCTCGGAAGTGCTGTCTGCACAGAGAAAAACATTAGCTCCTGTGTTAGTGGGGTTCAGCAACATCAGCTGCTCCCCAGCTGTGTCCGGCAATGTCTCCTGCTCCCTCCCCACTAAGACTACAACAGATAATAAACTTGCTCAAATTAGGCCTCGGCCTACACTCTGCTTCTAGCATTGACCCTGCTCTCCAACACCGCCAGTTGCTGCTTGGAAGTGCCGTCTGCACAGTCAACAGTTGCTACTATGTTATTGGGGTTCAGTAACGCCAGCTGCTCCACTGCTGTGTGTGCGGCAATGTCTCCTGCTCTCTCCATACTAAGACTACAACAGATATTAAACTTGCTCCAATTAGGCCTCGGCCTACACTCTGCTTCTAGCATTTACCCTGGGCTCCAACACCGCCAGTTGCTGCTCGAAAGTGCCATCTGCACAGTCAACAGTTGCTCCTCTGTTATTGGGGTTCAGTAACGCCAGCTGCTCCCCTGCTGTGTGTGGCAATTTCTCCACTCTGTTTCTAGCATTAACCCTGGGCTCCAACACCACCAGTTGCTGCTCGGAAGTGCCGTCTGTACAGTCAACACTTGCTGCCGTGTTATTGGGGTTCATTTTTTTTCGCATGTATATGCATTTTTTGTGTTGAACAAACTGATTACACAAATTATATGTAGTATAACTATATATGGATATGTAAGTTGTCTTGATAATTGATCCACATTTATGACAGCATAAATATATATATATATATATATATATATACAGTATATATATACAGTATATACCTACAAAATCTGTTATTATATTTACTCTGTGACTGATTGTCTTTTGTGGTTGAGTGCTGTTTACAGCAGACCCAACGGCAACGTCTAATTTGTAGAATGCTTATGCCCTTGTCAGATTGTGAATGCTAAGCAGCTTGAGGCTGGGCAGATATCAGTATGGGAGATGGGTATATGGTCAGTTTATGTCTCCTTGAGACTCTTTTTGACCTAATGATCATTCATTATTTACTCTGCTATGCTCCAGTTGGGTCTGATGTTGCATTTACATTTATTGTATGGAACAAATTGATAACACATATTACACGTAGTATAACTGTATATGGATATGTAGGTTGTCTTGATAATCGATCCACATTTATGGCAACATATATGGTTTTCCCCTTTTGGGAATTAAGATTTTCCATATGTATAATATTTTGGATTTTATGTACCCTGTGCACATTCTCGATCCAGTAGCTGCACCACTGAAAAAGTGATGTGAAGAAAATGGGTTCGCTGTTGTGACTCCGGGAGGTGTGCGTGGTTTGGCAGAGAGAGCCTTTGGATTGGGGCATGCGCAGCGAGTGCCTTTCGGTACTTAGACACCGCTGACTGGGAAGGACTTTGGATGACATGCGTAATACTTTCACCAGAGAAGCGCAAGCCGGGGTTAACTTGGACATGCGCAGTTTGGCCAGCTGTGTGCTCACCAGAGGATTGATTCAACTACGCACATGGAGGAACTCACGATTCATAGCTGCATCGATCTCGCCTTTCAATGTTTGATTGATAGGGTCTGGACATTGCGAGTGGACATGGACACTGGTGTGTGCTTTGGGTTGGGGTGTAGCTACTACCGTGATTGGCTTGTGCACTAAAAGGGAATACCTGTGGGGGTGGTTATTAGTGTTGAGCCACCTCCCTAGTGTTCGGGTTCGGTTCGTCGAACAGGGAGGTGTTGAAACCAATGGCAGGCAAACACAAACACATACAAACACATGGAATACACATAGAAAACACCTTAAAAGGTGTCCAAAAGCTGACAAACTGCTCAGAATACAAAACAAACATGGAAAAGTCACAACTACATATATTCATGCAAAAAGAAAAGAGGTGGGGGAGTAAAAGGCGGTGGAGACACAGATATAGGCATGTCATACCCTTCTAAATTCAAGGAAGGCTGGAGGAACAATCTAAACTCACTATACCAACTCCCAGACGTCTTGACAAAAAAAATAAAAAAATAAATATCTTTAGGTAGAATGGCGGCAGGTCCATTCAGAATACTTTTCATAGAAGACGTAGTGGTACCCCCATTGGGAGTTGTGCCAAAAAATGAACCCAATACATTCAGACTAATCCACCATTTGTCATATCCATGGGGCAGGTCAATAAACGACAACATCGACACGGAACCAAGTACAGTACTATGTACTGTACCTCCTTTGACGAGGCAATCAGGGGGTCAAGAAGTTGGGAAGGAGCACCCTAATGGCCAAAACAGACATTGAGGGGGCGTTCCGGTTAGTACCTGTGCCTCCGAATAATGTTCTCCCATTGGGCTGCTTCTGTGAAGGAGCATACTACATAGATCGCTGTTTGCCCATGGGGTGCTCCATATCCTGCTCACTATTTGATCCGTTTAGTTGCTTCCTCGAATGTGTTGTCATGGACGTTTGTAAGGCGGCACATATTATCCATTACCTCGACGACTTCTTATGCCTGGGCCCAAAAGATTCGCCACAATGTGAAAACACGTGGTAGTCCACCTGTGAGAAGGAGAGAGCTGGAGGGACAGTGGACACCCCAGAGCCGAGGGGATAGATTGAGAAAGAAAGAAGGCGGTGTAGCTTGCTTGATGCGTGGGGTTCTCTGCTGAGTAGCAGAAATTGCTACTAGGCCCAAAAGGATTTCCTGGGCCAGATGCCTTTAAAAAATAGTACTTAGGTAAACAGGTGGTGTAGCTTGCTTCATGGGTGGGGTACGCTGCTGAGTTGCACCAAATTCTACTAGGCCCAAAAGGATTTCCGGGGCTAGATGCCGTTAAAAAATAGTACTTAGGTAAACAGGCGGTGTAGCTTGCTTCATGGGTGGGGTACGCTGCTGAGTAGCAGAAATTGCTACTAGGCCCCAAAGTATTTCCTTTGAGATTGACAGCAGCATTTAATGGGTTAACAGCTGCGGGTGGATCGCTATTCCACCTGCGGCTGTTAGGGGCACATGTCAGCTGTTCAAAATAGCTGACATGTGCTGGGAAAGATGTGGGTTCAGTGCCGGAGCCCACATCAAAGGGAGGGACACGACATGCGCAGCACATGTACAGCGCATGTGGTGAAGGGGTTAAACTAAATAAATTAAGCTCAAGCTGGTTGATGCTCTGTATTTCCTGCCTCAGCTTTTATACAGGCTATGTCAGGCTGTGCTAAACTATGTGATGCACTTTACTTTGTGATGACTGTGCTGTACTATGTGATTTCTGCATGATATTATTGGGAGGCCAACTGGTCAAGAACATTAGTCACAAGCCCTCTCTGGCCAATGCATCCTTCTGTGTAAAGTAGCGATAAGCATTTATGCCTACTCTTGTGCATCAAATTGCAAATTGTTGAAATTTGCAGCTTCTGGCAAATTTCCCAAAATTCAAAACAAATTCATTTCTAGTGTTGAGCATTCCAATACTGCAAGTATCGGGTATAGGCCGATACTTGCTGTATCGGAATTCCGATACTGAGTTCCGATATTTTTGTGATATCAGAAATCGTTATCGGAGTGTGCGGTGCGTATGGTTCCAAGGGTCTGGAGGAGAGGAAACTCTCCTTCAGGCCCTGGGATCCATATTAATGTAAAAAATAAAGAATAAAAATAAAAAAATATGGCTATACTCACCCCTCCGAAGAACCCTGGCTGTCACCGCTGCAAGCGTCCGCCTCCGTTACTGAGAATGTAGTGAGTGAAGGACCTTCGATGACGTCGCAGTCAGTGAGCGGTCACGTGAGCGGTCACCTGACCACGACGTCATCGAAGGTCCTTCACTCTCTGCAATTCTCAGGAACGGAGGCAGACGCTTGCAGCGGTGACAGCCAGGGTTCGTCGGAGGGGTGAGTATAGCCATATTTTTTATTTTTATTCTTTATTTTTTACATTAATATGGATCCCAGGGCCTGAAGGAGACCTGAAGGAGAGTTTCCTCTCCTTCCGACCCTGTGAACCATCGAGGATACATTCCGATATTTGTGCCCCATTGACTTGTATTGGTATCGGGTATCGGTATCGTCGAAATCCGATATTTTGCCGGTATCGGCCGACACCATCCGATACTGATACTTTCAAATATCGGAAGGTATCGCTCAACACTATTCATTTCACATTGAATTAATTTGCCTATGATTACACTGTAGTAACCTGTGACTCCACCATTATAAACTATCTCCATTCCTCCCATTTATCAAATTGACATTTTTGGCCCCCCTCAGTCTTCTTGTAACAAGTTCAATCTTTACAGCCCCATACTTTTGTCTCTGCAAGTTTGTAACCACTGATCTATATAATTAGCTGTAAATAGATGACGGAATCCTCTTCAAGTCCTTACACAGTATTTCTTTTTTGCAAAAATATAAATTCCTACCATTCTGTGTGTTCGCAGCAACAAATATTGGTTCTAAAAGTTAATGTTCAAAAAAAAGTTTTGTATTTAAGTTATGCAAAAATAATGTAGATATTGTAAAGCTCCCATTTTATAGCTTCTAGGGAAAAAGCTAAAGATTTGGAGAACACAGCAGTCCCTATATTAAACCAGCATTATGATGATACAATGTCAGGAACAATGCTAGAGGCATTCTATGAGGAATTTCAAATGTCACCAATAGGGAGCAAATGCCTAAATTTAACATTGCAAATTCTAGTTTAGGCCACAAAATGCAAACTTTCTTGTCATGCATGTGCAAAAGTTTCAATTTAAGGAGGTAGCAATCGCTTATGGTAGAAGAAAATATATGTTCTTATATATTATAGTTCAATTCATTTTTCTATGTTTACATTGATAAATTGCTTGCTTTAATTAGTTTTCTGGTCATGAATACTTACCTTGATTTACAGAATTAGGTGACTGGCTTAGATATATATGGATATGCTCAGATATCTTGGGACCTAATTAGATGATTCCTCTTGTGACTGATGAGCTGACAAGCAATATGTTACCAGTTAGGTAATTGTTATTCACTATTACACCTCCAGTGAGAAAGTATAGATTGCCTGCGTGTCTGAAGTCAGGTACTGTTCTGTCACATATAAAAGGAGCTAAAAATGTTCTGTGTATTGTAAGACTGGAATCATTTTATGCTCCAAATTCTGCGTATATATATATATATATATATATATATATATATATAAAATCATATAAAATTCAATTTACAATTGAGATTCTGATATTATCAAAACATCAGGCATAATATTAATACTGTAGAACGGTCTTCTCAAAACTGATATTTCCTGTAATATGTACAGTAGTTCAGGGCTGATACAGTAGTTGTGCACTGCTCTCAGTAAACCTATCATATTTGCCCCTCTGATATAGTAATGGAGCTTCTAGTGTCATCACTCAATAAATAATTGCATCTCCTTTGTGTCCTCACTCAGTAACACTACAAGTCAGCACCGTCCCCCATTAATGGTGCCCACTCAGTCTCCCCACTCAGTAATGATGCCTCTAGGTGCCCCACCCATTAATGGCATCCCTCCAGTATCCCCACTCAATAATGATGCCTCTCAATTCCACCACCCATTGATGGTGTCCCCTTAGGTACCCTACTCAATAACAGTGCCTTTCAGTATCATCACCCAGTAATGATGTCTCTTTCACACAGGATTTGCCTGCCTTTGCTATCCAATATCTCTTATCATACCCACTACACTGAGGCAACAGTATATCAGCAAAGTATTAGACTATATTTCTCAAATTAAACTGCACTGCTGAGCTGACAAATGTAGTTATGGTGGTCCCCTAAGGCTAGGTTCACATTGCGCTCAGTGTCTCCGTTAAATGGACTACGTTATAATGCGGCATAACGCGGTGTAACTTAGTCCGTTAACGGCGCCATTGAATGCAATGGCGGACACATTACTAGCGCACGCCCACAATGGGCGTGCGCTAGCGATGCATCCGACATTGAGTGACGGACCCAAGACACGGGCTGCAGCGTTCCCGGGTCTGTCACCGCTAGCGCAGATGGAGCTAGCAGATGCTCCATCTGCGCTAGCGCTGTGCAAAGTCGGCACTTGCATCAGTGCAGTCCGTTTAACGTATGCGTTTAACGGACTGCACTAATGCAATGTGAACCTAGCTGTTGTGAATTCTGTGGCAGAGCTCCCTCCTGTGGTCACAAGTGGTACTTTGGCTGATTCTCTCTATGAGCTTCCGTTGGTGGAGGAGAGTGGTACTGCGGCTTCTGAGTTTCCTTCCTCAGGTGATGTGGTGAAGTCGTGAGGTGCTGCTCTATTTAACTCCACCTAGTGCTTTGATCCTGGCCTCCAGTCAATGTTCTAGTATTGGACCTGTTTCCTCCTGGATCGTTCCTGTGGCCTGCTGCTCTGCATAGCTAAGTTCCACTTTTGTTATTTTGTTTGCTGTTTTTTCTGTCCAGCTTGCTTATTTGTTTTTTCTTGCTTGCTGGAAGCTCTGGGACGCAGAGGGTGTACCTCCGTGCCGTTAGTTCGGTACGGAGGGTCTTTTTGCCCCCTTTGCGTGGTTGTTTGTAGGGTTTTGTGTTGACCGCAGAGTTACCTTTCCTATCCTCGCTCTGTTCAGAAAGTCGGGCCTCACTTTGCTAAATCTATTTCATCTCTACGTTTGTCTTTTCATCTTAACTCACAGTCATTATATGTGGGGGCTGCCTTTTCCTTTGGGGTATTTCTCTGAGGCAAGGTAGGCTTATTTTCTATCTTCAGGCTAGCTAGTTTCTCAGGCTGTGCCGAGTTGCATAGGGAGCGTTAGGCGCAATCCACGGCTGCCTCTAATGTGGTTGGAGAGGATTAGGGATTGCGGTCAGCAGAGTTCCCACGTCTCAGAGCTCGTTCTATGTTTTTGGGTTATTGTCAGGTCACTGTATGTGCTCTGACTTCTATGTCCATTGTGGTACTGAATTACCTCATCATAACAGTACTGGAGGCCCAAAGTACTAATGATTCTCAATAGAGGGAAAAAAGAAGTTCTGAGACCATTTTTTTTTCTCTGCACTGTGTTTTGCCTTTTTTTTCCCCTAGACATTTGGGTGGTTCAGTACACAGGTGTAGCGATGGACATTAAAGGTCTGTCTTCATGTGTGGATCAGCTCACGGCAAGAGTACAAAAGATTCAAGACACTATTGATCAGAAATCTATGTTAGAACCTAGAATACCTATTCCTGATTTGTTTTTTGGAGATAGAACTAAGTTTCTGAGTTTCAAAAATAATTGTAAACTATTTCTGGCTTTGAAACCTCTCTCCTCTGGTGACCCAGTTCAACAAGTTAGGATCATTATTTCTTTTTTACGTGGCGACCCTCAGGACTGGGCATTTTCTCTTGCGCCAGGAGATCCTGCATTAGGTAATATTGATGCGTTTTTCCTGGCGCTCGGATTGCTGTACGATGAACCTAATTCAGTGGATCAGGCAGAGAAAAATTTGCTGGCTCTGTGTCAGGCTCAGAATGAGATAGAGGTATATTGTCAGAAATTTAGAAAGTGGTCCGCACTCACTCAATGGAATGAAGGTGCGCTCGCAGCTATTTTCAGAAAGGGTCTCTCTGAAGCCCTTAAGGATGTCATGGTGGGATTTCCTATGCCTGCTGGTCTGAATGAGTCTATGTCTTTGGCCATTCAGATCGGTCGACGCTTGCGTGAGCGTAAATCTGTGCACCATTTGGTGGTATTATCTGAGCATAAACCTGAGCCTATGCAGTGCGATAGGACTTTGACCAGAGTTGAACGGCAAGAACACAGACATCAGAATGGGCTGTGTTTCTACTGTGGTGATTCCACTCATGCTATCTCTGATTGTCCTAAGCGCACTAAGCGGTTCGCTAGGTCTGCCACCATTGGTATGGTACAGTCAAAATTTCTTTTGTCCGTTACCTTGATCTGCTCTTTGTCATCTTATTCTGTCATGGCATTTGTGGATTCAGGCGCTGCCCTGAATTTGATGGACTTGGAGTATGCTAGGCGTTGTGGGTTTTTCTTGGAGCCCTTGCAGTGTCCTATTCCATTGAGAGGAATTGATGCTACGCCTTTGGCCAAGAATAAGCCTCAGTACTGGACCCAGCTGACCATGTGCATGGCTCCTGCACATCAGGAGGTTATTCGCTTTCTGGTGTTGCATAATCTGCATGATGTGGTCGTGTTGGGGTTGCCATGGCTACAAGTCCATAATCCAGTATTAGATTGGAAATCCATGTCTGTGTCCAGCTGGGGTTGTCAGGGGGTACATGGTGATGTCCCATTTCTGTCTATTTCGTCATCCACCCCTTCTGAGGTTCCAGAGTTCTTGTCTGATTACCGGGATGTATTTGATGAGCCCAAGTCCGATACCCTACCTCCGCATAGGGATTGTGATTGTGCTATCGATTTGATTCCTGGTAGTAAATTCCCAAAAGGTCGACTGTTTAATTTATCTGTGCCTGAGCACGCCGCTATGCGAAGTTATGTGAAGGAGTCCTTGGAGAAGGGGCATATTCGCCCGTCATCGTCGCCATTAGGAGCAGGGTTCTTTTTTGTGGCCAAGAAGGATGGTTCGCTGAGACCTTGTATAGATTACCGCCTTCTAAATAAGATCACGGTTAAATTTCTGTACCCCTTGCCGTTGTTATCTGATTTGTTTGCTGGGATTAAGGGGGCTAGTTGGTTCACCAAGATAGATCTTCGTGGTGCGTATAATCTTGTGCGTATTAAGCGAGGCGATGAATGGAAAACTGCATTTAATACGCCCGAGGACCATTTTGAGTATCTAGTAATGCCATTCGGACTTGCCAATGCTCCATCAGTGTTTCAGTCCTTTATGCATGACATCTTCCGAGAATACCTGGATAAATTCCTGATTGTATACTTGGATGATATTTTGATCTTCTCAGATGATTGGGAGTCTCATGTGAAGCAGGTCAGAACGGAGTTTCAGGTCCTGCGTGCTAATTCTTTGTTTGTGAAGGGATCAAAGTGTCTCTTTGGTGTTCAGAAGGTTTCATTTTTGGGGTTCATTTTTTCCCCTTCTACTATCGAGATGGACCCTGTTAAGGTCAAAGCCATCCATGATTGGACTCAGCCGACATCTCTGAAAAGTCTGCAAAAGTTTCTGGGCTTTGCTAATTTTTATCGTCGCTTCATCTGCAATTTTTCTAGTATTGCTAAACCATTGACCGATTTGACCAAGAAGGGTGCTGATGTGGTCAATTGGTCTTCTGCTGCTGTGGAAGCTTTTCAAGAGTTGAAGCGTCGTTTTTCTTCTGCCCCTGTGTTGTGTCAACCAGATGTTTCGCTTCCATTTCAGGTCGAGGTTGATGCTTCTGAGATTGGAGCAGGGGCTGTTTTGTCGCAGAGAAGTTCTGATTGCTCGGTGATGAAACCATGCGCCTTCTTTTCCAGGAAGTTTTCGCCTGCTGAGCGAAATTATGATGTTGGCAATCGAGAGTTGCTGGCCATGAAGTGGGCATTCGAGGAGTGGCGTCATTGGCTTGAAGGAGCTAAGCATCGCGTGGTGGTCTTGACTGATCATAAGAACTTGACTTATCTCGAGTCTGCCAAGCGGTTGAATCCTAGACAGGCTCGTTGGTCGCTGTTTTTTGCCCGTTTTGACTTTGTGATTTCGTACCTTCCGGGCTCTAAAAATGTGAAGGCGGATGCCCTGTCTAGGAGTTTTGTGCCCGACTCTCCGGGTTTATCTGAGCCGGCGGGTATTCTCAAAGAGGGAGTAATTGTGTCTGCCATCTCCCCTGATTTGCAGCGGGTGCTGCAAAAATTTCAGGCTAATAAACCTGATCGTTGCCCAGTGGAGAAACTGTTTGTCCCTGATAGGTGGACGAATAAAGTTATCTCTGAGGTTCATTGTTCGGTTTTGGCTGGTCATCCTGGAATCTTTGGTACCAGAGAGTTAGTGGCTAGATCCTTTTGGTGGCCATCTCTGTCGCGGGATGTGCGTTCTTTTGTGCAGTCCTGTGGGATTTGTGCTCGGGCTAAGCCCTGCTGTTCTCGTGCCAGTGGGTTGCTTTTGCCCTTGCCGGTCCCGAAGAGGCCTTGGACACATATCTCTATGGATTTTATTTCAGATCTTCCCGTCTCTCAAAAAATGTCAGTCATTTGGGTGGTTTGTGATCGCTTCTCTAAGATGGTCCATTTGGTGCCCTTGTCTAAATTACCTTCCTCCTCTGATTTGGTGCCATTGTTCTTCCAGCATGTGGTTCGTTTACATGGCATGCCAGAGAATATCGTTTCTGACAGAGGTTCCCAGTTTGTTTCGAGGTTTTGGCGAGCCTTTTGTGCTAGGATGGGCATTGACTTGTCTTTTTCCTCGGCTTTCCATCCTCAGACTAATGGCCCGACCGAACGAACCAATCAGACCTTGGAAACATATCTGAGATGCTTTGTTTCTGCTGATCAGGATGACTGGGTGTCCTTTTTGCCTTTGGCTGAGTTCGCCCTTAATAATCAGGCCAGCTCGGCTACCTTGGTTTCGCCGTTTTTCTGCAACTCTAGGTTCCATCCTCGTTTCTCTTCAGGGCAGGTTGAGTCTTCGGACTGTCCTGGTGTGGATACTGTGGTGGACAGGTTGCAGCAGATTTGGACTGAGGTAGTGGACAATTTGACCTTGTCCCAGGAGAAGGCTCAACGTTTCGCTAATCGCAGACGCTGTGTGGGTCCCCGACTTCGTGTTGGGGATTTGGTTTGGTTGTCTTCTCGTCATATTCCTATGAAGGTTTCCTCTCCTAAGTTTAAACCTCGTTTCATTGGTCTGTATAGGATTTCTGAGGTTCTTAATCCTGTGTCTTTTCGTCTGACCCTTCCAGATTCTTTTTCCATTCATAATGTATTCCATAGGTCATTGTTGCGGAGATACGTGGCACCTATGGTTCCATCTGTTGATCCTCCTGCCCCGGTTTTGGTGGAGGGGGAGTTGCTGTATATTGTGGAGAAGATTTTGGATTCTCGTGTTTCAAGACGGAAACTCCAGTATCTGGTTAAGTGGAAGGGTTATGCTCAGGAAGATAATTCCTGGGTCTTTGCCTCTGATGTCCATGCTCCCGATCTTGTTCGTGCCTTTCATATGGCTCATCCTGGTCGTCCTGGGGGCTCTGGTGAGGGTTCGGTGACCCCTCCTCAAGGGGGGGTACTGTTGTGAATTCTGTGGCAGAGCTCCCTCCTGTGGTCACAAGTGGTACTTCGGCTGATTCTCTCTGAGCTTCCGTTGGTGGAGGAGAGTGGTACTGCGGCTTCTGAGTTTCCTTCCTCAGGTGATGTGGTGAAGTCATTAGGTGCTGCTCTATTTAACTCCACCTAGTGCTTTGATCCTGGCCTCCAGTCAATGTTCTAGTATTGGACCTGTTTCCTCCTGGATCGTTCCTGTGGCCTGCTGCTCTGCATAGCTAAGTTCCGCTTTTGTTATTTTGTTTGCTGTTTTTTCTGTCCAGCTTGCTTATTTGTTTTTTCTTGCTTGCTGGAAGCTCTGGGACGCAGAGGGTGTACCTCCATGCCGTTAGTTCGGTACGGAGGGTCTTTTTGCCCCCTTTGCGTGGTTGTTTGTAGGGTTTTGTGTTGACCGCAGAGTTACCTTTCCTATCCTCGCTCTGTTCAGAAAGTCGGGCCTCACTTTGCTAAATCTATTTCATCTCTACGTTTGTCTTTTCATCTTAACTCACAGTCATTATATGTGGGGGCTGCCTTTTCCTTTGGGGTATTTCTCTGAGGCAAGGTAGGCTTATTTTCTATCTTCAGGCTAACTAGTTTCTCAGGCTGTGCCGAGTTGCATAGGGAGCGTTAGGCGCAATCCACGGCTGCCTCTAGTGTGGTTGGAGAGGATTAGGGATTGCGGTCAGCAGAGTTCCCACGTCTCAGAGCTCGTTCTATGTTTTTGGGTTATTGTCAGGTCACTGTATGTGCTCTGACTTCTATGTCCATTGTGGTACTGAATTACCTCATCATAACACCTAGCCTAAGGAAACACAATTCTGATGTTTCCCTGGAGGTGGGTGCTGATAGTGGAGATTTCCTCATCTGTAATTGCATGCTAGATTCAATTAGTTGAACAGACATAAGACTACTACTCCACCAAACAGCATAGCTGTGATGTCTCGGTTTTGGGATTCGATACGGTGACCTGTTGCTGTGTGGTTGGTACTTCTGACTATTAAACTATTGCCCTTTCTTTGCTGTCCAAATGCTGATGGTTTCTATTGCTGATGGTTTCTATTGTCTTTGTATTCCCTACTTGGTTTTCTTCTCTCTAGGTGTTTTTCATTTGCCCACTTTGGTTTGCTCTATCACATTCTGGTTGGGGTTTTATATGTTCACCCTTTACTGCATTTCCTTGCTGGCTATACCTCTTGGTTGATGTGTGTTCAGGAGTTCCAACCCTTCAATTAATGTGTTTACTTGTTTGGTAAACTCCAGTCGTATTCCTGCCTCGAGTCTGTTTGCTTTCCATCCCAGCACATTTTCCTTTCACCACTGGTAAGTTTCAGGAACTTTATTTGTTCCTCTTATTTTCATTCTACTTAGATTTTCCTTAATACCCAATGTGAATTAATTTTAAAGGGAACCAGTCAGGTCCCCCATGCCCCCAAAACCAGCATCAGCTTCATCTGCATATGTATGTGTTATATTACATACAAAAACAGACCTTTAGAAATAGTATTTTTACAGTCCATTTATGATATGTAAATAAGGGCTTTGACAATTTGAGGTTCTCCTGTCTCCACTCCCCCTTTTTGTGCTATATGCCTTCATAGTGTTTCTTGATTTAATGTCGCAGTAAAAGTCATGCTTTAATCATACCTCTTCCCTATTTCATTTTTCCTATATCTTTTTTTTCACTTGACCTTCAGTGCCAGGTACCAAATGCCATATGCCTCACTAATAATGGTTATACACCATGGCATAATAATGATAATACTAATTTCCCTTTAGTTTTTCCATTTATAGGCCTCATATGTCTTTTTAGCAAACAATAAAAACAGTCTAAAGGGAATCTATCATGTGATAGAAATTTATTAACCTGCAGATATGGGGTTTATCTGGAGGTTGATAGCATTATGAACCTGCCCGGTGCCCACAATTAGACCCCCGCTGCCAGAAGGAAATTAACTTTATTCCTCCTGATAATGTTCAGGTTTCAGTCACCGGGCGGTGCTTGTGTGGGTTTAGTCACTGCTCTCTGTTTAGTATAGAAAGTGATGGCTGTTACCATGCCTCCTGAACAGGCTGGCCCCCAACCCTAATGCTAAGCTGTTGTCAGTCAGTGCAAGAAAGCATGGTTACAGCCGCCGCTCTCTATACACAGAGCAGCGACTGAACCTGTACCGGCGCCACCCTGTGACTGAAACCCGAATGCTATCGTGAGGAATAAAGTTAGTTTCCTCCTGGCAGCGGGGGTTTAAATGTGGTCATCAGGCAGGTTCAAAACATTATTAACCTTCAGTTTAACCCCGTATCTGCAGGTTAATAACATTTTTTCACGTGACAGTTTGCCTCTAATTTTGATCAAAATGTTGCACCCAATTTTCATTTATTATCTATTTTTTTTGTGCATTTTCACTATCAATGTGGCATCCATTTTGGGTATTTTAACAGATAAGTAAATGGAGCTTCAGAAGGAATGCTTATAATAATCAGTGAACCAATTCTAATGTGGAGCTTCACTTCAACATTATGATACAAACTGCTGGGTAGCAACATATAATTACAAGTCCAGTGTAGGTCTTAAATTCTGATTGAAATGTAATATATCACAGTTGTGAAAGTGCCTGATTGTAAGATGCATCTGAGAGGTAGAACTTTCCCAGATTACAGGTGCTGGAGCCGAGCCTAGCAAAATGACAGGTTGTTCAAACATTTCAAATCCTTAAATGTCATATCTTCAAGCATTCCACTCAGGAAATTAAAACAAAATGCCGTTCTAGCTATTTTTCCTCCAATCCTTTCCTTCTTTTTAAGATACATCTGTGTCACATCAAAAAGCTTTAATGTACAATAATTTCAGTCATTTTCAATTAACGTTTGATTTGAAGATCAACATTAGTTAGCAGGATAATTGGCCACTTATGATACTAAATACTGCTGCATGCTTTATTGATACTGATATGCCTCTTTGATAATGCATGTCAGGTGCAGTGACATGTTTTTATACCTCCACCATTGTGTGTCTTTGAAGGTTATTTATTACAGCTGTCTTCTCTGAGGAACTCAGACCGCCAATTGGTGTAAGCAAGTGAAGTCAAAACGGGCAGGTGAAGTCTGCTCATCAATTATAGTACAAAAGGCGGCATTATTATTTTCAGTGTTGTAACTAGGGCATGGGAAAAAAAGTGTTGCAATATTTATCTTCTACTTCAAGAGTAATGGAATCAAAAGCAATGGTTAGAGCTGTTTTCTTACCTATAGTATCTGAAACTAAAGCAGAAGCCCCCAAAAATTGAGCCAGAGCATAAGTTGTTATAAGTGAAACACATAGATGTTAATTATATGTAGTGTCTCTATTTATTCTCTTACTACAGGGTATTTGCTCATTTTGTTTTTATCTTAGAGTCCGTGCCCTCCATCATGAGTAGCAGCGTTTTAGGCGCAGCTCACCTGCACTGCATCCAAAATGTTGCGTTCTACATTAGAAGCACAGTGGACGTCATCTAAAGAAATCTCATTCCCACTGTACTTCTATTTAATGCTGCGTAAACTCAACCGTAGTGCTTTTTCATGATTGTTGGCCAATAACTTTAGGTGCTATATGAAACTAAGCAATAAACCAATGTCAATCTACACCTGCATTAAAATGCACATAACAGAGCCACTTCATTTGATGCAAATCGAAAGTTGAGTTGACTTTTCTGAAAATTTTCAGACTCAAAACAATTTGCAATATAATTCACAAGAATTAACAAAAAAAAAATGCCCAACGGCTTTTTACATATTTTGGAAAATTGAATCAGCCAACTATGACATGAGTTTAGGTAAGCTGTGTTGGTTTCCCCATAATACCATGCAGCTACCATATGGTATAGCACAGATAATCCATAGGGACTGCAATAGGCTGTATAAAAGTCTAGACAAGGAATGCAGCAGCCAGTTCATACTGATTTAGAATAGTGAGAGGAAGTGAGAGCTCACAGCTCAGCAATAGAGAAAGGAACCTTAGCAAAAAATTGGAAAGGTGAAAAAGTAACATACTCAGTGATATTGATCAGGGATATAGTGACGCTGGCACCTGTCCTGCAGAATTTTATTCCAATTACACTTTTTTTATTCATTCATAATTTATTACAGAACAACAACAAGACAGCACAATAATTTTGCACAAAAAAAAAAATCTGAAATCGGAGTGAGGGCTCATACTCAACTGCAAGGAGAATGAATTAGTGCAAGCCAATAAAATTTGGATTATGGGTGCTATTAAAAAACATTGCACAGCACTCGGGCTATGCGAGTGACGTCTAATTTTTACACAGTCAGAGATGGTGTGCAATGAGCATTTTGGAAAGGACAGATTGTAATCATAGTTCGGTAAAACAATGGTAAGAAGTTCTGTGTTGCACACTGTCCCTTTTAAATACAGATATCATCCCAAGCACTAAAGGCAGCATTTGAGGTTCCAGCTCGAGCATAATTGTGATTAAGCAGGAGATAGTTCACAAAGTTTATAAGCTGACTGAGTACAATGGAACCATTGGTAGCTGTGAGGACAGCAGCTGCATGCACAGAAAGAGGTGAGCCTCACACTCATTACTGAATTATAACGATAGACAACATTGAATCAAGTAATTTACTAAATTGATGTTGAAATATATTAATAAAGATGTTAATGTTTGCAATATGAATAAATATTATTTCAAAGTTTATTACTATTATTATTATTATTATTTATTTATATAGCACCATTAATTCAATGATGCTGTACATGAGAAGGGGTTACATAAAAGTACAAATATCACTTACAGTAAACAAAACTAACAATGACAGACTGGTACAGAGGGAAGAGGACTGTTATGAACAGGTGATTCAGAACCACAATGGACCTAGTGATTAAGAGCACACAAAGTGACCTGATAGTTACTAACATAGGACGAGCTCTGAGACGTGGAAACTCTGCTGACCGCAATCCCAAATCCTATCATACCACACTAGAGGTAGCCGTGGATTGCGCCTAATGCTCCCTATGCAACTCGGCACAGCCTGAGAAACTAACTAGCCCTGAAGATAGAAAAATAAGCCTACCTTGCCTCAGAGAAATTCCCCAAAGGAAAAGGCAGCCCCCCACATATAATGACTGTGAGTTAAGATGAAAATACAAACACAGAGATGAAATAGATTTAGCAAAGTGAGGCCCGACTTTCTGAATAGACCGAGGATAGGAAAGATAGCTTTGCGGTCAACACAAAAACCTACAAACAACCACGCAGAGGGGCAAAAAGACCCTCTGCACCGACTAACGGTACAGAGGTGCTCCCTCTGCGTCTCAGAGCTTCCAGCAAGCAAGAAAAACCAATATAGCAAGCTGGACAGAAAATATAGCAAACAAAAATAACACAAGCAGATCTTAGCTTATGCAGGGCAGAAAGGCCACAAGAACGATCCAGGAGAGAGCCAGACCAATACTGGAACATTGACTGGAGGCCAGGAACAAAGAACTAGGTGGAGTTAAATAGAGCAGCACCTAACGACTTAACCTCGTCACCTGAGGAAGGAAACTCAGAAGCCGCAGCCCCACTCACATATACCAGCGGAAGCTCATAGACAGAACCAGCCGAAGTACCACTCATGACCACAGGAGGGAGCTTGACCACAGAATTCACAACAGTACCCCCCCCTTGAGGAGGGGTCACCGAACCCTCGCCAGAGCCCCCAGGCCGACCAGGATGAGCCAAATGAAAGGCACGAACCAGATCGGCAGCATGAACATCAGAGGCAAAGACCCAGGAATTATCTTCCTGACCATAACCCTTCCACTTAACCAGGTACTGAAGTTTCCATCTCGAAATACGAGAATCCAAAATCTTCTCCACTATATACTCCAACTCCCCCTCAACCAAAACCGGGGCAGTAGCATCAACGGATGGAACCACAGGTGCCATGTATCTCCGCAACAATGACCTATGGAATACGTTATGGATGGAAAAAGAAGCTGGAAGGGTCAAACGAAAAGACACAGGATTAAGAACCTCAGAAATCCTATATGGACCAATGAAACGAGGCTTAAACTTAGGAGAGGAAACTTTCATAGGAATATAACGAAATGACAACCAAACCAAATCCCCAACACGAAGTCGGGGACCCACACAGCACCTGCGGTTAGCGAAACGTTGAGCCTTCTCCTGAGACAATGTCAAATTGTCCACCACATGAGTCCAAATCTGCTGCAACCTATCCACCACAGTATCAACACCAGGACAGTCCGAAGACTCAACCTGCCCTGAAGAGAAACGAGGATGGAAACCAGAATTGCAGAAAAACGGCGAAACCAAAGTAGCCGAGCTGGCCCGATTATTAAGGGCGAACTTAGCCAAAGGCAAAAAAGACACCCAATCATCCTGATCAGCAGAAACAAAACATCTCAGATATGTTTCCAAGGTCTGATTGGTTCGTTCAGTCTGGCCATTTGTCTGAGGATGGAAAGCCGAGGAAAAAGACAAATCAATGCCCATCCTAGCACAAAAGGCTCGCCAAAACCTCGAAACAAACTGGGAACCTCTGTCAGAAACGATGTTCTCCGGAATGCCATGTAAACGAACCACATGCTGGAAGAACAATGGCACCAAATCAGAGGAGGAAGGCAATTTAGACAAGGGTACCAAATGGACCATCTTCGAGAAGCGATCACAAACAACCCAAATGACCGACATTTTTTGAGAGACGGGGAGATCCGAAATAAAATCCATAGAGATATGTGTCTAGGGCCTCTTTGGGACTGGCAAGGGCGAAAGCAACCCACTGGCACGAAAAAAAAGCAGGGCTTAGCCCGAGCACAAATCCCACAGGACTGCATAAATGAACGCACATCCCGCGACAGAGACGGCTACCAAAAGGATCTAGCCACCAAATCTCTGGTACCAAAGATTCCAGGATGACCAGCCAACACCGAACAATGAACCTCAGAGATAACTCTACTCGTCCATTTATCAGGGACAAACAGTTTCTCCGCTGGGCAACGGTCAGGTCTATTAGCCTGAAATTTTTGCAGCACCCGCCGCAAATCAGGGGAGATGGCAGACAAAATTACCCCCTCCTTGAGAACACCCGCCGGCTCAGACAAACCCGGAGAGTCGGGCACAAAACTCCTAGACAGGGCATCCGCCTTCACATTTTTAGAGCCCGGAAGGTACAAAACCACAAAGTCAAAACGGGAGAAAAACAGCGACCATCGAGTCTGTCTAGGATTCAACCGTTTGGCAGACTCGCGATAAGTCAAGTTCTTGTGATCAGTCAAGACCACCACGCGATGCTTAGCTCCTTCAAGCCAATGACGCCACTCCTCGAATGCCCACTTCATGGCCAGCAACTCTCAATTGCCAACATCATAATTACGCTCAGCAGGCGAAAACTTCCTGGAAATGAAGGCGCATGGTTTCATCACCGAGCCATCAGAACTTCTTTGTGACAAAACAGCCCCTGCTCCAATCTCAGAAGCATCAACCTCGACCTGGAACGGGAGCGAAACATCTGGTTGACACAACACAGGGGCAGAAGAAAAATGATGCTTCAACTCTTGAAAAGGTTCCACAGCAGCAGAAGACCAATTGACCACATCAGCACCCTTCTTGGTTAAATCAGTCAACAGTTTAGCAACACTAGAAAAATTATTGATGAAGCGACGATAAAAATTAGCAAAGCCCAGGAACTTTTGCAGACTCTTCAGAGATGTCGGCTGAGTCCAATCATAAATGGCCTGAACTTTAACAGGGTCCATCTCGATAGTAGAAGGGGAAAAAATGAAACCCAAAAATGAAACCTTCTGAACACCAAAGAGACACTTTGACCCCTTCACAAACAAAGAATTCACACGCAGGACCTGGAACACCATTCTGACCTGCCTCACGTGAAACTCCCAATCATCCGAGGAGACCAAAATATCATCCAAGTATACAATCAGGAATTTATCCAGGTACTCTCGGAAGATGTCATGCATAAAGGACTGAAACACTGATGGAGCATTAGAAAGCCCGAATGGCATAACCAGGTACTCAAAATGGCCCTCGGGCGTATTAAATGCTGTTTTCCATTCATCGCCCTGTTTAATGCGCACAAGATTATACGCACCACGAAGATCTATCTTGGTGAACCAACTAGCCCCCTTAATCCGAGCAAACAAATCAGACAGCAGCGGCAAGGGGTACTGAAATTTGACCGTGATTTTATTTAGAAGGCGGTAATCAATACAAGGTCTCAACGAACCATCCTTCTTGGCCACAAAAAAGAACCCTGCTCCCAATGGCGACGACGACGGGCGAATATGACCCTTCTCCAAGGATTCCTTTACGTAACTCCGCATAGCGGCGTGCTCAGGCACAGACAAATTAAACAGTCGACCTTTAGGAAACTTACTACCAGGAATCAAATCGATAGCGCAATCACAATCCCTATGCGGAGGTAGGGCTCTGGACTTGGGCTCATCAAATATATCCCAGTAATCCGACAAGAACTCTGGGACCTCAGAAGGGGTGGATGATGAAATAGACAGAAATGGAACATCACCATGTACCCCCTGACAACCCCAGCTGGACACAGACATTGATTTCCAATCCAATACTGGGTTATGGACTTGTAGCCATGGCAACCCCAACACGACCACATCATGCAGATTATGCAACACCAAAAAGCGAATATCCTCCTGATGCGCAGGAGCCATGCACATGGTCAATTGGGTCCAGTACTGAGGCTTATTCTTGGCCAAAGGCGTAGCATCAAAATCACGCAATGCCGGATCCCCTGGCGCAAGGGAAAATGCCCAGTCTTGAGGGTCGCCACGTAATAAAGAAATAATGATCTTTACTTGTTGAACTGGGTCACCAGAGGAGCGGGGTTTCAAAGCCAGAAATAGTTTACAATTATTTTTGAAATTCAGAAACTTAGCTCTATCTCCAGAAAATAACTCAGGAATAGGAATTTTAGCTTCTAACATAGGATTCTGAACCACTAAATCTTGAATGTTCTGAACACTTATAGCGAGATTATCCATCAAAGAGGGCAGACCTTGAATGTCCATGTCTACACCTGTGTTCTGAACCACCCTGATGTAAAGGGGAAAAGAAAGACAAAACACAGTGCAAAGAAAAAAAAATGGTCTCAGAACTTCTCTTTTCCCTCTATTGAGAAGCATTAGTACTTTGGGCCTCCAGTACTGTTATGAACAGGTGATTCAGAACCACAATGGACCTAGTGATTAAGAGCACACAAAGTGACCTGATAGTTACTAACATAGGACGAGCTCTGAGACGTGGAAACTCTGCTGACCGCAATCCCTAATCCTATCATACCACACTAGAGGTAGCCGTGGATTGCGCCTAACGCTCCCTATGCAACTCGGCACAGCCTGAGAAACTAACTAGCCCTGAAGATAGAAAAATAAGCCTACCTTGCCTCAGAGAAATTCCCCAAAGGAAAAGGCAGCCCCCCACATATAATGACTGTGAGTTAAGATGAAAATACAAACACAGAGATGAAATAGATTTAGCAAAGTGAGGCCCGACTTACTGAATAGACCGAGGATAGGAAAGATAGCTTTGCGGTCAACACAAAAACCTACAAACAACCACGCAGAGGGGCAAAAAGACCCTCTGCACCGACTAACGGTACGGAGGTGCTCCCTCTGCGTCTCAGAGCTTCCAGCAAGCAAGAAAAACCAATATAGCAAGCTGGACAGAAAATATAGCAAACAAAAGTAACACAAGCAGATCTTAGCTTATGCAGGGCAGAAAGGCCACAAAAACGATCCAGGAGAGAGCCAGACCAATACTGGAACATTGACTGGAGGCCAGGAACAAAGAACTAGGTGGAGTTAAATAGAGCAGCACCTAACGACTTAACCTCGTCACCTGAGGAAGGAAACTCAGAAGCCGCAGCCCCACTCACATATACAGTGGGGCAAAAAAGTATTTAGTCAGTCAGCAATAGTGCAAGTTCCACCACTTAAAAAGATGAGAGACGTCTGTAATTTACATCATAGGTAGACCTCAACTATGGGAGACAAACTGAGAAAAAAAAATCCAGAAAATCACACTGTCTGTTTTTTTAACATTTTATTTGCATATTATGGTGGAAAATAAGTATTTGGTCAGAAACAAAATTTCAACTCAATACTTTGTAATATATCCTTTGTTGGCAATGACAGAGGTCAAACGTTTTCTGTAAGTCTTCACAAGGTTGCCACACACTGTTGTTGGTATGTTGGCCCATTCCTCCATGCAGATCTCCTCTAGAGCAGTGATGTTTTTGGCTTTTCGCTTGGCAACACGGACTTTCAACTCCCTCCAAAGGTTTTCTATAGGGTTGAGATCTGGAGACTGGCTAGGCCACTCCAGGACCTTGAAATGCTTCTTATGAAGCCACTCCTTCGTTGCCCTGGCGGTGTGCTTTGGATCATTGTCATGTTGAAAGACCCAGCCACGTTTCATCTTCAATGCCCTTGCTGATGGAAGGAGGTTTGCACTCAAAATCTCACGATACATGGCCCCATTCATTCTTTCATGTACCCGGATCAGTCATCCTGGCCCCTTTGCAGAGAAACAGCCCCAAAGCATGATGTTTCCACCACCATGCTTTACAGTAGGTATGGTGTTTGATGGATGCAACTCAGTATTCTTTTTCCTCCAAACACGACAAGTTGTGTTTCTACCAAACAGTTCCAGTTTGGTTTCATCAGACCATAGGACATTCTCCCAAAACTCCTCTGGATCATCCAAATGCTCTCTAGCAAACTTCAGACGGGCCCGGACATGTACTGGCTTAAGCAGTGGGACACGTCTGGCACTGCAGGATCTGAGTCCATGGTGGCGTAGTGTGTTACTTATGGTAGGCCTTGTTACATTGGTCCCAGCTCTCTGCAGTTCATTCACTAGGTCCCCCCACGTGGTTCTGGGATTATTGCTCACCGTTCTTGTGATCATTCTGACCCCACAGGGTGGGATTTTGCGTGGAGCCCCAGATCGAGGGAGATTATAAGTGGTCTTGTATGTCTTCCATTTTCTAATTATTGCTCCCACTGTTGATTCCTTCACTCCAAGCTGGTTGTCTATTGCAGATTCAGTCTTCCCAGCCTGGTGCAGGGCTACAATTTTGTTTCTGGTGTCCTTTGACAGCTCTTTGGTCTTCACCATAGTGGAGTTTGTAGTCAGACTGTTTGAGGGTGTGCACAGGTGTCTTTTTATACTGATAACAAGTTTAAACAGGTGCCATTACTACAGGTAATGAGTGGAGGAAAGAGGAGACTCTTAAAGAAGAAGTTACAGGTCTGTGAGAGCCAGAAATCTTGATTGTTTGTTTCTGACCAAATACTTATTTTCCACCATAATATGCAAAAAAAATGATAAAAAACACAGACAATGTGATTTTCTGGATTTTTTTTTCTCAGTTTGTCTCCCATAGTTGAGGTCTACCTATGATGTAAATTACAGACGCCTCTCATCTTTTTAAGTGGTGGAACTTGCACTATTGCTGACTGACTAAATACTTTTTTTCCCCACTGTACCAGCGGAAGCTCATAGACAGAACCAGCCGAAGTACCACTCATGACCACAGGAGGGAGCTTGACCACAGAATTCACAACAGAGGACCCTGCCCTTGCGGGTTTACATTCTACAGGATTATGGGGAAGGAGACAGTAGGTTGAGGGTTGCAGTAGCTCCGATGGTGTTGAGGTGGCCGTGTGGTCATTACAGGCTGTAATTCCAGAGGATGGGGGATATTCGGGAGAAGTCTTAGAGGCAATTGGGTGAGCAGCGAATAAGCGTGGAGGAGAGAAGGAGGTCTTGGGAGGATTGGATATTACGTGAGGGAAGATATTGAGAGACTAGTTCAGAAACATATGGAGGAGAAAGGTTATGGATGGCTTTGTAGGGCAGTGTTAGTAGTTTAAACTGGATACACTGGGAAATTGGGAGCCAGTGAAGAGATTTGCAAAGAGGGGAAGCAGGAGTGTAGCGAGGAGAGATATTAATTAGTTGGACAGCAGAGTTAAGGATGGACTGGAGGGGAGCAAAAGTGTTAGAAGGTAGGCCACAGAGGAGGATGTTGCAGTAGTCGAGGCGGGAGATGATTAGGGCATGCAAGAGCATTTTGGTAGAGTGAGGCTTGAGGAAAGGACAGATTCTGGAAATATTTTTGAGCTGGAGGCAACAGGAGGTGGCGAGAGCTTGGATGTGTGGTTTGAAGGACAGGGCAGAGTCAAGGGTTACTCCGAGGCAGCGGATTTTGTGGACAGGGTAAAGTGTGATTTCATTTATTTTGATAGATAGATCAGATAGGGAAGATATGCGAGATGTTGGAAAGATAATTAGTTCAGATTTGCAAATTTGTCCACATTGAGCTTGAGGAAGCGAGAGGAGAAGAAGGAGGATATGGCTGATAGACACTCTGGGATTCTGGAGAGCAGAGAGGTGACATCTGGGCCAGAAAGGTAGATCTGAGTGTCATCAGCATATACAAGACTTTTTAACCAAACACATTTAATTTCTTTCATGAGGCAAGCTCCATGTTCCATCATATGGTAAATGACTCCATATGGACAACCTAGGAAAGAACTGTAGCACATGGGACCAGTGAAGGTCTCTAGCAGTCTTATGCTGCTGAGCCTTGTGTGAATGCCTAAATGTAGTACCCTGAAGAAGTGAATATAATTCTTAGAATGCCTCAAGCTGCCTCCAGGCACTGATTTATTGATTTTCAAACATAACTGTCTATGACAATTATTGTTTCAATTATTATTTTATTTTGTTACTATTATTTTTTCTAGATGTATTATTTACAGTCAGAAAATATTGTAGGTTTTAACAATATTGTTCTTGCCACTGTGTTAATTCAACTAATATTAGATTATAACATAGTCTAGAATTATTTTATAGAGTGACTTCATTTTGTCTATAAATCATCAATTTTTTTAATTATTATTAGAGATGAGGGAATATTTTTGACTGAAATTGAATTTGAAGGGAATATTAGAAAAATTTTAATTTGCCATCTGAGAGATGCGCCTTTTCTGAGTGGCTACGGGCTGCCATTTTTAGTCTTGGGGGTCTATATTCATGGCCCCTTACCATCCTGAGAATAACTGCCCCCAGCTCTCTGCTTTAGCTTGACTGGTTGTCAACATTAGTGGGGACCCCATGCCATTTTTTTAAATGATTTATTTAAATAATTAAACAAATTTGACATGGTGACCCCTCTATTCTTAATAACCAGCCTTGCTAAAGCCGACAGCTGGAGGTTGCAGCCCCCAGCTGTGAGTTTTGTCTGGCTGTTTATCAAAAATGCAGGGAAATCCACACCTTTTTTAAATTATTTATTTACAGCACAGGAGCCTGTTGGTGAACACACCCATCAGCCACTTCAGCTCCTTTTTACTGTTATTAGCCGCAGAAAGCATCCGCTGATTGGAGCAGTAGTCCCATCAGCTGACTTCAGTGAACGGAGGTAAACTTTATTCCTCCGATCACGCTGCAGGCTCATGCTTTCAATTGAAGTCTTCCTCATGATCATAAGGAAGACTTATTTTGAAATGTGTTGATCTATCCATATGTGTATAATGCCCGACAATATGTGCCTTTCACTGTTCTTATAATTCTGGAATAAAAGTAATTTTTTAGCCACTAAAAGCCACCGCTGGATCCACTTTTTCCTCCTTTGCATTTCTGTTTCAAAAACAACCTATTTAATTTTGAAAGCAAAGTATAATTTACCACTCCTCTTCACCAAATTGCTGTGTAGGAAAATGTGATAATAAGTAGATTTCTAATCAAGCACAAGTACTTATTAGTGAGGAGCGAGTGTACTCGTTGCTCGGGTTTTCCCGAGCATGCTTGGGTGACCTCCGAGTATTTGTTAGTGTTCGGAGACTACGTTTTCATTGCCTCATCTGAATGATTTACAGCTATTAGCCAGGCTGAGTACATGTGGGGGTTGCCTGGTTACTAGGGAATCCTCACATGTAATTAAGCTGTCTAGTAGCTGTAAATCATTCAGCTGCTGCGATGAAAACTTAATCTCTGAAAACTATGAAATACTCGGAGGTCACCCAAGCGTGCTCAGGAAAACCCAAGCAAAAAGTACACTCGCTCATCACTAGTACCTATGGTTGTAGACCTTTTGGATAACATAACAAAAGTCCAAAAATCAGGAGATTAGAAAAACAAATTAAAACAGTCACTAGCATGTTTAGTAATATGGTAACAGTTCTACAGCCTTGTGATGGAAAATAAAATTACATAGAGTTAGTTTCCAAAGTTTAATAGCACTGTTGAGTGAGTTTGGCTTCTTTGCCCCGGTCTCATTACAATAAACCAATTACCAAGCAGCACAAGTTACAAAGGAATACGTGCTAAAAGGAATGAATATCCCAGGAGCTGATGCCATGAAAACCATCCTCAAGAAAGAGAAACACTGGGCCTAAGGTTAAAAGCATTGCTAATACATTAGTACTGGGAATTTAGAACAGTAGTTTGAAGTTTAAAGTTGGAATAAGAAGCTGCAATGAACTAGTGAGCTAATATTAGACATGGAGCTTTAAACAATAGAGGTAATGTATGGAAATTATATTGTAATATTGTAGATTCGAGCCCAAATTAAAATTTTCTATGTTGTACCAATTTATATGACTGTTAATGTGTTAAACATCATATAACATCATTTATGTACCTATGAGTGCGTAGACACAAACTGGTTAAAGGGAATTATTGGGTATACAAAATACTGAAAGGGCAATTACTTTGGTAGCCTCTTGACAAACGAGCAAAATGCTCATTAGCTGTGTGAAATGACTTTAAGCTGGCTTAAAAATCATCATTTTGGGCAGCACACCGTCTGTCTTGTGTAAACCTATTATGTGGTGCCGAGAAAGATGATATTCTATGTGCATCAAACAATGTGTTAATGGTTGGTCTGAGTAAATAGGCTCTTAAAAATGTCTGATTGACTTCTACATATAGTAGCTGTTTGGCAATTTTTTTTGTCAGCCAACATCAGCTAGTTTAAATTTCCAATTTTTTTGTGTTTTGATACCTCCCCACCTGAAATTTCATTTTTTTTTTTTATGGCTTGCATCAGTTCATATAAAGAACATGCTACAAACTTTGGTTTTCTTTTATTGTAAAGCAAACAGCAAATTGGACAAAATTACTGACAATTTCAGTGTGCATAACTATTCATCTCATAAAAATGAAAGTACATTGTAGAGCCTCCTTTTGCAGTAATTACAGCTGCAAGTCGCTTTGGGTACATCTCTATGAGCTTTCCACCTATTGTCATTGGAATTTTTGCCAATTACTCAAGGCAAAACTACTTCAGCTCCTTGAAGTTAGATTGTTTTCTATGGGGCACAGCAATCTTCAAGTCTGACCACAGATTCTCAGTTGGATTGAAGTCTGGGTTTTGCTATGCCACTCCAAAATATTTGCTCATTTCCTCTTAAACCAACTGAATGTAGCCACTAATCGATTCTGCCACCATCATATTTCATTGTGGGGATGATGTCCTTGGGGTATTGAGCTGTGTTGGTTTGGCACCAAACATAGCATCTACCTTGGTGGCCAAAAAGTTCAATTTTTGTCTCAATTGATTACAGCACTTTCTTCCATACATGTAGTGAGTCTCCCACATGTCTTTTGGCAAATGCAAAATGAGCCTTACAATTTATAAAGGTTTTTTTTCTTCCTATTCCTACATAAAGGCCACCTCTGTTAAGTGTACTTATTATGGTTGTATGTACAGATACTTCAGTCTCTGCTTGGGAACTCTGTAGCTCCTTCATGGTTACCTTTGTGTACTTGCTGCCTCTCTGATTAATGCCCTCTTTGCCCAGGCTGAGAGTTTTGGTGGGTGGCCCTTTTTTAGCAGGTTTGTTGTGGTATTGTGATGCCCCAGGGTACTGGCCATCACAGGGGCATTGCTTTCACCGCAGGGAGAGTGATTTCACCTTTGGAGTCGATGAAGGAGAACTTTCACCAGGGAAATCTTACATACATTATGTTCACACTCCAGACCAGAAGGGGGAGCTCTGAACCCGGATTAAGGGGAGCTGCCTTTATATATTCTGACTGGAGGGGAAGTTAGAGCAGTTGGTCCAGAGAGACCAAGGGAGAGAGAACGCCTGACAGCAGACTGGAGCAGTCTGAGTACAGGGACGTGTTTGGAGCCGAGTAGCCAGAGGTGCTGTAGCTCAAGTATTGAAAGGATTAAGAAAGATGAACAGATTGTGGAATAAATTGCAGGAGGGAGAAAGAGAAGGAGAATAGTGCCAGTGGAACAGAGCTGAGAAGTGGCTACCTCCCTGGCTAGTGCAGATTCTGGTAGCCGGAAGAATGTGGCCATGCTGAACTATATAGTAGCATAGCAGAAACCGGCAGGACAGCTGGATTGTAGATCACCTGTCCACATTGATACCCAGGAGACACAATGATATTTATAGGGCCCGAGTCATGATAGAGAACCTGTAAACCGGCCCAGTTGACCTGTCACACAGGTTGTGTCCCAATCTTTATGGAAGACAGAGAGGAACTGTGATGACCTTATTTGAAGCATAAGCCAGAAAGGAACCACATTACCACTGCACTTTTAGGAAGGCTTTGATCTCCACCTGGTGAGAGGACTCTGGAGTTGCCTCCAAGCCGGCCGGACCCTGCCTGTACCTGTTGTCCAGCGCCCTGGACTGTGGTTGCCTGAAGCTACAATAAACCAGGTAAAGACATTGCAAACCTATGCCCTCGTTCTTCATTACACCATTCACCATCTTCCCCTACACACTGGGAGCCCTGGGGACCTACTTCACCTGTGGAAGTTTACACCATCTAGCTGCTGTACCATCACCCCAGAGGACCCATTTAAGCAGCGTCGGTCCCTACTGACGGAATACCACAGGTGGCATGACGAACTTTATTCATAAAACCCTAAAAGACTTTCCCTTTGATTGGGCATCCAGGGCCACGGGCCGGGTCACAGCCACCGTGACATCCCCTTTCAGAGCGACCAGACCCTGTACCGAGTACCCCACGGCCCAGGCGGTTGACCCAGTGTCATGTTTAGAGATGGGCAAATCTGATGAGTAAAGTTTGACATCCGTACCAAAAACCTACTGCTCAGGCATGGACACCAAACATGGATTTCACCAGTGGTTCTCAGTCTTGATGGTCGCACCTTTGCAACATCCAAGTTGAAAACTGCTTATCCCCCAGACAGGGATTACATGGGAAAGAACAACGGACAGGTGAGGAATATTGTTGTTTTATCACAGGAGACGAGGGATTCAGTGGAATCAGTCATTAGGTGAGCATAACTGTGTTTGTTACTTTTAAATAAAAATGGAAAAGTGTGTTCTGTTTTATTTCAAACAAAAGACTTTTTTCTGACTGTGTTTATTATCATATACAGTTACTATAGGATTAGTAATGGATAGGCGTCTTATTGATGTCTCTCCATTACTAAGCCGTGGGCTTGATGTCACCAGATAATACAAAGGTGACATCAAACCCTCAAATATGAATACTTCCATCAGCTACTCCTACTCTCACTGTCATTAGTGGCAGTTGGCATCCACTGATTGGAGCAATAGTCCGATCAGCTGACACAAGTGACTGGACGTAAACTTTATACCTTCAATCACAGCTGCAGGCTCATGCTGTCTTTTGACAGGATGGGAACCGTGATTGTCTGACCGGCGGTAATGATTTTATCACTGATCAGAAGCTGTGTTTGCTGCGCTGTCATGCACACGACAGCATGGCAAACACTGGTTGTTTGGGCCCCCCATTCAAGTAAATGGAGTCTGGTTTCAAATTTGGGTCCAGATACTGTTCTGTTACTGTTCTGAGCAAGAGCAGTATATGGACACCTTTTGAACCTATAACAGTATGTGCCCACTATCAGGGAGTATCAGAGTAATCGACAAAGTGCATTTTCGCTGCATTCTAATGACGAAGGCAATTCCACTTGTGTTCACTGAACAATGCAGATTTACAGCATCGAATACTAGCATCTCCAACAGAAATTGACATGCTGCGGCTCGTAAACCTACTGCAGGTGAGTTTTCTTAGCGATAAACAGAAGCACAGTGGGATTTCTATAAATCACATTCACTGTGCTTCTAATGTAGAACCAGAGTTTTGAAGGCAAATCAGGTGAGCTGTGTTATGAACAGGTAATTCAGAACCACAATGGACCTTGAAGTTCAGAGCATACAAAGTGACCTGACATTTACCAAAAACATATGATGAGCTCTGAGATGTGGAAACTCTGCTGACCGCAATCCCTAATCTTATCACACCACACTAGAGGTAGCCGTGGATTGCGCCTAACGCTCCCTATGCAACTCGGCACAGCCTGAGAAACTAATTAGCCCTGAAGATAGAAAAATAAGCCTACCTTGCCTCAGAGAAATTCCCCAAAGGAAAAGGCAGCCCCCCACATATAATGACTGTGAGTAAAAATGAAATACAAACACAGAGATGAAATAGATTTAGCAAAGTGAGGCCCGACTTACTGAATAGACCGAGGATAGGAAAGATAGCTTTGCGGTCAACACAAAAACCTACAAACAACCACGCAGAGGGCAAAAAGACCCTCCGCACCGACTAACGGTACGGAGGTGCTCCCTCTGCGTCTCAGAGCTTCCAGCAAGCAAGAAAAACCAATATAGCAAGCTGGACAGAAAATATAGCAAACAAAAATAACATAAGCAGAACTTAGCTTATGCAGGATAGACAGGCCACAGGAACGATCCAGGAGGAAGCAAGACCAATACTAGAACATTGACTGGAGGCCAGGATCACAGCACCAGGTGGAGTTAAATAGAGCAGCACCTAACGACTTAACCTCATCACCTGAGGATGAAACTCAGAAGCCGCAGTACCACTCTCATCCACCAAAGGAAGCTTATAGACAGAACCACCTGCAGTACCACTCACGACCACAGGAGGGAGCTTGGCCACAGAATTCACAACAGTACCCCCCCTTGAGGAGGGGTCACCGAACCCTCACCAGAGCCCCCAGGCCGACCAGGATGAGCCACATGAAAGGCACGAACCAGATCGGCAGCATGGACATCAGAGGCAAAGACCCAGAAATTATCTTCCTGACCATAACCCTTCCACTTAACCAAATACTGGAGTTTCCGTCTTGAAACACGAGAATCCAAAATCTTCTCCACAATATACTCCAATTCCCCTTCAACCAAAACCAGAGCCGGAGGATCAATAGATGGAACCACAGGTGCCACGTATCTCCGCAACAATGACCTATGGAACACGTTATGGATGGAAAAAGAAGCTGGAAGAGTCAAACGAAAAGACACAGGATTAAGAACCTCAGAAATCCTATATGGACCAATGAAACGAGGCTTAAATTTAGGAGAGGAAACCTTCATAGGAATATAACGAGATGACAACCAAACCAAATCCCCAACACGAAGTCGGGGACCCACACAGCGCCTGCGGTTAGCGAAACGTTGAGCCTTCTCCTGGGACAAAGTCAGATTGTCCACTACATGAGTCCTAATCTGCTGCAACCTATCCACCACAGTATCCACACCAGGACAGTCCGAAGACTCAACCTGCCCTGAAGAGAAACGAGGGTGGAACCCAGAATTGCAGAAAAACGGCAAAACCAAAGTAGCCAAGCTGGCCCGATTATTAAGGGCGAACTCAGCCAAAGGCAAAAAGGACACCCAATCATCCTGATCAGCAGAAACAAAACATCTCAGATATGTTTCCAAGGTCTGATTGGTTAGTTCAGTCTGGCCATTTGTCTGAGGATGGAAAGCCGAGGAAAAAGACAAATCAATGTCCATCCTAGCACAAAAAGCTCGCCAAAACCTCTAATCAAACTGGGAACCTCTGTCAGAAACGATGTTCTCTGGAATGCCATGTAAACGAACCACATGCTGGAAAAACAACGGCACCAAATCAGAGGAGGAAGGCAATTTAGACAAGGGCACCAAATGGACCATCTTAGAGAAGCGATCACAAACCACCCAAATGACCGACAATCTTTGAGAGACGGGGAGATCCAAAATAAAATCCATAGAGATATGTGTCCAAGGCCTCTTCGGGACCGGCAAGGGCAAAAGCAACCCACTGGCACGAGAACAGCAGGGCTTAGCCCGAGCACAAATCCCACAGGACTGCACAAAAGAACGTACATCCCGCGACAGAGACGACTACCAAAAGGATCTAGCCACCAAATGTCTGGTACCAAATATTCCAGGATGACCAGCCAACACCGAACAATGAACCTCAGAGATAACTTTATTCGTCCACCTATCAGGGACAAACAGTTTCTCCGCTGGGCAACGGTCAGGTCTATTAGCCTGAAATTTTTGCAGCACCCGCCGCAAATCAGGGGAGATGGCAAACAAAATTACCCCCTCTTTGAGAATACCCGCCGGCTCAGACAAACCCGGAGAATCGGGCACAAATCTCCTAGACAGGGCATCCACCTTCACATTTTTAGAGCCCGGAAGGTACGAAACCACAAAGTCAAAACGGGAGAAAAACAGCGACCAACGAGCCTGTCTAGGATTCAACCGTTTGGCAGACTCGAGATAAGTCAAGTTTTTGTGATCAGTCAAGACCACCACCCGATGCTTAGCTCCTTCAAGCCAATGACGCCACTCCTCGAATGCCCACTTCATGGCTAGCAACTCTCGATTGCCAACATCATAATTTCGCTCAGCAGGCGAAAATTTCCTGGAAAAGAAGGCGCATGGTTTCATCACGGAGCAATCAGAACTTCTCTGCGACAAAACAGCCCCTGCTCCAATTTCGGAAGCATCAACCTCGACCTGGAACGGAAGCGAAACATCTGGTTGGCACAACACAGGGGCAGAAGAAAAACGACGCTTCAACTCCTGAAAAGCTTCCACAGCAGCAGAAGACCAATTGACCACATCAGCACCCTTCTTGGTTAAATCAGTCAACGGTTTAGCAATGCTAGAAAAATTAGCGATGAAACGACGATAAAAATTAGCAAAGCCCAGGAACTTCTGCAGACTCTTCAAAGATGTTGGCTGAGTCCAATCATAAATGGCTTGAACTTTAACAGGGTCCATCTCGATAGTAGAAGGAGAAAAAATGAACCCCAAAAATGAAATCTTCTGAACACCAAAGAGACACTTTCACCCCTTCACAAATAAAGAATTAGCACGCAGGACCTGGAACACCATTCTGACCTGCTTCACATGAGACTCCCAATCATCCGAGAAGACCAAAATATCATCCAAGTATACAATCAGGAATTTATCCAGGTACTCTCGGAAGATGTCATGCATAAAGGACTGAAACACTGATGGAGCATTAGAAAGTCCGAATGGCATAACCAGGTACTCAAAATGGCCTTCGGGCGTATTAAATGCTGTTTTCCATTCATCGCCTCGTTTAATACGCACAAGATTATACGCACCACGAAGATCTATCTTGGTGAACCAACTAGCCCCCTTAATCCGAGCAAACAAATCAGACAGCAGCGGCAAGGGGTACTGAAATTTGACCGTAATTTTATTTAGAAGGCGGTAATCAATACAATGTCTCAGCGAACCATCCTTCTTGGCCACAAAAAAGAACCCCGCTCCCAATGGCGATGATGACGGGCGAATATGACCCTTCTCCAAAGACTCCTTCACGTAACTCCGCATAGCGGCGTGCTCAGGTACAGATAAATTAAACAGTCGACCCTTAGGAAACTTACTACCAGGAATCAAATCGATAGCACAATCACAATCCCTATGCGGAGGTAGGACATTGGACTTGGGCTCATCGAATACATCCCGGTAATCAGACAAGAACTCTGGGACCTCAGAAGGGGTGGATGATGAGATAGACAGAAATGGAACATCACCATGTACCCCCTGACAACCACAGCTGGACACAGACATTGATTTCCAATCTAAAACTGGGTTATGGACTTGTAGCCATGGCAACCCCAACACGACCACATCATGCAGATTATGCAACACCAGAAAGCGAATATCCTCCTGGTGCGCAGGAGCCATGCACATGGTCAGCTGGGTCCAATACTGAGGCTTATTCTTGGCCAAAGGCGTAGCATCAATTCCTCTCAGTGGAATAGGACACTGCAAGGGCTCCAAGACAAACCCACAGCGCCTAGCAAATTCCAAGTCCATCAAATTCAGGGCAGCGCCTGAATCCACAAATGCCATGACAGAATAGGAAGACAAAGAGCAGACCAAAGTAACGGACAAAAGAAATTTCGACTGTACCGTACCAATGGTGGCAGACCTAGCGAACCGCTTAGTGCGCTTAGGACAATCGGAGATAGCATGAGTGGAATCACCACAGTAGAAACACAGCCCATTCTGACGTCTGTGTTCTTGCCTTTCAGCTCTGGTTAAAGTCCTATCGCACTGCATAGGCTCAGGTTTATGCTCAGATAATACTGCCAAATGGTGCACAGATTTACGCTCGCGCAAGCGTCGACCGATCTGAATGGCCAAAGACATAGACTCATTCAGACCAGCAGGCATAGGAAATCCCACCATGACATCCTTAAGTGCTTCAGAGAGACCCTTTCTGAAAATAGCTGCCAGCGCACATTCATTCCATTGAGTGAGCACGGACCACTTTCTAAACTTCTGACAATAAATCTCTATCTCATCCTGACCCTGACACAGAGCCAGCAAATTTTTCTCTGCCTGATCCACTGAATTAGGTTCGTCGTACAGCAATCCGAGCGCCAGAAAAAAAGCATCAATATTACATAATGCAGGATCTCCTGGCGCAAGGGAAAATGCCCAGTCTTGAGGGTCGCCACGTAATAAAGAAATAATAATTTTAACTTGTTGAACTGGGTCACCAGAGGAGCGGGGTTTCAAAGCCAGAAATAGTTTACAATTATTTTTTAAAATTCAAAAACTTAGCTCTATCTCCAGAAAACAACTCAGGAATAGGAATTCTAGGTTCCAACATAGGACTCCGAACCACTAAATCTTGAATGTTCTGTACTCTTATAGTGAGATTATCCATCAAAGAGGACAGACCCTGAATGTCCATGTCCACACCTGTGTTCTGAACCACCCTGATGTATAGGGGAAAAGAAAGACAGAACACAGTGCAAAGAAAAAAAAATGGTCTCAGAACTTCTCTTTTCCCTCTATTGAGAAGCATTAGTACTTTGGGCCTCCAGTACTGTTATGAACAGGTAATTCAGAACCACAATGGACCTTGAAGTTCAGAGCATACAAAGTGACCTGACATTTACCAAAAACATATGACGAGCTCTGAGACGTGGTAACTCTGCTGACCGCAATCCCTAATCCTATCACACCACACTAGAGGTAGCCGTGGATTGCGCCTAACGCTCCCTATGCAACTCGGCACAGCCTGAGAAACTAACTAGCCCTGAAGATAGAAAAATAAGCCTACCTTGCCTCAGAGAAATTCCCCAAAAGAAAAGGCAGCCCCCCACATATAATGACTGTGAGTAAAGATGAAATACAAACACAGAGATGAAATAGATTTAGCAAAGTGAGGCCCGACTTACTGAATAGACCGAGGATAGGAAAGATAGCTTTGCGGTCAACACAAAAACCTACAAACAACCACGCAGAGGGCAAAAAGACCCTCCGCACCGACTAACGGTACGGAGGTGCTCCCTCTGCGTCTCAGAGCTTCCAGCAAGCAAGAAAAACCAATATAGCAAGCTGGACAGTAAATATAGCAAACAAAAATAACATAAGCAGAACTTAGCTTATGCAGGATAGACAGGCCACAGGAACGATCCAGGAGGAAGCAAGACTAATACTAGAACATTGACTGGAGGCCAGGATCAAAGCACCAGGTGGAGTTAAATAGAGCAGCACCTAACGACTTAACCTCATCACCTGAGGAAGGAAACTCAGAAGCCGCAGTACCACTCTCATCCACCAAAGGAAGCTTATAGACAGAACCAGCCGCAGTACCACTCACGACCACAGGAGGGAGCTTGGCCACAGAATTCACAACAGAGCTGCGTCCAAAATGCTGCTTGTCCAGATCATGGGCACAAACCCTTAGTCATCAATAAGCACATCATTATTTCCCTTAAACAATCCAACAGCAATTGTGAGCTGTGAAATTTATTAGCTCAAGCTCTTATGTGACATTATTGCTAGTAGGAAGCTGCTTACAATGAGCCTCCTTACCTATTGGGCTCTGTGCAGCACCGGTTGCACCAATGCCTTGTCTGACCCTACAGTTAATGTTATTCCCTGCTCAGATGCAAGTTTAGATGTGTCTAGTGCATTTCTCTTAATTGTGGTCTCTTCTTCAAGAAATTAATTCGTCTTGTTTACCATATTTCTTTGGAAAGTATAGTTTTCACAGCCTTGTCCATGTTTGATGCTACACTTTGCTACAAGGATCTGTGCGGTATACCATGGCTGGTGGCATTGAATAGGATCCCTTCCACAGATCATAACATACTATACAAATAAGTGTGACTCACAGAAATTAAGGCAGGGGCCGGATAGTGGGTGAGGCCGCATCTAGAATATGGGATACAGTTTTGAGCTCCGCATTTTAAAAAGGATGTTCAGAAGTCACTTCAAAGGAGGGCAACTAGATTATTACAAGGGATGGATGGCCCCTCATACGACAAAAGGTTGTAGACGTTGGGTTTGTTTAGCTTAGGAAAAGGACGCCTCAGAGGGGATCGCATTTGCATGTATAAATATATGTGTGGTCAGTATGAAGGACTGGCGTATCACTTGTTCCTTCCAAGAACCATACTAAGGAAAAGGGGGAACTCATTACAGGTGGAAGAAAGGTGATTCCAGCAGCTAAATAGGAAAGTGTGACTGCAGACTTCTGAATTCTTACAGTGTGCTCACCTATAACAGGTCAAAACATTGTTACATGATGGCGGAATAAACTTGAAATGTATGTCACTGGATGCTGTTTATTTTCCTTTATGCTGTTAACCTTCCAAGCAGTTACCTTGGATTTTTGTATGAGCATGCACTATATTGAATGTTGTCAGCCTTGTCTTTTTATCTTTTTATCTTTGATTTTGCACCACCGCTGCCAGGATTCTCCAGTGTTGCTGGTGGGAGTGGGTGGTTATGTGACCTCAAGTATGCGATTTGCATACATGTAGTCACATGCTGACTAGACATGCCCAATTGAATCAGGCTGAGCTTGTCTACATAGATTGTGGCTGGAAAAATGCAAAGCAGATATTTGCGGTCGCATGACCATTCACACTCACCAGCAACACTGGAAAATCCTGACAACATGAGGTACATTCACTGTAAGAATTCAGAAGTCTGCGGTCCCATTTAATAACTGCAGACTGTTAGCAGATGACCAGACAACCACTTTAATAAATCAGATGTGACTTAAAGTTTTGTGCACCTCGCCACAAATATTTGAAGTACGCCATTACTCTTCATGAATTAGCAGTAGTGTTGAGCGATACCTTCCGATATTTGCAAGTATCGGTATCGGATGGTATCGGCCGATACCGGCAAAATATCGGATCTCGCCGATACCGAGTTCCGATACCAATACAAGTCAATGGGACCCAAATATCGTAATGTATCCTGCATGGTTCCCAGGGTCTGAAGGAGGGGAAACTCTCCTTCAGGCCCTGGGATCCATATTAATGTAAAAAATAAAGAATAAAAATAAAAAATATGGCTATACTCACCCCTCCGAAGAACCCTGGCTATCACCGCTGCAAGGGTCCGCCTCCGTCCTTAAGAATGCTGTGAGTGAAGGACCTTCAATGACGTTGCGATCAGGTGACCGGTCACCTGACCACTCACGTGACTGCTCACCTGACCACGACGTCATCGACGGTCCTTCACTCATAGCATTCTTAAGGACGGAGGTGGACGCTTGCAGCGGTGACAGCCAGGGTTCTTCGGAGGGGTGAGTATAGCCATATTTTTTATTTTTATTCTTTATTTTTTACAATAATATGGATCCCAGGGCCTTAAGGAGAGTTTCCTCTCCTCCACACCCTTGGAACCATACGAACCGCACACTCCGATACCGATTTCCGATATCACAAAAATATCGGATCTCTGTATCGGAATTCCGATACAGCAAATATCGGCCGATACCCGATACTTGCAGTATCGGAATGCTCAACACTAATTAGCAGTCATCACACTGTTACATTACTAAAGGAAAAACCCAGGATAGTGGAAATTATTACAAAAAGGGGAAAAGGATTGGGGACGTTTTACAGGAAGCTGCCTAGGATGGGCGACTTTTTTATGAGAAAGGGCCAGGATGAAGATATTATCAGAGGAAAAGGCCGGTATGAGGACATTATTATTGGAAGTCGCCCAAGATGGGGGAGGTATCACCAAAAAGGCCAAGATTTAAGACATTAGCAATTGTTACCATCCACCTCTCGTGTCTCCCCTTTTCCTCATAGTTTGTAAGCTTGCGAGCAGCAGGACTCTCATTCCTCTTGGTATCCATTTTGAACTGTGATTTCTGTTATGCTGTAATGTCTATTGTCTGTACAAGTCCCCTCTATAATTTGTAAAGCGCTGCGGAATATGTTGGCGCTATATAAATAAATTTTTTATTATTATTATTATTATTATTATTATTATTAATAATACAATATGGGGTCATTTTCACAACAAAGGGCAGGATGGGGATATTATTAGCCATGATGATTACATTGTTAATTTGTTACAGGAAGAGGTTCAGGATAGGTGTTTTGATTGTGTAGCAACTCACTCAGAAAATAGGCAGCATACTAAAAACTGCAATTGACCGTGCCAGTTCCTGTCCAGACTAGGGATCCTGAGCCCGCAGTTCCTAGTGGTTCCTGCCAGAGATGAGATAGCTCTAGCCACAGACTTAAGGATGGCAACTCAGACCTATGAAAGGCCAATGAGTGCTCCATGTTCCTCCTAAAGAACCAGAGGGCAGAGGAGAGCGCAAATTACCTAAAATAGAAAAAGATCCCAAAGTAAGTAAAAGAAACCATGAAATTCAAAATAAAGGATTAAATACATATTGCTAGAATCTATTCCGCCTACTTCCTAACAACAAAAATTGCAGGGTAAAGATCATAAACAGAAAAGAGATAAACCCTAGCGGGTCTTTCACTGACTGGCTTAACCCCTTACCGGCATCGGACGTACTATACCGTCCGATGCCGGCTCCCCTGCTTTGATGCAGGGCTCCGCGGTGAGCCCGCACCAAAGCCGGGACATGTCAGCTGTTTTCAACAGCTGACATGTGCCCGTAATAGGCGCGGGCAGAATCGCGATCTGCCCGCACCTATTAACTAGTTAAATGCCGCTGTCAAACGCAGACAGCGGCATTTAACTACCGCTTCCGGCCGGGCGGCCGGAAATGACGTCATCGCCGACCCCCGTCACATGATCGGGGGTCGGCGATGCTTGTGAATGGTAACCATAGAGGTCCTTGAGACCTCTATGGTTACTGATTGCCCGTCGCTGTGAGCGCCACCCTGTGGTCGGCGCTCACAGCACACGTGCAATTCTGCTACATAGCAGCGATCAGCAGATCGCTGCTATGTAGCAGAGCCGATCGGGTTGTGCCTGCTTCTAGCCTCTCATGGAGGCTATTGAAGCATGGCAAAAGTTAAAAAAAAGTTTAAAAAAATGTGAAAAAAATAAAAAAAACATAAAAGTTTAAATCACCCCCCTTTCGCCCCAATCAAAATAAATCAATAAAAAAAATATCAAATCTACGCATATTTGGTATCGCCGCGCTCAGAATCGCCCGATCTATCAAATAAAAAAAAGTATTAACCTGATCGCTAAACAGCGTAGCGGGAAAAAAACTCGAAACGCCAGAATTATGTTTTTTTGGTCGCCGCGACATTGCATTAAAATACAATAACGGGCGATCAAAAGAACGTATCTGCACCGAAATGCTATCATTAAAAACGTCATCTCGGCACGCAAAAAATAAGCCCTCAACCGACCCCAGATGATGAAAAATGGAGACGCTACGAGTATCGGAAAATGGCGCAATTTTTTTATTTTTTTTTAGCAAAGTTTGGAATTTTTTTTCACCACTTAGATAAAAAATAACCTAGTCATGTTTGGTGTCTATGAACTCGTAATGACCTGGAGAATCATAATGGCAGGTCATTTTTAGCATTTAGTGAACCTAGCAAGAAAGCCAAACAAAAAACCAATGTGGGATTGCACTTTTTTTGCAATTTTACCGCACTTGGAATTTTTTCCCGTTTTCTAGTACACGACATGCTAAAACCAATGATGTCGTTCAAAAGTACAACTCGTCCCGCAAAAAATAAGCCCTCACATGGCCAAATTGACGGAAAAATAAAAAAGTTATGGCTCTGGGAATGAGGGGAGCGAAAAACGAACACGGAAAAACGAAAAATCCCCCGGTCATGAAGGGGTTAAACTACAGAAGTATGTCTGGACATCCCAATGAGACTATCACCAGCAGAAAATATCAGCAGTGAGAAAGTAAATAAAGCCGCAATCGAAAAGTTATAGGGCAGACAAATGAGTAAGTGAAAATACCCGTTACCCTAAAAAGACTACAGCAAAGATAACAGACACTAGACAATCGGAGAATATGTGTATGTGCTGTAGCTCGGCAGTAAGAGAAGATGGCCACAAAGCACAGACTCAAGGGTTCGATCCCAAATGCATGACAATAGGGACATCATTACAGGATGGCGATAGGATGGAGGTTGTTATTACAGGAATGGATGAAGGATAGGGGACATTATTACAGGATGGCGATAGGATGGAGGTTGTTATTACAGGAATGGATGAAGGATAGGGGACATTATTACAGGATTGCACTGGGATTGTGTAAATGTTTTCAGGTTCGCACCAGGATGGAGGGCATTATCACATAGGAGACAAACATGTATGTCTTTATAGAATTTAGAACACCATAGGGGCCCATTCAACTGTCCAATATGCAGTTTAGGGCCCAGGTGCAAATTTTACACCGATGCCCATTAGATTCTAGTTACATCATTGCATACAGATGTTTAAAATGGACATAAAGATTGCACATGGATGTAAAAAATGGACACATAGATTGGAAAACGATTGAAAAAATCAACAGTTTTATATGCTTATCTGAACCCGGCCTTTTTTTTCGTGGAAAGAGCACGAACATGTACCAATTATAGTCTAAGTGCACATTTTAAGAAATCGGGTCTGAAAAGACTTGGATAGCACTTGGATGACATAAGAGTTTCATTCAAATGCAGTCCGTCTTTAAGTGAACAGTTAATAGGAGGAGTTTTGAATAAACTCTAACTCTTTTTTTACAGGAGAAAAATGAACGTCAAATGCACATTGTTAAAGCTGACACAAGGATCAAAACAGATCCAGCACACTGCGGAAAACAAAGTACATTTTTCATGAACTTAGTAAAAAAAGTATCTTAGGTTACTTTCACATTTGCGTCTTTGGGCGCAGCGTCGTCGACGGATACTGACGCATGCATCATGCGCCCCTATATTTAACATGGGGGGCGAATGGACATGCGCCGGTATGCGTTGTCATGCGTTGCATGACGCATGCGTTTTTTTGGTGCACCAGACAGGGCGTGGACGACGCTACATGTTGCAGTTTTGATGCATCACATTTCCTAAGAAAAACGCATGCAATGCACCTGCGCCAAAAAAAACACATTAATCTCTGAAAAACGCATAGGGCGCAGGTGCCTGCGTTGAGCTGTGTTTTTTGACACATGCACCTTTTGACTAAATGTATTTTTTGGGGGCATTTTTGATCTTTAATTGTATAGGACAACGCATGCGTCAAAAAACGCTGCGTTGTGTATGTGTTTGACATGCGTTGTACGTTGTGTCGACGACGCTGCGCCCAACAACGCAAATGTGAATGTAGCCTTAATGAAGCAAACAAGCCTTGTAAATCTATTAGTTGAATATGGAGACAACAGGTTGGTGTGCGACAGTACTTCTCATTACATAATGGCTAAGAAGCATTTACCGTACTGTGAAGCACCTGGTTACACATGAACATGTTATTTTAAGTCTATAGTATTGAGGATAGCTGAATGCATCATCGAACTATCAAAATAATTCCAATAGACATTGAATGGAGCCTCAGGATGCATGTGTGACCAGACACTCTATTCATCTTTACCTTGCCATTGTCATATGGCCAAGGGGGGAGCACTGACAAACAGTGGATATCTAAGCAGAAGGACCTCACTATCTAACAATTAACATTTATCCAGTGGATAAACAAAATGTACGAAAACCAGATTACCCCTTTAAGAAGTACACAGTGACCATTCAAATAAATATTTTGTCTGTACAAGTAAAACTAGTCAATCTCTTTTAGGTATTTGAGCTTCAATGTGTCCTTCTTTCTAGTTATAGTCAATACATTAAATACATTTGTCAAATCTGGACACAAACTCTTTGAACGTGTTATTGCCTTTAAAAACAGAGTCTCTTAATAATTTTCATTTAACTCATAAATCCACATCTCTTGCAATATGGATTTTTTCAACCAACCCATCAATCTAGACGAAGACATACATCATATTTAATGGTAGACTGGTGAACAGGTTCAAAAAGAAACTTTTTTATTGTTACAATTTTAGGAAGTAATGAATCAAGTATCAGTAAATTGTTTTTTTTTTTTTGTGCTAAAGGAAATTGAAAAGTCTATTGTTCCTGAGTCTGCTATCTGCACACATTTTGATGCATTTGGCAGGGAGTTTGTTTGGTAGCTGTGTGCCAAAGAAATTCTTGCAACTGCTTGAAAATTGTCTGCCAACTTTAATCTGGCATATGATCTGACCTGCAGTAATAAGTGCAATACATCAAGAAGAAACTAAAAAAATAGGGATATTTTATTATAAAAAGTTTAAAAAAAAAAACTTGGCAGTGTAACCAACGTAAAATGTATTGCAGTGCTATCTGCTATTTATATTTACTAACAGAAGTTGTATAACAGATAAAAAACGAAGACTGCAGATATATCACCCATTAGTCACTACATTGTATGCTACCACAATATATCACATATATATTCATTGCAGAGTACACTTGCATAATAATATTCAAGAATCTCAAAAACCTGCTTTACTATTTTTTTTCAGTCGAATATATTTCTTTTCATACTTTAATTGTTAAGGTTGAAAAAGGAATCCTAATGTGTTGTTCCAAAGAAAGACACGAATGAGAATCTTATTTAATTCCCCTAGAATTAAGAGTGGACTGAAAAGTGACTTGTACGGGGGCAAAACTATGATCTTGCCTTGGGGTTCAATGTCTCTTTGGCACACCCAAGCCTGTGCTCTAGGGCTTTTTAAAAGGAATCTGTGGCCATAGGCCACATGGAAGACCGGGAGGAAACGGATCGCCCTACTACCATCCTGTTGTCCTTTTCAAAAGTAAAAGCCTATGACAAGTTTTCCTAAAAATGCCATGGCCAAATAGCTTGCCCACGACAAACACTTTTATTTTGCATTGCAATCACAGCTATGCCTGTGACTGCAATGCACTCCCGGGGCTTTAATATGATTCTGTGCACATCCTGGGGGACACATAGCGACCTTTGCATAGAACCCAGGTCAATGCCTCACAGCATCTTTCCAAAAATGTTGGTCAACAACTTTGTTTCAAACATGCGATGCTCATCTGTGGAAAGTAACAGGTGTGTACAATGTGAAAAAAGCAACTAAAAGGGAGACGTTGACTCAATATTTGTATTGTGTGTCTATGTGCTCACCAGTGTTTTCTGTACTTTATTATACTCAGCCCAACTTGCCCAAACCCAACTGATATATTAAATTATATTCCTCTGTGTTATTTAAATTGCAGAGCTTTGTATTATCTTAAAATATTGAAATTATATTCTGTATGAGTTCAGTAAACGTTATACAGTGCCATTTAAAAGTTTGGGTACTCCTGATCGAAATTACTGTTATTGTGAACAGTTAAGAAAGTTGCAAATTAAATGATCATTAAAAGGCCTAAAGCTAAAGATGACACATTTCCTTTGTATTTGTGGCAAAACAATTTTATCTTTTACATTTCAAAAATTACAAAAAAGAAAATGGGCTGATGCAATAGTTTGAGCACCCTCCATGGTTAATATCTAGTAGCACCCCCTTTTGAAAGTATCACAGCTTGTAAATGCTTTTTGTAGCCTGACAAGAATTTTTCAATTCTTTTTTGATGGATTTTCAAACATTCTTCCTTTCAAAATTCTTCCAGTTCTATGAGATTCCTGGGTTGTCTTGCATGCTCTGCTATTTTAAGGTCTAGTCAAAGATTTTCAATGATGTTCATATTAGGGGACTGTGAAGACCAATGAAAAACCTTCAGCTTGCGCCTTTTAATGTAGTCTATTGTGGATTTTGACTTTGGATTATTATTAGTGTTGAGCGATACCGTCCGATACTTGAAAGTATCGGTATCGGATAGTATCGGCCGATACCCGAAAAATATCGGATATCGCCGATACCGATATCCGATACCAATACAAGTCAATGGGACATCAAGTATCGGAAGGTATTCTCATGGTTCCCAGGGTCTGAAGGAGAGGAAACTCTCCTTCAGGCCCTGGGATCCATAGGGATGTGTAAAATAAAGAATTAAAATAAAAAATATTGATATATTTACCTCTCCGGCGGCCCCTGAACTCAGCGCGGGTAACCGGCAGGCTTCTTTGTTCAAAATCAGCGCTTTTAGGACCTGAGAATCACGTCCCGGCTTCTGATTGGTCGCGGGCCGCCCATGTGACCGCCACGCGACCAATCACAAGCCGCGACGTCACCGCAAGCTATTGGTAGCGTGGCGGTCACATGGGCGGCCCGCGACCAATCAGAAGCCGGGACGTGATTCTCAGGTCCTAAAAGCGCTGATTTTGAACAACGAAGCCTGCCGGTTACCCGCGGACTCACCAGGGGCCGCCGGAGAGGTAAATATATCAATATTTTTTATTTTAATTCTTTATTTTACACATCTCTATGTATCCGATACCGATACCCGATACCACAAAAGTATCGGATCTCGGTATCGGAATTCCGATACCGCAAGTATCGGCCGATACCCGATACTTGCGGTATCGGAATGCTCAACACTAATTATTATCCATTTGTAGAAGTCATCATCTTTCCAGCTTCAGCTTTTTTACAGGTGCTGTTATGTTTGTACCAAAAATTTGTTGAAATTTCATTCTTCCATCTACCTGTGAAATGTTCACTGTGCCATTGGCTACAACCCAACCCCAAAGCATGATTGATCCACCTCCAAGCTTAATGGTTGGCAAGATGTTATTTTCCTAAAATTCTGTGCTCTTTTTTCTCCACACATGCCTTCAGATTATTGTGGCCCAAAAAAATATATATTTTATCCTCATTGGTCCACAGAACTTGGATCAAAAATGTAGACTTGTTTAGATGGTGTTTTCCTAAAATCCTGTGCCCTTTTATCTCCACACATGCCTTCTGATTATTGTGTCAAAAATTTTTTTATTTTATCTTAAATGGTCCACAGGACTTGTTTAGATGGTGTTTTGAACCTTAATATTATGGTGAACATGCAGGACAGGTTTTTGTCATGGTTTGTCATGGTCTGCCCTCTCAGAGTTAATTGTTGGGGCCTCCTTCTGGATCTGGGAGGGATATTTATACCCACACTGGACTAGGATTCTCTGTTAGTTATACTTTAGTTTTGTCTGTGTGCCTGGCCCCCTGGTGTGCGTGTGCATACTGAGTTATTTGTTTGCTCTCCATGGCTGATCTGGTCTGTTTGATCCTCTTGCCTTCTCTGCTTTGTGTTTCTATTCATTCACTTACTCTGCTTCTGACCTCCGGCTTCCACCTGACTATCCTTCTGTCTCACCCTCCAGTACCTCGTTTGTCCCCTGATTATTGACCTCGGCATGTTTGACTATTCTCTGGCACCATTCACCTACCTTGCACCCTGGTGCCTGGCTCCGCCCCTGGCCACTTCCCTTCTGTCACATGGTTCAGGTCCTGCTTGCTACCCAGTGAGTTCTCCATCATTCTGCTCAGGGCTCCCTTACTGCGGCAAGTAGTCTCCCAGCAGTAGTTACATCCGGGAACCTTGACATTATAACTGACCATACAGTCTCTTCCAGGTAGTTAGATGGGAGTTTATTATGGATCCAGTACAGGCTCTAATGGGGCGCAGGTTAATGAGCTCTCCCAACTTATACAGAAGCTGTCAACGGAGCAGCAAGCCCTGGTTCACTTGCACCGACAGGTGCAGAGAGATGTGGCGGGCACTCTACGGGGTCCTGTTAAGCTGGGGACTCGGGATGGGGGCCCCACTGACGTATCCATAGTGGACCCCGAACCACCAGTAAAGTTACCTGACAATTTTTCCGGGGATAAAAAATTGTTCAGGGTTTTTAAAGAGGGGTGCAAGTTGTGTTTTGAGTTATGTCGCTGAGCTTCTGGTAATGAAAGGCAGAGGGTGGGGCACATTAGGTCCTTGTTAAGGGGGGCTCCACAGGCTTGGGCTTTTTCTCTGTCTCCCTCTGTTACTGAACGTATGTTGGTAAACCTGTTCTTTTAGGCTTTGGGACACATTTATGACGAGCCTGATAGAGTGCATCTGTGTAAATGTAAAAAAAAAAAACACTACATACTTACCTTCCCGGTGTCTGGTCATGTCCCTCGCCTTCAGCTTCCCGCACTGACTGGTAAGCGCCGGCCAGCCGTAAAGTACAGTGGTGACGTCACCACTGTGCTTTCCGGCTGTCCGGCGCTAACAGTCAGTGCAGGAAAGCACAGCGCCGAGGGACGCGACAGGAATGTAAGTATGTAGTGTTTGTTTTTTTTTACGTTTACGCTGGTAACCAGGGTAAACATCGGGTTACTAAGCGCGGCCCTGCGCTTAGTAACCCGATGTTTACCCTGGTTACCAGGGGACTTCGGGATCGTTGGTCGCTGGAGAGCAGTCTGTGTGACAGCTCTCCAGCGACCACACAGCGACGCTGCAGCGATCGACATTGTTGTCGTATCGCTGCAGCGTCGTTTTAGTGTGACGGTACCCTAACTGAAATTTTGCTTTGTCTTCCAGATCTTATCTGGATCTCCATTGTTCCTGTTAAATGCCATTTCTTAACTACATTTCGAACTGAGAAAAGGGCAACTTGAAAATGCTTTGCTATCTTCTTATAGCCTTCTCCTGCTTTGTGAGTGAGCCTCCACCATTTTCACTTTCAGATTCCAAGGCAGCTGCTGAGAAGAGTCCAAGGTTTCTGTTTTTGGCACAAGGTTAGAGCAGGCTTGGGTTTTATAAAGCTGGGAAATTTGTATCACCTGGTTTTTCCTGATGGTGATAGTGAACAAGCCATAACTCTAACAGGTTAATTAAAGTCTGAAATCTTGGTCAAAGTTACAGTATCTGAGCACACAAATATTACAGGGTGCCCAACCTTATGCATTTTCCCTTTTGTGATTTTAAAAATTTAAAAGTGACAATATAGTAATATTTCCTCAAAATATAAATAGATGTCATCTTTAATTTTAGGCCTTGTAGAGATCATTTCATCTTCAACTAGCTTAACTGTTCACAATAACGGTAATTTTGGTAATTGTGACAAGGGGTGCTTAAAGTTTTACATGCCACTGTATAAATAGCAAAGGCAGCCCATTATTGACCCCTGTGGTAAAGCACAATATTGATTTAAATTAGATTTCTATTTTATTTATTCACTTCGCATTTCTTAAGTTGAATAAAGTAAAGTATTGACATTTCTAATTTACTTCTATGTTCGGGCTCAGCCAAACCTAATTCCAAAGTTTCGTTTCGGTGCCCGAACTTGACAGGAACTTGACTGCAGACCTGAACCCCATATAAGTTAATGGGGACCTGAAGTTTGGTGCTGTAAAATGGTTGTAAAATGGTCACAGTAAGGACTGGGGGGCTGCAAAAGGAAGAGAAATCAGTGTAAGAGAAGGGCAATTGCAATGCAAACAATAACATAGAAGGAAAAGAAAAAATATTCTTGAACCAGGAGGTGGAGATTCAAGTGGAGTGGAGCATTGCCTTACGTGTGTATTTTACTGTACTTGCTAATGAATAAATACATTTTAAAATTATGTGGATTCCCACTATTTAATTAACCAGCCAAAGTAAAGCAGACAGCTGTGAGTTAGACTTATTATACTGTGTAAGGCCAAATATCCATGGACCTTACCAGCCTATTAATAGACAGTCCAAAGGTGTCTGTATTCCCTTGCTGGTTATTAATAATTGGGGGACCCTTAAAAAAATTATGTCGGGTTCCCCCTATTTTTAATAACCAGATAAGGCAAAGCAGACAGCTGGAGGCCGATATTAATAGGCTGGGAAAGGCCATGGATATTGGTCCCTTCCGAGTATTAAAAGTCCAGCCCTCAGTCACCCCAGAAATAGTGCATGCATTAGATGCATCAATTCTGTTGCTTATCCTTGGTTCTTGGTGATTACCCTGGTGCATTGACAATGGGTGTAATGGTTTTGGGGTTGATATCAGTTGCGTAATGTCTGTTGACACCAAGCCCAGGGGTTGGTATCAGACACCCCAATTACTAACCCAACAGTCAAAAGAAAGAAACACATACACAGAAAGTCTTTTATTTGTAAAGTGCAATCCCGGACAATTTTCCTCTTTCCTCTATTTGATACCATAAAATAAATAATCAACAGGGTATTGTAATTCAAATGGAGGTTCCAAGACAATCCTGTCTTCTTCATCCAGCGCATGTAACTCACTTCACAGAACGACGCTCCATACAATGGAGTAGTGGCCATCGCCGGGTCTCACGCTGTACTCCGTGAGACCCGACAGCTGTGAACTTAGTACCTTAGTTCCCAGTGGCTGGTTCTCACATTGGCAGTGTGAGAGCCAGAATTATGAGCAGTCGTCATGAGATCCGGCAGCTAAGAACTAAGGTAACTTTACTGAAGTCAATTCACAGTGTCCAGGTCTCATAGAGTACATATACCTGAATGCTCATAAGTTTGAGGGGGTTGATTTTACTGACAGATTACATTTTGATATTATAAATTACTAGCTGAAGAGCCCGGCGTTGCCTGGGCATAGTAAATATCTGTGGTTAGTTATAGCACCTCACGTCTCTTATTTTCCCATCATGCCTCTCATTTTCTCCCTTACACCTCTCATTTTCTCCCTTACACCTCTTATTTTCCCCCTCACTCCTCTCATTCCCCCCCTAACACTTGTCATTTCGACCTCACATCTGTCATTTTCCGATCACTCCACTATTTTCCCTCACTCATCTCATTTTGCACTCACACCTTTTAATTTTCACTACACACCCCTCATTTGCACCTCAGTATATTCATGTTTGTCATCTCCCTTATATATAGTATACACCTGTATGTCTTCTCTTGTATATAGTATATACCTGTATGCTATCTCTCCTGTAAATAGTATGTACCTGCTGTATGTCATCTCCCCTGTAAATAGTATATACCTGCTGTATGTCATCTCCTCCTGTATATTGTATATACCCATGTGTCATCTCCTCCTGTATATATTATATACCTGTATGTCATCTCTTCTGTATATACTATATATCTGTATGTCATCTCCTCCTATATATAGTATAGACCTGTATGTCATCTCCTGTATATAGTATATACCTGTATGTCATCTCCCCTGTATATAGTATATACCTGCTGTATGTCCTCTCCTCCTCTATACCTATGTGTCATCTCCTCTTTTATATAGTATATACCTGTATGTCATCTCCTCCTGTATATAGTATATACCTGTGTATCATCTGCTCCTGTTTAAAGTATATACCTGTGTGTCATCTCCTCCAGTATATAGTATATACCTTTATGTCATCTCCACCTGTATATAGTATATACCTGTGTGTCATCTCCACTGTACATAGTATATACCTGTGTGTCATCGCCCCTGTATATAGTATGTACCTGTATGTCATCTCCCCTGTATATAGTATATACCAGGATGTCATCTCCTCCTGTATATAGTATATACCTGTATGTCATCTCATCCTCTATATATTATATACCTGTGTGTCATCTCCCCTGTATATAGTATATATGTGTGTGTCATCTCCTCCTATATATAGTATATATCTGTGTCATTTCCTCCTGTATATAGTATATACCTGTGTGTCATCTCCTCCTGTATATAGTATATACGTGTGTCATCTCCTCCTGTATATAGTATATACGTGTGTCATCTCCTCCTATATATAGTATATATCTGTGTGTCATTTCCTCCTGTATATAGTATATACCTGTAAGTCATCTCCTCCTGTATATAGTATATACCTGTGTGTCATCTCCTCCTGTATATAGTATATACGTGTGTCATCTGCTCCTGTATATAGTATATACCTGTGTCATCTGCTCCTGTATATAGTATATACCTGTGTGTCATCTGCTCCTGTATATAGTATATACCTGTGTGTCATCTCCTCCTGTTTATAGTATATACACCTGTGTGTCATCTCCTCCTGTATATAGTATATACCTGTGTGTCATCTCTCCTGTATATAGTACTAAATTGGCAGCCTGATAAATCCCCAGTCAACAGGAAGCCCTCCCCCACTGGCAGTATATATTAGCTCACACATACACATAATAGACAGGTCATGTGACTGACAGCTGCTGTATTTCCTATATGGTACATTTGTTGCTCTTGTAGTTTGTCTGCTTATTAATCAGATTTTTATTTTTGAAGGATAATACCAGACTTGTGTGTGTTTTAGGGCGAGTTTCATGTGTCAAGTTGTGTGTGTTGAGTTGCACGTGGCGACATGCATGTAGCGACTTTTGTGAGATGAGTTTTGTGTGGCGACATGCGTATAGCAACTTTTTGTGTGTCGAGTTGCATGTGACAGGTTAGTGTAGCAAGTTGTGTGCAGCAAGTTTTGTGCATGGCGAGTTTTGCACGTGGCGAGTTTTATGTGTGGTGCGTTTTGAGTATGTGCAAGTTTTGAGTGAGGCAACTTTTGCATGTGTTGCAACTTTTGTGCATGTAGCAATTTTTCCGCGTGTGCAAGTTTTGCGTGTGGCGAGTTTTCCTTGAGGTGAGTTTTGCACGTGTGGCGAGTTTTGCGTGAGCCTAGTTTTGCATGTGGCAAGTTTTGAGCGGCGACTTTTGTGTTTCGAATTTTATGTGGCGAGGTTGGTGTATGTGTGGTGAAATGTGTGCTCAGGGTAATATGTGTTCAACCACGTGGTAGGGTGTGGCGCATTTTGTGTGTGTGTTCATATCCCCGTGTGTGGTGAGTATCCCATGTCGAGGCCCCACCTTAGCATCTGTATGGTATATACTCTTTGGTGTCATCGCTCTCACTCTTTAAGTCCCCCTTGTTCACATCTGGCAGCTGTCAATTTGCCTCCTACACTTTTCCTTTCACTTTTTCCCCATTATGTAGATAGGGGCAAAATTGTTTGGTGAATTGGAACGCGCGGGGTTAAAATTTCGCCTCACAACATAGCCTATGACACTCTCGGGGTCCAGACGTGTGACTGTGCAAAATTTTGTGGCTGTAGCTGCGACGGTGCAGATGCAAATCCCAGACAAACACACATACACACACATTCAGCTTTATATATTAGATGATCTGTCTTTCATTGTACTTAATTCCAGCAGTACTCAGCGGTATATACTACCTGCACTCAGTGATTTGTTCATTTTAATGTTTCAGTGATGGTGCCACAATACTTGCTGGGTGAAGCAGGTGTGACATTTAGTGAACTATTTAGTGACATTTGTTGAATATTTAGTGCAATACCTGGCAATGTAATCTGCCATTGTATAAATAGCTTAGCAAAGATATTTCATTCTGTAGATTGTCAGTTGACAGACATACTGTCTCAGTCTTTCCTGCCTTTTTTTCTTTAACAGTTTATTGTCTCTGCATAACTTTGTAATGCTTCAGTATTAGCATCAGTGAATTATCTCCCCCAGAATCAATAGGATTGGGTGTGTAAATTTTCACGGACGAATCTTTGTATTCTTAAACATCATATATCAGAGAAGAGTTGGGAGTTCTCCATACAATCTACTATTAGTAGACACAGCCCATGATTCATCATTTGTGTTTTTTTATAATTTTCCTTTTTTGCATTGTGGTATAAGTTATCATTTTTGGCTTCAAATGATTACAAATGGTGCACACAACTGCACAAAGTGAAAAAAAAAAATTCTGTCTTTAACTGTTTTTCAAGACTTTTTTTGCAACAAAATTTTTATGCCAAAATTCTAGAATGGAGTTTTGCCAAACTTTGACACTTTTTAATAATTTGCCATTGATAAATCACACAAAAATATTTGAAATTGCTAAGCTCCACCCATAAAATGAATAATAATAATAATCTTTTATTTTTATATAGCGCTAACACATTCCGCAGCACTTTACATTTTGCACACATTATCATCACTGTCCCAGTTGGGGCTCACAATCTAAATTCCCTATCAGTATGTCTTTGAAATGTGGGAGGAAACCAGAGTACCTGGAGGAAACCCACTCACACATGGAGAGAACATACAAACTTTTTGCAGATGTTGTCCTTGGTGGGGTTTGAACCCAGGACTCCAGTGCTGCAAGGCTGCTGTGCTAACCGCTGCGCCACTGTGCTGCCCCTAAATAAAAAACAAAGACATGAGAGGCCATATAAAAATGACTTAATAAAGGCTCAAATATGATGATAATTTGGGTTCAAACAAAAAAAGGAGCAAAACACCCAAAAGTAGACAAAATAACAGATTCAAAGACAATGATGAATCAGGGCCATTGTTCTCTTGGCATATTGTGTAGTTGGCCCCTTCACACATTCGCTTAAAAAACATACCTGTGAGTTTGTCACTTTTTTACTATCCATGTGGTTCTCTGTTGACCATCCATGTGTACATGCGTACCATCTCTGTGACATCCGTAGGCCATCCGCATGACCCTTCTCGGGATAGAATGCAGAATAGAAATTAAAATTATTTAGGTGTTAAAGATGTGCAAAGACACAGATAGATAAATAGATAGATGAATAGATATGGGATGGGGTATAAAGATAAATCGATAGATAATAGATAGATAGATAGATAGATAGATAGATAGATAGATAGATAGATAGAAAGATAGATAGCTATCTATGTGATATATAATTACTGCTTTGCGTGTGTAGCTTATCCCCTTCCCGACCTTTGACGCCACGTAGGCGTCATGAAAGTCGGTGCCAATCCGTCCTATGACGCCTATGTGGCGTCATGGAAAGATCGCGTCCCTGCAGATCGGGTGAAAGAGTTAACTCCAATTTCACCCGATCTGCAAGGACAGGGGGAGTGGTAATACAGCCCAGGGGGGGTGGCTTCACCCCCCGTGGCTACGATCGCTCTGATTGGCTGTGGAAAGTGAAACTGCCAATCAGAGCGATTTGTAATATTTCACCTATTAAAACTGGTGAAATATTACATTCCAGCCATGGCCGATGCTGCAATATCATCGACCATGGCTGGAAACACTGGTCTGCCCCCCCCACCGCCACCGATCCTCCCCCAGTCCTCCGATCAGTCCTGTACACTGCTCCGCTTCCCTCCGTCCTCCTGTCCGCTCCCCCGTGCTCAAATCCCACCCCCCGTGCTCCAACCCAACCCCCCTGCACTCCGATCCACTCCCCCCGTGCTCCAATCCACCCCCCGTGTTCCAATCCACCACCCCATGCTCCGATCCACCCCGCCGTGCTCCAATCCACCCCCCCGCGCTCCGATCCACCCCCCAACACCATGCTCCGATCCACCCCCCTGTGCTCCCCCCACCTCATCATACTTACCGAGCCTCCCGGGGTCCATCCGTCTTCTCCATGGGCGCCGCCATCTTCCAAAATGGCGGGCGCATGCGTAGTGCGCCCGCCAAATCTGCCGGCAAGCAGATTCATTCCAATGTGCATTTTGATCACTGTGATAATACCTATCACAGTGATCAAAAAAAAATAGTAAATGACCCCTTTACCTTTGTCACCCCTTTAGGTAGCGACAATAATAAAATAAATATTTTCTTCCACTAAGGTTGGGGTTAGAACTAGGGTTAGGGTTAGGGTTTCGGTATGTGCACACGTATTCTAGTCCTCTGCAGATTTTTCCGCAGCAGATTTGAAAAATCCGCAGTGCTAAACCGCTGTGGATTTACCGTGGTTTTTCTGCGCATTTCACTGCGGTTTTACAACTGCGATTTTCTATTGGAGCAGTTGTAAAACCGCTGCAGAATCCGCAGAAAGAAGTGACATGCTGCGGAATGTAAACCGCTGCGTTTCGTGCAGTTTTTCTGCAGCATGTGTACAGCGATTTTTGTTTCCCATAGGTTTACATTGAACTGTAAACTCATGGGAAACTGCTGCAGATCCGCAGCATTTTCCGCAGAGTCTGCACATACCTTTAGAATTAGGCTATGTGCACACGGTGCGGATTTGGCTGCGGATGCGCAGCGGATTGGCCGCTGCGGATTCGCAGCAGTGTTCCATCAGGTTTACAGTTCCATGTAAACCTATGGAAAACCAAATCCGCTGTGCCCATGGTGCAGAAAATACCACGCGGACACGTTGCGGACACTGGAAATCCGTGGTAAATCCACAGGTTTTCAAAAATGGTGCTGAAAAATCTCACACGAATCCGCAACATGGGCACATAGCCTTAGGGTTAGGGTTGGAATTAGGGTTGTGGTTAGGGTTGTGATTAGGGTTATGGCTACAATTGGGATTAGCGTTATGGGTGTGTTGGGGTTAGTGTTGGAGGTATAATTGAGGGGTTTCCACTGTTTAGGCACATCAGGGGTCTCCATAAGCAACATGGCGCCACCATTGATTCCAGCCAATCTTGTATTCAAAAAGTCAAATGGTGCTCCCTCACTTCCGAGCCCCGACGTGTGCCCAAACAGTGGTTTACCCACACATATGGGGTACCAGCATACTCAGGACAAACTGCGCAACAATTACTGGGGTCCAATTTCTCCTGTTATCCTTGTGAAAATAAAAAAATCGCTTACTAAAACATCATTTTTAAGGAAAGAAAAATGATTTTTTATTTTCACGTCTCTGCATTGTAAACCTCTGTGAAGCACTTGGGGGTTCAAAGTGCTCAATACATATCTAGATAAGTTCCTTGGGGGGTCTAGTTTCCAAAATGGGGTCACTTGAGGGGGGTTTCTACTGTTTAGGCACACCAGGGGCTCTGCAAACGTAACGTGACGCCCGCAGACCATTCCATCAAAGCCTGCATTTCAAAAATCACTACTTCCCTTCTGAGCCCCGACGTGTGCCCAAACAGTGGTTTACCCCCACACATGGGGTATCAGCGTACTCAGGAGAAACTGGACAACAACTTTTGTGGCCAATTTCTCCTGTAACCCTTGGGAAAATAAAAAAATCTGGGCTAAAAAATTATTTTTGAGGAAAGAAAACGTATTTATTATTTTCACGGCTCTGCGTTATAAACTTCTGTGAAGCACTTGGGGGTTCAAAGTGCTCACCACATATCTAGATAAGTTCCTTTCGGGGTCTAGTTTCCAAAATGGGGTCACGTGTGGGGGTTTTCTACTCTTTAGCCACATCAGGGTCTCTGCAAACGCAATGTGACGCCCGCAGAGCATTCCATAAAAGTCTGCATTTCAAAATGTCACTACTTCAATTCCGAGCCCCGGCATGTGCCCAAACAGTGGTTTACCCCCACATATGGGGTATCACTGTACTCAAAAGAAACTGGACAACATTGGGCCCTTCCCAGCCTAAAAGTACCAGCCCACAACTTCCCCAGAAGTGGAGCTTCACAGAGTTGCTCCAAATCTGGAGCTTCACCTTCATTTTCCCTGATAGCCCAGGGGCATTGACATTTGGGATAATTGTTCTTAGGGTTGATGTCAGTTGTGAATTGTTCAAAACCACAGCTGGTATCAAGCAGTAGTGTTAATAATGGAGTTGACTATCAGAGCATGAGAGGACTGGGTATTTCAGCATGAGTGTAAGGGAATCAGAAGGTGTGGGAGTGACCGGATGAGCGGCGGTGTGTAATGGAGTGTCACGGTACTTTGATTGACATCTCATCCATCCTACCTTGTACAGGGGCATGCTGAGCTGTCAGTGTGTTGCTTGACGGCTTAACTATGCAATCTGAGACTGAGAGGCGTCGGCTGTCTCCAAGTGTTCATTATCACAGGTGATTGCCAGGCTACTTAACTGAGCTGTCTCTCCCAGACATCTGCCAGATGTACATTCAGCTAGTGAACTGTGTGCTTCCTGTGCCTTGATTTCTGTATACTTGATCTTTTGTTGCCTTACCATGGACTTCGTTCTGACCATCTGTTGGTTTAACCCCTTCTGCTCTGATCCATTAACCTCCTGGAATTCTGACCTCAGAACATTACCTGACCATGTTTTTGTCCGTTCCTTCTGTTTAAGATGTACCATCCTGGCTTCTGAACTTGGACTTCTTGACTATTCTGACTCACAGTTTGGCCATGAGAAGTGACTAGCATCACAAGAGATTCTGAAAAGGTGAATGGTAAGATCAGTATAAATATTTTCTTTCTTTACCCTTTATGACACCTTATTTTTCAGAAAACTTTTAGCAACTAAATCCACACAGAAGCACACAGAAGCATATTCCTAAAAAAAAAATAGAAACAGCAATTATGATAATAATTAATATATACAGCTCTGAAAAAAACTAAGAGGCCATCACATCAAAACCCTGTCATGGGCAGCCCAATCTCCAGAACTGAACCTTATTAAAAACCTCTGGAATGTAATCAAGAGGCTGATGGATAGTCACAAGCCATCAAACAAAGAAGAACTGCTTACATTTTTGCACCAGAAGCAGTGTGAAAGACTGGTGGAAAGCATGCCAAGACGCAGGAAAGCTGTGATTAAAAATCATGGTTATTCCACAAAATATTGATTTCTGAACTCTTCTTGAGTTAAAACATTAATATTGTTGTTTCTAAATGATTATGAACTTGTTTTCTTTGCATTATTTGAGGTCTGAAAGTGTTTTTTAAAAAATTTTGACCATTTTTCTTCGTCAGAAAAAATACAAAATTTATTGCTCAGAAATTCGGAGACATGTTGTCAGAAATTTATAGAATAAAAGAACAATTTACATTTTACTCAAAGATATACCTATAAAGAGAAAAATCAGACAAACTGAACATTTTGCAGTGGTCTCTTCATTTTTACCAGAGCTGTATATTCTTTGAGGTTGGATGTTTTCTTTCACGAATAAAAGATTTTTTAAATGTTTTTAAATACTATGATCTTCTGTTTTTTATTTTTACATTTTATTTTTTTTTTCATAATGCTTACTAGTTCAACAAGGGGACTTGAACCTGTGAGCTCTTGATTGTATTAATAATACATCATACTACTTATGTAGTACAGTGCATTATCTTACCTATCATTGTCTGCCTTTGGTGGAATGTGATAGATTGAGGAATATAGAAAGCACCAGAGCCGTTTTTAGGCTTGTGTTTGACATAGCAGCCCATTAGCATCCTGCGATGACATTTTGATAGTAACAATGTTCTGACAACGATCTTCCCTTCTTCCCACTGTTATTCTTCTTCCCATGTTCCTGCTAGTGTTGCCAGCATCATGTATGGTAATAAAGTGCTGAAATTGGATTATTATTATAATACCTGTGATAGATGCCTTGCAAATATTAATACCCATTACCTATCAGGTTAACAATTTTAAATTTTTTATATTTGAAGATATCCAAACCATCTTTTCCCCATTTCTCACTCCGGAGACAATTCTCAATGACTTCTTCTCCTTTCTTTGCTCACAGCTCCAAACAAATTCCAAGATATAGCAAGATATCACTGGTAAACTACCCAGACTAAGAGGTGAGTACTTAAGGTACCGTCACATTAAGCGACGCTGCAGCGATATAGACAACGAGCCGATCGCTGCAGCGTCGCTGTTTAGGTCGCTGTAGAGACGTCAAACACAGCAACACCAGAACAATGCAGGAGCGATCCAGTGACGTAATGTAGCTCCATGTCAAACAGCCGGAGTGTACCGATCCGACACACATCTAGGGGCCCTATGCTCGTTGCTGGCATCGTTGCTTTTGATGTCAAACATGAAGATACACGCCGACCTGGCGACGAATAAAGTTCTGGACTTCTAGCTCCGACCAGCGATGGCACAGCGGGATCCAGATCACTGCTACGTGTCAAACACAACGAGATCGCTATCCAGGACGCTGCAACGTCACGGATCGTTGTCGTTCTCGTTGCAAAGTTGCTGAGTGTGACGGTACCTTTACACCAGAGGGGAGTGAAGAAGATCAAAGTAACTGAGATAACTCAGAATGGAAAGCTTTAGGAGACAACAAATGGTGTTTAACTCTCGCAACCAACAACCAGGGGAAATCTGTATAGCTAACTTGAAAGCAAAGCAGGTCCAACCAGTGCAGACATGCATGTAGCCAAACTTTGCGACCTTCTGAACCCTGAAATAAAGGTGACCACTCTATCTCTCGGTACCTCCGTGGCAGGAATCTGTCACTAAGCTTTTGCTACCTCATCTGAGAGCAGCATAATGTGGGGAAAATAGACCCAGAATCCAACGATGCATCACTTACTTTGCTCCAGCTATGACATATTCAAAGTTATTAGATGTTGCAGAGCTCAAAAAGCTAACCTCGTCCACACTACAGCTTTCTGTGTACATTGTCTATTAACAGTTTGATGCTTATCAGAGGAGGGGACATGATTGGACCAGAGCTCGCGAGAGCTGTAGTCCAGGCAGTGATAATCTCCTAGTGATATGTATTGAAAAACAGCACGCAGCACAATGGAACATCATTTAAATTGGTGTTTCGGGCCCTACCTCATACTGCCCTCAGATTACATATAAAAGCTCTGGTTTAAATGCAGTAATCAGAACGGATTTTAATGTAGGTGAGGCATCATCGTCCTGATGACAGAAATGTATTTCTTTACCTGACGCAACACATTGCTGCACTGTTATAGAGTATGCGTGAACGGACGTGTGCATAGATGTATTAGTAGGCTATGTAAAGCTGATTAGTGAGCCCAGATGATTTTTTTATCATCAGATCCTTTACAGAAAACAGCTTAAAGCTACGGTCACACTATGAGTATTTGGTCAGTATTTTACATCAGTATTTGTAAGCCAAAACCAGGAGTGGGTCAAAAATACAGACTTGATGACATGTTTCTATTATAGCTTTCCCCTCTGTTTGTTCCACTCCTGGTTTTACTGATGTAAAATACTGACCCAATACTGATAGTGTGACCGTAGGCAAGTAAGAAACCTCACACCACAAAGATACATAAAAGGTAATACTAATCTGAAGATTTTATTAAAATATATTGCAAATCTCCTATCTTTAGCTATTTGTCACTTTATTTTTCACAGTAGAATGTTCCCCCTGCTTTTTTGGGTCTTCTATTTTTTTTTTTTGAATGTTCCTTCTGCTTCTTTTGGGTCTTCTATTTTTTTTCTGTCTTGTAATCTTTCTCAAAAAAAAAAAATCAGAAGAGCACCATAAAAGAGCAGAAAGCATAAATGCATCTTGTGCCTCGTATTCATTATGGCTTTCCAACCAAACCGTGCAGTATTTCAAGTTTTGCCATTCTCTTTCCTATCTGTGAAGTAATTCTTCGCAGAATGCTACCACAAACCATTGTCTGCTCCATTCTCTGACATTACTCATTCTGAGAAATGATAGCGCTGATAGCTGTAAAGAAACAAAAAAGTGAAGAGCAGTGCTGATATTTTCTACTTGCAGTCACTCTTCGGCTCTTTTAATAGCCTCCTAGGTCTCACCCAATAAAAACAAGAGTTATTTACTAGCAATGAATGCAACTGCAGTCAGTAAGGTGACACTGATAATTAACTAGGAAAATTTAAAGGCTATGGACACCAACGACCAGCAAAAAAATGATTTTGACATATTTAAGGCTCTATTCTTCTCATTTTTTCCATTTATTTAGTATGTTTGCGAGCAGAAATAAGAAAAGCTCCCAATTTTCAAGCTAAACATTTCCTTAGGTATCAGACAGAAAAGAGAAAAGTATGACTTTTGGCTTTGCCTGGCTGGTATACATCAAATAATCACAAACAAAAAGTGCAAGAATTTAATAATATTCCACTCTATTCCATTCCTGTACAAGAAAAAACACATAGTAGACTATTTTATATGGTAGTCTATGGACAACAGACTCCACTGTATGACGTCTATTAAATGTGTTTGTCATGATCTTTTCATGATGCATTCATGAAATGTTTCCAATAATGACCTATGGGTGATGGATGCCTTTTGCAATTGCTCAACAGTGGCATCCGTACTATTTCTTTCATACAACATTTAACTGGGTTTTTCGGATTTTTTTGTTGCAAACTACCATGCTTCTAGGGTTTATTTTGGGGGTAGGTCTTATTTTTGGGGAACATGGTACCTGCCTGTGTTGCGCTACTCTAGGGTGATCATGGACTACTGCCACCAGCGATTCTCCTGACATCACATCAACAGAGCAGTTCCTATTTTTTTCTGCTCTGCTGTCGATTGAGCATCACAGCTGATGTCGTTAATTGACAAACGCCTCACCTTAAAGGATAATTCACACGTCAGTACTTAGGCCAGTTTCACACGTCTCCGGTACGTGTGGTGACAGTTTCCTCACGTACCAGAGACACTGACACACGTAGACACATTAAAATCAATGTGTCTCTGCAGATGTCAGCGTGTTTTCATGGACCGTGTATCCGTGTGTAAAACAAGGAGACATGTCAGTGTTCATGGGAGCGCACGGATCATACGGACCCATTAAAGTCAATGGGTGCGTGTAAACACGTACTGCACATGGATTCCATCTGTGTGCTGTCCGTGTGCTTTTTTTTAAAGTCATAGGGTTAGAATTGAAACAAATTGTTTCAAGACACAGACACACGGACAGCACACGGACAGCACAGGAATGATAAACACGGGCACACGGATAGCGCACGGATGACACATGGATGGCCTACGTGCACACACGGACACACGGACAAGGACACCATTTCTTCCGGTACCGGAAATATCTGGACGTGTGAGGTTGCCGTCACACTAGCAGTACTTGGTCAGTATTTTACATCAGTATTTCTCAGCCAAAACCAGGAGTGGGTGATAAATGCAGAAGTGGTGCATATGTTTCTATTACACTTTCCCTCTGATTGTTCCACTTCGGGTTTTGGCTTACAAATACTGATGTAAAATACTAACCAAATACTGCTAGGGTGACGGCAGCCTCAGACTGGCCTCAGTCAGTATTTTGCATCAGTGTTTTGTATACCAAAACCAAGAGTAGAACTTATGGAGTAAAGCTATATTTGAAAGATTTACACTTGTTCTATGTTTTCGAGACAATCCAGGTTTTGACATACAAATACTAATGAAATGCTGATCAAAAATAGTGTGTGAATGAGGTGATATAGACAGGTTAATGTTTTTCCTTCTTCTGCTAGAAATTGTTTTTAGGGCAGTCTCACACGTCCAGATAATTCCGGTACCGGAAAAATCGGTACCGGAATTATCCGTGTCCATGTGCTGGTGCGTTTCTGTGGCATATCAGTGTGGCACACGTGCGGCACACTTGTGACGCCCATGTGCCCACTGGGTACCACACGCACCGTGCTGGGTACCACACGCACCAGCATCTGGTGCTGAAGCCACGATTCATATCTTCCCTGCAGCAGCGTTTGCTGTAGAGAAGATATGAATAATCGTGTTTAAAATAAATATCCATGTGGCCACCCCCTCCCACCCCCTGTGCGGCCCCCCCGCTGTTGTTAAAATACTCACCTGGCTCCCTCGCGGGCTGGCGCTGCTTCCTGTCCTCGCCGCACCTTCTACTGTATGAGCGATCACGTGGGGCCGCTCATTTACATTAATGAATATGCGGCTCCTATGGGAAGTGGAGCCGCATATTCATGATTGTAATGGGCGGAACACATGTGACCGCTCATACAGTAGAAGATGCGGCCAGGACAGGAAGCAGCGCCAGCGAGGAAGCCAGGTGAGTATTTTAACAACAGCGGGGGGGGGGGGGGGCACACAGGGGGTGGGAGGGGGCTGGGCACATGGATATTTATTTTCAACACGATTATTCATATCTTCTCTACAGCAAACGCTGCTGCAAGGAAGATATGAATCGCGGCTTCAGCACCAGTGGGGGGGACAGTGCTTACTGTAGCGCTGCCTCCTGCATGGCACACGGACTGCACACGGACGTTGTCCGTGTGCGGTACGTGTTTTACATGGACCCATTGACTTTAATGGGTCCGTGTAATCCGTGCGCTCCCACGAACACTGACATGTCTCCGTGTTTGGCACACGGAGACATGGTCCGCAAAAAATCAATGACATCTGCACAGATGCATTGATTTTAATGTGTCTACATGTGTCAGTGGCTCCGGTACGTGAGGAAATTGTCACCTCACGTACCGGAGCCACTGACATGTGAAACCAGCCTTATATTGTTGTAGCCTTATAGTCTCCGATTCAAGGATTTTACACTTCTTATCTCATGTGCAATCTTTTCAAGAGTCTGCAAAATCATGTTTTGGGTACATGGTAAATAAAGTCATCATGACCTGGGTAACAATGGGGGCTAAAAGAGTTACATTGCTGTAAATGGTATAAAATGCTGCATTCTTGGGTTAATAAATAGAAAAGTGACTTGCTCACAACCAGTGTGCATTGTTTTCTCCGAGCACTCGTAATTTCAGGGCCTTATCTCTTAATTTGGCCTCACTGGTGATCTGACATATCTGAGTTTGGGTCAGAAATAAAACAGCTACAACAGAGGCCCTATGCAGCTTGGAGCTGGCTATTAATCAAAATGATGTTGGCAGTGATGCCCCATCTCTCTTCCTTCCATAACACAATATTCAATAGAACATAACATAAAAGAAATAAAACATACTCGTGAAAATAGCCTGTGCTGGTGGAAGAAGTTAGCAATGACAGGTATTTTATTGAAGACAACACCTTGCCATGCCGACATCTTTATCAAATAAAATCAACTCGTTGACTTCAATCACAGAACCCTAATCATTATTTTGCAGCAAGATTTCTCCTTCCACTAGCGCAGCTTACTGTTACAAGTGTTTTTTATTCATTTTATGGACATTTTACCTGGGGACTCTCCCCAGCCATGAGGTAGCAGTAAATTGAACTTTTTTTTAAACAAGGGCATCATACCATCCCTCATGTGAGCAATGCCTTGCTTGCATTTTTTCTTTCTTTCTCCTTAAATAGGGTCACCCTATTGTGTTCGCTTTCCCCATTGCTCGTACCACAGCATCCAGTAGAACACATATTTTTTTATATTTTCTTATAATGCCATGGTCACACTAGAGAGGAATACGGACGTATGAGAGGCGCAAAAAAAACGCATTGCACACTGACCAATGTTTCTCTATGCGGCTGCTCCTATCTGGCGTATATTTATCGGCCGTATTTTATGGGCTGAGAAAATCGCAGCATGCTGCGTTTGTCAGCGTATTGCGCAAAAAAATCTGCCAATGAAAGTGTATGGGGGCGAGAAAAATACGGATTACACACGGATCATGCGTGTGACTTGTGAGAAATACGCACAGGTGTTCTATAGAAAAGTCGGTAATTCAGTGAAGTGCACAGTAAAATCACACTGACAGGTTAGAATAGAAGAGATAAAATAAATGTCTACACATAGTACAGGTATATATATATATATATATATATATATATATATATATGAGACACACATTTATATTTATATTTAAAAACAGAGGTAGATTGCAGAAAAGCTGGTAATTCAATTGCCGGCTTTTGCTATCGCCTTATCAAACCCAACAGGATATGAAACATGGTTTGCATACAGTAAACCATTTCATATCCCTTATTTTTTTACATATTCCTCACTAATAATGTAAGAAGTGTCTGTGTGCAAAATTTGGGAGCTCTAGGTGTTAAAATAAAGGGTTATATCCCGGAAAAAACTGGCGTGGGCTCCCGCGCAATTTTCTCTGCCAGAGTGGGAAAGCCAGTGACTGAGGGCAGATATTAATAGCCTAGAGAGGGTCCATGGTTATTGAACCACCCTGGTTAAAACATTTTCCCCCTGCCACCCCAGGAAAGGCACATCTGTAAGATGCGCCTATTCTGGCATTTAGCCTCTCTCTTCCCACTCCCGAGTTGCAGTGGGATATGGGGTAATGAAGGGTAAATGCCACCTTGCGAATGTAAGGTAACATTAAGCCTGGTTAATAATGGAGATGTGTCAATAAGACACCTATCCATTATTAATCCAATATGAATAAAGGGTTAAAAAACACTCATTAGGAAAAAAGTATTTTAAACATGGTGTTGTAATAGCTTTATTATAAGCTCAATCCAAATGACGACCCATGTCTTCTGAAAAAAAGTTAAAATAAAAAAATAACAATATCCCATACCTGTCCACCGTATAGTCATGTCCCCACGATGTAATTCCATCTGAAGGGGTTAAATAATTTTACAACCAGGAGCCTGCTAATGCAGCTGCCCCTGGCTGTAAAAACTGGGGAATGAATGGAATGCAGGGGAACGTAGCTACCTAGACTTGCGGTGCTGCACCCACTGGTGGCATAAACTCATATGAACTCTAGCGTGGGAATTTTTCAGACTATTTTCCCAACCATCCACTACTCCATTCATCTGGCCCATCCAGGGTTGCTCGACACTCATCAGTAAACAAGACTGTATGAAAATTACTCTTCATGTATGTCTGGGCCCCCTGCAACCGTTTCTGCTTGTGAACACTGTTTAGGGGTGGCCGAATAGTAGGTTTATGCGCCACAGCAAGCCTTTGAAGGATTCTACACCTTGAGGTTCGAGGGTTTCCAGAGGCACCAGCAGCTTCAAATATCTGTTTGCTGGTTTGTAATGGCTTTTTAGCAGCTGCTCTCTTAATCCAATGAATTTGGTCTGGCAGAAACCTTCCTCGTTATGCCTTTATCAGCATGAACACATCTGTGCTCAGATTCAGCCACAAATCTCTTAACAGTGCAATGATCACGCTTAAGTTTTTGGGAAATATCTAATGTTTTCATCCCTTGACCAAGGCATTGCACTATTTGATGCTTTTCGGCAGCAGACAGATCTTTTTCTTTCCCATGTTACTTGAAAACTGTGGCCTGCTTAATAAAGTGGAACATAATTTTTATGTAGTTTTCCTTTAATTAGAATCACCTGGAAAACTAATTATCACATGTGTTTAAGATTGATTTCAGTGATCCATTGTGCCCTGAGACACAATACCATCCATGAGTTTATTTAAAAAAACAAAACAAATAAATCTTTATGACACTTAAATCCAAATTGCATAATAATTTGGAACATGGTGTATATATTATATGACTGTATATGCATATATGTTTTCACGAATACTTGAGCCCATGGATCCATTGTATGTCCATTTTGCAAGCCGGCGAGATTTTCTCGCCGTACGGAAGCCATACGGATGACACATGGATAATTTTTTGAGAAAAAATCGGATCCTTGCTTTGAATACGGATCACTGTTCAGGAACTTTTCTGCATATTACACCTGTAAAAAACAGACCATATTTCCCTACGCTAAGTGTGACACCAGCCTAAAGCTGAATGGGTAATATGGTAGACTAAGTTCCATAAATGTGTACATCTGCACATCGGTTGTGTCATGGCCCTCAGATTCCAAATTTTTTAAAATTCTTCTTATAAAACTATTATTGAATTGGTGACAAAGATTTTAGCTGCGTGGCTGATTGGTCTTTTCTCCTTAGTTTATTATATGATAACGTACATCTTGTAAAATAGTACAATTAAAGATCTTTACACCACAAAGTTCACGTTATGTTACATTTGAGAGGTGTTACAAAAACAGTAAGAGGAAAAGTCCTTTCAAGGTGAATCTAAATATTGTCGTAGTGTTTCTAAGTTCAAAGGAAACTGAGCGGTCTTTTTTTTAATTTCACACAAGCTATGAAAATCACTGAAGTGAAGACCAAACGTGAGCAGTGTCAGCATATGTAGCTTCTAATTAGTAAGACTAAAACAGCCTAACTGTGTGTTTTGGAAGATAATTGATAATAATTACTAGAGTAATGTTAGCTTAAAAGCTGACAACTGCATTTCTTGACCAGTGCATTGCTATTTTAAATTTTATCTGTGTTTCCGCTCTCGTGTATATCTTATTTGTCTACATATGTCTCTTTTTTGTGTTTTTGTTTTTTTTCCTGAGTTCTCTCAGGCATTTTTTAATTTCAATCGAGAGGCTAAAAAACTGAAACACAATATAAAAAGTGGTTTATCTCTATTTCATTTTATAATGCACTACAGGCAATAAATTAAGATTCGGCCATTAAAACTACTAAAAACTCTTAAAACCTATGCATGATATTAGTCACCCGCCAAGGCTGTGGGGTACCTGATATCAGGTCCGGTGTTCACAGTGGGATGTCACGGTGGCGACCCGGTCCGTGGCCCTGGGCGCCCATGTGAAATGATAAATTGAATAAAGTTTATGTTCGTGACGCCACCTGTGTTATTCGGTCAATTTGGTCTGATGCTGCTTTAAGGGGTCCTCTGGGGTGATTATATGGTAGCTAGATGGTGTAAGTTCCCACAGGTGAAGTATGTCCCCAGGGCTCCCTGTGTGTAGAAGGAAGATGGTGAATGGTGCAGTAAAGAATGTGGACACAGGTTTGCACTCTCTTTACCTGGTTTACTGAAGACTTCAGGCTGCCACAGTCCAGGGCACCAGATTACAGGTCAGACAGGGTCCGGCCGGCTTGGAAGCAAATCCAGAGTCCCCTTTACAAGGTGGAGTTTAAAAGCCTTCCTCTAGTGCGGTGGTGTTGTAGTCCCTTACTGCCTATGGCATCACATAAGGTCCTCACAGTTCTTCTCTCTGTCCCCCATATAGGATAGGGCAATACCTGTATGACAGGTAACTTGAGTATATTTGCTCATCACTAGTAGTCATCTCTATACATAACAAAGTTGCACTGTAGTGCTAAAGCATGTAAATATGAAATATGAATAGCATTACTGCTCTAGATAAAAAAGAAAAAATGGAGATACTTAACACATAATTTGGCCAATTCATGCATGCACATTAGCCAATGAAAAGGTGATATCCGGTTTGCTAGGAACCTATGAGTCTACTGTGAATACTAGTGATGAGCGAGTATAATCGTTGCTCGGGTGTCACGACATTCTGTCTGTATGTGGTTTTCAACGTGACAAGGCATGTCTTTGCTTTAGCCCTTTGCTACGTTCCGCCTAATTGAGCCAGGATACTGTTGGCTGTTACCTGTATGGAACCTTCTCAGTTCCCTGCTCTACTGCGTAGCCGTACATGAGTGGTTAGGTCTTTGCTCTGCTGCATAACCATCCTCTTGTGTGGTCCCTGGTTGCCGCTATGGAAGCTCTCCACGAGTTGCGAGGTCATTTCCAGCTGGTGCATATCTTTCCACGTGTGTCAGGGCATGCAGTCGCTGCCCGGTGCCCTAAGCCACAGTTTCTGCACTGATTATGTTGTAATGGTTTCTGTTTGTGCTAAGGGCATGATCGACCACACCTCCTCTGCTTTTATCAGGGTTAGTGTGTGTACTTGAAATGCTGTCCCCAGTCAATTGCTGAGGGGCAGTTCCTATACAAAGTTCCCCTGCCCTATTGGTGGGGCCTGAGCTACTCACAAAGCTCCTGAACTTTGCCATTTTTGTTTGTGCTCGTGTTCCTGCACCTCTCCTGTCTATGTTTTGGTACCAAAGTCCTTGCCTTGATTCCTGTTTTGTCCTGTTCTGGTGCCTGTCCTGGAGGTGGTATATTCAGTCCTTGATCCTGTACCTGACCATGTCTGAACTGTGTCTGCTGTGTTATGTTCCTGAAATCCCTCTGCATCTGGAGCCTCGCACCCAGTGACTCTGAGTCTCTTGTAACTAGTGTTTCTGCTGAGCATTTACTACTCTGTGCTGTGACTACCATGCGGTGCTAGCTCCTGGCAGGTCCAGCAATCCTTCGGTTCTAGCACCATCCCGCTGGAGTTCCATCCTAGGTCCGATATCTGGAGCCTGATGACTGCAGTCTGGAACCAGATGACCGCTGCTGGAGCTTGGAGCCTGATGACTGTGGTGGTGCCTGTAGGTCATGTCAAATGTCCAGAACCGAATGACTCCTGTCTGATGTGTGCCGGTGAACCTGGGTCCAGATGTCCTGATGTCTTGTCTGTACCCTGATGTCCTGCCTGCGTCCTGATGACCTCATCTACCCTGATGTTTTGATGACCTCATGTACCCAGATGTCCTGTCTGTGTCCCGATGTCTTGCCTGCTTCCTGATGACCTCGTGTACCCTGATGTCTTGCCTGTGTCCTAATGTCCAGCCTATGTGTGCCTCGGTGATCCGTTGGTGCCTTGGGGTCCACTGGGTGGTACCCTCCTGGGAGGTTTGGAATCAGGAGCCTGGCACAGTCTTGTTTGGTTTATGTACTGTGTGACTTTACTTAAGTAAACTTTACTTTCTCTATACCTGAAGTTGTGCGGGGTAATCAAGTCCTATGTGTCTCTTTCCTTTTCCACATGCTCAGCTGCCACAGAACCCCAGTCTCTGCCCTCACCTAGTTCGGGTAGGCCCGGGTCCCTTCTGCGGTACAAAGGGTTTGTATAGCGTCCCCGGGGGATGTGCTCCCCACGCTGTCGTGGTCGGTCAGCGTGGGGGCGTCTATGGGCTGGGCTGCATCAGCCGCTGCAGCTGACCGTGGCACCGGGTTTTCCTGAGCATGCTCGTGTAATCTCCGAGTATTTGTAAGTGTGCGAAGATTTAGTTTTCCTTGCCTCAGCTGCATGATTTACAGCTGGTAGACAGCTTGAATACATGTGGGGATTCCCTAGCAACCAGTCAACTGTCACATGTACTCAGGCTGGCTAGCAGCCATAAATCATGCAACTGCGTCAACAAAAACTAAATGTCCGAGCACTAACAAATACTCGGAGACCACCAGAGCGTGCTTGGGAAAACCCGAGCAACAAGTACACTCACTCGTCACTAGTGAATACCTCTCTTAGGCTGAAGCCTACATTTATAGGTTGGTGTGAATACGTAGCTTAGGCTAAAGACTGAATTTATGGGTAGGTAGGATCCTTCTGCACTTAAAACTGCCACATACTAAAGGGTGGAGTGCTCGGCCAGATAGCTAATGTTCAGGCTCTAGCTTAAAGGAGATCACCTTGCCAATAACTGCTAGGGGATGCATGAACTGGTCAAATTATGTGCTAAGTATGTCCTTTTTTTCTTATCTAGAGCAGTAATGCTATTCATATTTCATATTTACATGCTTTATCACTACAGAGTGCAACTTTGTTTGTAACAATGTTATTTGTTATCATTATTCTTTAATAAACAAACGAAAATAAACAATTATATTGCATAATAGGTTCCAGGCATAACATTGAACGTGTTATTAATGCTCTAGATTAACTCCAGAATTGTCAATTATAATACAGCAAAACAAGTAATATCACAAACATTGAAAAAAATGGCTAACATTACCCGTTTTATTTGCTAATTTCACCTTATCTATTTATTATATCTAACAACCCACTGTTACCTCCTACTCTTCTCTTGATTACAATTCCTAACTGTTCATCTACGAGTACATTCACTACATTCGTTGCTCTGCAGCATAAAAATGCCCATTATCATTCTTACTTTACAACTTTATCTAAATGAAACTTCCAATAGAAGTTTGAGAACTACAATACCCAGATAGATTAGCGAAATTAGGATTATTTAGTCTAGAAAAAAGACGACTGAGGGGCGATCTAATAACCATGTATAAGTATATAAGGGGACAATACAAATATCTCGTTGAGGATCTGTTTATACCAAGGAAGGTGACGGGCACAAGGGGGCATTCTTTGCGTCTGGAGGAGAGAAGGTTTTTCCACCAACATAGAAGAGGATTCTTTACTGTTAGGGCAGTGAGAATCTGGAATTGCTTGCCTGAGGAGGTGGTGATGGCGAACTCAGTCGAGGGGTTCAAGAGAGGCCTGGATGTCTTCCTGGAGCAGAACAATATTGTATCATACAATTAGGTTCTGTAGAAGGACGTAGATCTGGGGATTTATTATGATGGAACTGGATGGACAAATGTCTTTTTTCGGCCTTACTAACTATGTTACTATGTTACTATTATATTACTGTGTAATTGCTTCTTGATGGATCTTGTGAAATTTCAATCTATACAGGGAGTCTGTCATGCCCCAAAATATCCCCTATTAAGGGGAATCTGTTAGGAAGTTTGAAGCCTACTGAATTTATTGATACCACTTTTTTAATGATTCTACCCCTCAGTGCTGAGCTGTATGTGAAATGATTGACAGCTCAGTCGTCCAGTCTGGTGCAGGGGCATGCTGAGCTGTCTGTGCAGTGATTGACAGCTCAGTTGTCCAGTTTGATGCAGGGACATGCAAAGCTGTCTGTGCTTTGATGGACAGCATGGCGATCCAATCTGAAACTGGGAGGTGATAAGCTCATCAAGTGCTCCCAGTTACCATAATTGCTCTGCTCAGACGTACCTTCAGTTAAGTGTTGTTGGTTTACTCTGTGCCTTGTACTTTACTTGTTGATGTACAAACTTGGACCTCGTTTTGGCCATTCGTCTGTTTAATCCCTTTGCTCTGATCCGCTATCCTACTGGCATTTTGACCTCAGACCATTATCTGACTATAATTTTGTCTCTTCCATCTGTTTATGACATACCCTCTTCGCTATTGACCTCAGAATCCTCAATTATCCCAACTCATGGCTTTTCCATGAGAAGTGACTCGGAGTCACATTACCACTGACTAGGGTTTAGCGAAACGGATCAGACAACTTCAAAAATCGCCGACTTTTGGCAAAGTCGGGTTTCATGAAACCCGACCCGATCGTAGTGTGGGATGGGCCATGAGGTTGGCGATCTTCGCGCCAAAGTCACATTTCGTATGACGCGTTCAGCGCCATTTTTCAGCCAATGAAGGAGTACGCAGAGTGTGGGCAGCGTGATGACATCGGTCTTGGTCCCCACCATCTTAGAGAAGGGCATGACAGTGATTGGCTTGCTTTCTGCGGCATCACAGGGGCTATAAAGGGGCATGCACGCCAACCGCCATCTTACCTCTGCCAATTGTAGCATAGGGAGAGGTTGCTGCAGCTTCATCAGAAGAAGGGATATAGTTAGGGAGGGAAGATTAAGCCCTGAAACTGCTTGTGCTGTAGCGATTTCCACTGTCCAACACCACCATTTGTTTGCAGGGACAGTGGAGGCTATGTTTTTGTACATCAGGTCTGTAGCTTATTAGGCTGCCTTATAAGGCTCCCTGATAACTGCATTGCTGTTTGTATGCAACTGTGCAAACCAACTGCTTTTTTAAAAGCAAAAATCCTGTTGCTCTTTTCTGCACAGTTCTCTTGATTATTTGTCCACACATTTGTGTGCAGCAGTCCTTTTTATTGTTGCCATACTTGTCCTGAGATCATTGTAGGGAGATTGAAATTGTACTACAGTCCTTGTATTTTTCAAATATCTTCCAGCGATTTTCTGCCACTTACATTGTGTTGTTTTATGCACAGGGCCTGAGGTTTGGTTTAGTCTCCCCCCAAAAAAGTGAGATTCAAATTATCACAAAGTGGATATATTTCAGTCCTGTTAGTTTGTGGTATATCAGCCAGCCACTTTCTGCCACTTGCATTGTGTTGTTTTATGCACAGGGCCTGAGGTTTGGTTTAGAATGAAGAAGTCACTGCACTCGTATATTGAAGTTGCTTGAACAAGTGTAAAGTTTTATTCACAAGTGAAAGTTCATGTTGAAGCGATAGGCAAAATAACGTTTCGGCCAACTCGTGGCCTTGTTTACAATATCGCTGCGGTAAATCAAAAGAAAAAGAGAGGCAAAAATCAGGCAATATACAAATATACATATGTACAAATAGCAAGAGTATATACACATTTAAGCGAATGCATGTCAACGGAGTTATGTTGAAGAGGTCCGATCAAAAAGATAAAAACATAGACTGAATTCCACCAATGAAGCAAGAGGAGGGTATATCTACCCTGTGGTCCCAATAAGGCAGATTGGGCAAAGGTAAAAAACAATAAGGCAGGTTGGGCAGAGGTAATAAACAAAATATGCCGGTGGATAAGAACAATGAACATACCCAGAGAATATACTTGTGGTGAATAGCTTAGTATACTGGATGGCTAGGAAAATTTTGGTGGGGGACCCAGTCACAGGTACCTGCAAGGAACAATATAATGTAAGGTACGACAAAAGGCTGTATAGGGGCAGTATGGTACTATGTGGTGGAACCTGGAATGACTCAAAATGAATTAACATACTCAGTAGACCCTGGGGCAGGAAGCTATCCCCTTTGTTAGATTATGGATCATAGGTTACTACAGACATGGTGGAAATGATCGTCATAAAATGGTGTGGTCTAAACGTTATACCTGCCAAGGTACTGCGAACGTAGTCCCGGCTTGGGAATAGTAATTGCGTATGGCTGTAGAGGAAAGCAGAGTGTAAGACACCAGAAATGAGGTGTCGCCAGATGTCCACATGTAGACAGAAAAGACGAGGATAGTACCTGTTTAAGCCTATGAACGTGTCAGGTTACAAGGTCCCTGTGTAATATAAGGTGTCCCGGGGAGATCAGCAGATAATAGCACTGTGAAAAGGAAGGTGGGTTTGAGAACCAGGGTAAACAAAGCCACTACTTATCTGAAGGGACAATGATGTCATACATCCTTGCGGTAGCAGATCCTGGGAGCACTGCCAGCGTAGGTGTGATGTGCCGACACCGTCCATGTCTAGGCAGAGAGGAGGCTGCTAATCCTATCTGTCTCCCTGCTTAAATAAGGCTCCCACCGGTCATATGACCGGATATGTGGTGGTACACGGGCGCCTGCCCAGAGCGCACTAGTGGGAAGCTGAACGCTGTGACTGGGAAGGAGAAGCTGCGCCTGCGTGTAACGCATTGGTGGCGGCGCCTGATCAGTGGGAATCACACAGCTTGTATTGCCTAATGCAGGACGGCGCCTGTGCGTTGTGCTTTGATAGCGGCGCCTCCGTAGTGATAATGGTAGTCAGCGCCTGCGCAGAGAGGAGTGTCAGCGCCCGCATAGAAATAAATGATGGATGCAGGAGCTTACAGAGCAGTAAGCAAGGTTGTAGTGTCTGCGCAGTAGCGTGTGGTCTTGGTGTGTCCCTATCAGATGGGAATGAGGTGTTAGACATGTATGAAAGCACAAGTAGTCACCAGGTAGTGAGTACTGTGAACATGATCCCTAGAGTACACAATTGTAAACAATTTATAAAGAATAAGTCACCAACATATACATATCTATATATATAATTGTCTAAGGGTTTTTCCGTCTGTCTGTCTGTCTTTCTGTCTGTCTGTCTGTCTGTCCTGGAAATCCTGCCTCTCTGATTGGTCGAGGCCGCCAGGCCTCGACCAATCAGCGACAGGCACAGCGATGATGATGTCATAAAGGACGTAGACATCCCGCGTCTGATTGGTCGATGCCGCCAGGCCTCGACCAATCAGCAACGGGCACAGTATCGACGTAGATGTCATAATGGTTGCCATGGCGACGACGATGTCATAAAGGTTGCCTCGACCAATCAGCGACGAGCACAGTCTGCCGCGAATTCTGGAATCATCATTGTCCATATACTACGGGGACATGCATATTCTAGAATACTCGATGCGTTAGAATCGGGCCACAATCTAGTATATATATATTCAATGGTAGGAGTCCATACAGAAGAGGAAGGGAGGAAAATGGTTAAACCTAATGAGAACAATATGGGATACAGGTCTAAGAACAAGAATATAAAGGTAGTAAAAGAATGAAATTAATGAAACTGATGAAGCTAATGGAAATAATGAAACTATTGAAATAATGAAAATAAGGAAAATAATGAAAATAATGAAAATAATGGAAATAATGGAAATAATGGAAATAATGGAAAATAATGAAAAAAATTAAAAAAATGAAAAAAATGAAAAAAATACCAACGAAATAAGAAAGGAACTAAAATTGATAAAATGAAAAAAGAATGAATGAAACAAATGAAAAAAATATTTTTTGAAAAAAAATTGTATGAAAAAAATGAAATAATGAAAACTAAAAAAATGAAAATTGAAATTGGAAGGGTATGCGTCTTACCGTCATTGACGTACAAGTTGCAGGTATTGTATGTGCGAAAGGTCAGTTGATCTACATAAAAAACAAAATCAAGTTAGTCAATCTATTTCTCGGTTCAGACCGTGTGGATATAGGGTATCGAGAGAATAGATCCAGAATGTTTCACGTTGTTACAATAGTTTCACGTGGTTGCCCCCTCTCCTGGGGCGGGGAACCTTTTCCACAACCTGAAAGCGCAATTGGGCCACACTGTGTTTAGCTTCCTTGAAGTGAAGGGGGAGGGGGAGCCACAGTTTCTCACAACGAATTGTGGATTTGTGGCTGGATATGCGTTCTCTAATTGTTTGTGTTGTTTCCCCTACATATAATAGCCCACAAAGACATTTGATAATATAGACGACAAAATTAGTGTTACAAGTGTAATAATCCTTAATGTGGTATGATTTACCTGTCCGGGGATGCACTATTTCGTTGCCCTTTATTATATTTGAGCAGCATGTGCAATTGAGGCAGGGGAAGGTTCCTGTACGTTTTTGTCCAGTGAGTGTCATAGTGATCGATGTCTTAGAGGTGCCTAGATCAGCTCGTACTACCCTATCGCGGATGTTTCTGGGTCTTCTGGTACACATAAGTGTGGGTTCCTTAAAGATTGGGATATTGGGATAGGCCCTGTTTAATAGTGGCCAGTGTCCCCGGATGATGTTGTGTATCTTCTGCATGGTAGGGTGATGGCTATGTACGAAGGGGAGTCTAGGACTTTTGCGTGGAGTAATAGTATCATTTTCTGTCTCATTGAGCACCCGAGAGGACTCGGTGTCAAGGAGGTTAGTGGGATAATTCCGGGCTTTGAATTTGTTGGTCATCTCCTGAATCCTGTTCGTTCTGACTACTGGATTAGAAACAATTCTGGATACTCTTTTGAATTGAGATCTAGGCAGGCTATTCTTAGTGGATTTAGGGTGACAACTACTATAAAGTAGGAGGCTGTTGCAGTCCGTTGGCTTGGTGTAGTCTCCCCCCCCCAAATAGTGAGATTCAAATTATCACAAAGTGGATATAGTTCAGTCTTGTTAGTTTGTGGTATATCAGCCAGCCACTTTCTGCCACTTACATTGTGTTGTTTTATGCACAGAGCCTGAGGATTGGTTTAGTCTCCCCCCAAAAAAGTGAGATTCAAATTATCACAAAGTGGATATCCTGCAGTCCTGTTAGATTGTGGTATATCAGCCAGCCACTTTCTGCCACTTACATTGTGTTGTTTTATGCACAGGACCTGAGGTTTGGTTTAGTCTCCTGTTATGATCAGGTGACCTTTGAGCGGCATGAAAACTTTCACTGGAGTAGGTGGTAACTATACTGACCGCAAACCCTGATCTTATCACCGCAACTAGAAGTAGCCGTGGGGTGTGCCTAACAAAACCTAGACACAGCCGGAGGACTAAATACACATATAGATGGAAATAGGAATTTCTACCTTGCCTCAGAGCAGAACCCCAAAGGATAGGCAGCCCCCCGCAAATATTGACTGTGAGTAGTAGAGGAAAAGACACATGCAGGCAGGAAACAGGATTTAGCAAATGAGGCACACACTAGCTAAATAGGAAAGGATACTAAGCGGTCAGTATTAAAAATCCTTCCAAAAATATCCACAGCAGAAAATACAAAAACTCCACCATCTAACTAAAGATGTGGAGCGTATATCTGCATCTCCAAAGAATCCAACAAGACTGAGAAAACACTGACACAGTCTAAGCTGGACAAGAGAAAAACAAATGAACAGCACAGAATATAAGCACACTGCATGTGTGCCACAGAAACAAAAACCAGACACTTATCTTTGCTGAATTGGCAGCTAAGCAGGAGAAGCCAGAAAGTGATCCAACACATCAGAAGAAACATTGAAAACTGGCAAGGACTAATGAATCCTGCACACCTAAATATCCCAGTCAGAACTGCCATCAGCAGATACACCTGGCCAGGACTGCGACTCAGAGACAACTGCATTCCCACCTACAACCACTGGAGGGAACTCAAGAGCAGAATTCACAACATTCTCCCCCCCAACAAAGTGAGATTCAAATTATCACAAAGTGGATATATTTCAGTCCTGTTAGTTTATGATATATCAGGCAGCCACTTTCTGCCACTTACATTGTGTTGTTTTATGCACAGGGCCTGAGGTTTGGTTTAGTCTCCCCCCCAAAAAAAAGTGTGATTCAAATTATCACAAAGTGGATATATTTCAGTCCTGTTAGTTTATGATATATCAGCCAGCCACTTTCTGCCATTTACATTGTGTTGTTTTATGCACAGAGCCTGAGGTTTGGTCTAGTCTCCCAAAAAAATAAGTGAGATTCAAATTATCACAAAGTGGATATATTTCAGTCCTGTTAGTTTGTGGTATATCAGCCAGCCACTTTCTGCCACTCACATTGTGTTGTTTTATGCAGAGGGCCTGAGGTTTGGTTTAGTCTCCCCCCAAAAAAGTGAGATTCAAATTATCACAAAGTGGATATACTGCAGTTCTGTTAGTTTGTGGTATATTAGCCAGCCACTTTCTGCCACTTACATTGTGTTTTATGCACAAAGCCTGAGGTTTGGTTTAATCTCCCCCCCCAAAAAAAGTGAGATTCAAATTATCACAAAGTGGATATATTTCAGTCCAGTTAGTTTGTGGTATATCAGCCAGCCACTTTCTGCCACTTACATTGTGTTGTTATATGCACAGGGCCTGAGGTTTGGTTTAGGCTCCCCAAAAATAAGTGAGATTCAAATTATCACAAAGTGGATATATTTCAGTCCTGTTAGTTTGTCATATATCAGCCAGCCACTTTCTGCCACTTACATTGTGTTGTTTTTTTGCACTGGGCCTGAGGTTTGGTTTAGTCTCCCCCCAAAAAAAGTGAGATTCAAATTATCACAAAGTGGATATATTTCGGTCTCGTTAGTTTGTGGTATATCAGCCAGCCACTTTCTGCCACTTACATTGTGTTGTTTTATGCACAGGGCCTGAAGTTTGGTTTAGTCTCCTGTTGTGAGTTCTGTTTTTGGGCTCCCTCTGGTGGTTACTGATGGTACTGGGTGACTTGTGTTCTCTGCGGTCTCTGGTTTCCACCTGTTCCATCAGGTTAACCTGGCTTTTTTGTCATTTCCTCGCCGGCTATCAATGTAATCAGCGTGTCTTTTTACCTCTGCTCCCTGCGTCTGTTATCTTCAGGACAAGCTAAGTTTTGATTTTCCTGTTCCACGTTTTGCTTTATTTTTGTCTTAGTCCAGCTTGCAGATATGTGATTCCTTGCTGCTGGTTGCTCTAGTGGGCTGAAATTACTCCTCATGTTCCATGAGTTGGCACATGAGTTCAAGTAATTTCAGGATGGTTTTTTTGAAGGGTTTTTCGCTGACCGCGCAGTTCACTTTAGTATCCTCTGCGATCTAGCTTTAGCGGGCCTCATTTTTGCTGATTCTATTTTCATAACTACGTATGTGCTTTCCTCTCATTTCACCGTTATTACATGTGGGGGGCTGCTATTTCTGTGGGGTGTTTCTCTGGAGGCAAGTGAGGTCTGTGTTTCTTCTAATAGGGGAAGTTAATCCTTCGGCTGGCGCGAGACGTCTAGGAATCATCGTAGGCACGTTCCCCGGCTACTGCTAGTTGTGTGTTTAGGTTCAGGATCACGGTCAGCTCAGGTTACATCACCCTAGAGCTTGTTTTGTTTTTGTGCTTGTCCTTTTGTGATCCCCTGCCATTGGGATCATGACAGTCTCCGCCCAAAAAAAGTGAGATTCATATTCTCACAAAGTGGATATATTTCAGTCCTGTTAGTTTGGGGTATATCAGCCAGCCACTTTCTGCCACTTACATTGTTTTGTTTTATGCACAGGGCCTGAGGTTTGGTTTAGTCTCCTGTTGTGAATTCTGCTCTTGGGCTCCCTCCGGTGGTTATGAGTGGTAGTGCTGCTGTCTTTGGATCGCAGCATTTATCAGGTGTGTCCACTTATTGCAATTTGGACTGGGCTATTTTGTCTTGCTTGATCCTTTAGTCAGTGCCAGTTGTCCATTGTTTTTGGAGGATTCACATCCCTGACTGGTCTCTCCTGTTTTGCTTTTCTTTTCAACAAAGATAAGTTCTGGATTTGTTTTTGCTGTCCACTTGCTGTGGGCCTTATAGTTCTGTGCATTTTCATGTTTTGTCTTGTCCAACTTTGTCTGTGTAAGGATTTTTGGCAGCCAAGCTGTATCTCTGGAGATGCAGATATACCCTCCATGTCTTTAGTCAGATGTGGAGATTTGTATTTTCTGTGGTGGATATTTTCTAGTGTTTTAATACTGACCGCATAGTACTCTGTCCTATTCTTTCTTTTTAGCTACAAAGGCCTCCTTTGCTTAATCCTGATTTCAGTCTGCGTATGTCATTTCCCTCTCCTCTCACAGTCAATATTTGTGGGGGGCTATCTATCCTTTGGGGATTTTCTCTGAGGCAAGATAGTTTTCCCGTTTCTATCTTTAGGAGAAGTTAGTCCTTAGGCTGTGTCGAGGTGTCTAGGGAGGTGTTCTAGTTGTGGTGCTAAGTTCAGGGTCTGTGGTCAGTAGAGGTACCACCTTCTCCACAGTACGTCACATTCCGATCCTAGGCCACCAGATAATAACAGTCTCCCCCCAAAAAAGTGAGATTCAAATTATCTCAAAGTGGATATACTGCAGTCCTGTTAGTTTGTGGTATATCAGCCAGCCACTTTCTGCCACTTACATTGTGTTGTTTTATGCACACGGCCTGAGGTTTGGTTTAGTCTCCCCTCAAAAAAGTGAGATTTAATTTATCACAACATGGATATTCTGCAGTCCTGTTAGTTTGTGGTATATTATCCAGCCACTTTCTGCCACTTACATAGTGTTGTTTTATGCACAGGGCCTGAGGTGTGGTTTAGTCTACCCCCCAAAAAAGTGAGATTCAAATTATCACAAAGTGGATATATTTCAGTCCTGTTAGTTTGTGGTATATCAGCCAGCCACTTTCTGCCACTTACAATGCGTTGTTTTATGCACAGGGCCTGAGGTTTGGTTTAGTCTCCCCCAAAAATAGTGAGATTCAAATTATCACAACGTGGATATATATCAGTCCTGTTAGTTTGTGGTATATCAGCCAGCCACTTTCTGCCACTTACATTGTGTTATTTTATGCACAGGGCCTGAGGTTTGGTTTAGTCTCCCCAAAAAATAAGTGAGATTCAGATTATCACAAAGTGGATATATTTCACTCCTGTTAGTTTGTTTTATATCAGCCAGCCACTTTCTGCCACTTACATTGTGTTGTTGTATGCACAATGCCTGAGGTTTGGTTTAGTCTCCCCCCAAAAAGGTGGGATTCAAATTAACGCAAAGTGGCTATATTTCAGTTATGTTAGTTTGTGGTATATCAGCCAGCCACTTTCTGCCACTTACATTGTGTTGTTTTATGCAGAGGGCCTGAGGTTTGGTTTAGTCTCCTGTTGTGAATTCTGTTGTCGGGCTCCCTCCTGTGGTCATGAATGGTACTTCGGCTGGTTCTGTCCATGGACTTCCTCTGGTGGGTGTTTCTGAGTTTCCTTCCACAGGTGACGAGGTTAATTCGTTAGCTGGCTGCTCTGTTTAACTCCACTTAGATCTTTGCTCCATGCCACCTGTCAATGTTCCAGTATTGGTCTAGTTCACTCCTGGATCATTCTTGTGACCTGTCTTCCCAGCAGAAGCTAAGTTCCTGCTTGTTTTTCTTTAGTTTGCTATTTTTCTGTCCAGCTTGCTATTTTTATTGTTGTCTTGCTTGCTGGAAGCTCTGGGACGCAGAGGGAGCGCCTCCGCACCGTGAGTCGGTGCGGAGGGTCTTTTTGCGCCCTCTGCGTGGTCTTTTTGTAGGTTTTTGTGCTGACCGCAAAGTAACCTTTCCTATCCTCGGTCTGTTCAGTAAGTCGGGCCTCACTTTGCTAAATCTATTTCATCTCTGTGTTTGTATTTTCATCTTTACTCACAGTCATTATATGTGGGGGGCTGCCTTTTCCTTTGGGGAATTTCTCTGAGGCAAGGTAGGCTTTATTTTTCTATCTTCAGGGCTAGCTAGTTCCTTAGGCTGTGCCGAGTTGCATAGGGAGCGTTAGGCGCAATCCACGGCTATTTCTAGTGTGTTTGATAGGATTGGGGATTGCGGTCAGCAGAGTTCCCACGTCCCAGAGCTCGTCCTTTATTATCAGTAACTATCAGGTCATTCCGTGTGCTCTTAACCACCAGGTCCATTATTGTCCTGACCACCAGGTCATAACAGTCTCCCTCCCAAAAAAAGTGAGATTCAAAATATCACAAAGTGGATATATTTTTGTCCTGTTAGTTTGTGGTATATCAGCCAGCCACTTTCTGCCACTTACATTGTGTTATTTTATGCACAGGGCCTGAGGTTTGGTTTAGTCTCCCCAAAAAATAAGTGAGATTCAGATTATCATAAAGTGGATATATTTCAGTCATGTTAGATTGTGGTATATCAGCCAGCCACTTTTTGCCACTTACATTGTTTTGTTTTATGCAGAGGTCCTGAAGTTTGGTTTAGTCTCCCCCCAAAAAAAGTGAGATTCAGATTATCACAAAGTGGATATATTTCAGTCCTGTTAGTTTGTGGTATATCAGCCAGCCACTTTCTGCCACTTACAATGCGTTGTTTTATGCACAGGGCCTGAGGTTTGGTTTTAGGGTTGAGCGAAACGGGTCGGCCATTTTCAGAAGTCGCCGACTTTTGGCAAAGTCGGGTTTCATGAAACCCGACCCGACCCCTGTGTGGAGTCGGCCATGTGGTCGGCGATCTTCTGAATCTGGTATCGGAATTCCGATACAGAGTTCCGATATGTTTGTAATATCGGAAATCGGTATCGGAATCCATATTTAAGTGTAAAATAAAGAATTAAAATAAAAAATATTGCTATACTCACCCTCTGACGCACCCTGGTACTAACCGGCAGCCTTTCTTCCTTAGAATCAGCACATGAAAGACCTTAGATGACATCGCGGCTTGTGATTGGTCACGCGACCGCCCATGTGACCGCTCGCGCGACCAATCACAAGCCGCGACGTCACCGAAGGTCCTTCAAGCGCTGATTCTTAAGAAGGAAGGCTGAGGGAAAGAAGCAGGGCGCGTCCAAGGGTGAGTATATACCTAATAGGAATATACTCACCCTCGGACGCGCCCATTACAAGATGAATCGAACATGGAGTGCACTGATGCACAGCCACAGCTAGATTATAATGCTCTTCCATTGTCTTTTATTCAGTTACTGTGAAGCACCTAAAGGGTTAATAAACTTCTTGAATGTGGTTTTCAGCACCTTTACGGGTGCAGTTTTTAAAATGGTGTCACTTTTGGGTACTTTCTGTCATACAGACCTCTCAAAGTCACTTCAAATGTGATGTGGTCTCTAAAGTGTTTAAAAAAAATTTTGATGGAAAAATGAGAAATGGCTGGTCAACTTTTAACCCTTCTAACTTCCTAAGAAAAAATATGTTTCAAAAATTGTGATTGTGTAAAGTAGACATATCTCTCTGATTTAAGGGCATACAAATTAAAAGTTTAAAAATTGCAAAATTTCCAAAAATGTTGCCAAAATTCTTTTTTCACAAATAAATGGAGGTTTATCACTATTATGAAGTACAATATGTCATGATAAAACAATCTCAAAATGAGTGGGATCCGTTGAAGCTTTCCAGAGTTATAGCCTCATAAAGTGACAGTGGTCAGAATTGTAAAATTTGGCTTGGTCATTAAGGTCAAAATTGGCTTCATCATTGAGGGGTTAAAGGGTTATACTTTATCATTATGATATTACATGTGTTGTGGACACAATCTAGAGGCACTTAGAGATATATAAGTGCTAAGGCTTATGCAAACGACCATATTTTCAGTCCATATTCAATCCAACAACAGATCGGATCACAATCGGACCAATGTTATTGTACGGGGCAGCGCACGTGTTCAATATTTTCTTTGGACTAAGTCTGTCCAAGGAAACAATCGCAGCATGTGCAATTTTTTATCCGCAAATCGGATCGCACTCGGCTATGCAAGTCAATGGAAAAAATAATACTACGCTCAGGTGAAATCCGAGTGCTGTCCACTTTTCACAGACTGTCAGAAGGGAGAAGTTGGAGATTTTTTTTTCCATCTTCTTCACATCTGAGAATATCAGATCACACTGTGATCACACTCTGATCAAACTCTGATCAGAATGTGATTACCGCAATTGTCCTGATTTTCTTGGATGAGAGAATATACTTTTGTGTGACTCTAGCCATAAAAGCACTTGTTAGTGTTGCCTTCCTGCCTAACTTTCCTGTTCTCAAAATGACTGCTGAAGATGGTGTATGTGACCAAAGCAGTGGAGGACACAGACAGAAAAGTTTCCTTGAGCAAGAACAGTACATGGAACCTTTTTGGTCTGGGAGGTCCTCATATTGCACCTGTTTAACGTTTATCGTTGTACCACACACTTTCATTAGCCTCCTCCAAATGAAAGACAACTTTCAAGTACAAAATGTTTTCCAATTTTAAGAAACTGATGGACACGTCTAGTAACATAATGGTCCATCACAAGAGCTGTGCAATCTGAGAAAGGAGGAAAACCTGTAACAGTATGTGCACATGTTCAGTAATTGGCAGTGCTTTGGATGCAACACATGTCCGCTCCATACAAAGCACTGTCGGCTATTGAAAGCAGGGGATTCTGCATGTGTTCATTGAACCGTGCGGATTCACTGTGTCCAATACATTGTACGGATGAAATTTATCTTGTGGAGGCTCACGTCTCCGCAAGATAAATAGACATGCTGCCGTCTGGAAAGACGCGCTGCATGTCCGTCTCCACAGGTGAGCCACGGGTGTCTCTGGACCCATAGTGGACATGGGATTTTTTGAAATCCCATCCCCAATGCTGTAACATCCGGACGCTAGCAGCGTTTACTGACCATGTGCACCTACCCTAATACTTATTTTTAATAAGTGCCAAAAATCTTGTCCGCAACGTAATTGTTGCAATAAACATAAAATGAAAAATTCAAATGAGACTCCATAATATTTCTAGACAATGTATCTGATCTAAGATTGCCTCTAACAAAGTATATTCTTAGATTCCAAAAGAGTAAGCGTTTGATGTTCATTGAGGTAAATCTGAAGACACTGCAAAAAAAAGGATTTCTACAAACAAGCTGTTCTTTTCAGCAATTTACCCAAAAAGAGCCAAGGACCATTTTACACTATAATTTCCCAATTACCCATTAACCACACCATGTAAATGATTCGAAGCCGAGAAGCAGCGTCATTACACCTTCCAACACCATATCTATTTACGGACATTTCAACACAGGAAACTTGATTTTAGCTTTAGGGCAGCATGTTTAACAGATGGTCAGTCATTGAGACAAGAAAAAAAGAGATTTTAGCATCAGCTAGGCGCAGAGTCATTTTCGCCAGTGATGTCTATAAATGAAATATATATTGCTATCTTTGAGCAGAGCCGGGATATCATTTTACAAATGAAAGATATAAAGAAATTTGCTGAATCAGATAAAATATTGTTAAGGTTTGTTCATAGCAGCATGTTGGAATCAGCAAGGGGTTCTACCCTTGGGAGATATTAGAGAAATGTGCTGCTAGGGTTGTTTTTTTATTGTTCCACTTCCAAGGCTGTATAAACATATAAAATGTAAGCATAGTAGCCTTGGAATTCAGGCAGATGTGATACGATTCAAAAAAATAAATCTTCTTTCAACGCATTTATATTCCTTTCCGGTAACCTGTCTTTGCACTTTCTGAGCAATCAAGACAATTAAAATCAATTCTGGTCCTCCTACTTTAATATAAAATATTCCAAGTATTGCTGCCAAATTGTAAAACCTTCTCCTAGTAACCGAAGGACAGTAAAAATAAAAGCAGGAGAGTCTGAGATGAAATCCAGACAGTCGTCGTGAACTTTTATTCTAGCATGTCAGCTCCCTAATACATGGCTGATTTCAGAGTGATATTACAATATACAGTACATGCATATAACTGACTTCAAAAAGGGCAAAGCTTTATTACTTAGAATGTTATGCTATAAGAGATGTAACGATTTCTCAGAATTCCAGGAATTCTTTTTTGGAAGGTGCAAAATTTTCACTAAATTAAAGCACCACTCCAGCGATTTTTTTTTATTACAGCATAGGAGTGGTGCTTCTAATCTACATTCCCTACTTAATCTAAAACTTACCAGCTGCTGCCTTCATCATTTATTAGCGCCGCTCTGGTCGGACTTCAGCAGTTTATGGGTATGTGCACACGCTGCGGATTTTGTTGCGGATTGGCCGCTGCGGATTCGAAGCCGTTTTCCATGAGTTTACAGTACCATGTAAACCTATGGAAAACAAAATCCGCCGTGCCCATGCTGCGGAAAAAAGCGAGCGGAAACGCAGTGGTTTACATTCCGCAGCATGTCAATTCTTTGCGTGGATTCCGCAGCGGTTTACACCTGCTCCTCAATAGGAATACGCAGGTGGAATCCGCACAAAAAATGCGGAAAAAACGCGGTAAATGCGCTCTAAATCCGCAGTGCAGTTTTCCTGTGGATTTACCAAAATCAGTGCAGAAAAATCTGCACACCTTTCCGCAAAAAAACCAATGTGTGTGCATGAGATTTCTGAAATCTCATAGGCTTTGCTGGTACTGTAAATGACAGGTGAAAATTAGCATAAAAAACACAGCAAAAAAACGCAGCAAAAACGCCCTGTGTGATCTTACCCAAACAAGGCCAGAATGGAGCTTTTATTGATTTACCTTGAGAGCTTGTTACCGTTACCTCTGACTTCTGATCAGTCAGAACAGTTGTGGTCACAAGATGGTGGTGTGGGACCAGAGTGAAGACAGTGGCTGCTTTGTATAAGACTAAAGGCAGGGGACTTAAATTAGTAGCACCACTCTTGTGCTGAAAGATAAAAAAAAGCTGCAGTGATGCTTTATTGTAAAGTGATTTCAACCAATGACCATATGAGCTTTTTTGTCATACAAAGCAGACTGGGCAAAATGTCATACAGAAATGAGTACAAAGTTCCCTTGGTCCGGCATCTTCTTCAGCTCTCCCTTGTAGCTGGATCAGAGCAGCCTGAGCCTTGGCTGAAACTCAATTATTGGCAGCCTGGACATATTTTTCAATTATTCAGACTGCCCTGATCCAACTACCATAGAATATTCCGGACCAGGGTAGTATGAATCTTTTTGCTCTTCTTTATCTAATACAAAATTTCCCTAACCAACCATCATAGTTACTTATCAACTTTAGTCTATGCACCAATTTTTTATGTATTTTTAATCTCAATACCATGTACCAATGTTACCTTTTGGGAATGGAGCCTTTACTGCTGCTATAATGTCATATAGTCAGTACTACCCTTATTCATACACCAAAGACGTTGATCCAACAATCCACACAGATTATACCAAAGAATCACATTCTATATTTCTTTAAATTGAAAAATATCATAGGTTTCAGCCAGAAAATTAGGACAATGTTTTTCTTACCCTTTCTCACTCATTCGTATGCAATCTGTCTTTTTACAGCAGCAGCTATTAATCATTTACAAGCCCATTTACAATTTCCTATGTAACAGAATAGTAATATATATATAAAAAGCAGATGCTATACTATGGCTCTGTATGGCACCCAAGTTTTTTTTTAGTGCACCCAAAGACTTGTATGGGTGAGTTTCATCCAGTTTACGGATGAAACTAATACATACTGTAATTTTGTTTACAATTAGATTTGGTCAGAAAATGCTCATTTGCACTGCCCCATTGAATAACATTGGTCCAAGAGCTGTTTTACAGATAGTATATGGACTGAAATTACGGTTGTGTGAATGAGCCCCAAGGGAAACCATTTTCATGTAGAAGTTGTTAACTCCTGTTGGACCCATTCAACTTTAATTGGAATTTAGGGATTTGGGAATTTTTGGGGTACAAAAAATGAAAATAACAAAAATTTTGACGGAACCCATTATCGCTAATTACAAAAAGTCAAATATTGTGTAGTATACCCATTGATAGAAACAGGATGGAGGTATCAATCATACGCTGATGATGAAAGACCAACAATGTAAAAATAAAAACATTTATTGAGCAGGTTTCAAGAGTCAATGCGTTTCGAGGTCACGCAGGACCTCTTCATCAGGATGTCCCGATGCCCGTTACAAGTTTCTTTTGAGCAACCATACTAGGTGAGTGGATCTATCTCTTTTAACACCCAATTGTCATTCGATAAGACCCTATTGCGCTTTTTTTCTCAGTTTCTCATCTTCAAGTATAGCCATTTTAATATGTTCTCCTGTATTTCAATGTAATGCATCAAAGTCTTCTATGTAGGCATTAAAGTGAACCCATAACTTGTCCAATGAAAAGCAGATAGCACTCAGCGGTCTTTTGTAGAAATTCCACTCTTTATTTGTGGTAAAAAAGCATGTTGGCCGGGGGGGAGTGAGGACGGGAGTGAGTAGGAGCTTGACGATGGCCGTTTCACGCCTAATAGCGCTCCTGCTCACTCCCGTCCTCACACCTCCGGAGAAATAAAGAGCGGAATTTCTACAAAAGACCGCTGAGTGCTATCTGCTTTCTTTTGGAGGATTTATTACACTGTGTTTTCTTGGACAAACACCCGGGGTCATAAGGCGAAGCCTGAGGTATGGTATGACATTGAAAGCACAGGAATCAGCAGCAGTGGCGGTGCCATCCTTCTTTTTTGCTTAACAGCCCAGTGGAACCAATAACTTGGTTTGGGGCCAATATACCATGAGCATGTTGTTATTCAGCTAGTAAAAAGATTTATTCATTTTCAAGCTGAGTGCAGGAGATGAGTCCAATAACATTGGGTGCATGTGGATTAGGCATTACACCTGAGCATGTGCATGAGCTCATGTCAAAATTTCGCTAGTGTAAAAAAAACCCTGATCATAATCAAATCAATCTGTTTCACAATAGTGCGTCAGTGCTTCAATTTAAAAAAATCATAATTATTATTATTAATAATAATACATCATTAAATATTTTTAACAAAATTGAACATTTTGCAAAATGTAGTTGATGGGGAAAAAAGATGGAATTTTGTTTTTTAGTTTGGCTGTATGATTCTTGTTTTTCTATGAAGGATACATTATACGGTATGTCCTCTGTATCCAATAAAGTCTTAGTTAGCACATCAAAACCACCATAAAAGTGAATAATAAGATTGTCTGTACTTCCACAATATGTATAAATCTATGGTTAGAGGGTATATTTAACATATTTGCCCATGGCAAAAAAAAATGATTATACTGTATTGTGTTATTCATCAAAGATTCACCTTATACCAACCTCACTGAAGAGCAGATAAAAGGAGAAGAAAATGATATTCTATGTTATGTTATTATGATCATATCACATTTTGCTGATTTGATTCTTGAAATGCAGGGCAACATTTTAGAGTCTGACATATAATGAGTGTAAATCAGGGAGAAAGCTTCACTGGAAAACTCATGGGAAACAAAAGAAAAACACAAATACAGTAAAATCCAGGCTGGAGGCATTTCCATGCACTCTAATGCTGGATACTCTTTCCTAGCCTCTGCTGTACAGATATTTCCTGTGATGAGACAAATGCCTGAAAATATGAAAGAAATGTATCTTGGTACCGTGTTAGCCAGTAGATAGAAAAATATTTAGAGTTGAGAGTTCTCAGTGGTTGATACCTTTTAATGGCTAACTGAAAAGATGGTAATAAAATGCAAGCATTCGAGACTACATACGTCTCTTCATTAGTTCTAGCCTGATGAAGAGACGTATGTAGTCTCGAATGCTTGCAATTTATTACCATCTTTTCAGTTAGCCATTAAAAGGTATCAACCACTGAGGACTCTCAACTCTAAATATTTTGCAAATGTGAACCAATGTTGACAGCTTGGGTGCGGGTCAATTGTCTACATCAAAGGGTATGTGCACATGATCAAGAATCGCTCAGTGTTTTCTCAGGTGGAAAATTTAACCGTGAGCACTACTAGAGAAGGGGTGCTTAGGACATGTTCCCAAGCCATAAAGATTAATAGTAAGAGACCTAGCACTCAACTTTAGGTAAGATGCAGCAGGAAAAATTTATTGTAGTAAATACAGGAAAATGTTTCGGGCAATTGTGACCTTCATCAGTTACAGGAGGTTATTAAATAATAGCCGGTAACGGGAATTATAATCGCTGCACGATCATACATCAATATTAGTTCAGCGTGGTTGTTGTAGGCAAACCTGCTATGAGCAAATAGGAAGATTCCTGGAGCTGTAGTGCTCTCCGACGTGGAATCCACCGCTTGTCACAATCGGTGGATGCCGCGTCGGAGAGCACCGCTTGTCACAAGCGGTGGATGCCACGTCGGAGAGCATTGCAGCTCCAGGAATCTTCCTATGTGCTCATAGCAGGTTTGCCTACAACAACCACGCTGAACTAATTTTGATGTATGATCGTGCAGCGATTATAATTCCCGTTACCGGCTTTTATTTAATAACCTCCTGTAACTGATGAAGATCACAATTGACCAAAACATTTTCCTGTATTTACTACAATAAATTTTTCCTGCTGCATCTTACCTAAAGTTGAGTGCTAGGTCTCTTACTATTAGTGTTTTCTCAGGCGTCATACCTGCCTGAAAGCAGGTGAAGTCTGCAGTGAAATCTGTACCTGAACTCACTGTCAGGTCACCTGCGTTTTTGCTTGCGTTTTTTATGCATTTTTGCATGCTTTTTTTTCCCACATTCGTTTTTTACCGCTTGAGGTTTTTTTTGTTCACTTGAAATTAAGCAATTGAAAGTTGGTTTGTGGGAAGGAAAAATAATAATTACCTGTTTGCAGAGATCTTGCAGCAATGGCTCCCAGTATACTGCCAATCTGACTGAAGAGAATGGTGCTACACTTGCTAATTCTCAATCTAAAGCTGCAGTCACACTAGTGTATGGCATCCGATGCGAGAGCTTAGGACGCAATATGCTAATGATCCTTGGCGCCAACTCTACTGTGAGCAGGAGCTGAGTGTCATGCTACTGTGCTCCGATCCTCTGGCACTGAGAGAATTGGAGCACAGCTGCGGAGGAGGTGGAGAAAGTAATTTCTTCCTCTCCTCTGCTGCCAGTATCGGCATATATTGCACCGTACGCATAAGATAACCGGGTGATGTGCGTTGTGTCACTCGCACCCATAGACTTACGTGGGTGCAAGTGAGCCGAGATTTGACTGACTCTCGTTGCCAATTTGTCATCAGAAAATAATCGCAGATGGGATCTGTCCATAGAGTAACACTGGACTGAGTGCTGTGCCATGTTTTATCGCTAGCACTCAGCCATATTGTACGGTAGTATGACTCCGGCCTAAGAATGAATATGTTACAAACAGTAAGTACAAATCAATTATATCTGTCTTTGTTTAAATCTTAGTGTGAACATATTTGATATTTACATTTTTTTCACCAGCAACAAGCACGTCGCAGATAACGCTTCTGAGCTCACCCCCTACTTGAGGAGAGCACTAAAAAGGGATACTTTAGTAATCTGCACTCTGACTTGCACAGGTTTGTTTTTTGACCTTTTTTGTACGCAATGTTCCTTTTTTAATCTATGTAATAGCTAGTGATGATCAAATAGTGAGATATTCTGGTTAGGGAAAATCGGCACGAATAATTTCAAATATCTGTGTATACTTAACGAATAACAAATTCAATGCAAGTCAATGGGAAAGCCGAATATTTTTCTGCTGCGCCCAACAAACCGCTCTGAAATGGGTGGGAAAGAGCTATAACTAACTGGGAAGAGCAAGGAGAAGTGCTTGCATGACTTTCTGACTCACATATGGCATCTGGGAATAATACTGTCAGATTATTGTGTCAGTTTTACATATTTTTAAGACCTACCAAAGCAAACCAGAAAATTTTTTTTAAGAGGAATAATGTTATGAAACATTATATTTACATAATGCAAAATAAAAATATATACTGTATATATATATATATATATATATATATATATATATATATATATATATATATAAATATATGCACTGATCAAAAAAAATAAAGGGAACACTACAACCCAACATCCTAGATATCAAAGAATTAAATATTTCAGTTGTAAATCGTTATTCATTACATAGTGGAATGTGTGGAGAAAAATAAAACCTAAAAATGATCAACGTAAATCACAACTAATATCCCACGGAGACCTCGGAGTATGAAAACACCCATAAGTAAAAAATTGTAACACCTTTATTTAAACAAATATTTATACAGAGTTACATAAAATGACAAACTCAACATACAGCGTACACACATATAGTTCATGTACGGCGGACAGGATTCGCTGTATATAACACCATAGGTCCAGACAATGCATAAACCAGAGGCCACCAAGAACGTATCAGCCTTAGAGTATTCCCCTCTTATCTCTCATTTAAAGTGCATAGTGCATGCTGCACGTGCCCGGTAATGCCCCATACAATTATATAAGTAGCTACCAATTCAGTGTCAATACAAACGGTATTATGCCTGTCTTACCCTTAATACTTAGTGCCAGCGTCCGTCCGGCGGCCCCGACTCGCGTTTCGCGTTGGCTTCCTCGGGGCAGTGCTCCTCCTGTTCCTCCTTGCACAAAGGCTGAGGTAGCGGTCCTGCTGTTTGGTTGTTGCCCTCCTACGGCCCCCTCCATGTTTCCTGGTGTACTGGCCTGTCTCTTGGTAGCGCCTCTAGCCTCTGGACACTACGCTGACATATTATGTTTATTTTTTTGAGCAGTATATATATATATATATATATATATGTGTATATATATATATATATACCTCCCCTTTAGCATTTGTTCACACGAAGCGTTTTGGCTTTTTTTTTACTTTAACATTTGGGAGGACCCTCCTTCATGCTAAATAGTTAACAAGATAGTTGAATACATGTTCCCCATCATTTTACAATGCCATTTAAAACATGCCCATTTGAATTTGGGCCTCACCCACCACCACCACCATGTCCACCGCCATGTCATTATGCATCCCTCGCTGACAATTAGCAGAGTGCCAGCAGGTGCTGTGAATCCTGAGCTTTGTAAGGACCCTCAGGTGGCCCTGTATCATACATTTGGGAGAGCTCTCACTCATACCTCCGGGAGGTCCCTTCCTCAAATAGTTTGGAAGATAATGGAATACATATTCCCCATCAATTTCAATGCCAAATAAAACATGCCCATTTGAATTTTGGCCTTTGCCCGCCACGTCCAGCTTGTCCACTGCCATGTCATTATGCGGCCTTCGCTGACAATTAGCAGAGTGCCAGCAGGTGCCATGAAACCTGCGTTTGGTAAGGTCCACAGTTCATTTTTGCCACCCAATCCCAATGGAACCACTGTCATAGCGGGTGAAGCTTCCTCAAGGGAAAGAGACAGAGGTGCTATTGATCAGTCTGTACAAGACCAAATACTTCTTCTGGAAACTACCAAATCAGGCAGAATGTATCTTTTGCATGGTTTTGAGCAACAATAGAGTAATTACAGGATGTCCAAGAGAGTGTTGAGGTCTGTGGAGTGTATTACTCAGGTGACACCCAGTGCTACAGAGCTCAGGTAAAAGGCCTTAATGTGGCAATGACCATGTTCCAATATGTGTAAGGCTGCGGCCTGAATAGGCCTGTGGAGCATATCAACCCGGTCTCTGAGACGTGCTTAAAATATACCAAAACTGGTAAATACCCCACCACCATTTTTTTGTAAGCACCCAAATTTAGAAAATGTAAGGGAAGCAACAGTTTAATAAAGAGACACATGTCTCATTTAGGAGCCATGAAAAGTCAGCAATGGTCTTTGTCCAGCAGCAGACAATGTAAATTTCTAACAAATATGTTAGCCCTTTCTAACAATTTGTGAACATACATGTATGCTGACAAAGGAGAACAGAACGCTGCGCTGGGACAGAGAACTGGATGTGGATGCTGACTGTTGTGTTGTGTTGGGCTGTGTGCAACAGCAGGTTGTGGACAGGAGGCCTCAGCGCCTCCTTCCTGGACAGCTGAGTGGAAATGACGTAAAATAGGGGAAGGGAAAGTGCTTTCACTGACAGACACATATTTTGTACTCAGGCATTCTGCCCACCTACTGGAGAGCTACGTATATGAGCATCAGGCCGGGGTCACACTGAGTGCAATATGAGAAACTCGCACGAGTCTCCCGCATCAATACCCGGCACTGCCGCCGACACTCCAGACCAGAGTGTGTGGCTGAATGTATTTCTATGCAGTCGAACGCTCCGTTCCCAAGAGTCGGCGGCAGTGCCGGGTATTGATGTGAGAGACTCGTGCGAGTTTCTCGCATTACACTTGCAAGTGTGACCCTGGCCTTATATGGCATATGCTATCAAAGGTATTATGTCGAATATCCCTTTAAAAAAGGATATGTGGGTAAGATTTTCAAACTAGCAGCATCTCGTATATAGAGCATGTGTCATATTCATTATTATTATTATTATTATTATTATTATTATTATTCTGTGCAAGGCTGAAACCTGAAGAATTGTGTGGAGTATATTAATGCATTTATGTTCCAAAATGTCCATCTGCAGACCTAAGAACAACATGAGACTACCAGATACACCCTTAAAGAGACCATGAGAAGGGCAACACATAAAACAAAATTATAATAGAATATATAGAGATTGAGAGTAGAAATTTGACCATTGAACAATGAACAAAGGTTTCCAAAAATTATCCCAAGGGGGCTGTGTCTTACAAGCTGAAAGAGATTGATGGGACCTCACAATACATTTTGCAGTTCTTACAGTAGGTAGAGATAGGTAATACAAGTTTCACCATTGCACAATATGCAAAGTTTTCCAACAATTACCCAAGGTGTCAGCTAGGGTTGAGCGAAACGAATCGGTAATTTTCATAAGTCGCCGACTTTTGGCAAAGTCGGGTTTCATGAAACCCGATCCGATCCCTGTGTGGGGTCGGCCACGCGGTACGCGACTTTCACGCCAAAGTCACGTTTCAATGACAGAAAAAGCGCCATTTCTCAGCCAATGAAAGTGGACGCAGAGTGTGGGCAGCGTGATGACATGGGTCTCAGTCCTCACCATCTTAGAGAAGGGCATTGCAGTGATTGGCTTGCTTTCTGCGGCGTCACAGGGGCTATAAAAGGGCGTTCCCGCCGACCGCCATCTTACTGCTGCCGATCTGAGTATAGGGAGAGGTTGCTGCCGCTTCGTCAGAAGCAGGGATAGCGTTAGGCATTGTACATTAACCCCCAAACCGCTTGTGCTGTAGCGATTTCCACTGTCCAACACCACCTTTTGTTTGCAGGGACAGTGGAGGCTACATTTTTTTTTCCTCAGCGCTGTAGCTCATTGGGCTGCCCTAGAAGGCTCCCTGATAGCTGCATTGCTGTTTGTACGCCGCTGTGCAAACCAACTGCTTTTTTCAAAGCACAAATCCTGTTGCTCCTTCCTTTCTGCACAGCTATCTTGTTTGCTTGTCCACACTTTTGACTTTTTTGTGCAGCAGTCCACTCCTTGTTATTGCTGCCTGCCATACTTTGCTGAGATTACTGCAGGGAGATAGTAATTGTAGGACAGTTCCTTTTTATTTTTTTTTTCGTTATATCTCTTCAAGCCACTTTCTGCCACAGAAAATATACTCTAATACAGTGGCCCAGATTTATTCACTAGTCTCCCTGAAGAAAAAAAAAAGGTGCAGATTAAAATTGGCAAATCAGCATCAGTGGCAGTCCTGTGTGTGGCATCTGTGTCTCATTTTCTGGCACAGAAAACATACAGTCTAACAGTGGGCCTGATTTCTTGCAAATTCTCCAATAAATAAAAAAAAAATAGTGGGAGATTAAGATTGGCATTTCTGCCTCAGTGCCAGTGCTGTGTGTGGCATCTGTCTCTAATTTTGTACCACAGAAAACCTAGTGTGTAACACTGGGCCTGATTTCTTGACAATTCTCCCACAATAAAGTTACAAAAAAAGTTGGAGATTAAGATTGACATTTCTGCATCAGTGCCAGTCCTGTGTGTGGCATCTGTCTCTCATTTTGTGCCACAGAAAACATACAGTCTAACAGTGGGCCTGATTTCTTGCAAATTCTCCAATAAATAAAAAAAAAATAGTGGGAGATTAAGATTGGCATTTCTGCCTCAGTGCCAGTGCTGTGTGTGGCATCTGTCTCTAATTTTGTGCCACAGAAAACCTAGTGTGTAATACTGGGCCAGGTTTTTTTAAAATTCTCCCAGAAAAAAAAAATAGTGGGAGATTAAGATTGGCAATTCTGCCTTAGTGCCAGTCGTGTGTGTGGCATCTGTCTTTAATTTTGTGCCTCAGAAAACATAGAGTCTAACAGTGGGCCTGATTTTTTTCAAAATTCTCCCTGGAAAAAAAAATAGTGGGAGATTACGATTGGCATTTCTGCCTCAGTGCCAGTCCCGTGTGTGGCATCTGTCTCTCATTTTGTGCCACAGAAAACATAGAGTCTAACAGTGGGCCTGATTTCTTGTCAATTCTCCCATAAATAAAAAAAATAGTGGGAGATTAAGATTGGCAATTCTGCTTCAGTGCCAGTGCTGTGTGTGACATCTGTCTCTAATTTTGTGCCTCAGAAAACCTAATGTGTAATACTGGGCCAGATTTTTTTTAAATTCTCCCAGGAAAAACAAAAGTGGGAGATTAAGATTGGCAATTCTGCCTCAGTGCCAGTGCTGTGTGTGACATCTGTCTCTAATTTTGTGCCACATTAAACCTAGTGTGCAATACTGGACCAGATTTTTTTTAAATTCTCCCAGGAAAAAAAAATAGTGGGAGATTAAGATTGGCAATTCTTCCTCAGTGCCAGTCCTGTGCGTGGCATCTGTCTCTCATTTTGTGCCACAGAAAACATAGAGTCTAACAGTGGGCCTGATTTCTTGTCAATTCTCCCATAAATAAAAAAAAAAAGTGGGAGATTAAGATTTTCAATTCTGCCTCAGTGACAGTCGTGTGTGTTGCATCTGTCTTTCATTTTGTGCCACAGAAAACCTAGTGTGTAATACTGGGCCTGATTTTTTTATAATTCTCCCTGGAAAACAAAAAAATAGTGGGAGATTAAGATTGGCATTTCTGCCTAAGTGCCAGTCCTGTGTGTGCCATCTGTCTCTAATTTTGTGCCACATTAATCTAGTGTGTAACACTGGGCCAGATTTTTTGACAATTCTCCCAGAAAAAAAAAAGTGGGAGATTAAGATTGGCAATTCTGCCTCAGTGCCAGTGCTGTGTATGACATCTGTCAGAAGTTTGAGTTCACCTTGTAACTGGTTTTACAGTAACAAATACCGTTAGTTTGGTTACGTTTTTCAAACAATGAGGAAGTCTGGTGGAAGAGGTCGTGGCCATGGGCGGTCATTGCCAGCTGGTAATGATGGTAGTGGTGGTGGAGCATCAGGTGGTCGTGGGAAAAGCAATATAGCACCTAAGTCTCAAGTTGTTGAGCCAGGTTCGTCGTCTGGCTACACAAGGCCTCGAACGCTCCCTTTTCTGGGAGTAGGAAAACCGCTTTTAAAGCCGGAGCAGCAAGAACAAGTTTTGGCTTTCCTTGCTGACTCAGCCTCTAGCTCTTTCGCCTCCTCTTCTGAAACTGCTAAATGTAAAAGCAGCGCGTCGTTAGTGGATGTTCACGGTCAGGGACAAGTCACTTCCTTGTCTTCTTCACCAAGAACAACAGAGAAGGATGCGTCAGGCGACACAACGGGTTACTCCATGGAGCTCTTTACACATACCGTTCCTGGGTTAGAAAGTGAAATAGTTAACAGGCCATGCCCATTACAAGTTGAATCAGACATGGAGTGCACAGATGCACAGCCACAGCCAGATTACTATGCTGTTCCTTTGACTCAGACCAGAACATTGCCCTCGCAGTGTACTGATCCAGAATCAGACCCTGATGAGACAATGGTGCCCCGTCACGAACGCTATACCACCGGCTTACACGGTGACACAGACGAAGTTGCACACGAGATAGAAGAGGAGGTCATAGATGACCCAGTTGTTGACCCCGATTGGCAGCCATTGGGGGAACAGGGTGCAGGCGGCAGTAGCTCTGAAGCGGAAGAGGAGGAGCCGCAGCAGGCATCAACCTTGCAACAGGTTCCATCTGCCAGGCCCGTATCTGGCCAAAAACGCGTGGCAAAACCAAAACCAGTTGTAGGACAGCGTGGCCATCCAGTTAAAGAAGCTCAGTATGCAATGCCTGAAAAGGTATCCGATAGTAGAAAGAGTGCAGTCTGGCATTTTTTAAACAACATCCAAATGATCAGGGCAAAGTCATCTGTCAAAAATGTTCAACTACCTTAAGCATTGGTCAGAATCTTAAAAGTCTAAATACAAGTTGCATGCGTAGACATTTAACCACCATGCATTTGCAAGCCTGGACTAACTACCAAACGTCCCTTAAGGTTGTAGCACTCTCGGCCAATGAAGCTAGTCAGCAACGCTACATCCCTTCCCTCACTGTAAGCCCACCATTTCCCGCACCACCTGCAGTAAATGTGCAGGTTTCGTCGCCAGGCCAAAGCAGTCAGGGAATCACCAGGTTCGTGGTAGGAAACACTGCATGTAGGGCACCAGCAAGAATACCATCTCAAACCCTCTCTCAGTCTGCCATGTCCACCGGCACCCCCGCTAGTTCCACCATCTGCAGCTCTCCAGTCCAGCTCACCCTACATGAGACTCTCGATAGGAAAAGGAAGTACTCATCCTTGCATCCGCGTACACAGGGTTTGAACGCCCACATTGCTAGACTAATCTCATTAGAGATGATGCCCTACCGGTTAGTTGAAAGCGAAGCTTTTAAAGCCCTGATGGACTACGCTGTACCACGCTACGAGCTACCCAGTCGACACTTCTTTTCGAGAAAAGCCATCCCAGTCCTCAACCAGCATGTAAAAGACCGCATCATCCATGCACTCAGGCAATCTGTGAGTACAAAGGTGCACCTGACGACAGATGCATGGACCAGTAGGCATGGCCAGGGACGTTACGTGTCCATCACGGCACACTGGGTTAATGTGGTCGATGCAGGGTCCACAGGGGACAGCAATATTGTGACAGTTCTGCCTAGCCCATGGTCTAGGAAACAGTTTGCTGTAGGCATTCGCCCCCCTCCTCCTCCTCGTCCTCCTGCAGAAGCGAGAGCTCGTCCACAGACCGCAGTCGCACGACCACTCCATCCGCAGCTGTCACTGTTGCACACGAGGTGTCCCATTATGGGACAGCTAGTGGCAAGTGTCAGAAGACTGTATTGGCAATGAAGTGTTTGGGCGACAATAGACACACCGCGGAAGTTCTGTCCGAGTTCTTGCAGCAAGAAACTCAGTCATGGCTGGGCAGTGTACATCTTGAGGCAGGCAAGGTAGTGAATGATAACGGAAGGAATTTTATGGCTGCCATAGCCCTTTCACAACTGAAACACATTCCTTGCCTGGCTCACACCTTAAACCTGGTGGTGCAGTGCTTCCTGAAAAGTTATCCGGGGTTACCCGACCTGCTCCTCAAAGTGCGCAGACTTTGCTCGCATATCCGCCGTTCGCCCGTACACTCCAGCCGTATGCAGAACCATCAGCGGTCTTTGAACCTTCCCCAGCATCGCCTAATCATCGACATTGCAACAAGGTGGAACTCCACACTTCACATGCTTCAGAGACTGTGCGAACAGAGGCGTGCTGTTATGTATTTGTGGGAGGATACACATACACGGGCAGGCAGTTGGATGGCATACATGGATTTGTCAGGTGTGCAGTGGTCAAAGGTACAAGACCTGTGTCAAGCCCTTCAGTGTTTTGAGGAATGCACACGGCTGGTTAGTGCACACAATGCCATAATAAGCATGAGCATCCCCCTAATACGTCTGCTGATGCAAAGTTTGACGCACATAAAGGAGCAGGCGTCTGCAGCCGAGGAAGAGGGAAGCCTTGATGACAGTCAGCCATTGTATGGTCAGGGCAGTCTACAGGATGAGGTAGCGGGCGATGAGGAGGAGGACGAGGAGGATGATGGGGATGAGTATTTTTTGAATGAGGACGCTTCTCGGGGGCCAATAGCAACTGGTGGCGTTGCAAGGCCGGGAGACAAGTGACGTAGATTTTCCTGAAACTGCCCCTCAACCCAGCACAACCGCAGATTTGACAACTGGAACTTTGGCCCACATGGCGGATTATGCCTTACGTATCCTCAAAAGGGACCTACGCATTATTAAAATGATGACTGATGACGATTACTGGTTGGCCTGCCTCCTTGATCCTCGCTATAAAGGCAAATTGCAAAATATCATGCCACATGAGAACCTCGAACAAATATTAGCAACCAAACAAGCAACTCTTGTAGACCGTTTGATTCAGGCATTCCTAGCACATAGCGACGGTGATGGTTCTCACACGAGGTGCAGGGGGCAACAGGGCAGAGGTGTTAGAGGTGCACAAATCAGAAGTGGCGTTGGACAGAGGGGTTTTCTGACCAGGTTGGGGAGTGATTTTGCAATGACCGCAGACAGGACAGGTACTGCAGCATCAATTCAAAGTGACAGGAGACAACATTTGTCCAGTATGGTTACTATTTTTCATCCCTTATCGATGTTCTCCCTCAACTGTCATTCCCATTTGATTACTGGGCATCCAAAATAGACACCTGGCCTGAATTGGCAGAATATGCATTGCAGGAGCTTGCTTGCCCAGCAGCTAGTGTGCTATCAGAAAGAATATTCAGTGCTGCTAGTTCAATATTGACCAAAAAAAGGACTCGTCTGGCTACCCAAAATGTTGATGATCTAACCTTCATTAAAATGAACCACTCATGGATTTTGAATTATTTTGCCCCACCTTTCCCGGCTGACACCTAGCTTTCCTATAAAAAGGTCTTGCTTGTGGACTGGTCTTACTGACTGTTCCAATCTCTTAATTTGCAGCAGCTGTTTGTCCAGCATACAACATGTTTACACCTCCCTAAATGGGCTATCTCCCCCCACGGGGCCGTGGTCTCCCCACTTGGCGCAAGCACCCGTGAGAATGCCGTTTGTCTGAAGAGGTGGGTGTGCCCGCTTTTGGTCGACGGCACTGCCACTGGGTCGCTGTAAGTATTCGGACAGAAATCCGAGAGTGGACCCTCTGGGTCGTGACTCTAGAGCCCCCGGGGTCGAGCGGACCAGATGGAATCACCCCCTATACAGGGAGTGTTAGGAGCAGGACCTCGGGGGAATGGAGACACAACAGCTAGAGCCAAAGGGACGACCCAAAATAAAGAAGGAAACCACAGGCTATAAGGATGGCAGGGAATAATAGGAAAACAAGACTTAACTGAAAGAATGTCTGGAACATGGAACGGCAGGACTCAGCAGGAACACGGACCGGCAGGATACAACAGGAACACGGACTGGCGGGATACAGCAGGAACACGGACAGGCAGGATACAGCAGGAACACGGGCTGGCAGGACACAGCAGGAACACGGACTGGCAGGATACAGCAGGAACACGGACTGGCAGAATACAGCAGGAACACGGACAGGCAGGATACAGCAGGAACACGGACTGGCAGAATACAGCAGGAACACGGACTGGGAGGATACAGCAGGAACACGGACTGGCAGGATACAACAGGAACACGGACTGGCAGGATACAGAGACAAAACAAGGACTGGGCTGAGAAAAGACACTGGTACAGGGGAGCCTAGGGCATAGGGACACTGACGGCAGACAGTGCACCTACAAAGCAAAGGCGTCTTACCTAGGAAGACGCCGGGAAGAAATACCCGATGGGCGCCGCCATGTTGGGGCGGAGCAACCGGGTCGCGACCTCCCAGAAGGCTCAGCGACGGGGGAGACGCGACCGCGCATGCGCGAAGAGACCAGACGCCGAGAGCCGGCGAAGGAGGAGGCAGAGCGGCGCGGGACAGGATCGTGAGCGCGCCGAGGGATGGGAGAAGCCGGGTAAGTATGTGCGGGCGTGACAGTACCCCCCTCCTTAGTCCCCCTCCTTTTAAGGCTAGAAAGGAATCTTTTCATGATAAGGGGAGCGTTGATGTTCTCTCGGGGCTCCCAGGACCTCTCCTCAGGGCCAAATCCCTCCCAATCAATCAAAAAATAAGTTTTACCCCTAACTACTTTTTTGGCAAGAATATCTTTAACATTAAAGATTCCATCAGAAGTACAGAGCTGAGGAGAGGAAGAGGTAGCGGAGTGAAAATAATTAAAGACTGCGGGTTTAAGAAGAGACACATGGAAGGCATTGGGGATGCACAAAGAGGCAGGTAGCTTCAACTTATAAGAGACATCATTAATGCGACTCAAGATAGGAAAAGGACCAATGTAGCGAGGACCCAGTTTGTAAGAGGGAATTTTAAGCTTGATATAGCGAGAGGAGAGCCAAACTTTATCACCCGGAGAATATGGCGGAGCATCCAAACGCTTCTTGTCAGCAAACCTTTTCATATTAAGGCTAGCTTTCTCAAGAGCCACTTTGGTCTCATTCCAAATCGTAGAGAATTCCCGGGACAAGAAATCCGCTGCCGGTACCCCCGAGGAAAGAGAAACAGGAAGAGGAATGTTCGGATGTTGACCATAGACTACGAAAAAGGGAGATTTGGAGGAAGACTCGCTGGGAAGATTGTTGTAAGAGAATTCAGCCCAAGGGAGAAAAGAGACCCAGTCATCTTGGTGTGCATTGGTGAAGTGTCGCAGATATGTAGTCAGAACTTGATTAACTCGCTCCACTTGTCCGTTGGACTGAGGGTGATAGGCGGAAGAGAAGTCCAAGTTAACCTTTAATAGACTGCAGAGAGCTCTCCAAAAACGTGAGGTAAATTGTACTCCACGGTCTGAGACAATATGATGTGGAAAACCATGAAGACGGAAGACTTGGTGTAAAAAGATCTTTGCCAACTCAGGAGCGGAAGGCAGACCAGGCAAAGCGATGAAGTGAGCCATTTTAGAGAACCGATCTACAACAACCAAGATGACAGAGCAATTCAAGGAAGAAGGTAGATCAGTGATGAAGTCCATAGCGATATGACTCCATGGAACGGAAGGCAAAGGCAGAGGATGCAGGAGACCGGAGGGAAGCTGCCTAGGGACTTTATTTTTAGCACAAGAAGGACAAGAAGCGATGAATTTGGTGACGTCTTGACGGAGAGATGGCCACCAGTAGTGCCGAGAGATAAGAGACAGTGTCTTCTTGACTCCTACATGTCCTGCAATTTTGGAGGAGTGACCCCAACGTAAAACTCTCTCCTTGTCTTGATTAGCCACAAGAGTCTTGCCAGGAGGAGTAGGAATCACTCTTAGAGGAGCAAGAGTGACGATCCTCGCAGGATCAATGATGTGAGCCGGAGAATCCTCCATGTCCTGAGGTTGAAAGGATCTCGAAAGAGCATCTGCTTTGACATTCTTATTTCCAGGTCGGAAATGAAGTTCAAACTCAAATCGTCCGAAGAATAAAGACCATCTGGCTTGTCGTGGATTTAGTCTTTGGGCAGACTGAATATAGGCCAGATTCTTGTGGTCAGTGTAAATGATGAATGGATGAAGAGACCCTTCAAGAAGATAACGCCATTCTTCCAAGGCTAGCTTGATAGCCAATAGCTCCTTATCCCCTATAGAGTAGTTACGCTCAGGAGCGGAAAAAGTTTTAGAAAAGAAACCACAGGTCACCAAACGTCCGGACGAAGATCTTTGCAAAAGTACTGCTCCAGCTCCAATAGAAGATGCGTCGACCTCAAGGACAAACGGTCTATTAGCATCAGGACGATGAAGCACAGGGGCCGTAGCGAAACTTTGTTTAAGGGACAAAAAAGACTCTTCAGCCTCAGGGGTCCAAAGGCTGGAATTGACTCCCTTGCGAACTAGGGCAGAGATAGGCTTGGTCATGGAAGAAAAATGAGGAATAAATTGTCTATAGTAGTTGGCAAAGCCAAGAAAACGTTGGATTGCTTTTGTTCCAAGAGGACGAGGCCAATTCAGGACAGCAGAACCCTTCTCTGGATCCATCTCTAAGCCAGATCTTGAGACAATATACCCAAGGAAGGGAAGAGAGGACTGTTCAAAGACGCACTTTTCAATCTTAGCGAACAGATGATTCTCTCTTAGCCTTTGCAGGACTCGGCGGACATCTCGCCTGTGAGTGGAGAGATCCGGAGAGAAGATGAGGATGTCGTCAAGGTAAACCACGACTGAGGAGTAGAGAAGATCCCGAAATACATCGTTCACAATTTCCTGGAAAACCACGGGGGCGTTGCAGAGACCAAACGGCATAACCAAATATTCGTAGTGACCGTCACGAGTATTGAAGGCGGTCTTCCACTCATCGCCTGCACGAATACGAACCAGATTGTATGCGCCACGTAGATCTAATTTGGTAAAGATTTGCGCACCCCGAAGACGGTCGAAGAGTTCCGGAATGAGTGGCAGAGGATATTTGTTCTTCACCGTGATGTTGTTTAGGCCTCGATAATCAATGCAGGGACGGAGGGAACCGTCTTTCTTCTTCACGAAAAAAAACCCTGCTCCGGCCGGAGAAGAAGACTTGCGGATGAAACCTTTAGCAAGATTTTCTTGAATGTACTCAGACATAGCTTGAGTCTCAGCAGGAGAGAGAGGATAGATTCTGCCCCTGGGCGGGTTAGTTCCAGGCACGAGATCTATGGGACAATCATAGAGACGGTGAGGCGGAAGCTCCTCAGCCTCCTTCTTGTTGAAGACATCAGAAAAAGCACTGTAGACAGAGGGTAAGGCGGGAAAGGAAGAAGAAGGAGAAGAATTAGAGGAATATCCCACAGGACGCACCGGCAGCAGACAACGTTCCCGACAAAGCTCACCCCAGCGCAAGATATTACCATTGCGCCAATCTAAAATGGGCTCGTGGCTCCGTAACCAAGGAAGACCTAAGAGCTTAGGATGAGACAGACCCGCTAAAACATAAAATGCAATTCTCTCCTTGTGCAGAGCCCCAACCTGAAGTTCCACCTCAAGTGTCACTTGAGTAATGGTCTCCTGTAAAGGTTTACCATCCACAGATGCTAGAATCACAGGAGCCTCTAAGGTTCTGACTGGAACGGAGAATTTCAAAACCTCTTCCAACCTAATAAAATTCCCGGCAGCGCCCGAATCCACATACGCATCCAGAGAAACGCCCTTGCCCGCAATATGCAAAAGAACGGACAAAGTAATGGGTTGAGAGGAATCACACACACCTAGGGAGGCCTCTCTTACCTGACCTAGGCGGAGGAGTTTTCCGGACGTTCAGGGCAAGAGCGCAATAAATGAGCAGCACTTCCGCAGTAAAAACATAACCCCTGAGTGCGCCTCTCTTTACGACGTTGTTCGGACATTTTAAGACGGTCCACTTGCATAGGTTCCGGTGCGGACGCCTGAGAGGAGGTTCTAGGCTGTGGACTGAGTGGCTTACGGGTGGCAGAAGAAGGACGAAGAGACCTCCGCTCGCGAGCGCATTCTTGGAACCGAAGGTCAATACGGGTCGCTAAGGAAATTAATTCCTCCAAAACCGTAGGGGTGTCCCGACCAGCTAACTCATCCTTTATGCGCCCAGAGAGACCCCGCCAGAAAGCACCCACCAACGCCTCATTGTTCCAGCCCAAGTCAGAGGAGAGGGTGCGGAACTGAATAGCGTACTGGCCTACGGATAACGATCCCTGATGGAGAGAGAATAGGGCTTCAGTTGTAGAGGCCAGTCGTCCAGGTTCGTCAAAGACAAGACGGAAAGTCTCCAAAAATTCAGACAACTGGGAGACTAGGGGATCGTCTCGCTCCCAGAGTGGATTAACCCATGCCAAGGCGTCACCCTCTAGATGGGAAATCAAAAACGCAACTTTGGACCGATCCGTCGGGTAATGCTGGGGCAGAAGCTCAAAGTGAAGACGGCATTGGTTTAGAAATCCTCGGCAGGACTTAGGATCCCCATTGTACCGAGGCGGTTTAGCCAAGCGGGGTGGAGGGTGGGAAGCAGGAGCAGACGTAGAAGCGGCTGTCTGAATGGAAAGCAGCCGATCGTCAATAGAAGACATATAACTAAGTATATGGGCCTGGGTGTCACGCTGCTGAGCTAACTCTTGCTGTAAGCCAATGAGTAGAGCGGCGTTGCCAGGATCGGAGGACTGGAGCGTGGACAAACGAGAATCCATAGCCTTCATAAAGGACATCATACGGGACTGATTCTCCCGCAAAAAGAGTAGCTCTTTTTGCGTAGCAGAGGCCCCAGCGGAGTCCATGGCCTTTGCTTCCTGTAAGTATTCGGACAGAAATCCGAGAGTGGACCCTCTGGGTCGTGACTCTAGAGCCCCCGGGGTCGAGCGGACCAGATGGAATCACCCCCTATACAGGGAGTGTTAGGAGCAGGACCTCGGGGGAATGGAGACACAACAGCTAGAGCCAAAGGGACGACCCAAAATAAAGAAGGAAACCACAGGCTATAAGGATGGCAGGGAATAATAGGAAAACAAGACTTAACTGAAAGAATGTCTGGAACACGGAACGGCAGGACTCAGCAGGAACACGGACCGGCAGGATACAACAGGAACACGGACTGGCGGGATACAGCAGGAACACGGACAGGCAGGATACAGCAGGAACACGGGCTGGCAGGACACAGCAGGAACACGGACTGGCAGGATACAGCAGGAACACGGACTGGCAGAATACAGCAGGAACACGGACAGGCAGGATACAGCAGGAACACGGACTGGCAGAATACAGCAGGAACACGGACTGGGAGGATACAGCAGGAACACGGACTGGGAGGATACAGCAGGAACACGGACTGGCAGGATACAACAGGAACACGGACTGGCAGGATACAGAGACAAAGCAAGGACTGGGCTGAGAAAAGACACTGGTACAGGGGAGCCTAGGGCATAGGGACACTAACGGCAGACAGTGCACCTACAAAGCAAAGGCGTCTTACCTAGGAAGACGCCGGGAAGAAATACCCGATGGGCGCCGCCATGTTGGGGCGGAGCCACCGGGTCGCAACCTCCCAGAAGGCTCAGCGACGGGGGAGACGCGACCGCGCATGCGCGAAGAGACCAGACGCCGAGAGCCGGTGAAGGAGGAGGCAGAGCGGCGCGGGACAGGATCGTGAGCGCGCCGAGGGATGGGAGAAGCCGGGTAAGTATGTGCGGGCGTGACAGTCCCTCATAGTACAATAAAGTGTCTCTGGCGGTGGTGGCGCGCACCCAATGTCAGACACACCGTTGTAACATGAGGGGCCCTGGGCCTGTACCGCCGGCCACAAGAGTGTCCCCCCCAGCTCAAACAGTGCTCTACCACTTGCAAAATTATCTCTCACAGCTCCAACAATGTTTACTCTATGCGCTGACATCCTTCAATGCCTGGCACTGACAATACCAATTTGTTGACATGTATGATGCTAGTTAAAATAGTCAGGGTCAGTGTCCTATATTGACACCAGTAAATACTTAGCGCCAAATTACTATGTCTGAAACTCAGCAGAGGAGCCCACCCCTGTACCTAAGTATGCCACCCTTTTTTTTGGTTTTGTTGTTTTGCGAGACATTAACATCTATTTATTTTTTGGGAGTACTAACTGTGTCAGACACTCCTTCCAATCTTCCTCCGCTGACCACACCAATGCTGCCTGTGTACCCCTGCCACGTAATTGAAGGTGCTTTGAGCCTATTTTTTTTAATTTTAGGCCTACTAAGTGTGTCTGCGGTCCCTCCTTCCATTTGTCCTCCGCTGAGCACACCAATGCCGACCGTGTACCCATGTAACTTTTTTTCAACCTGCAGTGAGGCTACTAGTTTGGTTGGGGCTTACTAACGGTGTCTGCCGCTCCAAGGTGTTCTCCTGGTTGTCTTTCCTGAGCTTCTATCTTCAGGCTCTTGATAAATAGTTGTTAAGTGGAACAACTGCATTTGGCCTACTAGTTGGGTTGGGGCCTACCAACGGTGTCTGCTGCTCCTTGCTGTTCTCCTGGTTTCCTGTCCTGAAATTCCATTTTCAGGCTCTCGTTAAGTAGTTGTTGAAACAACACTGCATTAGGCCTACAATTTGGGTCTGGGTTATAGAGACGGTGTCTGCCGCTCCAAGGTGTTCTCCAGGTTGCCTCTCCCTAGCTTCTATCATGAAGCTCTCGTTAAGTAGTTGTTGAAACAACACTGCATTAGGCCTACAAGTTGGGTCTGGGTTGTAGAGATGGTGTCTGCTGCTCCAAGGTGTTCTCCATTTTGCCTCTCCCTATCTTCTATCTTGAAGCTCTCGTTAAGTAGTTGTTGAAACAACACTGCATTAGGCCTACAAGTTGGGTCTGGGTTGTACAAACGGTGTCTTCCGCTCCAAGGTGTCCTCCAGGTTGCCTTTCCCTAGCTTCTATCTTCAAGCTCTCGTTAAATTGTTTTTAATATAACACTGCATTTGGCCTACTTGTTTTGTTGGCCCTACTAACGGTGTCTGCCGCTCCTTGATGTTCTCCTACACTGAACAAACCAGTGCCGCCTGTTTACTTCTGTTACCAATTTTGAACTGCATTTAGCCTACTTACTGATTTGGGCCTACTCACTGTGTCAGCCTCTCATTACAGTTGTACTCCACTGAACAAAGCAATGCCCCCTGGTTAGTCCTGTTACCAATTTTGAACTGCATTTAGCCCACTTTATTCTTTGGGCCTTTATCTGTGTGTCCTCCTCATCCTGCCCATTGCCCAGCCAGAGATAGATGAGTCTGATGGTACATTGACCCATAATGCAACATTCCCCGTGCACGCTACACAGCAAGATTGTGACCCTGCTGAAAGTCAGGTTCCCCTTCCCGCATACCATACCACCTTACACGGGGACAAAGAGGAAGGTGCAGATGAAAGTGCAGGTTCCTTCATCAGGTGGGGAGGGAAGTCGTTGGCGACGTCACTGGCACAGGGCCTCTCATAGTACGCAAAAGTGTTGCTGCCGGCGGGAGGCGCCCCCGCCGTGCAAACACACAGCCGTTTTTTGAGGGGCACTGTGCCAGTGCCAATGCCAACGAGTGGGCCCCCCCTGCTTGCTCAGGATCACAGCACTTGCAAAGTTGAAATACTTACCTCTCCCTGCTCCACTGCCGTGACGTGGTCCAGATTTCCTGGGCCCACTAAATACTTGAACCAGCCCTACCCCCCACAACTTTAGCCAAATGACCCCCAATTTCCAATGCCTTACTATTATTATAAGATAAATTAAGATTGACAAGCTTCAGTAACAAGAATGGATGTTTTTGTCATTAAAATGGGCACTGTACATGTTTTCCTGGCCTCCACTCACTGACGACTATGCTTCCCCATTGACTTGCAATGGTTTCGTGTTTCGGTCGATCCCTGACTTTTCGCGATAATCGGCCGATTTCACTCGACTCGACTTTTGAGATAGTCGGGTTTCGCGAAACCCGACTCGACCCTAAAAAACTAAAAGTCGCTCAACCCTAGACAGGACGACTTAAGAATGGGTAGAGAATAGGGTTGAGCGATCACCCTAAAAATCAGATCGGAAAGGATTGGTCCAATCACACATTAAAATCAGCAATCGGGAATTCCGATTTCCGATCCTCATTGAAGTCAATGGGGATAAAAAAATCAGAATTCCTAAAACACCTATTTTACATTGTGGTGTTTTCTAAATGACTAAAAATGCCAAAATAACATGTAGACTTGGTAATCAGAGACAGCAGAGCAAGAGAAATTAAATAATAATGGGCACAAGTACTGTTTTTAGTATGAATAGCGGTTATAATGGAGCACATTTGGTCTACGGGTCAAAATAATGACGTAATGCTTGGCAAACTCTTTGGAATTTACTTTTTCTTCATTTATTTCATTTTATTCTTCAACGGTGGGCACGGCGTTGTAGATACCATTATCACGCCTGTGGATCTCCCAGGCCAAGGTGCCTGCTTCGCTCTTTTTTCCACTAAGATCAAGGGCAAAAACAGTTCTTAAATGATTGTCTGTCGCTTCTGCTGCAATCTACGCCTGAGATGCAGGAAGGGCATACACTGGAACCAGTGGGGAAAACCACAAAATTCACTATAGATACTGATGAACCGAAATCACACCAACATTTTTCTGACCCACGTCGCACACATCAAGATGCTAGAAGGCTCTAGTCTACAGCTAACACCCAGTCACCACAATGCCATGAGGTTGCGAAAGGCGTCCGTGTCCACCAGCCTGAATGATAGCATTTCAAGGGCCAGCAGTTTTCAAAATGCTAGCATTGAGGACCTGTGCTCGGGGGTGGTTTGCCGGGAATTTCCTTTTTTGAGCCTATAAATGTGGGACGGATGGCTGCAGGCTAGACTGGGACTGTGAGGATAACCGGGATTGTGAGGTTGGTGGTGGTGTGACAGTGACGATGGCTGTCTGTACAACACTGCAGGAGGACGTTCCCTCTCTCTCCAGGGAGGAACAAGCTACAACGTTAGCGGAAGAGGTGGCACATGGAGATGCAGGTTGGGCAGGATTTTTTATATGACTTGTCCACTCCTCAACGTGCTTGTTCCTCAAATGCCTCAACATATTGGTGGTATTGAGGTTGTGGACATTTTTCCCTCGCTTCAGAGTTAGATGACACAGATTGCATCTGACTGTTGTAATGTCATCAGCAACTTGGTCAAAAAAGGCCCACGCACCACATCTCTTTGGAGCACCCCTTGCACTAGTTTTTGCATGGGTCCTGCTCCCTCCGGGTGCCGAAGTGAAGGCTACAGGCAACCAACTCTCGCCCCTCACTCTACTCCCTATTTTGGCCCTTTGCTGTTGTACTGTTCTGGGAGTCTCTTCCTCTGAGCTGCTACCACCACTTTGCTGTCCCTCACACCATGATGGATCAAGGACCTCATCTGTTGTGAATTCTGTTATCGAACTCCCTCCTGTGGTCATGAATGGTACTTCGGCGAGTTCTGTCCATGGACTCCCTCTGGTGGCTGTGAGTGGAGCTGCTGGTTCTGAGGTTCCTTCCACAGGTGACCAAGTTTAGTCTTGGCTGGCTGCTCTATTCAACTCCACTCTGATCATTACTCCATGCCAGCTGTCAATGTTCTTGTACTGGTTCAGGTCGCTCTTGGATCTTTCTGGTGACCTGTCTACTCCAGCAGAAGCTAAGTCCCTGCTAGTTATTATTTGTTCACTATTTCCTTGTCCAGCTTGGTATCATGATTTTGCCTTGCTAGCTGGAAGCTCTGGGATGCAGAGTGGCACCTCCACACCGTGAGTCAGTGCGGAGGTCTTTTTGCATACTCTGCGTGGTCTTTTGTAGTTTTTTGTGCTGACCGCAAAGATACCTTTCCTATCCTTGGTCTGTTTAGTAAGTCTGGCCTCCCTTTGCTGAAACCTGTTTCATTTCTGTGTTTGTGACCTTCTTTTTTTCTCACAGTCAATATATGTGGGGGGCTGCCTTTTCCTTTGGGGAATTTCTCTGAGGCAAGGTAGGCTTTATTTTCTATCTCTAGGGCTAGTTAGCGCTTAGGCTGTGAAGAGGCGTCTAGGTAGAGTTAGGTACGCTCCACGGCTATTTCTAGTTGTGTGTTAGGATTAGGGGTTGCGGTCAGCAAAGCTCCCACTTCCCAGAGCTTGTCCTCTGTGAGTTTACCCATCAGGTCGTTCCGGGTGCTCCTAACCACTAGGTCCATAACAGTACAGCTGGCCCAAAGTATTAATGCATCTCAATAGAGGGATAAGAGAAGTTCTGAGACCATTTTTTTTTCTCTGCAGTGTGTTTTGTCTTTCTTTTCCCCTTTACCTCTGGGTGGTTCAGGACACAGGTGTAGATATGGACATTCAAGGTCTGTCCTCTTGTGTGGATCATCTCACTGCAAGGGTACAAAACATTCAAGATTTTGTGGTTCAGAATCCGATGTTAGAGCCTAGAATCCCAATTCCTGATTTGTTTTCTGGGAATAGATCTAAGTTTCTGAATTTCAAAAATAATTGTAAACTGTTTCTAGCTTTGAAACCCCGCTCCTCTGGTGACCCCGTTCAACAAGTAAAAATCATTATTTCTTTGTTGCGTGGTGACCCTCAAGACTGGGCATTTTCCCTTGCGCCAGGAGATCCTGCATTGCGTGATGTAGATGCGTTTTTTCTGGCGCTTGGATTGCTTTATGATGAACCGAATTCAGTGGATCAGGCAGAGAAAATCTTGCTGGCTTTGTGTCAGGGTCAGGATGAAGCGGGGGGGTGTTGTCAGAAGTTTAGAAAGTGGTCTGTGCTTACTCAGTGGAACGAGTGTGCCCTGGCGGCAATTTTCAGAAAGTGTCTTTCTGAAGCCCTTAAGGATGTCATGGTGGGATTTCCCACGCCTGCTGGTCTGAATGAGTCTATGTCCTTGGCCATTCAGATCGATCGGCGCTTGCGTGAGCGCAAAGCTGTGCACCATCTGGCGGTATTCTCTGAGCATAGGCCTGAGCCTATGCAATGTGATAGGACTTTGACCAGAGCTGAACGGCAAGAACACAGACATCGGAATGGGCTGTGTTTTTACTGTGGTGATTCCACTCATGCTATCTCCGATTGTCCTAAGCGCACTAAGCGGTTCGCTAGGTCTGCCACCATTGGTACGGTACAGTCTAAATTTCTTTTGTCCATTACTCTGATTTGCTCTTTGTCATCCTATTCTGTTATGGCATTTGTGGATTCAGGTGCTGCCCTGAATTTGATGGACTTGGAGTTTGCCAGGCGCTGTGGTTTTTTCTTGGAGCCCTTGCAGTATCCTATTCCATTTAGAGGAATTGATGCTACGCCTTTGGCCAAGAATAAGCCTCAGTACTGGACTCAATTGACCATGTGCATGGCTCCTGCACATCAGGAGGATATTCGCTTTTTGGTGTTGCATAATCTGCATGATGTGGTCGTTTTGGGGTTGCCATGGCTACAGGTCCATAATCCAGTATTGGATTGGAAATCTATGTCTGTGTCTGGCTGGGGTTGTCAGGGGGTACATGGTGATGTTCCATTGCTGTCAATTTCGCCTTCCACTCCTTCTGATGTCCCTGAGTTTTTGTCAGATTACCAGGATGTGTTTGATGAGCCCAAGTCCAGTGCCCTACCTCCTCATAGGGACTGCGATTGTGCTATTGATTTGATTCCTGGTAGTAAGTTTCCTAAGGGCCGACTGTTTAATTTATCTGTACCAGAGCACGCCGCTATGCGGAGTTATATAAAGGAATCCTTGGAGAAAGGTCATATTCGCCCGTCGTCATCACCGTTGGGAGCAGGGTTCTTTTTTGTGGCCAAGAAGGATGGTTCTTTGAGACCTTGTATTGATTACCGCCTTCTTAATAAGATCACAGTCAAATTTCAGTACTCTTTGCCGCTGCTGTCTGATTTGTTTGCTCGGATTAAGGGGGCTAGTTGGTTCACCAAGATAGCTCTTCGAGGGGCGTATAATCTTGTGCGAATTAAACAGGGCGACGAATGGAAAACAGCATTTAATATGCCCGAGGGCCATTTTGAGTACCTGGTTATGCCATTCGGGCTTTCTAATGCTCCATCTGTGTTTCAGTCCTTTATGCATGACATCTTCCAAAAGTATCTGGATAGATTCATGATTGTATATTTGGATGATATTTTGGTCATTTTGGATGATTGGGAGTCTCATGTGAAGCAGGTCAGAATGGTGTTCCAGGTCCTTCGTGCGAATTCCTTGTTTGTGAAGGGGTCAAAATGTCTCTTTAGAGTTCAGAAGGTTTCATTTTTGGGTTTCATTTTTTCCCCTTCTACTATTGAGATGGACCCTGTTAAAGTTCAGGCCATTTATGATTGGACTCAGCCGACATCTGTGAAGAGCCTGCAGAAGTTCCTGGGCTTTGCTAATTTTTACCGTCGCTTCATTGCTAATTTTTCTAGTGTTGCTAAACCGTTGACTGATTTGACCAAGAAAGGTGCTGATGTGGTCAATTGGTCCTCTGCGGCTGTAGAGGCTTTTCAGGAGTTGAAGCGTCGTTTTTCTTCTGCCCCTGTGTTGTGCCAGCCAGATGTTTTGCTCCCGTTTCAGGTCGAGGTTGATGCTTCTGAGATTGGAGCTGGGGCTGTTTTGTCGCAAAGAAGTTCTGATGGCTCGGTGATGAAACCATGTGCCTTCTTTTCTAGAAAATTCTCGCCTGCTGAGCGCAATTATGATGTTGGCAATCGAGAGTTGTTGGCCATGAAGTGGGCATTCGAGGAGTGGCGACATTGGCTTGAAGGAGCCAAGCATCGTGTGGTAGTCTTGACGGATCACAAGAATCTGACTTATCTCGAGTCTGCCAAACGGTTGAATCCTAGACAGGCTCGATGGTCGCTGTTTTTCTCCCATTTTGATTTTGTGGTTTCGTACCTTCCAGGCTCTAAGAATGTGAAGGCTGATGCCCTGTCAAGGAGTTTTGTGCCTGACTCTCCGGGTGTTCCTGAGCCGGCGGGTATTCTCAAAGAGGGGGTAATTTTGTCTGCCATCTCCCCTGATTTGCGGCGGGTGCTGCAGAAGTTTCAGCCTGATAGACCTAACCGTTGTCCAGCGGAGAAACTGTTTGTCCCTGATAGATGGACTAGTAGAGTTATCTCTGAGATTCATTTTTCAGTGTTGGCTGGGCATCCTGGAATCTTTGGTACCAGAGATTTGGTGGCTAGATCCTTTTGGTGGCCTTCTTTGTCACGGGATGTGCGTTCTTTTGTGCAGTCCTGTGGGACTTGTGCTCGGGCTAAGCCCTGCTGTTCTCGTGCCAGTGGGTTGCTTTTGTCCTTGCCGGTCCCGAAGAGGCCCTGAACGCATATTTCCATGGATTTTATTTCAGATCTCCCTGTCTCTCAAAGGATGTCGGTCATTTGGGTGGTTTGTGATCGCTTCTCTAAGATGGTCCATTTGGTACCCTTGTCTAAATTGCTTTCCTCCTCTGATTTGGTGCCATTGTTTTTCCAGCATGTGGTTCATTTGCATGGCATTCCGGAGAACATCGTCTCGGACAGAGGTTCCCAGTTTGTTTCGAGGTTTTGGCGGTCCTTTTGTGCTAAGTTGGGCATTGATTTGTCTTTTTCCTCGGCTTTCCATCCTCAGACAAATGGCCAAACCGAATGAACTAATCAGACTTTGGAAACATATCTGAGATGCTTTGTTTCTGCTGATCAGGATGATTGGGTGTCCTTCTTGCCTTTGGCTGAGTTCGCCCTTAATAATCGGGCCAGCTCGGCTACTTTGGTTTTGCCTTTTTTCTGTAATTCCGGTTTCCTTCCTCGTTTCTCTTCAGGGCAGGTTGAGCCTTCGGACTGTCCTGGTGTGGATACTGTGGTGGACAGGTTGCAGCAGATTTGGACTCATGTGGTGGACAATTTGACATTGTCCCAGGAGAAGGCTCAACGTTTCATTAACTGCCGGCGCTGTGTTGGTCCCCGACTTCGTGTTGGGGATTTGGTTTGGTTGTCGTCTCGTTATGTTCCTATGAAGGTTTCCTCTCCTAAGTTTAAGCCTTGTTTCATTGGTCCGTATAAGATTTCTGAAGTTCTCAATCCTGTGTCATTTCGTTTGGCCCTTCCAGCATCTTTTGCCATCCATAATGTGTTCCATAGGTCGTTATTGCGGAGATACGTGGCGCCTATGGTTCCCTCCGTTGACCCTCCTGCCCCGGTGTTGGTCGAGGGGGAGTTGGAGTATGTGGTGGAGAAGATTTTAGATTCTCGTATTTCGAGACGGAAACTCCAGTGTCATGATCCCAATGGCAGGGGATCACAAAAATGTCAAGCACAGATACAAACAAGCTCTAGGGCGATGGAACCTGAGCTGACCGCGACCCTAAACCTAACACACAAATAAAAGTAGCCGGGGAACGTGCCTACGATGATCCTAGACGTCTCGCTCCAGCCGAAGATCTAACTTCCCCTATCAGAAGAAACACAGACCTCTCTTGCCTCCAGAGAAATACCCCACAGCAAATAGCAGCCCCCCACATATAATGACGGTGAAATGAGAGGAAAGCACATACGTAGTATGAAAACAGTTTCAGCAAAATGAGGCCCGCTAAAGCTAGATAGCAGAGGATACAAAAGTGAACTGCGTGGTCAGCGAAAAACCCTTCAAAAAAAACATCCTGAAATTACTTGAACTCATGTGCCAACTCATGGTACATGAAAAGCAATTTCAGCCCACTAGAGCAACCAGCAGCAGAGAATCACATATCTGCAGGCTGGACTAAAAAACCAAATTAAGCAAAACACAAAACAGGAAAATCCAAACTTAGCTTGTCAAGAAGGTTCTAGGAGCAGGGAGCAGAGGTAACAAGACACACTGGATACATTGATAACCGGCGAGGAAATGCCAGCAAAGCCAGGTTAAATAGGAAACTCCCATATGCTGATGGAACAGGTGGAACCCAGAAACCCAGGAAAGACAAGTCACCCAGTACCATCAGTAACCACCAGAGGGAGCCCAAAAACAGAACTCACAACAGTACCCCCCCCTTGAGGAGGGGTCACCGAACCCTCACGAGAACCACCAGGGCGACCAGGATGAGCCCTATGAAAAGCGCGAACCAAATCATCAGCATGAACATCCGAGGCAACCACCCAAGAATTATCCTCCTGACCATAACCCTTCCACTTGACCAAATACTGGAGTTTCCGTCTGGAAACACGAGAATCCAAGATCTTCTCCACAACATACTCCAATTCTCCCTCCACCAGCACTGGAGCAGGAGGCTCAAGCGAAGGAACAACAGGTACCTCATACTTCCGCAACAACGACCGATGGAACACATTATGAATAGCAAACGATGCCGGGAGATCCAAACGAAACGACACAGGGTTAAGAATTTCCAAGATCCTATAGGGACCGATGAACCAAGGCTTGAACTTAGGAGAAGAGACCTTCATAGGAACAAAACGAGAAGACAACCACACCAAGTCACCAACAAGAAGTCGAGGACCCACGCGGCGACGGCGATTAGCAAACTGCTGAGCCTTCTCCTGGGACAACTTCAAATTGTCCACCACATGACTCCAAATCCGATGCAACCTATCCACCACCATGTCCACTCCAGGACAATCAGAAGGTTCCACCTGCCCAGAGGAAAAACGAGGATGAAACCCCGAATTACAAAAGAAAGGAGAAACCAAGGTAGCAGAACTAGCCCGATTATTAAGGGCAAACTCGGCCAGCGGCAAAAAGGTAACCCAGTCATCCTGATCAGCAGAAACAAAACACCTTAAATAAGTTTCCAAGGTCTGATTAGTTCGTTCAGTCTGGCCATTCGTCTGAGGATGGAATGCAGACGAAAAGGACAAATCAATGCCCATCTTAGCACAGAACGTCCGCCAAAATCTAGACACAAACTGGGATCCCCTGTCAGAAACGATGTTCTCAGGAATCCCATGCAAACGAACCACATTCTGAAAAAACAGAGGGACCAACTCAGAGGAGGAAGGCAACTTAGGCAAGGGTACCAGATGAACCATTTTAGAAAAGTGATCACACACAACCCAGATGACGGACATTTTTTGAGAGACAGGGAGATCCGAAATAAAGTCCATGGAAATGTGCGTCCAAGGCCTCTTCGGGATAGGCAAAGGTGACAACAATCCACTGGCCCGAGAACAGCAAGGCTTAGCCCGAGCGCAAACCTCACAAGACTGCACAAAAGAACGCACATCCCTCGACAAGGAAGGCCACCAAAAAGACCTGGCCACCAAGTCTCTAGTACCAAATATTCCAGGATGACCTGCCAACGCAGAAGAATGGACCTCGGAGATGACTCTATTGGTCCAATTATCCGGAACAAACAGTCTCTCAGGCGGACAACGATCAGGTTTACTCGCCTGAAACTCCTGCAAAGCACGTCGCAAGTCTGGGGAGACAGCAGACAAAATCACCCCATCCCTAAGGATACCAGAGGGCTCAGAATTTCCAAGGGAGTCAGGCACAAAACTCCTAGAAAGAGCATCCGCCTTCACATTCTTTGAACCTGGCAGGTATGAAACCACAAAATTGAAACGAGAGAAAAACAGTGACCAACGAGCCTGTCTAGGATTCAGACGCCTGGCAGACTCAAGGTAAATCAAATTTTTGTGATCAGTCAAGACCACCACACGATGTCTAGCACCCTCTAGCCAATGACGCCACTCCTCAAATGCCCACTTCATGGCCAAAAGTTCCCGATTACCAACATCATAATTCCGCTCAGCCGGCGAAAACTTTCTAGAAAAAAACGCGCATGGCTTCATCACTGAGCCATCGGAGCTTCTCTGTGACAAAACCGCCCCCGCTCCAATCTCGGAAGCATCAACCTCAACCTGAAAAGGGAGCGAAACATCTGGCTGACGCAACACAGGAGCAGAAGAAAACCGGCGCTTAAGTTCCTGAAAGGCCTCCACAGCCGCAGGAGACCAATTAGCAACATCAGCACCCTTCTTAGTCAAATCCGTCAAAGGCTTAACGACACTAGAAAAATTAGTTATAAAACGACGATAGAAATTAACAAAACCCAAGAACTTCTGTAGACTCTTAAGAGATGTAGGCTGCGTCCAGTCACAAATAGCCTGAACCTTGATGGGATCCATCTCAATAGTAGAAGGGGAAAAAATATACCCCAAGAAAGAAATCTTCTGGACTCCAAAGAGACACTTTGAGCCTTTTACAAACAAGGAATTGGCCCGCAGGACCTGAAACACCTTCCTGACCTGCTGAACATGAGACTCCCAGTCATCAGAAAAAACCAAAATATCATCCAAATACACAATCATAAATTTATCCAGATATTCACGGAAAATATCGTGCATAAAGGACTGGAAGACTGAAGGAGCATTAGAAAGTCCAAAAGGCATTACCAAATACTCAAAATGGCCCTCAGGCGTATTAAATGCGGTTTTCCACTCATCACCTTGCTTTATTCGTATAAGATTATACGCACCCCGAAGATCAATCTTAGTGAACCATTTAGCCCCCTTAATGCGAGCAAACAAATCAGTCAACAATGGCAAAGGATACTGATATTTTACGGTAATCTTATTCAAAAGACGATAATCTATACAAGGCCTCAAGGAACCATCTTTTTTGGCCACGAAAAAAAAACCTGCTCCCAAAGGGGACAAAGATGGACAGATATGTCCCTTTTCCAAGGACTCCTTAACATAATCCCGCATAGCAGTATACTCTGGCACTGACAGATTGAACAAACGACCTTTAGGAAATTTACTGCCTGGAATTAAATTTATAGCACAATCGCAATCCCTGTGAGGAGGAAGCGAACTGAGCTTAGGCTCCTCAAAAACATCCCGATAGTCAGACAAAAACACAGGAATCTCAGAAGGAGTAGATGAAGCGATAGAAATCGGAGGTGCATCATCATGAACCCCCTGACAACCCCAGCTTAACACAGACATTGATTTCCAGTCAAGGACTGGATTATGAGTTTGTAACCATGGCAGACCAAGTACTAGAACATCATGCAAATTATACAGTACCAGGAAGCGAATCACCTCCTGATGAACAGGAGTCATACGCATGGTCACTTGTGTCCAGTACTGAGGTTTATTCATAGCCAAAGGTGTAGAGTCAATTCCCTTCAAAGGAATCGGGACTTCCAGAGGCTCCAGACTAAACCCACAGCGATTGGCAAATGACCAATCCATAAGACTCAGGGCAGCGCCTGAATCCACATAGGCATCGACGGAAATGGATGATAATGAACAAATCAGAGTCACAGACAGAATGAACTTAGACTGTAAAGTACTAATGGCAACAGACTTATCAACCTTTTTTGTGCGTTCAGAGCATGCTGATATAACATGAGCTGAATCACCACAATAAAAGCACAACCCTTTTTTCCGCCTATACTTTTGCCGTTCACTTCTGGACTGAATTCTATCACATTGCATTATCTCAGGTGACGGTTCAGACGACACCGCCAAATGATGCACAGGTTTGCGCTCCCGTAAACGCCGATCAATCTGAACAGCCATAGTCATAGACTCATTCAGACCAGCAGGCGCAGGGAACCCCACCATAACATCTTTAATGGCCTCAGAAAGGCCATCTCTAAACTTTGCAGCCAGAGCGCACTCATTCCACTGAGTAAGTACCGACCACTTCCGAAATTTTTGACAATAAATTTCTGCTTCATCTTGCCCCTGAGAGAGGGCCAACAAAGCTTTTTCAGCCTGAATCTCTTGGTTAGGTTCCTCATAGAGCAAACCCAATGCCAGAAAAAACGCATCCGCATTAAGCAACGCAGGGTCCCCTGGTGCCAATGCAAATGCCCAATCCTGAGGGTCACCCCGCAGGAAAGATATAAATATCTTGACTTGCTGAGCAGGGTCTCCAGAGGAGCGAGATTTCAAAGAAAGAAACAACTTGCAATTGTTCCTAAAATTCAGAAAACGAGATCTATCTCCAGAAAAAAACTCTGGGACAGGAATTCTAGGTTCAGACATAGGAGCATGTACAACAAAATCCTGTATATCTTGAACCTTAGCGGCAAGATTATTCAGGCTGGAAGCCAAACTCTGGACGTCCATGATAAACAGCTGAGATCAGAGCCATTCAAAGATTAAGAGGAGGAGGAAGTAGCCAGGCTGCAATAAGGCTAGGCAGCAAACTCTGAGGGAAAGGGGAAGAAAAAAAAAAAAAAAAAAAAAAACTTCCTCAGACTACTTATCCTCCTACTTCAGCCAATACAATTAACACTTTGTGGGCCGGTTATACTGTCATGATCCCAATGGCAGGGGATCACAAAAATGACAAGCACAGATACAAACAAGCTCTAGGGCGATGGAACCTGAGCTGACCGCGACCCTAAACCTAACACACAAATAAAAGTGGGCCGGGGAACGTGCCTGCGGTGATCCTAGACGTCTCGCTCCAGCCGAAGATCTAACTTCCCCTATCACAAGAAACACAGACCTCTCTTGCCTCCAGAGAAATACCCCACAGCAAATAGCAGCCCCCCACATATAATGACGGTGAAATGAGAGGAAAGCACATACGTAGTATGAAAACAGTTTCAGCAAAATGAGGCCCGCTAAAGCTAGATAGCAGAGGATACAAAAGTGAACTGCGCGGTCAGCGAAAAACCCTTCAAAAAAACCATCCTGAAATTACTTGAACTCATGTGCCAACTCATGGTACATGAAAAGCAATTTCAGCCCACTAGAGCAACCAGCAGCAGAGAATCACATATCTGCAGGCTGGACTAAAAAACCAAATTAAGCAAAACACAAAACAGGAAAATCCAAACTTAGCTTGTCCAGAAGGTTCTAGGAGCAGGGAGCAGAGGTAACAAGACACACTGGATACATTGATAACCGGCGAGGAAATGCCAGCAAAGCCAGGTTAAATAGGAAACTCCCATATGCTGATGGAACAGGTGGAACCCAGAAACCCAGGAAAGACAAGTCACCCAGTTCCATCAGTAACCACCAGAGGGAGCCCAAAAACAGAACTCACAACACTCCAGTACCTGGTCAAGTGGAAGGGTTATGGTCAGGAAGATAATTCCTGGGTCTTTGCCTCTGATGTTCATGCTGCCGATCTGGTTCGTGCCTTTCATTTGGCTCGTCCTGATCGGCCTGGGGGTTCTGGTGAGGGTTCGGTGACCCCTCCTCAAGTGGGGGGTACTGTTGTGAATTCTGTTATCGAACTCCCTCCTGTGGTCATGAACGGTACTTCGGCGAGTTCTGTCCATGGACTCCCTCTGGTGGCTGTGAGTGGAGCCGCTGGTTCTGAGGTTCCTTCCACAGGTGACCTAGTTTAGTATTGGATGGCTGCTCTATTTAACTCCACTCTGATCGTTACTCCAGCCAGCTGTCAATGTTGTTGTACTGGTTCAGTTCGCTCTTGGATCTTTCTGGTGACCTGTCTACTCCAGCAGAAGCTAAGTCCCTGCTAGTTATTATTTGTTCACTATTTTCTTGTCCAGCTTGGTATCATGATTTTGCCTTGCTAGCTGGAAGCTCTGGGATGCAGAGTGGCACCTGCGCACCGTGAGTCGGTGCGAAGGTCTTTTTGCATACTCTGCGTGGTCTTTTGTAGTTTTGTGTGCTGACCGCAAAGATACCTTTCCTATCCTCGGTCTGTTTAGTAAGTCTGGCCTCCCTTTGCTGAAACCTGTTTCATTTCTGTGTTTGTGACTTTCATCTTTACTCACAGTCAATATATGTGGGGGGCTGCCTTTTCCTTTGGCGAATTTCTCTGAGGCAAGGTAGGCTTTATTTTCTATCTCTAGGGCTAGTTAGCTCTTAGGCTGTGAAGAGGCGTCTAGGTAGAGTTAGGTACGCTCCACGGCTATTTGTAGTTGTGTGATAGGATTAGGGGTTGCGGTCAGCAAAGTTCCCACTTCCCAGAGCTTGTCCTGTGTGAGTTTACCCATCAGGTCGTTCCGGGTGCTCCTAACCACTAGGTCCATAACACTCATCATCTGTTGGACCCTCTTCGAACACCTCAGACGATTGCTCCTCCTGGGTCGTTTGTATGCTGCAGGACGCACCAGCTAATGCCACCTGAGTTTCATCATCATGTGATGCATACTGTGGTCGGCTGACTGTGTGAACAGGGCTACCCACCTCTTCTTCTTCTGAGAGAAATAAAAGTTGGGCATCACTGCTTAAAAGCTCTTCTTCCTGTTGTCGAATACTGCCTGACTGGCCCCCGATCCACAGCCAACAGATTCTTCAAACAGAAGTAAAGATGGCTCCTGTACTGGCCCCTCTAACTGCCTGGGTAATTTAGCAGGTGGTGGTGAAGAAGCAGAGTGGTGCTCTACATTGACATGAGCGGACTCTGTGCTCTATATCTGAGAGGATAAGGAAGGAATTGAAGTCGATGCCACAGCTGCCATCCATCCAACAACGGTTTCACTTTGTTCCTCCCCAGTAATGGGATACCACGACCCCCAACAAAGCTGCGCATGAAGGACTGTTCCCGGGAATAGATAGTGGCTGAGTCACTTGTGCCCACAGCAGGCAAAGATTCTCCACATCCTCTCCCTGCAACACCTCCGTGACCACGTCCCTTATTCCCTGCCTTCCTCATCTCTCTAGACTTAGATGGGCGGAAGGGCAGAAGAGTTCTCTTATTTAGTGTGCCTAAACCTGGAAAGCTGCAGACAGGTGTTAGAAACACTAATTGGATCTAGTTTGGCGTAAACTTTAATAGAAACTGGTGTGGCCTACACGAATATGAACTGGTGTTATCTGAACTGTATTTATCAAAATCTGAAAGTATCACAGAGTTTTTGTAGCAGCTGCACCGTGGGGACGTAATCTATGGTGCAAAAGTGGAATCTCCAAATATTCTGCAAATACTAGGTGAGAATGTGCGAGGCGGCACAATCCCACAGCAAAAATACGATAGTGTGATTACACCTCGACTGCTGCCCAGATGTGTAAACCGACACTAATTGGAAGTATTGTGGTGATTCCAATTAGAGTGCAATCACACACAAAATGCAGGTGGTAGTATTATGAATATTTTGTAGCAGTTGCACCGTGGGGGCGTAATCTACGGTGAAAAAGTGGAAGCTATAAATATTCTGCTAACACTAGGTAAGAATATTTACCAATTCCCACACTTCTCCCCTCCCCAGTCCTCATTAAGAGGTATAGGATCACCCAACTAAATAACTTTTGTTCCCTCTATCTATCTATCCAATTTTCAATGGCTGCAGTCTGAACAAAATAAAAGATTGGTGGATGGTGTGCTGAAACAGCAAAAAGACAGGCGCTGCAATCTGCAGAGAATGCAGTAAGCAGGCCAGTGACACTGCTGGATCCACAAAACTCTGTGCAGGTCTTAAGAAAAAAAGCACAGGGTAGTGAAGCACAGTCAGTGAAGGTACTTTAACACAGGAGGTGTTAAAACAGATAGGACAAAAACGCTAATAGAGACGCAATATTTTCTCTCTCTAATGACAGAGACAAGATCTCCCTAACTGAATTCACAGTAGAGTGAACACAAAATGGCGGCGCCAGCCTTTTATAGTGCCTGATCACAGCGAATCACAGTCATGCCAGTAGTTAAAATGCCTACTAGCATTTCAGGATGTGCCCACACTTCACAGGCTATTCATTGGGTGGTTCATGCGTCAATCACAAGCATTGTGCAAAAAAAAAAAAATGCACTTCCGATTTCCGATTTCCGATTTCCGATCGCATTCAAAGATTGGATTTGGAATTCCAATCATAGTGAAAATCGGTATAATTCCGATTTTACATGATCGGATCGAGCAATCCTAGTAGAGAAAGACCGCAAGAGCGGATGCAGAGCGAAAGCACAGGAGCTAGAGCCAAGAACAGATATGCAGGAGGCGGAGCTAAGAGCAGGAGGCGTTGCCACGTGAAGAAACGCAGGAGGTGGAGCCAAGAGCAGGAGGCGGAGCCACGTGCAGAATTGCAGGAGGAGGAGCCCAGAGCAAGAGACATAGAACCGCAAAGAGCAGAGACAGGTAGATCTGCAAGGAGCACAGCCGCAGAGAGAGAGCTGAGCCGAGCCGCAAAGCCACAGAGTGCAGAGCAAGGTCAGAGTGCAGAGCTGAGTGCAGAGCAAGACACAGAGTGCAGAGCTGAGAGCACAGCAAAGTCAGAGTGCAGAGCAAGACACAGAATGCAGAGCCCAGAGCAAAACAACAGAGAGCAGAGCAAGGTCACAGAATGCAGAGCAAGGAGTAAAGCAAGGTCACAGAGAGCAGAGCCAAAAGCAGAGCAAATCAAGACACTGAGTACGCACAGCAGGGAAAGGAAACCAAGGCAAGGATATAAATGGACACAGGAACAGGACTAGGATAAGACAAAGTCAGGAACAGGACAAGGTACAGAGATATGGACATAAGCCAGGGTACGACGCCCCTCTGGGTGGCTACACAAAGACACAGGCCAGGGTACAAAGCCCCACTGGGTGGCAAACACAAGAGTAACAGAGACAGAGCCTGGCACCTCAGCAGCTAAGAACTGACTGAGGGAGTAAGTTGCACAGGCCCCCACCAATGGGTGGGGAAGTCTTAAATACAGGAAGCCTCATAGCAATTGGCCGGGGACACCTTAGCAAGGTGCACACAGTCTCAATAAGACACCCCGCCACCCCCTATGCACACAGACAGAGCATGCACAGAGCAAGCAGCAGACATGAGGCACACAGCATGGAGCTGGCAGCAGAGAGAAGTCACAAGATGGCCAAGAGAAGTGAGTGAGTTGAGTGTAATGCAGGTGGGGGATGGGAGACCATGCAGTGAGGCCAGCAGGGTTGTTACAGTACCCCCCCTTTACGGCCCCTCTTCTTCAAGCTCGCCAGGATTATTTGCAGAAGAATAGGTCCACAAACAGACCAGGCCATCATGACATTTTCAGGGTAGAATAAGGCAGGCGGTTTATCAGGAATCTCAGAAAGCAAAGTCTCTTGGTGCTCAACAGGGTTAGCTTCCACAATGAGCTGGACCACCTCCTCCAGGTAGATACGTAACAGGGACTTGAATGCTGCTGTCTTAACATCTTCACCAGCTGGACACATGGAAACTGGAAACCTTCTCACAGGGTTCAACTTTTGCCCAACAGGTAGCAGAGATGTTCTTAGGTACGGAACACAAGAAAAGTCATTGGTGATGAGTGTGGAGAACAACACCTCCACCGGGTCAGAGAAAAATTGAAGTGAACAAACTTCTGTTTTGAAATCTTCACCAACCGGACACTTAGTAACATAGTAACATAGTAAGGCCGAAAAAAGACATTTGTCCATCCACTTGGAAACTGGAAACCCTCCCACGGGGTTCAACTTTTGCCCAGCAGGTAGCAGAGAAGTTCTCGGATACTGAACACAGCAAAAGTAATTAGAGATGAGAGTGGAGAACAACACCTTCACCAGGTCAGAGAAAATTTGAGGTGAGCAAACTTCTGCTTTGAAATCTTCACCAGTCGGCCACAAGGACGCTGAAGGTATCCACATAGGAACCATCTTCTGCCCGTTATCCAGAAGAAATCATCCAAATGGCGGGGATGTTCCTCGGAACGGATTACAGGTATAGTCGTTGGAGATGTGTGGAGAGATCGTCACCACTTCCCCATCTTCGGTGACATTAGCACACTTTGACTCGACGACTAACTGTTTACTGGTATAGTCGCTGGAGATGTGTGGAGACATCATCACCGTTTCCCCATCTTCGGTGATGTCAGCACACCTTGACTCGACGACTAGCAGACCAGCTGAAGAAGATAACACTGCTGAGTGTCTTTGATGCATAGGAACGAGACACTTCTCTAGACTGGGTAAGTTCAAGCGAAGCACTTTACTGGAACTCTTGACTCAGAATGACCCATGGGCATAACAGACAGCATGTGGAAAACAAACTTCTTTGTGTGAAAGGCTCCAACTTGGAGCTGTAGTTGTCCTTGCAGGACTAGACTGCTCTTTAGCAGGGCTCAGCCATTATCAGACAACCCCACACCGGGTTCTGGAGCTGTAGAACGGAGACCATACACCGACTCCGTATGACAGGCCACATGCAGAAACGCAGGAGGCAGAGCCAAGAGCAAGAGACGTAGAACCACAAGGAGCGGAGCCAGGTAGAACCACAAGGAGTGGAGCCACAGAGCGAGAGCTGAGCGGAGCCGCAGAGCAAAGTCAAAGAGTGCAGAGCAAGGTCAGAGTGCAGAGCAAAAGTTTGGACACACCTTCTCATTTAAAGATTTTTCTGTATTTTGATGACTATGAAAATTGTACATTCACACTGAAGGCATGAAAACTATGAATTAACACATGTGGAATTATATACTTAACAAAAAAGTGTGAAAAAACTGAAATTATGTCTTATATTCTAGGTTCTTCAAAATAGCCACCTTTTGCTTTAATGACTGCTTTGCACACTCTTGGCATTCTCTTGATAAGCTTTAAGAGGTAGTCACCGGGAATGGTTTTCACTTCACAGGTGTGCCCTGTCAGGTTTAATAAGTGGGATTTCTTGCCTTATAATGGTGTTGGGACCATCAGTTGTGCTGTGCAGAAGTCTGGTGGATACACAGCTGATAGTCCTACTGCATAGACTGTTAGAATTTGTATTATGGCAAGAAAAAAGCAGCTAAGTAAAGAAAAACGTGTGGCCATCATTACTTTAAGAAATGAAGGTCAGTCAGTCCAAAAAATTGGGAAAACTTTGAAAGTGTCCCCAAGTGCAGTGGCAAAAATCATCAAGCGCTACAAAGAAACTGGCTCACATGAGGACCGTCCCAGGAAAGGAAGACCAAGAGTCACCTCTGCTTCTGAGGATAAGTTTATCTGAGTCACCAGCCTCAGAAATCGCAGGTTAACACCAGCTCAGATTAGAGACCAGGTCAATGCCACACAGAGTTCTAGCAGCAGACACATCTCTACAACAACTGTTAAGAGGAGACTTTGTGCAGCAGGCCTTCATGGTAAAATAGCTGCTAGGAAACCACTGCTAAGGACAGGCAACAAGCAGAAGAGACTTGCTTGGGCTAAAGAACACAAGGAATGGACATTAGACCTGTGGAAATCTATGCTTTGGTCTGATGAGTCCAAATTTGAGATCTTTGGTTCCAACCACTGTGTCTTTGTGCGAAGCAGGAAAGGTGAATGGATGGACTCTACATGCCTGGTTCCCACCGTGAAGCATGGAGGAGGAGGTATGATGGTGTTGGGGTGCTTTGCTGGTGACACTGTTGGGGATTTATTTAAAATTGAAGGCATACTGAACCAGCATGACTACCACAGCATCTTGCAGCGGCATGGTATGCCATTGGGTTTCACCTAGTTGGACCATCATTTATTTTTCAACAGGACACCAAACACACCTCCAGGCTGTGTAAGGGCTATTTGACCAAGAAGGAGAGTGATGGGGTGCTACACCAGATCATCTGGCCTCCACAGTCACCAGGTCTGGACCCAATTGAGATGGTTTGGGGTGAGCTGGACCGCAGAGTGAAGGCAAAAGGGCCAATAAGTACTAAGCATCTCTGGGAACTCCTTCAAGATTGTTGGAAGGCCATTCCCGGTGACTACCTCTTGAAGCTCATCAAGAGAATGCTAAGAGTGTGCAAAGCAGTCATCAAAGCAAAAGGTGGCTACTTTGAAGAACCTAGAATATAAGACATTATTCCTGTTGTTTCACATTTTTTTGTTAAGTATATATCTCCACATGTGTTAATTCATAGTTTTGATGTCTTCAGTGTGAATGTACAATTTTCATAGTCATCAAAATACAGAAAAATCTTTAAATGAGAAGGTGTGTCCAAACTTTTGGTCTGTACTGTATATATATTTATTCTATGTGTATATACTTATTCTATCTATTCTATTGTAACCTGTCAGTGTGAGTTTACTGAACACGGCACATGAATTGTCGGCTTTTATTCTTTTACCGAATGTTAACAACTTTTTCCAATTTTAAGAAAAATGTTCACGAATACGAATGTGCCATATTCATGCCAAATTTATTTTTGGTGATCATTTTCTGAACATATTTGCACATCTCTACTGATAGATTCAACTTTAATCAGTGCCTTTATAGCTCAGATATCCACAAAACATCAGCGATCCACCTCCGTGCTTTACAGTAGGAGTGGTGTTCCTTTCATCATAGGCCTTGTTGATCTCTCTACAAATGTAACATTTTTGGTTGTGGCCAAAACGTTCAATATTGGTCTCATCACTCCAAATTACCTTTTTCCAGAAGTTCTGAGGCTTGTCTCTGTGCGATTTTGCACATTGTACATGAGATACTTTGTGGTATTTCCACAGTAATGGCTTTCTTCTGGTGACTTGACCATGCAGCCCTGTTTCTTCAAGTGCCTCCTTATTGTGCATCTTGAAACAGTAAAACCGCTACTTTTCCGAAAGTCCTGCATTTCAGAGGATGTTATTTGTGGGTTCTTCTATGCATCCCGAACAATTTTCCTGGCAATTGAGGATGACATTTTTGTTGGTCTACCTGACGGTGAATTTGTTTTTACAGAGCCCCTGATTTTCCATTTGTTAATCACAGTTTGAACGCTGCTGACTGGCATTATGAATTCCTTGGGTACAGTTCAATTACCTTTTCTCGTAGATCCATTGACAATTCTTTTGCTTTCCCCATGACTCACAATCAAGAAATGTCAGTGGCTGGATGAAAGATTCAAGAGTCTGTCTGGATCAGAAACTCACTCAGCTTTTATGCACACACACTGATTACAGCTCACAGGTGAGGATGTTATCTTTAGTAGCCATTCAAACCCATTTGTGTCAACTTATGTGCATGTTATCAGGTCAAAATCACCAGGGCATGTGAACTTTTGATCAGGGTCATTTGAATGGTTTAGCCTGTCATTATGATTTTAAAAGAGAAAACATAGTAGTTTGACAATAAATGGCTTCATCCAACCACTAACCATGCGTGGAGAAAAAGTTTTGGTGTTATCATTCATATTCTCTGAAAAAAGGCAAAAACTCTGCCAAGGTATGTAAACTTTTGAGCACAACTGTATATGTACACTATTGGTTAACATATCGTAATGACATATGAAAAAAAAAACCTTTATGGCAATATTACTAGAGATTTATCCCAATCTGTTTAATTACTTTGGAACTGAAAACATTTGTGAACCTCTTCACACTTCTCTGCTTGCTGCACAATTGCAGACCATATGCGCATCATAGAAAGCTAAATGAGATTGAAAGTTATATTGTAATTTATTACCATCCCAGGTAATATCCTAAGTGTATTTCAGGAATACATAAATCTCTCCTCCCCTGGGTTCTCATCATTCACTTTTTCATTACTTTATATTGGTTATAAAATAATTAGTTTTGCACCTGTAAGGATAACAGTTGCAGTTAGAAATCTTGATGTTGTGTACGCGGTTAATGCCTGTTGTGTGGGATGTCTGTATAAACATTAGAACAGATGATAAAATAAAGAACAATTCCCTTATTAAATAAAAGTTTGAAAAATACTTGGAGACATTTGTGGTCTTAGAGTTGGCACGAGAAAATCAGTTATGTTGTTGTTTAATAATACATGTTCCGTTCACAGTTGTTGGGTTATTGGATGTTTTGCTGGTCTCAGGGATAAAAGGATTAATATATTTTTCTTTACTGGAAGACAGAATGAATCCCTATGTGAATAACAAAGATGGGTGAAGCGAATGATGCATGGATGTTTAAGTATTCTCACAAACATTTTATTTACCTCTAGAATTTGTGTGGTCGGCATTCTTGGCTGTAAAAACAAAGCTTTAGCCGGTTAGGAAATTGTTGGTTTTTCTTTCCTTTTTTCCTTATTGGAACAGGCTGCACAAAGTTGAAGAAACTTAAGCAGTAAAAAGCTTAAGAAAAGCCGCTGAATCTACTGTTATGCGGAAAGTAGAAAATGTTTTGCTTTTTTAATATAATCATTATCTACCTGACAAATTCTGCTTTCTCTTTGTTCGTTTTCTTCTTTTTCTTTTTTTTTGTTTAAAGGAGTGCAATATAGGAAGTAGAAAAAGAAGACTGTGAGACTTTATATTAAAGAATTATGTCACCAAATGTTACAATATAAATACAAACATTGTTATACAGATCTCTTATGCATGATGAGGATGGTGTACGTACTATTAAAATCTTTGTCTGAATGGTCATATAATCTTTTTATAAAGGTTTTCTGGCAAATTGTGAAGCTACAGTACTGTCACTGCACAGACTTAAGGAGGGCACAGGGGGAGCAGCGTGAGGGGAGTATGGGTAATTGTGGGGGCCATCATATTGAGTGATGATTTATTACTGAATGGTCAATTATACTGAGTGGGGGGCTGTCGGGCAATAATTGTGAGTTGGAGGTTAATGAGTGACCATTATACTAAGGAAGGGCTGAGAAGGGCCATTATACTCAGTGGGAGCCTGGTGGGGTCCATTATATGAAATATAGGGCTGTGGGCTATAATAGGATGTTAGGGGCTATGGGGACCTCTGAGGGCCCCCATACTACATTTAGGAGTTTGAGGGCCCCCATTCTAAATTGAAAATTGCTGGTAGTGGGAGCTATCATTCTGACTTGTGTGGGGCCCTTATTCTTTAAATGGGGCTGTGGGGGCCATCATTCTATGTGTATTTCGGATGGGCTCTCATTCTGTGTTTAGGGCTGTGGGGCTCTCATACTGTGTGAAGGGCTGTAGAGGCCATTATACTTTTGGAGTAGTGGAGGCTGTGGAAGCAATTAAATTAAGAGAATTTTGTGAGACATGTGCTTCTTCTCCAAAAGAAGAGGCATCAACATCAAGGAAGAATGGTTTGTCTACATCAGGATGATGAATGAAATGAACAGTACAAAAACAAGACTTGAGTTCTTGAAAGGCTTGAACAGCAGATTCTGAATAGTTCCAGCATCATGCTAAGTTAAGGCCGTCAACGGAGCAACAACTTGAGAGTTTCCACATAGCAAGGGATATTAAATCATCTTTGTCACACTTGGACAATTGTGCCAGGAGAGCACCATTTTCCATGCCAATTCAGCAGACAGGATATGGAACTAGATGGCATAATTCCCCGCTGAGTTATACCCTTGTTTTATTTCCAGTATAGAATAAGCAGCTGAGAGACCGCATCCTGGTTCATCAAACACTCCACAAAATGCAATCAGGAAGGATAGTAAAGAATGATCGACTGCTCCAAGAATAGTGCAACCCATGCCAAGGTATCTTCAGTCAATCACGAAAGAATATATGCCACTATGTCATAAAAAGAATGATTCAGAAAAAGTATGCTGCACTCACCAAGGCAGCTTGAATGAAAAGTCCTTCATTTCATGACTATCATCTTAGATGGTAAAGTGAATCAGCAGGGAGAGTGCCGCATACTTTTTTCTGAATCTTTCATATCTACATGTGGATATATGCTGAGCACCTCCAAATTGGACATTTATTCTGATAAAGGCTCTATAATTCGGCTCAACTCCTCCAAACAAAGCATTAAATGTTTTAACACTGGTACCGCTATTCACAATTCTTTGTGGCTTAGAGACTATATCATAAAAAATCTGCTGTAGATGAATCTGCAGGAGTCAGCGAAAGTGCATCCATATGGTCTGAGAGGTTTTGCATAGCTTGGATAAGTTCACATTGGCTGACATTAGCAAGTTGCATCACCAGTCCAGACGATTTGTCCGTATTGCACAGTATCTGTGATGTGGCTGCTGCATGTTTGAAAGCCGTGGTCTAAGGGATTCAGTAAGGCTCACATGGTGATGTGGATTCTCTAAGCCTCTGGTCTCGGTGGGCATACTGGCCCAGAGAGGATGTGACACACAGCAATTAGCAAGTAGCAAGGCAGATGAAGTGAAACCTATCAGGGATAAACACAAAGACTAAAACACAAAAGAACTGATGATTGAGCACACCAAACATAGGACTAAATTTTCAATCCCAAGACACTAGAGAGTAGTGTTGAGCGATACCTTCCGATATCCAAAAATATCGGTAACGGATTGGATCGGCCGATATCCAAAAAATATCGGAAATCGCCGATACCGATACTGGAAACCAATGCAAGTCAATGGGACACAAATATGGGAATTAAAATAAACCCTTTCTTTCCTTGTATGTTAATTCTACATGAAGGAAAACAACTAAGAATAATGTAGAATGTATTGGGGGAGGTGGAGGAAACATGAAAAGCATAGAGGTTTAGCCCAATCAAATGGAATAGCAGGAATTCATTTTTTTTTAAATGTTCGGAGTTACAAAGATATTGACTATGTTAAGCTTTTTTATATTTTGTCAGATATTTATGTTTCACTACTTCCATGCTCTTCACCTTCTTTTGTACTTCTCCCACACTATCTTCTTCATCATCCTCAGCAGCAGCATCTTTTTGATCAACTTCTTCTTCACCTTATTCATCTTCTTCTGTCTGTCACAAAAGATTTACAACAGGATTTGTCTGCGTTCAGTTTGGCCTGCAGCAGCAGGTTTTTTCCAGGGGCGCCACGAGGAGGAACGGACTCACCCCATACACTGCTTAGTCTTCTTCTGCTTAGAATTTAGATAATATCTTTTGCTCGTATTTTTAGTCTTATGCTTAATGTTCTTCTGCTTTTTGTTCTGTAGCTTCTTGGTCTTCCTCGCGGTGGTCTTCAGGGTCGTCGCCTCCAGGGTCATCGTCTCCAGGGTCATTGTCTCTGGGGTTATCGTCTTCTTCGGGGTGGTTTTCAGGGTCGTCGTATCCAGGGTCATCATCTCCGGGGTCGTTGTCTCCAGAGTCATCGTCTCCGGGGTCGTCGTCTTCTTCCGGGTGGTCTTCAGGGTCGTCATCTTTAGGGTCGTCATCAGGGAGATCCAGAGTGATAGCCAAAAACCATTTAAAAAAGCTTGAACTTGGAAATGTAGCAGAAGGTACAAGAAGGCTGAGGAACTGCTGAGAACCAGCTGACAATACTGGAACCCGGTTACAAAGCAGGAGGTACCCGTGCCAGAAAGCACTATCAAGGACCACCAGACATTTGTGCAACTCAGATACTGAGAAGGAGGCACCTAAGCCAAAGGTTCTGCCTAGAACCAGCTGACGGTACTGGAACCAGGATGGGTAGCAGATGGTACAAGAGCCAAAGACACTGCCGAGAACCCGCTGACGGTACTGGAACCCGGATGGGTAGCAGAAGGTAAAAGAGCCAATGGAAATACCGAGGACCAGCTGACGGTACTGGAACCCGGTTACTTAGCAGGAGGTACCGGTGCCAGAAAGCACTACCAAGGACTTCCAGACATTGATGGAACTCGGATATCGAGAAGGAGGCACCTAAGCCAAAGGCTTTGCCTGGAACCAGCTGATGGTACTGGAACCAGGATGGGTAGCAAAAGGTACAAGAGCAAAAGACACTGCCGAGAACCAGCTGACGGCACCGAAAACCCACACTACCACAGGGGGAGCTTGTCCTATTGGCACTACAGAACCAGCTTGTTTGCCAGATCCCGCAGCCCACATACGAAGCACCTAAACTGTAAGCACCATTGAGTTGGCTAACCCGACCGCAACCCGACAGGACAACGTATTGGAGGCAAAGTGACCTTGACACTACACGGAAACAGCTGGCGTGCTGGAACCAGGCTGGGCAGGAGGGAGTTCCCGTGCCAAAGACACTTCTGAGCAGTAACTGGCTATGTTGGAGCCAAGGGATTACAGACAGAGTGTAGGCAGAATATATAAAATAAACCCGGCACTCAACTTATGGTGAATCTCTTGGGATTTATTAACAAGAGAGAAGATAAACGTTTCGGCCAATATTGGCCTTCCTCAGTAACTATGTACAAAATAACAAAGAAAACAATATGAGTTAACATCACTCAAAAAAAAGGAAAACAAAGTATGTACACAAACAAAAAGATACGGTCCTGTGAGGAGTATATATTATACTATCGCACGGAGTTCAAAAGTCACAACACAATAGGCTATGCACAAGACAAAACAATGGTCAGCATCTAGCAGGGAACAAGGAAATGGTATAACATAATAATGAAAATCCCAATGCACTGCTAAGTGCCATATGGGAACAAAGAAAATGTACAAGTGGGAAACAGAGGAACATACCGTACTGCCAATAGGAGCGGTGAAAAGTGAGGCAGTGAAATTCTGCCAGTGCTGTGAGTTCTATGGGAGTGGTGAAAATGGTATTAGTAAATATATGGCAGAGGTATAAATAAAGCCCCAAATGTAGGAGATCATAGTAGTGAACTATAATTGTCCTACCAGGAAGTAGATAGAAGCAGGCTCACAGGGTCCGACCAAAACAGAGTCTGGAATAGCGTGGGTGGCCTGTATGGGGAGCGCATGATAGGTAAAAGCACTGCAAATGATGGTAGTGAGAGCTAAAGGTGGGAGGATAACAAACCTGAGAGGAGCTGTAGAACAGATTAGTCCATGCGACGCGGTGTCCACCGCTTGTCTGCATGGATGAGCAGCGTGCAATGAATATAACAGGAAGTGGGCGTGGCTTAAGTCCGAGGCTGAATGTGTGTGACTACACATAGAGAGAGGAGAAAAGCTGGGTGTGCCCACTGAGTGCATACCAGTGACCTCATCATGCATCCCACAGGGGTACGGTGGCTCAGAGGGAACGTGTCAGAAGCAGAGCTGGTCCAAGTGGTAAAAGGAAAGACCGTGCATGATATAGTGGATCCTAGGTGGCTGAAGGTCAGAAGCGGCGATTCTGAAAAGGAGACGTACAGTTAGAATAGGATATATATCACCGATAAGCATATAACACAGAGGCCTAATTGGAGCAAGTTGAAAGGAAACCTGTCACCCCCCCAGGGATTTGTAACTAAAAGAGCCACCTTGTGCAGCACTAATGCTGCACAAGGAAAAGATGGCTCTTTTAGTTATGCTCCTTGCACACGCTGAAGTCAACACTTATAAAATGTGCCCCCTCATACCGTGAAACCATCCCAGAGGCAGGACTTGCTTTCTTAATAGCGCAGCACAGCCGTCATGCATACCCCCTTCAGCATAGAACTTAGCACTCAACTTGGGATTCTTGAACAGAAGAATTTTATTTTGCAGTATACTCAAAACATTTCGGTTCAGCATGAACCTTCTTCAGTTACTACAAAATGCAAAAAGTGCAAATAAACGCAAGAAACAAAACAAAGAAAGTATATACAAAAAAGGAGAAGAAATCGGTCGAATACAATGTAATCATCTATATATATAATTGTCTAAGGGTTTTTCCGTCTGTCTGTCTGTCTGTCTGTCCTGGAAATCCCGCGTCTCTGATTGGTCGAGGCCTGGCGGCCTCGACCAATCAGCAACGGGCACAGCGATGATGATGTCATAAAGGACGTAGACATCTACATCGATACTGTACCCGTCGCTGAATCAGAAACGTGAGATGTCATAATGGTTGCCATGGCGACGATGATGTCATAAAGGTTGCCTCGACCAATCAGCGACGGGCACAGTCTGCCGCGAATTCTGGAATCATCATTGTTTATATACTACGGGGACATGCATATTCTAGAATACCCGATGCGTTAGAATCGGGCCACACTCTAGTATATAATATATAGCAGAGATAAATCTGACAGAGAATACAAGCCAAAATATGCGCAACAATCAAATAAGGGTGTAGGGAAGGGGGGAAAATGCAGGACCAGTAATGGGTATGTGGCAGTGTGATGGAGGTACAGTATATAGGGAACATACAGAATACATATGATGAATGTGCCCGGAAGTCAGCGGACCAGAGTAAATCTATGAAGGGGACTGTAGAAAGCAATGGGGTTACCAGAGGATAAGGCAAAAAACTATGAAGAATCATATAAGTGGATATGTTACTTATGATGCAGTCGTGATATGCGGAGAGAGGTACTAAAAAAATATGAAGATAATGGTAGCCAGCAGGTGAAACAGAGATTGGTTTACTAACCGTGCAAGAAGGAGTTAATTTACCTGTAGGAGAGTCGAGTAAAGTATGTATACTGCCAGACGCGGAGTCCACCGCTTCTCTGGGGATGAGAACTCCGTATGGAGTCTAAAAGGGGAAGAGGCGGGACAAATCAGCCGGCAGCCAATGAATGGAAGGCCTCGGCCAGAAGTGACATATCACTGCAGAAAAAAAATGTAAGCAGTGCTAGATGTAGCAGTGCTAGAGAAATTAGGCAAACCGGAATAAAGCCTAGATGGTAACTGGTACCCATGTATAGAAAGGCGGTGGGTGTAATGGGAGAAGTTGGGGAAAAGAGGGGACACTGGATGTTGAATACAGGTAAAGAAAGAGGGGAGATGCAGGGAGCAGCAGGTGTGTTGATGGGTGGAGCATATACTTAAATGAAAAAGTGTGCACCATATACAGCATAGCAGGGGAAATGCCCATAGACTGCAAAAGGTAAAACTAGGTGCAGAGTAATGTCCGGAAGCTGAATGCCACAGCGATTAGGGATCAGCTGACGCCGCACAGTCTGAAGAAGGCAGAGGGAGATGAGTCAGAGGCGAATAAATCAGAAGACACTGAGGGGCGGGATCTCGGGCATTGCAGCCGCACAGGTGCAGTCAGCCTGACATCAAATGATGTCAGAAGATGGGCAGGGCTAACTGCACATGGCCAAGGGATAACATAACAGCACAGGCTCCGGGACAGATTCAAACAATGCTCAGGAGGCGGCGCACGGTGCCAAGGGGGTTTGAATGACAGCTGTGCCGCGTCTGATTAGGAAGAAAAGTCCCGCCTCCGGGACTTTCACGGTATGAGGGGGCACATTTTATAAGTGTTTAGTTCTGTGTGTGCAAGGAGCATAACAAAAAGACCACCTTGTCCAAATGCAGCATTAGTGCTGCACAAGCTGGCTTTTTTATTTACAAACGCCTGGGGGGGACAGGTTCTCTTTAATATCTGTAGTAGTGTGAGTGTGGAGGGAGCAGGAAAAATTGCCGGATTCACAGCAGGGGATCAGCCGACATTACTGAAACCCAATAACAGAGGAGCAACTAATGACTGTGCAGACAGCACTTCTGAGCAGCAACTGGCGGTGTTAGAGCCCAGGGTCAATTCTAGAAGCAGAGTGTAGGCCGGGGCCTAATTGGAGCAAGGTTAATATCTGTTGTAGTGTTAGTGTGGATGGAGCAGAAGAAATTGCCAGATACATAGCAGGGGATCAGCTGACATTACTGAACCCCAATAACACGGAAGCAAGTGTTGACTGTGCAGACGGCACTTCCGAGCAGCAATTGGCAATGTTGGAGCCCAGGATCAATGCCAGAAACAGAGTGGAGAAATTACCGCACACACAGCAGGGGAGCAGCTGGAGTTACTGAACCCCAATAACAGAGGAGCAACTGTTGACTGTGCAGACGGCACTTCCAAGCAGCAAGTGGCGGTGTTGGAGCCCAGGGTCAATGCTAGAAGCAGAGTGTAGGCCGAGGCCTAATTGGAGCAAGTTTAATATCTGATCTAATGTGAATGTGGAGGGAGCAGGAGACATTGCCGGACACACAGCAGGGGAGCAGGTGACGTTACTGAACTCCACTAACACAGGAGCTAGGGTTTTTCTCTGTGCAGACGGCACTTCTGAGCTCCAACTGGTGGTGTTGGAGCCCAGGGAATCCAAGAGAAGCAGAGTGTAGGCTGAGGCCTAATTGGAGGCAGTTTAATATCTGTAGTAGTGTGAGTGTGGACGGAGCAGGAGAAATTGCCGAATACACAGCTGGGGAGCAGCTGGCATTACTGAACCCCAAATACAGAGGATCAACTGTTGACTGTGCAGACGGCAATTCTGAGCAGCAACTCGCGGTGTTGGAGCCCAGGGAATCCAGGAAAAGCAGAATGTAGGCTAAGGCCTAATTGGAAGCAGTTTAATATCTGTTGTAGTGTGAGTGTGGATGGAGCAGGAGAAATTGCCAGATACACAGCTATGGATCAGCTGACGTTACTGAAACCCAATAACAGAGGAGCAACTGTTCACCGTGCAGACGGCACTTCTGAGCAGCAACTGGCGGTGTTGGAGCCCAGGGAATCCATGAGAAGCAGAGTGTAGGCTGAGGCGTAATTGTAGGCAGTTTAATATCTGTTGTAGTGTGAGTGTGGATGGAGCAGGAGAAATTGCCGGATACACAGCTCAGGAGCAGCTGGCATTACTGAACCCCAATAACAGAGGAGCAACTGATGACTGTGCAGACGATACTTCCGAGCAGCAACAGGCGGTTTTGGAGCCCAGGGTCAATGCTAGAAGCAGAGTGTAGGCCGAGGCCTAATTAGAAAGTTTAATATCTGTTGTAGTTTTAGTGTGGAGGGAGCAGGAGAAATTGCCGGATACACAGGAGGGGAGCAGCTAACATTACTGAACCCCAATAACACGGCAGCAAGTGTTGACTGTGCAGACGGCACTTGCAAGCAGCAAGTGGCGGTGTTGGAGCCCAGGGTCAATGCTAGAAGCAGAGTGTAGGCCGTGGCCTAATTGGAGCAAGTTTAATATCTGATGCAATGTGAATGTGGAGGGAGCAGGAGACATTGCTGGACACACAGTAGGGGAGCAGGTGATGTTACTGAACTCCACTAACACAGGAGCTAGTGTTTTTCTCTGTGCAGACGGCACTTCTGAGCTCCAACTGGCGGTGTTGTAGCCCAGGGAATCCAAGAGAAGCAGAGTGTAGGCTGAGGCTTAATTGGAGGCAGTTTAATATCTGTAGTAGTGTGAGTGTGGACGGAGCAGGAGAAATTGCCGAATACACAGCTGGAGAGCAGCTGGCTTTACTGAACCCCAATAACAGAGGAGCAACTGTGACTGTGCAGACAGCAATTCTGTGCAGCAACTGGCAGTGTTGGAGCCCTGGGAATCCAGGAGAAGCAGAGTGTAGGCTGAGGCCTAATTGGAGGCAGTTTAATTTCTGTTTTAGTGTGAATGTGGATGGAGCAGGAGAAATTGCCGGATGCACAGCTGGGGAGCAGCTGGCATTACTGAACTCCAATAACAGAGGAGCAACTGTTGACTGTTCAGATGGCACTTCTGAGCTGCAACTGGCGGTGTTGGAACCCAGGGAATCCAGGAGAAGCAGAGTGTAGGCTGAGGCCTAATTGGAGGCAGTTTAATATCTGTTGTAGTGTGAGTGTAGACGGAGCAGGAGAAATTGCCGGATACACAGCTCGGGAGCAGCTGGCATTACTGAACTCCAATAACAGAAGAGGCACTGTTGACTGTGCAGATGGCACTTCTGAGCAGCAACTGGCAGTGTTGGAGCCCAGGGATTCCAGGAGAAGCAGAGTGTAGGCTGAGGCCTAATTGGAGGCAGTTTAATATCTGTAGTAGTGTGAGTGTAGAGGGAGCAGGAGAAACTGCCGAATACACAGCTGGGGAGCAGCTGGCATTACTGAACCCCAATAACAGAGGAGCAACTGTTGACTGTGCAGACGGCACTTCTGAGCAGCAACTGGTGGTGTTGGAGCCCAGGGAATCCAGGAGAAGCAGAGTGTAGGCTGAGGCCTAATTGTAGGCAGTTTAATATCTGTTGTAGTGTGAGTGTGGACGGAGCAGGAGAAATTGCCGGATACACAGCTCAGGAGCAGCTGGCATTACTGAACCCCAATAACAGAGGAGCAACTGATGACTGTGCAGACGATACTTCCGAGCAGCAACTGGCGGTTTTGGAGCCCAGGGTCAATGCTAGAAGCAGAGTGTAGGCCGAGGCCTAATTAGAGAAAGTTTAATATCTGTTGTAGTCTTAGTGTGGAGGGAGCAGGAGAAATTGCCAGATACACAGGAGGGGAGCAGCTAACATTACTGAACCCCAATAACACGGCAGCAAGTGTTGACTGTGCAGACGGCACTTCCAAGCAGCAAGTGGCGGTGTTGGAGCCCAGGGTCAATGCTAGAAGCAGAGTGTAGGTCGAGGCCTAATTGGAGCAAGTTTAATATCTGATGCAATGTGAATGTGGAGGGAGCAGGAGACATTGCTGGACACACAGCAGGGGAGCAGGTGATGTTACTGAACTCCACCAACATAGGAGCTAGTGTTTTTCTCTGTGCAGACGGCACTTCTGAGCTCCAACTGGCGGTGTTGTAGCCCAGGGAATCCAAGAGAAGCAGAGTGTAGGCTGAGGCTTAATTGGAGGCAGTTTAATATCTGTAGTAGTGTGCGTGTGGACGGAGCAGGAGAAATTGCCGAATACACAGCTGGAGAGCAGCTGGCTTTACATAACCCCAATAACAGAAGAGGAACTGTAGACTGTGCAGATGGCACTTCTGAGCAGCAACTGGTGGTGTTGGAGCCCAGGGATTCCAGGAGAAGCAGAGTGTAGGCTGAGGCCTAATTGGAGGCAGTTTAATATCTGTAGTAGTGTGAGTGTAGAGGGAGCAGGAGAAATACCCGAATACACAGCTGGGGAGCAGCTGGCATTACTGAACCCCAATAACAGAGGAGCAACTGTTGACTGTGCAGACGGAACTTCTGAGCAGCAACTGGCGGTGTTGGAGCCCAGGGAATCCAGGAGAAGCAGAGTGTAGGCTGAGGCCTAATTGGAGGCACTTTAATATCTGTAGTAGTGTGAGTGTGGACGGAGCAGGAGAAATTGCCGAATACACAGCTGGGGAGCAGCTGGCATTACTGAACCCCAAATACAGAGGATCAACTGTTGACTGTGCAGACGGCAATTCTGAGCAGCAACTCGCGGTGTTGGAGCCCAGGGTCAATGCTAGAAGCAGAGTGTAGGCCGAGGCCTAATTAGAAAGTTTAATATCTGTTGTAGTTTTAGTGTGGAGGGAGCAGGAGAAATTGCCGGATACACAGGAGGGGAGCAGCTAACATTACTGAACCCCAATAACACGGCAGCAAGTGTTGACTGTGCAGACGGCACTTGCAAGCAGCAAGTGGCGGTGTTGGAGCCCAGGGTCAATGCTAGAAGCAGAGTGTAGGCCGTGGCCTAATTGGAGCAAGTTTAATATCTGATGCAATGTGAATGTGGAGGGAGCAGGAGACATTGCTGGACACACAGTAGGGGAGCAGGTGATGTTACTGAACTCCACTAACACAGGAGCTAGTGTTTTTCTCTGTGCAGACGGCACTTCTGAGCTCCAACTGGCGGTGTTGTAGCCCAGGGAATCCAAGAGAAGCAGAGTGTAGGCTGAGGCTTAATTGGAGGCAGTTTAATATCTGTAGTAGTGTGAGTGTGGACGGAGCAGGAGAAATTGCCGAATACACAGCTGGAGAGCAGCTGGCTTTACTGAACCCCAATAACAGAGGAGCAACTGGGACTGTGCAGACAGCAATTCTGTGCAGCAACTGGCAGTGTTGGAGCCCTGGGAATCCAGGAGAAGCAGAGTGTAGGCTGAGGCCTAATTGGAGGCAGTTTAATATCTGTTTTAGTGTGAATGTGGATGGAGCAGGAGAAATTGCCGGATGCACAGCTGGGGAGCAGCTGGCATTACTGAACTCCAATAACAGAGGAGCAACTGTTGACTGTTCAGATGGCACTTCTGAGCTGCAACTGGCGGTGTTGGAACCCAGGGAATCCAGGAGAAGCAGAGTGTAGGCTGAGGCCTAATTGGAGGCAGTTTAATATCTGTTGTAGTGTGAGTGTAGACGGAGCAGGAGAAATTGCCGGATACACAGCTCGGGAGCAGCTGGCATTACTGAACTCCAATAACAGAAGAGGCACTGTTGACTGTGCAGATGGCACTTCTGAGCAGCAACTGGCAGTGTTGGAGCCCAGGGATTCCAGGAGAAGCAGAGTGTAGGCTGAGGCCTAATTGGAGGCAGTTTAATATCTGTAGTAGTGTGAGTGTAGAGGGAGCAGGAGAAACTGCCGAATACACAGCTGGGGAGCAGCTGGCATTACTGAACCCCAATAACAGAGGAGCAACTGTTGACTGTGCAGACGGCACTTCTGAGCAGCAACTGGTGGTGTTGGAGCCCAGGGAATCCAGGAGAAGCAGAGTGTAGGCTGAGGCCTAATTGTAGGCAGTTTAATATCTGTTGTAGTGTGAGTGTGGACGGAGCAGGAGAAATTGCCGGATACACAGCTCAGGAGCAGCTGGCATTACTGAACCCCAATAACAGAGGAGCAACTGATGACTGTGCAGACGATACTTCCGAGCAGCAACTGGCGGTTTTGGAGCCCAGGGTCAATGCTAGAAGCAGAGTGTAGGCCGAGGCCTAATTAGAGAAAGTTTAATATCTGTTGTAGTCTTAGTGTGGAGGGAGCAGGAGAAATTGCCGGATACACAGGAGGGGAGCAGCTAACATTACTGAACCCCAATAACACGGCAGCAAGTGTTGACTGTGCAGACGGCACTTCCAAGCAGCAAGTGGCGGTGTTGGAGCCCAGGGTCAATGCTAGAAGCAGAGTGTAGGTCGAGGCCTAATTGGAGCAAGTTTAATATCTGATGCAATGTGAATGTGGAGGGAGCAGGAGACATTGCTGGACACACAGCAGGGGAGCAGGTGATGTTACTGAACTCCACTAACATAGGAGCTAGTGTTTTTCTCTGTGCAGACGGCACTTCTGAGCTCCAACTGGCGGTGTTGTAGCCCAGGGAATCCAAGAGAAGCAGAGTGTAGGCTGAGGCTTAATTGGAGGCAGTTTAATATCTGTAGTAGTATGCGTGTGGACGGAGCAGGAGAAATTGCCGAATACACAGCTGGAGAGCAGCTGGCTTTACATAACCCCAATAACAGAAGAGGAACTGTAGACTGTGCAGATGGCACTTCTGAGCAGCAACTGGTGGTGTTGGAGCCCAGGGATTCCAGGAGAAGCAGAGTGTAGGCTGAGGCCTAATTGGAGGCAGTTTAATATCTGTAGTAGTGTGAGTGTAGAGGGAGCAGGAGAAATTGCCGAATACACAGCTGGGGAGCAGCTGGCATTACTGAACCCCAATAACAGAGGAGCAACTGTTGACTGTGCAGACGGAACTTCTGAGCAGCAACTGGCGGTGTTGGAGCCCAGGGAATCCAGGAGAAGCAGAGTGTAGGCTGAGGCCTAATTGGAGGCACTTTAATATCTGTTGTAGTGTGAGTGTGGATGGAGCAGGAGAAATTGCTGGATACACAGCTGGGGATAAGTTGATGTTACTGAAACCCAATAACACTGGGTCATGTGTTGACTGTGCAGATGGCACTTCTGAGCAGCAACTGGTGGTGTTGGAGCCCAGGGATTATAGTTCAGGTGGTAGAAACATGAACACAACAGGAGACCTGGATACTGTTGCCAACCAATAATTTAATCTGGAAGAGCAGTGGCAAAATCCTGCGAGATCCAGGCCTTGTTTATTTTCAGAAAAGTAAGCCGGTCAATGTTATCGGAGGATAGTCGCATGCGACGGTCTGTTTGTACACCACCTGCGGCACTAATGACGCGATCCGATAATACACTAGCAGCAGGGCAAGCCAGCACCTCCAATGCATACTGACTAAGCTCTCGCCATGTATCCAGCTTAGAGACCCAAAACTTGAAGGGGGAAGATCCATGTGTGAGTACACTGAGAGGGCAAGACATGTAGTCTGTCACCATCTGACGGAAATGTTGCCTCCCGCTGACTGGAGCCATCTGTGATGGTGTATACATTTGTGGCGCACACATTTGGGCCATACTGGTCTTGCCTTGTGCTGAGGCACTGCTTCTGCTCCCTCTTTGTGCAAAGCTTCCTCCACTGCCTCGAAGCATTGAGCTGCTTTGTAAAGCACTAGCCACACTGCTCTCGGTTGGAATGGAGAACACGATGGAATGCACCAGTGTGTCTTGGTACCAGTGTGTCTTGTGCAGCAGTGCATCAAGATCCGGATAGTCCTTCAAAAAACTCTGCACGACCAAGATGAGCACATGTGCCAGACATGGGATGTGAGTGAGGTTTCCTAGGCCCAGAGCTGCCACCAGATTTCGGGCCATTGTCACACACTACCATGCCTGGCTGGAGATTCGCTGGCACAAACCACACGTTGCTCTCCTGCTTGATGGCATTCCAGAGCTCCTGTGCTGTGTGGCTTCGATTCCCCAAAGAAATTAATTTCAATATGGCCTGTTGACGCTTGGCCACGTCTGTGCTCATATCGGTCATAACAGGTAAGCGTTCACGGGTAGGGTTGAGCGACCTTGACCTTTTTAGAGTCGAGCCGTGTTTCGCGAAACCCGACTATCTTAGAAGTCGAGTCAAGTGGAATCGGCCGATTATCGCGAAAAGTCGGGTATCGACCGAAACACGAAACCCAATGCAAGTCAATGGGGGAGCATAGTCGGCAGTGAGTGGAGGCCAGGAAAACACGTACACTGCCCATTTTAATGGCAAAAACATCCATTCTTGTTACAGAAGCTTGTCAATCGTAATTTACCTTATAATAATTGGAAGACATTTGAAATTGGGGGTCATTTGGCTAAAGTTGTGGGGGTTAGGGCTGGTTCAAGTAATTAGTGGGCCCAGGAAATCTGGAACACGTCACGGCAGTGGAGCAGGGAGAGGTAAGTATTTAAACTTTGCAAGTGCTGTGATCCTGAGCAAGCTGGGGGGGGCACTCGTTGGCATTGGCACTGGCACAGGGCCCCTCAAAGTACAGCGGTGTGTTTGCACGGCGGGGGCGCCTCCCACCGGCAGCAACACTTTTGCGTACTATGAGAGGCCCTGTGCCAGGGACGTCGCCAACTAGTATTCCTCCCCCCCACCTGATGAAGGAACCTGACTTTCAGCAGGGTCACAATCTTGCTGTGTAGCGTGCACGGGGAATGTTGCGTTATGGGTCAATGTACCAGCAGACTCATCTATCACTGGCTGGGCAATGGGCAGGATGAGGAGGAAACACAGATATAGGCCCAAAGAATAAAGTTGGCAAAATCCAGTTCAAAATTGGTAACACAGGACTAACCAGGGGGCATTGCAGTGGAGGACAACTGGAATGAGAGGCTGACACAGAGAGTAGGCCCAAATCAGTAAGTAGTCGAAATGCAGTTCAAAATTGGCAACCGTAGTAAACAGGCGGCACAGCTTTGTTCAGTGGAGGAGAACAGCAAAGAGTGGCAGACACCGATAGTAGGCCCCAACCCAACTAGTAGGCCAAATGCAGTCTAACATTAACAACTACTTAACGAGAGCCTGAAAATGGAATTTCAGAACAGGAAACCAGGAGAACAGCAAGGAGCGGCAGATGCTGTTAGTAGGCCCCAAACCAACTAGTACGCCAAATGCAGTTGTTCCATTTAACCACTATTTAACAAGAGCCTGAAGATAGAAGCTCAGGAAAGGCAACCTGGAGAACACCTTGGAGTGGAAGACACCGTCTCTACACCCCATACCCAATTTGTAGGCCTAATGCAGTGTAGTTTCCAACAACTACTAAACGAGAGTCGGAAGAACGAAGCAATGGCGAGGAAACCTGGGGAACACCTTGGAGTGGAACAAACCATCTCTACACCCCATACCCAATTTGTAGGCCTTATGCAGTGTAGTTTTCACCAACTACTAAATGAGAGTAGGAAGATCGAAGCAATGTGGACGAAACCTGGGGAACACCTTGGAGTGTAACACACCATCTCTCTACACTCCATACCCAATTTGTAGGCCTAATGCAGTGTAGTTTCCAACAACTACTAAACGAGAGCATTAAGATTGAAGCAATGGAGAGGAAACCTGGGGAACACCTTGGAGTGGAACACACCGTCTCTACACCCCATACCCAATTTGTAGGCCTAATGCAGTGTAGTTTTCTACAACTACTAAACGAGAGTCGGAAGACCGAAGCAATGTGGACGAAACCTGGGGAACACCTTGGAGTGTAACACACCGTCTCTCTACACCCCATACCCAATTTGTAGGCCTAATGCAGTGTAGTTTCCAACAACTACTAAACAAGAGCATTAAGATTGAAGCAATGGAGAGGAAACCTGGGGAACACCTTGGAGTGGAACACACCGTCTCTACACCCCATACCCAATTTGTAGGCCTAATGCAGTGTAGTTTCCAACAACTACTAAACGAGAGCATTAAGATCGAAGCAATGGAGAGGAAACCTGGGGAACACCTTGGAGTGGAACACACCGTCTCTCTACACCCCATACTCAATTTGTAGGCCTAATGCAGTGTAGTTTCCAACAACTACTAAACGAGAGCATTAAGATTGAAGCAATGGAGAGGAAACCTGGGAAACACCTTGGAGTGTAACACACCGTCTCTCTACACCCCATACCCAATTTGTAGGCCTAATGCAGTGTAGTTTTCTACAACTACTAAACGAGAGTCGGAAGACCGAAGCAATGTGGACGAAACCTGGGGAACACCTTGGAGTGTAACACACCGTCTCTCTACACCCCATACCCAATTTGTAGGCCTAATGCAGTGTAGTTTCCAACAACTACTAGACGAGAGCATTAAGATTGAAGCAATGGAGAGGAAACCTGGGGAACACCTTGGAGTGTAACACACCGTCTCTCTACACCCCATACCCAATTTGTAGGCCTAATGCAGTGTAGTTTCCAACAACTACTAAACGAGAGCATTAAGATTGAAGCAATGGAGAGGAAACCTGGGGAACACCTTGGAGTGGAACACACCATCTCTCTACACCCCATACCCAATTTGTAGGCCTAATGCAGTGTAGTTTCCAACAACTACTAAACAAAAGCCGGAAGATCGAAGCTCAGGAAAGGCAACCTGGAGAACACCTTGGAGTGGAACACACCATCTCTCTACACCCCATACCCAATTTGTAGGCCTAATGCAGTGTAGTTTCCAACAACTACTAAACGAGAGCATGAAGATCGAAGCAATGGAGAGGAAATCTGGGGAACACCTTGGAGTGGAACACACCATCTCTCTACACCCCATACCCATTTTGTAGGCCTAATGCAGTGTAGTTTCCAACAACTACTAAACGAGAGCATTAAGATCGAAGCATTGGCGAGGAAAACTGGGGCACACCTTGGGGAGGCAGACACCGTTAGTAGGCCCTACCAAAGTTGTACCCCCAATGCAGTTTTAAAATTCCTAGAGGCTGAAAACAAGAATATTGACGCTCAGCTTTTTTCAAAGGAGCACAGCTGTATTGAGTGGCGCAGACAGACACAGGTAGTAGGCCTTAAACCAAAAATGTGGCTCACTGCAGCTTAAAAAAGGTTACAGGGGTACACAGGCAGCATTGCTCTGGGCAGTGGAGGACAATTTCAATAGTGGACCGCAGACAGACTTTGTACGCCTACTATTAAAAAAAGGATGCTCTATGCAATTAAAAATAGGTTCCAGGGGTACACGGGCAGCTGTGGTCTGGTCAGTGGAGGAGTAGTAGAAAGAACGGGCCGCAGACAGGATTCGAAGGCCTAACATAAAAAGATATTGGGCTGTAGGCACTTTAACATTGGTTCCAGGGGTACACGGGCAGCAGTGGTCTGGTCAGTGTAGGAGTAGTAGAAAGAACGGGCCGCAGACAGGCTTCGAAGGCCTAACATAAAAAAATATTGGACTGTAGGCCCTTTAACATTGGTTCCAGGGGTACACGGGCAGCAGTAGACTGGTCAGTGCAGTAGTAGTAGAAAGAACGGGCCGCAGACAGGCTTCGAAGGCCTAACATAAAAAAATATTGGGCTGTAGGCACTTTTAAATAGGTTCCAGGGGTACACAGGCAGCAGTAGACTGGTCAGTGTAGTAGTAGTAGAAAGAACGGGCCGCAGACAGGATTCGAAGGCCTAACATAAAAAGATATTGGGCTGTAGGCACTTTAACATTGGTTCCAGGGGTACACGGGCAGCAGTGGTCTGGTCAGTGTAGGAGTAGTAGAAAGAACGGGCCGCAGACAGGCTTCGAAGGCCTAACATAAAAAAATATTGGACTGTAGGCCCTTTAACATTGGTTCCAGGGGTACACGGGCAGCAGTAGACTGGTCAGTGCAGTAGTAGTAGAAAGAACGGGCCGCAGACAGGCTTCGAAGGCCTAACATAAAAAAATATTGGGCTGTAGGCACTTTTAAATAGGTTCCAGGGGTACACAGGCAGCAGTAGACTGGTCAGTGTAGTAGTAGTAGAAAGAACGGGCCGCAGACAGGATTCGAAGGCCTAACATAAAAAGATATTGGGCTGTAGGCACTTTACATTGGTTCCAGGGGTACACGGGCAGCAGTGGTCTGGTCAGTGTAGGAGTAGTAGAAAGAACGGGCCGCAGACAGGCTTCGAAGGCCTAACATAAAAAAATATTGGACTGTAGGCCCTTTAACATTGGTTCCAGGGGTACACGGGCAGCAGTAGACTGGTCAGTGCAGTAGTAGTAGAAAGAACGGGCCGCAGACAGGCTTCGAAGGCCTAACATAAAAAAATATTGGGCTGTAGGCACTTTTAAATAGGTTCCAGGGGTACACAGGCAGCAGTAGACTGGTCAGTGTAGTAGTAGTAGAAAGAACGGGCCGCAGACAGGCTTCAAAGGCCTAACATAATAAAATTGGGCTGGCTGTAGGCAATTTAAAATTGGTTCCAGGGGTACACGGGCAGCAGTGGTCTGGTCAGTGGAGGCCTAGTGGAAGGAGGGACCGCAGACAGGCTTCGAAGGCCTAACATAATAAAATTGGACAGGCTGTAGGCACTTTATAATTGGTTCCAGGAGGACACGGGCAGCAGTAGACAGGTCAGTGGAGGCCTAGTGGAAGGAGGGACCGCAGACAGGCTTCGAAGCCCTAACATAATAAATTGGGCTGGCTGTAGGCAATTTAAAATTGGTTCCAGGGGTACACGGGCAGCAGTACACAGGTCAGTGGAGGCCTAGTGGAAGTAGGGACCACAGACAGGCTTCGAAGGCCTAACATAATAAAATTGGACAGGCTGTAGGCACTTTATAATTGGTTCCAGGAGTACACGGGCAGCAGTAGACAGGTCAGTGGAGGCCTAGTGGAAGGAGGGACCGCAGACAGGCTTCGAAGGCCTAACATAATAAAATTGGACAGGCTGTAGGCACTTTATAATTGGTTCCACGAGTACACGGGCAGCAGTAGACAGGTCAGTGGAGGCCTAGTGGAAGGAGGGACCGCAGACAGGCTTCGAAGGCCTAACATAATAAATTGGGCTGGCTGTAGGCAATTTAAAATTGGTTCCAGGGGTACACGGGCAGCAGTGCTCTGGTCAGCGGAGGCCGATTGTAATGAGTGTCTGCCAGTTAGCAGTCCAAAACAATAAATAAATGTGAATGTCTCGCATTAAAACAAAACGAAAACACTAAAGGGTGCAATCATTAGGTACAGGGGTGGGATCCTCTGCGTAGTTTCAGACCTACTAATTTAGCGCAAAGTATTTACTGTGGTAAATAGAGGACACTGCCCCTGACTATGTTAAGTACCATCATACATGTCAACACAATGGTATTGTCAGTTGCAGGAATGGAAGGATGTCAGCGCATAGACTAAACATTGGTGGAAGTGTGAGAGATAACTGTGGAAGTGGTAGAGCAATGTTTGACCTGGGGGTGGGTGAACTCTCTTGTGGCCGGCGGTACAGGCCCAGGGCCCCTCATGTTACAACAGTGTGTCTGACGTTGGGTGTGCACCACCACCGCCAGAGACACATTATTGTACTATGAGGGACCCAGTGGCAGTGCCGTCAACCAAAAGCGGGCACACCCACCTCTTCAGACAAACAGCACTCTCACGGGTGCTTGCGCCAAGGCGTGATACCACGGCCCCGTGTGGGGAGTTTGGCCATTTAGAGACGTCTAAACATGTCGTATGCTGGACAATCAGCTGCAGCAAATTAGACATTAGAAAAGTAATTCACAGTAGTCCACAGGCAAGAGCTTTTCATAGGAAAGCTAGGTGTCGGCCGGGCAAGGTGGGGCAAAAGAATTCGAAATCCAGTTGTGGTTCATTTTAATGAATGTTAGATCATCAACATTTTGGGTAGCCAGACGAGTCCTTTTTTCGGTAAATATTGAACCTGCAGCACTGAATACTCTTTCTGATAGGACACTAGCTGCCGTGCAAGCAAGCTCCTGCAATGCATATTCTGCCAATTCTGGCCAGGTGTCTAATTTTGATGCCCAGTAATCAAATGGGAATGACGGTTGAGGGAGAACATCGATAAGGGATGAAAAATAGTTTGTAACCATACTGGACAAATATTGTCTCCTGTCATTTTCAATTGATGCAGCAGTACCTGTCCTGTCTGCGGTCAAAGCAAAATCACTCCACAACCTGGTCAGAAAACCCCTCTGTCCAACGCCACTTCTGATGTGTGCACCCCTAACACTCCTGGTCTGCTGCCCACTGGAGCTCGTGTGAGAACGATCACGTGCGCTGTGTGCTGGGAATGCCTGAAGCAAACAGTCAACAAGAGTTGATTGTTTGGTTGCTAATATTAGTTCCAAGTTCTCATGTGGCATAATATTTTGCAATTTGCCTTTATAGCGAGGATCAAGGAGGCAGGCCAACCAGTAATCGTCATCGTTCATCATTTTAGTAATGCGTGTGTCCCTTTTGAGGATACGTAAGGCATAATCCGCCATGTGGGCCAAAGTTCCAGTTGTCAAATCTGCGGTTGTGATTGGTTGAGGGGCAGTTTCAGGCAAATCTACGTCACTTGTGTCCCTCAAAAAACCAGAACCCGGCCTTGCCACGCAACCAATTTCCAGTGCCCCCGGGAAAGCTTCCTCATTAAAAATATACTCATCACCATCATCCTCCTCGTCCTCCACCTCCTCTTCGCCCGCTACCTCGTCCTGTACACTGCCCTGACCAGACAATGGCTGACTGTCATCAAGGCTTTCCTCAACCCTCTGGTGCAGACTCCTGATCCTTTATGTGCGTCAAACTTTGCATCAGCAGACACATTAGGGGGATGCTCATGCTTAATATGGCGTTGTCTGCACTAACCAGCCATGTGCATTCCTCAAAACACTGAAGGACTTGACACATGTCTTGTATCTTCGACCACTGCACACCTGACAACTCCATGTCTGCCATCCTACTGCCTGCCCGTGTATGTGTATCCTCCCACAAAAACATAACAGCCCGCCTCTGTTGGCACAGTCTCTGAAGCATGTGCAGTGTTGAGTTCCACCTTGTTGCAACGTCTATGATTAGGCGATGCTGGGGAAGGTTCAAAGACCGCTGATAGGTCTGCATACGGCTGGAGTGTACAGGCGAACGGCGGATATGTGAGCAAAGTCCACGCACTTTGAGGAGCAGGTCGGAGAACCCAGGATAAGTTTTCAATAAGCACTGCACCACCAGGTTTAAGGTGTGAGCCAGGCAAGGAATGTGTTTCAGTTGGGAAAGGGAGATGGCAGCCATGAAATTCCTTCCGTTATCACTCACTACCTTGCCTGCCTCAAGATCTACTGTGCCCAGCCACGACTGCGTTTCTTGCTGCAAGACCTTGGACAGAACTTCCGCTGTGTGTCTGTTGTCGCCCAAACACTTCATAGCCAATACAGCCTGCTGATGCTTGCCAGTAGCTGGCCCATAATGGGACAACTGGTGTGCAACAGTGTCAGCTGCCGATGGAGTGGTTGGCCGACTGCGGTCTGTGGAAGAGCTCTCGCTTCTGCAGGAGGACGAGGAGGAGGAGGGGGTGCGAACGCCTACAGCCAACTGTTTCCTAGACCGTGGGCTAGGCACAACTGTCCCGAAATTGATGTCCCCTGTGGACTCTGCATCCACCACATTCACCCAGTGTGCTGTGATGGACACGTAACGTTCCTGGCCATACTTACTGGTCCATGCATCTGTAGTCAGGTGCACCTTTGTACTCACAGATTGCCTGAGTGCATGTACGATGCGCTGTTTAACATGCTGGTGCAGGGCTGGGATGGCTTTTCTGGAAAAAAAGTGTCGACTGGGTAGCTCGTAGCGTGGTTCAGCGTACTCCATCAGGGCTTTGAAATCTTCGCTTTCAATTAACCGGTAGGGCATCATCTCTAACGAGATTAGTCTCTTCCTAGCATCGGATCCCTTTTCAGGGATTGCAGACTGAGCTTTAACCGGATGGCCACGCTGTCCTCCAACAGGTTTTGGCTTTGCCATGCGTTTTTGGCCAGATACGGGCCCGGCAGATGGAACCTGTTGCGATGTTGATGCCTGCTGCGGCCCCTCCTCCACCTCCGCTTCAGTACTACTGCCGCCTGCACCCTGTTCCCCCAATGGCTGCCAATCGGGGTCAACAACTGGGTCATCTATTACCTCCTCTTCTAGCTCGTGTGCAACTTCGTCTGTGTCACCGTGTCGGTCGGTGGTATAGCGTTCGTGACGGGGCAACATAGTCTCATCAGGGTCTGATTGTGGAGCAGTACCCTGAGAGGGCAATTTTGTGGTCTGAGTCAAAGGACCAGCATAGTAGTCTGGCTGTGGCTGTGCATCAGTGCACTCCATGTCAGAATCTACTTTTAATGGGCATGGCCTGTTAACTGTTTCACTTTCTAAGCCAGGGACGGTATGTGTAAAGAGCTCCATGGAGTAACCTGTTGTGTCGCCTGCTGCATCCTTCTCTCTTGTTGTTGTTTTTGCTGAAGAGGACAAGGAAGCGACTTGTCCCTGACCGTGAACATCCACAAACGACGCGCTGCTTTTACATTTACCAGTTTCAGAAGAGGAGGCAAAAGAGCTAGAGGCTGAGCCTGCAAGGTAAGCCAAAACTTGCTGTTGCTGCTCCGGCTTTAAAAGCGGTTTTCCTACTCCCAGAAAAGGGAGCGTTAGAGGCCTTGTGTAGCCAGACGACGAACCTGGCTCCACAGCTCCAGACTTAGGTTGAATATTTTATTTCCCACGACCACCTGATGCTCCACTACCACTACCATCATTACCAGCTGACAATGAACGCCCACGGCCACGACCTCTTGCACCAGACTTCCTCATTGTTTTAAAAACTTAACCAAAGTAACTTTATTTGTTGCTGTCAAACAACTTACACGGTGAGCTATAACTTCAGTATGATTTCAATATCCCTTTACAGGTTGGTGAGACCACAAGGAAAATCAGGCACAATGTTACACACTCTGTTTTCTGTGGCACCAAATCACAGAGATGCCACACACGCAGGACTGTCACTCAAGCACAAATGTCAATATTAATCTCCCACTGATTTTTTTTTTTTTTCAGTGAGACTTTAGAAACAAAATAAAATAAAATGATTTTTTCAGGAAGAATTTAGAAACCAAATAAAATAAAATGATTTTTTCAGGGAGAATTTAGAAACCAAATAAAAAAAAACAAATAGGCTTTCTATGGCCCACTGAGTGAGAGATGGCACACACAGGAGTCAGGAGTGGCACACAAGCCCAGAGGCCAATATTTTTCTCCCACTGATTGATTTATTGATTTTTTTCAGGTAGAATTTAGAACCCAAATCAAGCAAAAAAACAAATAGGCTTTCTATGGCCCACTGAGTGAGAGATGGCACACACAGGAGTCAGGAGTGGCACACAAGCCCAGAGGCCAATATTTTTCTCCCACTGATTGATTTATTGATTTTTTCAGGTAGAATTTAGAACCCAAATCAAGCAAAAAAATAAATAGGCTTTCTATGGCCCATAATTTGAGAGAGAGAGAGAGAGAGATGGCACACCCAGGAGTCAAGACTGGCACACAAGCAGAAAGGGCAATATTTATCTCCCAGTTTTTTTTTTTTGTTTTTTTTCAGGGAGACTTTAGAAACAAAATAAAATAAAAAGTTTTTTTCAGGAAGAATTTAGAAACCAAATAAAATAAAATGATTTTTTCAGGGAGAATTTAGAAACCAAATACAAAAAAAATAGGCTTTCTATGGCCCACTGAGTGAGAGATGGCACGCACAGGAGTCAGGAGTGGCACACAAGCCCAGAGGCCAATATTTTTCTCCCACTGATTGATTTATTGATTTTTTCAGATAGAATTTAGAACCCAAATCAAGCAAAAAAATAAATAGGCTTTCTATGGCCCACAAGTTGAGAGAGAGAGAGAGAGAGAAAGATGGCACACCCAGGAGTCAAGACTGGCACACAAGCAGAAAGGGCAATATTAATCTCCCACTGTTTTTTTTTTTTTTTCAGGGAGACTTTAGAAACAAAATAAAATAAAATGATTTTTTCAGGAAGAATTTAGAAACAAAATAAAATAAACTGATTTTTTCAGGAAGAATTTAGAAACCAAAAAAATAAAATGATTTTTTCAGGGAGAATTTAGAAACCAAATAAAAAAAAATAAATAGGCTTTCTATGGCCTAGTGAGTGAGAGATGGCACACACAGGAGTCAGGAGTGGCACACAAGCCCAGAGCCCAATATTTATCTCCCACTGATTGATTTATTGATTTTTTCAGGTAGAATTTAGAACCCAAATCAAGCAAAAAAATAAATATGCTTTCTATGGCCCACTGAGTGAGAGATGGCACACACAGGAGTCAGGAGTGGCACACAAGCCCAGAGGCCAATATTTTTCTCCCACTGATTGATGTAGTGATTTTTTCAGGTAGATTTTAGAACCCAAATCAAGCAAAAAAAAATAGGCTTTCTATGGCCCACTGAGTGAGAGATGGCACACACAGGAGTCAGGAGTGGCACACAAGCCCAGATGCCAATATTTATCTCACACTGATTGATTTATTGATTTTTTCAGGTAGAATTTAGAACCCAATTCAAGCAAAAAAATAAATAGGCTTTCTATGGCCCACTATTTGAGAGAGAGAGAGAGATGGCACACCCAGGAGTCAAGACTGGCACACAAGCAGAAAGGGCAATATTAATCTCCCACTCTTTTTTTTTTTTTTTTTTCAGGGAGACTTTAGAAACAAAATAAAATAAAAAGATTTTTTTCAGGAAGAAGTTAGAAACCAAATAAAATAAAATGATTTTTTTCAGGGAGAATTTAGAAACCAAACAATAAAAAAAAAAAATTGGCTTTCTATGGCCCACTGAGTGAGAGATGGCACACACAGGAGTCAGGAGTGGCACACAAGCCCAGAGGCCAATATTTTTCTCCCACTGATTGATGCAGTGATTTTTTCAGGTAGATTTTAGAACCCAAATCAAGCAAAAAAATAAATAGGCTTTCTATGGCCCACTGACTGAGAGATGGCACACACAGGAGTCAGAAGTGGCACACAAGCCCAGAGGCCAATATTTTTCTCCCACTGATTGATGTAGTGATTTTTTCAGGTAGATTTTAGAACCCAAATCAAGCAAAAAAATAAATAGGCTTTCTATGGCCCACTGAGTGAGAGATGGCACACACAGGAGTCAGGAGTGGCACACAAGCCCAGAGGCCAATATTTATCTCCCACTGATTGATGTAGTGATTTTTTCAGGTAGATTTTAGAACCCAAATCAAGCAAAAAAATAAATGGGCTTTCTATGGCCCACTGAGTGAGAGATGGCACACACAGGAGTCAGGAGTGGCACACAAGCCCAGAGGCCAATATTTATCTCCCACTGATTGATTTAGTGATTTTTTCAGGTAGAATTTAGAACCCAAATCAAGCAAAAAAATAAATAGGCTTTCTATGGCCCACTGAGTGAGAGATGGCACACACAGGGATGACACTCTAGCAGAAATGCCAATCTTAATCTCCCACAAAAAAAAAAAAAAACAGGGACTGTCCTACAATTACTATCTCCCTGCAGTAATCTCAGCCAGGTATGGCAGGCAGCAATAAGGAGTGGACTGATGCACAAATTAAATAAAAAGTGTGGACAAACAAAAAAGATAGCTGTGCAGAAAGGAAGGAACAAGAGGATTTGTGCTTTGAAAAAAGCAGTTGGTTTGCACAGCGGCGTGCACACAGCAATGCAGCTATCATGGAGCCTTCTAGGGCAGCCCAATGAGCTACAGCGCTGAGAAAAAAAAAATGTAGCTTCCACTGCCCCTGCACACCGAAGGTGGTGTTGGACAGTGGAAATCGCTACAGCACAAGCGGTTTGGTGGTTAATGGACCCTGCCTAACGCTATCCCTGCTTCTGACGAAGCGGCAGCAACCTCTCCCTAAGCTCAGATCAGCAGCAGTAAGATGGCGGTCAGCGTGAACGCCCCTTTATAGCCCCTGTGACGCCGCAGACAGCAAGCCAATCACTGCAATGCCCTTCTCTAAGATGGTGGGGACCAGGACCTATGTCATCACGCTTCCCACACTCTGCGTTCACCTTCATTGGCTGAGAAATGGTGCTTTTCGCGTCATTGAAACGCGACTTTGGCGCGAAAGTCGCGTACCGCATGGCCAACCCCGCACAGGGTTCGGATCGGGTTTCATGAAACCCGACTTTGCCAAAAGTCGGCGACTTTTGAAAATGAACGACCCGTTTCGCTCAACCCTATTCACGGGTCCATGTGGAAGTAGACTGTGATGGATCTTGCAGCGGTGATTCAGAGGAACTCCAGTATGAGGAGGAGTCAATGTGTACAGACTGGATTACTGCAATTCTTGGAGTTGGCAGAACACGTACAGTGCCACTCTCAAGATCTGTCCCTGGCTCCACACACTTACCCAATGGGAAATGAGGGAAAGGTATTGTCCCTGTCCATGGTGACTGGTCCACGCATCGGTGGTCAGGTGGACCTTTCTACTGACGGCATTTAGTAGCGCATGTTTAATTTTTCCCTCCACATGCTTTTGCAGGGCAGGGACAGCTTGCCTGCTGAAATTAAAATGGCTGGGCACGTTGTATTGTGGGACTGCCAGTGCCATGAAGTTACGGAAGGTGTCAGGCTCCACCAGGCTGAATGATAGCATTTCAAGGGACAGTAGTTTTGCAATGCCAGCATTCAGAGCCTGTGCTCGGCGGTGGTTTGCCAAGTATGGCTGCCTTTAATCCCATGCCTGTGCTACCGATGGCTGTAGACTGGCCTGGGAGTGTGAGGATGACTGGGAATATGGTGCTGTCCAACAGCACAGTATGCATCACAAAGTGGCACCTGAGTCTCATCATCAGATGTGTACTGAGTTGTGCTGACCGAAGGCACTGGCCCACCTGCCTCTTCAGATTCAGAGAGACAAAGCAGTTGCACATCACTGCATACTGCCTCTTCTTCAGCTTCTCGAATGATGCTTGGCTGGCCCCCTCTTTCCAAGCCAAGAGATTCAGAGAAGAGAAGTAGAGATGGCTCCTGTCCTGGGCTCTCTGACTGCCTAGGCAATTTGGCATGTGGTGAAGAGACAGATGGGTGCTCTTCAGTGCTCTGTGCCTGAGAGGATGTGTCACTAATTGAAGTTGATGTATTAGCTGCCATCCATCCGACAATGGCTTTAATTTGTTCGTCCCTCAGCAGTGGGGCATGGCGATCTCCTACAAAGCTGCGCATGAAGGAGTGTTCCAAGATAAAACTGGGGGATGATGAGTCACCGGTGCCCGCAGCAGGCATAGAATCCCCACGTCCTCTCACTGCAGAAACTCCACGCCCACGACCACGTGCCTTACTCCCTGCCTTCTTCATCTTGGTAGACTGATAAAGATAGGCAGAAAAGTACTAAGGGCTTAGTGTGCTTATTCCTGAACAGCTGCTAACAGGTATAAGAAACACTAATTTTATAAAGTGTGGACTAGACTTTAATATGAACTAATGTGGCGTACACAACTGTAAAGTGGAGCGTTTGGTGAACTTTATTAACTTTTTGTTTTTTCACAAAAAACACTGTTAGGTCTCGAGTTCCCGCTTCTGCACAGGGGGAATCTCGAGCCATCTCCGCTGCTGTCTCCCATTCTTATCCAGCCGCAGTGGAGTCTGCTCAGCAGGGACGTCAGTCCCAGCGTCTTGCTCAGTCTCACACTGTACAGAGAGTTACTGCTGCTTCTTCAGCTTCTGCCATTAAAGCCAGTGCTGGTCAGCTGCGCGCGGACTTCTCTGGGACTAAGTCCTTGTCTACACACACTGAGCATGCCCAGGGCAAGATCTCCCGTTGGAGATCGAAGGTCATGTGCTCAGGCTCTGCAGCACATTCCATTGGTCCTCTTGGCAGGTCTTGGAAGGGCAAAGTTTCTGTGGCCACTTCCTGTGCTGCAACTATATAAACTGCGCATGACCGCACGGTTATGCGCTAGTGTACATTTGCTTACGTGTGTTTGTTGTGAGTGCAAGTCGTCCTTGGATACCCCTTCCCTATTGAATGTCTGTTAGCGGAAGGTGTATGGTTGCTATCTAGTGCCCGACTTATCCTACAGCACTAATCACACGTTACAGCGTCCAGTTGCTGTGACCGCCAGTACGGCACCGTGCACTTCCTCTGTGCTTTCCTTACCCAAGCCTGGGTGGTTAGTGGCGATCGTCAGTGCGGCACCGCATGCACTCTTGTGCCCTAATATTGTTATTCAGCTTCCTTACACACCCAGTTGCAGTGTTGTGAAAGCAAGGGTCTAATCGGACTTCAATCCTAGTTGGGGTTGAGTTCGCTGACTGCTTGCTCGCCTTCTATGTGCGGTACCGCAATCCTGTGATGCAACAGGATCGCTTCCTTCACACTGGGTGAAGTTTAACCCCCGTGTGTATACTTATGAGTACCGCCATATAGTCCGTCATTACTTAGCAGCAGGTTCCATCTCTGCACGGTGGACCCCGGGCTGCGAACGCACCATACACTATATGTCTTATTATTTGGTGCGTTCCGCTAGCCCTAACAAACACTGGATGTGCCCAAAGATGTAAAACCGATAGTATCACAAACTTTTTGTAGCGATTACAATGCAGGAAGGTAACCTTCAATGCAATAGATGAGGCTCCAAAAAATAGGCTAATACTAATCTGGCTGGGGCTGCAGGGCACAAGGCTGCAGAAAGTCTCCTCTATGTGCTCCTCTATAGTGTTTTTCCGCAATCTAGCAGGATACGGGTGGAAACCCACTAATAGGATAAATCAGAAAAAATGTGCAGCAGGCAGCACTAATTGAAAACAGGACAATGGAACAGTATGAAGCAGTGACGCACGTTTAGCTGACTACAACCAGCTGTGGCTGCAGAACAGACTACAGCGTGAGCTGCACTCACACAGAGACCTTGCAAGCAGCCATGAACAGTGCTGCAAGGCCAAAAAAAGCTCCTCTATGTACTCGTATATAGTGTTTTTCCACAATCTAGAAGGATACAGATGGAAACCCACTAATAGGATAAATCAGAAAAAATGTGCAGCAGGCAGCACTAATTATAAAAAGGACAATGGAATAGTATGAGGCAGTGACGCACGCTGAGCTGACTACAACCAGCTGTGGCTGTAGAACAGGCTACAGCGTGAGCTGCACTCACACAGAGACGTTGCAGACAGCCGTGAACAGCACTGCAAGGCAAAAACAAGGTTCTCACACAGCGGTTGCTAAATTAGCCTGGGTAAAGCACAATGAATCAAATCGCTATCTCAAACTATTCCTCAGTCAGAACAGCAGCATCCTGTTCCTAACTGAATTCACAGCAAAGTGAACCCAAAATGGCGGCGGCGGTTTTTATAGTGCATCATAGATATAATGATGGCGTGCACTCAGTCAGAATCTGCGAGGTGCTGGTGTAATGGATCAGAAGACCCTGGATACTAATAAATATGTGTACACCGCACACTCTAATGACAACGTGTGATTTACGCTTATTTTGTGACTAATAAATATTTAAGCGTAAATCACACGTTGTCATTAGAGTGTGCGGTGTACACATATTTATAGTGCATCATGACATAATTTCAGCAGCCAATCACAGCCATGCCCTTACTTACATGCCTAACATGCATAACAGGATGTGCCCACACTTCTTAGGATTCCTCATTGGCTGAATTAAATCAAACTGGCTCATTGAACTATGGGAACTTCCAATTCCGGTATTCGATATTGCAAAAGTATCGGAACTCAGTATCGGAATTCCGATACCGCGAATATCGTCCGATACCGATATTTGCAGTATCGGAATGCTCAACACTATTAGAGAGATTATGTAATTGATCCACACTGGGCAAGTTGCAAAACCTGATGTGGAGAAAAACAGAGGGCAGTGGACACAGAAGGAAACGAAGGAGTCTGGAATACCCAGGACAAGTGTGTAACAGAAGAGCTGGAAGAGTGATGACAGATGTAGTATGGATGGTACAACGATGACCAGAATAGTTGAGTTGCATGAGCAGTGGAAAATGTATCAGCATTGAAACAATGATAACTTGAATAACCATAAAAAAGTTGTAGCTTCAGTGGCTAATATAGCAATGCTAGAGCAAGGATCACCAGAATATTAGAGTTGCAGCAGAGGTAGTGAATGATGTAGTGGTGTTTTTGCACTAAGTTGTGGCAGAACGCTAACGACCTGAATATTCTGGTAGTGTCCCGTGGCCTGGGCTAAGTTTAAATGACCCAAGCTTCAGGCTTTCAAAATTGCAGAGCGGTTTAAAAAAATGTACCATGTATATTCTTCTGGTGTTTTCTACGAGGAAGATGCTCAATACTTTACAAAAGAACCTAAAAATATACAAAACCAAAGAAATGAGTCAGAATACATGTAGGTATAAATGTGGTGTGTTTGTACACATTTCCACTGTGGCCATTTAATAGATAAAATCTAAGTAAAAAACATAATGGGCAAATAGTCATTAGAAAATTAAATAAGTAAATTAAAATAGTAAACGTAAATATCATAGGGTCTCAGCGCACAGGCTGCCAAAAATTAGGAGGAACTGCAATATACCCTGGAATATGCGTATAGGAGCACATCAGAAAACATTTTTTCCCATTTTTAAGGACTGGGACTCCTTGACTGGTAAAATCTATGGAATAAGTGCAACTTCTGAAAAACATTTACCCCAGGGGTATACATATATATGTAAGAGAATTGTAAAGGTAGGGTTCATACATATAATGTAAACATTTTGAAGGAGGGCATCATATACACCCTGGAAAAATTAAGCGAGAGTCGTTTGACGACCCTTCATAGATTATAAATGAGGGCAGCCTGACAACCCTTTAAAAATTATGAGTAAGAGCCATCTGTTTACCCCCTAAAAATTATGAGTAAGGGCCACCTGATGACTATCTAAAAATTATGAGCAAGGGCTGCCTGATTGGCCTCTAAACATTATGTGTGACCATCTAAAAATTATAAAGTAAGGGTCACATGATGGCCCTCTAAATATTTGCAGCGAGGGCCGCATGATGTCCCGGTTGACATGTGAAAGAGGAGGACATGAAAAAGAAGTCATGAACCATATACCTCTTTTGAGTTGGAAGGGGTGCAGGGGAATTCTCCAGAAAAAAATGAAGATTTGTATTGGTTTCATGTTTGTCTGCTTTCATCTGGTGGGGTTGAGAAGTCTGGGTTCAAGGCCTTGGCTTCTGTGTGCACCATCATCACTTCCCCAGCCCTTACAGCATGCCTTGTGCATTTTATATTTGGTATATAATATATGCCAGCAAAAATTTTTATATTAATAGTGAAAAGAAAATGTGTAGCCCTGAAAAGTTCTTTTGTTTTTAGGTTGAAGCAGCAGTATACGTATAAAAGGACTGTAAGGCAATACTGTAAACCAAGCCTATATGCCGCTAATCCAAAAACTATCCCTTCTCCACCAGCTATCCCTACACTGAATGCAAGTAACAGTGCTTTTACTAGAGAAAAGACAGTATGTAGCCCTATAAGGTCTTTCGATTTAGTGCTGAAGCAGTGGTGTAGAAGTGCTGCAATAGTATTTAAACACTACCCATATGCCTGCTCTAATCTAAACTCTCCCTCCTAGATCAACTCTCTCTGAACTGCATCCAGCAGAGAATGTGCCGAGCATTGCATGACTGAGTCTTTTATAAGGCCTGATGACAATCACAGTACTGTCAGTAGCAAACCCTGCATGTTTATTGGCTGTCTAATTTGCAGGGCAGTAACTCAAACATGGAGCTTAAGCACCTGTGATGCTCAATTAAGTAACAAGCATACTTGTGCACCCTGATGCTCTATCGAGTGTCGAGCAGTGGAGAGCAGGCTCGCTCATCACTGGTACTCAGGCTTTAAAGTTAAAGGGAACCTTCCCCCCAAAAAAAATTGAAGGTGAGCTAAGCCCACCAGCATCACGGGCTTATCTACAGCATTCTGTCAAACTGTAGATAAGCCCCTGATGTATCCTGAAAGATGAGCAAAAGAGGTTAGATGATACTCATCCAGGGGCGGTCCCGCTGCGGTCCGGTCCGATGGGCATCTTAGGCCGGTCCGGGACCTCCCATCTTGTTACGATGACGTCCTCTTCTTGTATTCACGCTGTGGCTCCAGTGCAGGCATACTTTGTCTGCCCTGTTGAGGGCAGAGCAAAGTACTGCAGTGAGCAGGCACCGGGCCTCTCTGACCTTTCCCGGTACCTGTGCACTGCAGTACTTTGCTCTGCCCTCAACAGGGCAGACAAAGTACGCGTGCGCCGGAGCCACAGCATGAATACACGAAGAGGATGTCATCGTAAGATGATGGGAGGCCCCAGACCGCAGCACCCATCGTACCGGGACTGCCCCTAGGTGAGTATAATCTTACCTCTTTTTCTCCTCTTTCAGGATACATCGGAGGCTTATCTACAGCATTACAGAATGCTGTAGATAAGCCCCTGAAGCTGGTGGGCACCTTCGATTTTGGGGGTGACAGGTTCCCTTTAAAGCAAGGATGAGATAGTGAAGATGTGTGATCACCACATTTTTTTCAGGTGGGTTAACTCCAAAAGTGCAATGTTAACACTCAAAGGAATGAACATATGCATTGAAATGTAAAAATGACTTATTTATATGTTTATGCTTTTGAGTGTCTCTTAACGACATCAAGTTTACAAAGACGCCAGGTGGTTAAAATAAGTGAACTGTACATTCTTCAGGCAATTTCCACTCTGAAGATGCTCTATACTTTACAAAACAAGTCAATAGAAAGGCTCAAAATGCACTTGAAACAAGCCTACGCTAACACTTTCTTCACTGTAAGGCCTCATTCAGACATCTATTTTTTTCACGTATGAGAAAATCAGAGTATTATTTGAGTGTCATCCAGACAAGCTTCCGATACTTTCTGCAGACCAAAATCTGACACATAAGCACCCCACAGATTATCACAGGTCCAAGTGCTATCCATAAAAAAACACTGATAGCACTCGTATGCAAAAAACGAGCATCTGAATAAGGTCTTAGAATGGAGTTTATCAGCTTCCAAAGTGCCAACAGTAAATAAATGTAAGTGTTTGCTGGGCGTTGTGCAGGGCCAACATTTGATTATGATCACCAGTCAAGCTGTGCACAGGACCCTCAAAAACCTCCAATCACCAGGATTCCGGGGTGGAAAATGTTGCAAGTGGAGGTAAATGCACAGATTGAGATCTCGGCTTGTCATTGAGCAAAGATTTAAATCTGCTCATACGCTGCCACTTTCATCATTTTTCTGAAGTCCGCTGCACGAGCAATATGCTCAAGCGCCTCCTGCAGTTGGGACAACACTGGCACAAAATTTAAAACAGGAGGAAGATAAAGACACCAGAGGTAGCAAAGGTGCTGTGGCAGAGCTGAAGACTTTACCCACAGTCCAGCCCGAAAGTCCTGCCCAATGCTTGAAAAGCTTAGTAAGCTCAAACTTCAAATGATAGGTAACCAATACCCAGGCTGCGGATTTCTTCATTGAAGGTATCTACTGAATCACGATAACATCACCATTCTTGTCATACTTATATTTTGAAAAAAGGCTTCCCCAGGCTCGTGTCCACTGGTTGGGAATCGGTCCTTTTGTCTGCCGATATTCACACTTTGAGGTCAACTCTGACACATGGTAAGGTTTCTAATATTAAACAGTGTGGGACAGTCCCAATCAGAGTCATCTTGTCAACGGTGGGATGGCTTTTATGCTATTTTTGATCAAAAGCAGTGTTACTAAGAACCCTGTGTTATTTAAATGCACCTTTGCTTTTTACTTATTTAGTTGCAGCAGGGTTTTTGCCTCTTATAGGTTTTGTATGTTTTATTGCCAATGTGAACATGCGTTTATGTGCTGCATGTATACCAACTCAAACCAAGCTCAATTTTTGTGTTTTTTTCTTTTATTTTAACATGCATAATCCTGATGACAGCTTATTTTTTATTAAGCAGAGTGATTAATGAGGTAACAAAATAAAAAAACGCAGGTAATATTTGTGTCAATCACCTAAATTAAATGAATGTATAGATCTACAATTAAAATTAACTTCGACAAAAGTGTGAGATGTAGAATGTGTTTCTAACATTCTTACATTACATACTTACTTTTATCTGACACAGAGGAGCTTAGGAAACATTTCACAATAATTTGGCCATACAAACCCATGAAAAGAAAGGAAGGTAAAGAAAATTGTAAAGTCTTCCTTGCTTCTTCCATCAGACAAATGTTGAAGTCAGTGGCATTTTGACATGCTAATCTGAGTCTTCCAGTACAAACAGGATGATTCTGTATAAAAGGGAGTCACGGAAAGAAGAGAAATGACAAATGCACTACACGTCTGTGATTCCGAATCTTCTTAAACTATCCTTTTACTCCAACTGGAAAATAAATAAATTCTTGAAAGGTTTAACAACCACAGAACTTTTGCAAAAACAGCCAAGTTATTTCAGAAATATAAGAAACTGTCAGATTTAACAGTAACCTGTTTTAAGACACTTTATTGAAGAACTATTTAATAAAAGTTGTCTGAGGGATTTTTCCCTTATTAAACTTTTTTCTTTATTCCTCTAGTTGTGAAGTGGTTGACATGTTATGTTGACATCTGGGAAATAAAATACATTTTGCTATATTTGTTATTCAGAAATATAATAAAACTTCCACATAAACTTTTGCTAAATATTTTAGAGTACTTTTTCTTCTAAAGGTAGGCACGGTACTAAATAAAGAATGGGCCTCTGACTTGGGGGCTCAGATGGCTAAAGCTAGAAAAATCAGTGCCCAATTCCCCCCTCCCACTATTCCCTGGGTGATGCACTTATTGGGATGCCCAAATGTCCAATGGGATTAAAGGGGAAGGGTCCTCCAGCCACACCTACCGGGGTTAAATTCAGGTGCCCAGGGTCAGAGACTTCCTTTCTCTTCTGGCTTACCCCTGGAAGATTTTGTGCCCTGAGGACCCTGGGACCCACTGCAGCCATGTCTGAGGCCCTGATAGAAGCCCAGCAGTGGAGAGCAGCACAGGAAGGTGTGCACTGGCTTCAAGCCCTTATTATCGGTTTTGGCGTTCACCTCCCTTTGCCCTCTCATGACCCACTGTTTGCGCCTTTGTCCATGCCTAAGATGTCGCCTTCCTCCCCTGGGGCACCTTCCACTCCCCCTGATCTTACCCTTGGCCTTGCTGCCCAGATTCCCTCCCCTGAAATGGCCTCACCTACGTTTGGATCCCTTGCGTCCCTATACCCCCACACCTCCTCCACGGTGATCCCACGCGCTGGCCCACCTGATTCTTTATCCGGTATTGAAATCCTGTACTCTTCAACTGTGCAGCCCGCCGACCCCCATCTTCAGACGGTGCTCCAGACGCTGTTCCTCTCATGATGGGGGCAAACGGTCCACATGGTGCCCCCACCCAGCAGAGCGGCTCTAGGTTGTCAGCGAAGCTGCATTCTCAGCTCCACATCCACGCAGCTCCCGGGTGAAGGCCAGGACGCACTGGGCCTGGGCTCCTGCTTTCTCCTTCTTGCGTGTCACGGCCAGGCTCTGCCCACTTCATCCCATCACTTCCGTTCTCCTCCAAACTGCTTCTGGGTCAGCCCAGGCCCGGTGTTTAATGTTCCTCCTGCAGGTGTAGCCACACTGCCTGCACGGGGGGACATGGAGAATGGGCTGAGATCCCTCAACACAGCTGCAGAGTGTGCTGATCGGTCCAACCCGACCAATCAGCTCGCCCTCCAGCTACAGAAAGCATGGAGTTCTAATACAAGTGTAATTGCACCAAGCACTATTGATGCACCCACAACACCCCCTATAACTTCCCAAATAGCTAAATGATGTACATTAACCCCCGCCTGTTATGATCTGGTGGTTTAGGAGCAACATGGGACGAGCTCTGAAGGAAGTGGTACCTGTACTGACCGCAGTCCCTAAGCTCAACACAACACTAGAAGTAGCCGTGGGATGCTCCTGACACTCCCTAGGCACCTCGTCACAGCCTGAGAACTAACTACCCCTAAAGATAGAAACAGGAAAACTATCTTGCCTCAGAAAAAATCCCCAAAGGATAGATAGCCGCCCACAAGTAATGACTGTGAGTGGAGAGGGAAAAGACATACACAGAATGAAACCAGGATGAGCACAGGAGGCCAGTCTAGCTAGATAGATAGGACAGGATGGAATACTGTGTGGTCAGTATAAAACACTACAAAAAATCCACACAGAGTTTACAAAAATCTCCACACCTGACTAAAGGTGTGGAGGGTAAATCTTCTTCCCAGAGCTTCCAGCTACACAGAATTAATTCATACTGACAAGCTGGACAAACATAGAAAGCACAGAACGGATAAGTCCATAACCTGTGGACAGAAAAGAGCAAGCAAGGACTTAGCTTTGCTGAACTGGTCAGGATAACAGGGAAATCCAAAGAGATGTGAATCCAACCAGGAACCATTGACAAGTGGCACTGGCTGAAGAGAGAGCCAGGCATAAATAGCCGAGCAGAAAGACAATCAGTGGAAGCAGCTGCAGACTGCTAAATCCAAGGAGCAGCCATACCACTTAAAACCACCGGAGGGAGCCCAAGAGCAGAACTCACAACAGTACCCCCCCTTGAGGAGGGGTCACCGAACCCTCACCAGAGCCCCCAGGCCGATCAGGATGAGCCAAGTGAAAAGCACGAACCAAATCGGCGGCATGGACATCGGAAGCAACAACCCAAGAATTTTCCTCCTGGCCATAACCCTTCCACTTGACAAGATACTGAAGCCTCCACCTCAAAAAACGAGAATCCAAAATTTTCTCAACCTCATATTCCAACTCTCCCTCAACTAACACCGGGGCAGGAGGATCAACCGAGGGAACAACAGGCACCACATATCTCCGCAACAAAGATCTATGGAAAACATTATGAATGGCAAAAGAGGCTGGAAGAGCCAAACGAAAAGACACCGGATTGATAATTTCAGAAATCTTATAAGGACCAATAAACCGAGGCTTAAACTTAGGAGAAGAAACCTTCATAGGAACATGACGAGAAGACAACCAAACCAAATCCCCCACACGAAGCCGGGGACCAACACACCGCCGGCGATTAGCAAAACGTTGAGCCTTTTCCTGAGACAACGTCAAATTGTCCACCACAAGAGTCCAAATCTGCTGCAGCCTGTCCACCACATCATCCACACCAGGACAATCAGAAGGCTCAACCTGCCCCGAAGAAAAACGAGGATGAAAACCAAAATTACAAAAGAAAGGTGAAACCAAAGTAGCCGAACTATCCCGATTATTAAGGGCAAACTCGGCCAATGGCAAGAAAGCCACCCAATCATCCTGATCAGCAGACACAAAGCATCTCAAATAGATTTCCAAGGTCTGATTAGTTTGCTCAGTTTGGCTATTAGTCTGAGGATGAAACGCCGAAGAAAAAGACAAATCAATGCCCATCCTAGCACAAAAGGCCCGCCAAAACCTAGAGAAAAACTGAGAACCACTGTCAGACACAATATTCTCCGGAATGCCATGCAAACGAACCACATGCTGAAAAAATAATGGAACCAAATCTGAGGAGGAAGGCAACTTAGGCAAAGGTACCAGATGGACCATTTTAGAGAACCGGTCACAAACAACCCAGATAACAGACATCTTCTGGGAAACAGGAAGATCTGAAATAAAATCCATGGAAATATGCATCCAGGGCCTCTCAGGGACCGGCAAAGGCAAAAGCAACCCACTAGCGCGGGAACAGCAAGGCTTGGCCCGGGGGCAAGTCCCACAGGACTGCACAAAAGCACGCACATCGCACGACAAGGAAGGCCACCAAAAGGACCTAGCAACCAAATCTCTGGTACCAAAAATCCCAGGATGACCAGCCAACACTGAACAATGATCCTCAGAAATCACCTTATTTGTCCATCCATCAGGAACAAACAGCTTCCCCACTGGACAGCTGTCAGGCCTATCAGCCTGAAATTCCCGAAGCACCCACCGCAAATCAGGGGAGATGGCGGAAAGAATCACCCTTTCCTTAAGAATGCCAACCAGCTCAAGGACTCCAGGAGAATCAGGCGAAAAACTCCTAGAGAGGGCATCAGCCTTAACATTCTTAGATCCCGGAAGATACGAGACCACAAAATCAAAACAGGAGATAAACAGGGACCATCGAGCCTGTCTAGGATTCAGCTGCTTGGCCAACTCGAGGTAAATCAGATTCTTATGATCAGTCAAGACCACAACGCGGTGCTTAGCTCCCTCAAGCCAATGTCGCCACTCCTCAAACACCCACTTCATAGCCAACAACTCCCGATTGCCGACATCATAATTGCATTCCGCAGGCGAAAACTTTCTGGAAAAAAAAGCACACGGTTTCATCAAAGAACCATCAGAATCCCTCTGAGACAAAACCGCCCCTGCCCCAATCTCAGAAGGGTCAACCTCAACCTGAAAAGGAAGAGAAACATCCGGCTGACGCAACACAGGGGCAGAAGTAAATCGGTGTTTAAGCTCCCGAAAGGCCTCAACAGCCGCAGAGGACCAATTCGTCACATCAGGGCCTTTCTTCGTCAAATCAGTAAGGGGCTTAACCACACTGGAAAAGTTGGCAATGAAACGGCGATAGAAATTAGCAAAGCCCAAAAATTTTTGAAGGCACTTCACAGATGTGGGTTGAATCCAGTCATAAATAGCTTGGACTTTAACAGGATCCATTTCCATAGACGAGGGAGAAAAAATAAAACCCAAAAAAGAGACCTTCTGAACTCCGAATAGGCACTTAGACCCCTTCACAAATAAAGCATTATCACAAAGGATCTGGAACACCATCCTGACCTGCTTCACATGAGACTCCCAATCATCGGAAAAAATCAAAATATCATCTAAATATACAACCATGAATTTATCAAGATAATTGCGGAAAATATCATGCATGAAGGATTGGAACACAGATGGAGCATTAGAGAGCCCGAATGGCATCACAAGGTATTCAAAATGGCCTTCGGGCGTATTAAATGCAGTTTTCCATTCGTCACCCTGTTTAATACGAACAAGATTATATGCCCTTCGGAGGTCAATCTTAGTAAACCCACTAGCCCCCTTAATCTGAGTAAACAAATCAGAAAGCAAAGGCAAGGGGTATTGGAATTTGACCGTGATCTTATTAAGAAGACGATAATCTATACAGGGTCTCAAGGAGCCATCCTTCTTTGCAACAAAAAAGAAACCCGCTCCCAATGGTGACGAAGATGGCCGAATATGCCCCTTCTCCAAAGATTCCTTAACATAGCTCCGCATGGCGGCATGCTCTGGCACAGACAGATTGAAAAGTCAGCCCTTAGGGAACTTACAACCAGGAATCAAGTTAATAGCACAATCACAGTCCCTATGTGGAGGAAGGGAACTGGACTTGGGCTCATCAAATACATCCTGGAAATCCGACAAAAACTCAGGGACCTCAGAAGAGGGGGAAGAGGAAATTGACATCAAAGGAACGTCACTATGTACCCCTTGACAACCCCAACTAGTCACAGACATAGTTTTCCAATTCAGCACCGGATTATGTTCCTTTAACCATGGAAAATCCAGTACAACAACATCATGCAGGTTATGCAACACCAGAAAACCGCAATTTTCCTGATGTGCAGGAGCCATGTACATGGTCATCTGCATCCAGTACTGAGGTTTATCCTTGGCCAATGGTGTAGCATCAATGCCCCTCAAAGGAATAGGGCTCTGCAAAGGCTGCAAGGAAAAACCACAGCGCCTGGCGAATTCTAAGTCCATTAAGTTCAGGGCAGCGCCTGAATCCACAAATGCCATGACAGAAAAGGACGACAATGAGCAAATCAGGGTCACAGATAAAAGAAATTTAGGCTGTACAGTACTAATGGTAACAGACCTAGTGACCCTCCTAGTACGTTTAGGGCAAACAGAAATAACATGAGCAGAATCACCACAGTAAAAACACAGCCTATTCTGACGTCTGAATTCCTGCCGTTCTATTCTAGTCAAAATCCTATCACATTGCATAGGTTCAGGACTCTGCTCAGAGGACACTGCCATATGGTGCATAGCTTTGCGCTCGCGCAGACGCCGATCAATCTGAATGGCTAGAGACATAGATTCGCTCAAACCAGTAGGCGTAGGGAAGCCCACCATAACATCTTTAAGGGCTTCAGAAAGACCTTTTCTGAAAATAGCAGCCAGAGCATCCTCATTCCATTTAGTGAGCACAGACCATTTCCTAAATTTCTGGCAGTATAATTCTGCCGCTTCCTGACCTTGACACAGGGCCAACAGGGTTTTTTCTGCATGATCCACAGAATTAGGTTCGTCATACAATAATCCGAGCGCTTGAAAAAATGCGTCTACATTCAGCAATGCCGGATCCCCTGATTCAAGTGAGAATGCCCAGTCCTGAGGGTCACCACGCAGCAAGGATATGATGATTTTAACTTGCTGAATGGGATCACCAGAAGAACGGGGTTTCAAAGCAAAAAACAATTTGCAGTTATTTTTAAAGTTCAAAAACTTGGATCTGTCCCCAAAAAACAAATCAGGAGTAGGAATTCTAGGCTCCAAAGCCGGAGTCTGGACAACATAATCTTGGATACTCTGTACTCTTGCAGCAAGTTGATCCACACGAGAAAACAAAACCTGAACATCCATGCCAGAGCATAAATCCTGAACCACCCAGAGATCAAGAGAAAAAAAAAGACAGAACAGAGCACAGAAAAAAAAATGGCTCAGAATTTTTTCCTTCTTTTGAGATGCATTTAATTCATTTTTGGCCACTTGTACTGTTATGATCTGGTGGTTTAGGAGCAACATGGGACGAGCTCTGAAGGAAGTGGTACCTGTACTGACCGCAGTCCCTAAGCTCAACACAACACTAGAAGTAGCCGTGGGATGCTCCTGACACTCCCTAGGCACCTCGTCACAGCCTGAGAACTAACTACCCCTAAAGATAGAAACAGGAAAACTATCTTGCCTCAGAGAAAATCCCCAAAGGATAGATAGCCCCCCACAAGTAATGACTGTGAGTGGAGAGGGAAAAGACATACACAGAATGAAACCAGGATGAGCACAGGAGGCCAGTCTAGCTAGATAGATAGGACAGGATGGAATACTGTGCGGTCAGTATAAAACACTACAAAAAATCCACACAGAGGTTACAAAAATCTCCACACCTGACTAAAGGTGTGGAGGGTAAATCTGCTTCCCAGAGCTTCCAGCTACACAGAATTAATTCATACTGACAAGCTGGACAAACAGAAAGCACAGAACGGATAAGTCCACAACCTGTGGACAGAAAAGAGCAGGAAAGGACTTAGCTTTGCTGAACTGGTCAGGATAACAGGGAAATCCAAAGAGATGTGAACCCAACCAGGAACCATTGACAAGTGGCACTGGCTGAAGAGAGAGCCAGGCATAAATAGCCAAGAAGAAAGACAATCAGTGGAAGCAGCTGCAGACTGCTAAATCCAAGGAGCAGCCATACCACTTAAAACCACCGGAGGGGGCCCAAGAGCAGAACTCACAAAAGTGCCACTTACAACCACCGGAGGGAGCCCAAGAGCGGAATTCACAACACCCGCCATCCCAAACACCACCCATAATATTGAATATGGTAATGTTATAACACCCCTCATGTTAAACAGCACAACATTTCCAGTTATGGCCCGTAACTCACCCCTTATTGAGGATTTATATGCCCCCAACACACTCCATAGCTGCAACAGACCCAGGCACAGATGCCGCAGGTACTTCCCATCCTCCTCTGATGATTCCCGATATCATTCTCACTGTCCCTCTAAAAGACATTCCTCCTGTTACCACCACAGACCCAACTCATATAGGAGCTGCCACAGATCTCAGTCCTCTAGATGACGTTCCCATCCACATCAAAATGGCCCGACGCATCTGAGAGTCCCGATAGGCTGGCTCGGGCACATGACAGATGCCAGCAGTCTTGTGCATGTGGGAGCTGGAGTCCTGTGTAGGTTATACACATGATCCTCCGTGGCGGAAGATGTGGAGAAGGCCAAGGGTTCGTAACTGCTCATAGGCCTACTCACTTGCCTGTTGCAGACAGGGCTTTTGGCAATGATCCCGTTTTGAAATGCAAGAGCCTTTCTCTGCTTATCTAATTAATAAGCTGTGACCGACTTGTTTCAACCCATCTAGGCCTGTGTTTTCTACTGGCATGTGGCCAGATTATCTACTAAAACTCTTGTGCATGCTCTCATCTCCTGCCTCGATTCTTGCAACACCCTCCTCTGTGGCCTCCCCACTAACTGTTTTGCAACACTCCAGTCTGTCCTCAACTCTGCTGCTCGGCTAATCCACCTCTCTCCTCGCTACTCCCCTGGTTTCCCCTCTGCAAATCCCTCCACTGGCTCCCAATTCCCCAATAAATCCAGTTCAAACTACTAACACTAACCTACAAAGCCATCCACATCCTGTCCTCTACCTATATCTCTGAAATATACTCCCAATATCTCCCCTCACGTAATCATCTTGATCCTCACAAGACCTCCTACTCTACTCCACACTTATTAGTTCCTCACACAACCGCCTCCAAGATTTCTCCCAAATATCCCTCATCCTCAGGAATTCCACACCTCAACACATCAGATTATCCACCACCCTCAGATCCCTCAAACGGAATCTGAAAACCCATCTCTTCAGGAAAGCTTACAGCCTGCAATAACCATTCTGCTGCCTCACCACCACCCGATCTGCCGCCTCACCAGCACCAGAGCTGCTGCACACCCGTCCTTCTGTCTCTTCCCCATTATTCCATAGAATGTAAGTCCGCAAGGACAGGGTCCTCTCCCCTTTGTACCAGTCTGTCACTGTAAATTTGTTTACTGTAAACAATATCTATAACTTTGTATGTAACCCCTTCTCATGTACAGCACCATGGAATTAATTGCCCTATATAAATAAATAATAATAACAATAATAGTGTATTAATATGCTCACCTACTGCTGCTCTCTCCTATGATGTCAGACCGTGAGGAGGATATTACCTGGACTATGAGAAGATCCTTGAGCCATATTTCATCATCACACACCAGCCGTAGTAGTATTGCTGATGCTTATGATCTAAGAATTAGGCGAGGGGTGTGCAATGAATTTTCACAAACACAATGTTGTAATATTTAAAGAGGACCTTCCACTGAATTTTTTATGGAAACTGATTGCTAGTGTTGAGCATTCCGATACTGCGAATATCGGGTATTGGACGATATTCGCTGTATTGGATTTCCAATACTGAGTTCCGATATTTTTAAGATATCGGATACCGGAATCGGAAGTTCCTATAGTGCAATGATGGACTATAATGGAGTGTGGGTGGTGCGTGGGTGGAGACTGCATTTGTGTGTGCGGGCAGGGTTGGTGCGTGACCGTGGGGGTGTCTGTGCGGGCCTGCCGGGGGTCTGCATAGGCCTGCCGGGGGTCTGTGCGGCCTGCCGGGGGTCTATGCGGGCCTGCTGGGGTCTGTGCAGCTGGGGTTCTGTGCGGCCTGCCGGGGGTCTGTACGGGCCTCTCGGGGGCCTGCCGGGGGTCTGTACAGGCCTCTCTGGGATCTGTGCAGCCAGCCGGGGGTCTGTGCGGCCTGCCGGGGTCTGTACAGGCCTCTCTGGGGGCTGTGTGGCCTGCCGGGGATTTGTGGGGCCTGCCGTGGGTCTGTATCAGACAATGCCTGCACACCCGCACAGACCCCCGACAGGCCACACAAACCCCAGAGAGGCCCGTACAGACCCCCTGCAGGCCATACAGAACCCCGGCAGGCTGCAGAGACCTCAGAGAGGCTCATAGAGACTCCCAGCAGGCCGCACAGACCCCCAGCAGGTCACACAGACCCAAAGAGGCTCGTTCGGACCCCCGGCAGGCCGCACAGACCCCCGGCAGGCTGCACAGACCCCCTGAGAGGCACGCACAGACCCCCATCAGGCCGCACAGACCCCCGGCCGGCTGCATAGAGCCCCGAGAGGCCCATACAGACCCCCAGTAGGCCCGCACAGACCCCCCACGTCCCACACAGTCACGCTGTCTTCGCCCATGCACCGCCCACACTCTTCCCCCTTCTGGAACAGGATGTACAAGGACAACAAGGGCTTATTTTAATTCCGATATTTGTGTCCCTTTGACTTGCATTGGTATCGGGTATCGGCATCGGCGATATCCGATATTTTTTGGATATCGGCCGATCCAATCCGATACCGATATTTCCAAATATCGGAAGGTATCGCTCAACATTACTGATTGCAAGTAAGCTCAGTACAAGCTGCAGCTCTCAGGCTCTGTCAGTAAAGAATGAATAAGCTAGGATTCATGAGCTCCCTCTCTCTTTGGCGGGACTTAGAATGTTAATTTCAATATCAGGTTTACACTATAAGTACAATGAGGTCTCAAAAATCCATTTAATAATAAATGCTTTTGGAATTTTGAAATCCAGCGAAAGTTCGACTAAATATAATATTAAAACCTGTATATGTTAGGAGTCGAGTTCCCGCTTCTGCACAAGGGGAATCTCGAGCCACCTCCGCTGCGGTCTCCCATTCTTGTCCAGCCGCAGTGGAGTCTGCTCAGCAAGGACGTCGGTCCCAGCATCTTGCTCATTCTCACTCTGTTCTGAGAGTTACTGCTGCTTCTCCAGTCTCTGCTATTAAAGTCTGTGCTGGTCAGCAGCGAGCGGACTTCTCTGGGACTAAGTCCTTGTCTGCACGTACTGAGCATGCCCAGCGTAAGGTCTCCCATTGGAGATCGAGGGTCATGTGCTCAGGCTCTGCAGCACATTCCATTGGTCCTCTTGGCAGGTCCTAAAAGGGCAAAAGTGCTGTGGCCACTTCCTGTGCTGCTGCTATATAAACTGTGCATGACCGCACGGCCATGCGCTAGTATTGTCAAACAATTGCTAATGTGTGTATGTTGTGAGTGCAAGTCGTCCTTGGATACCCCTACCCTATAGTATGACTGTTCGCGGAAGGTGTATGGCTGCTACCTAGCGCCCGACTTATCCTACAGCACTAGTCACACATTATAGCGTCCAGTTGCTGTGACCGCCAGTACGGCGCCGTGCACTTCCTCTGTGCTTTCCTTACCCAAGCCTGGGTGGTTAGTGGCGTTCGTCAGTGCGGCACTGCATGCTCTTCTGTTTCATTTCACACCCAGTTGCGGTGTTGCGCCAGCAAGGGTCTAATCGGACTTCAATCCCAGTTGGGGTTGAGTTCGCTGACTACTTGCTCGCGCTTTAGGTGCGGTACCGCGGTCCTGTGCCTTAACAGGATTGCTTCTTTCACGCTGGGTGAGGTTAACCCACGCGTGTATACTCTAGTGTACCGCCATATAGTCTGCTAATTGCTAGCAGCAGGTTTTCACCTGCACGGTGGACCCCGGACTGCGAACGCATCTATACCATCTATCTTGGTGCGTTCCGCCAGTCCTAACAGAATACTAGCGCCACGGTCTGGCTAGTAAAATGGCGGACGACCAGCGTTTACAGCGGTACATCCAGCAGCTGGAGGGAAGGTTGGCGGCTCTTGAGCGTTCAACCTCAGCTGTGGATGTTACTGCTGTCGCTGTTCAGGCTGCAAGTGTGGCTGCAGCTACCTTGTCCACTGCCGCTCCTGTACCGACGCTATCTCGCCTCCCGTTACCAGAGAAGTTTTCTGGTGACAGTAAGTCCTGTAGGGGTTTCGTGAGTCAGTGCTCAATACATCTCGAGCTTCTGGCCTCTCGTTTCCCTACAGAGCGGGCTAAGGTGGGCTTTATAATTTCCTTATTGTCGGACAGGGCGTTGCAGTGGGCTACGCCGCTGTGGGAGCGTGGCGATCATGTGGTGCAGAGTGCTCCGTTATTCCTGAGCACTCTGAAACAGGTCTTTCTAGGACCTCGTGTCACCCATGACACGGCGCTCCAACTGTTGGCACTGACTCAGGGCTCGTCCTTGGTCAGCCTTTTTGCCGTCCATTTCCGCACTCTGGCATCTGAGCTGGAGTGGTCGGATAAAGCCCTTATCCCTATATTTTGGAGGGGGCTGGCTGACCACGTTAAGGATGCTCTGGCCACTAGGGAGATTCCCGCCACACTGGAGGAGTTAATAGCAGTATCTACTCGCATTGACCTCCGTTTTCACGAGCGGAGGTTAGAGCGAGCTCAGTGTAGGCAGAGGTTTCGGCTGGCTCCCACCTTCGCCAAACCTTTGGAATCTCCAGTCCAGGCTCCTGAGTTCCAGGAACCTAAGGTGGTGTCACGAGCGGGATCTAAGTCCCAGACCGCTCGTGCACTCCAGGGTTGCCATGTTTGCCAACAGTCAGGACATCTTGCCACCAGATGTCATCAGCGGTCGAGGAAACGTCAGCGTCTAGTGGTAGTAGGTGGAGGTGCACTAGACACTGCGACGTTTGCCTCCAAATTGTCCTTTAAGGGGACAAATACCTTTGGCTCATCCTCCCACTCGGTAGACCTCTGCGTGGATTCTGGGGCGGAGGGCAATTTTATGTCTTCTGCCTTCGCCCAACGTCACGCAATACCCCTGGTTATGCTATCTCAACCAGTAACGGTACGAGTGGTGAATGGGTCGACACTCCCCGCACAGATAACACATCAGACCATCCCTGTTACTCTGTCCCTGTCGCCATCCCATCAGGAGATTATTTCTCTGCTCGTCATTCCTGAGGGTATTGATGAGGTCCTGTTGGGGATACCTTGGCTACGGTACCACTCTCCTCACATCGAGTGGTCCTCAGGCAGAATTCTGGGATGGGGTGAATCATGTGGGGGTAGGTGTCACCGAGAGTGCGTTCAGGTTGCTATTACTGAGGTACCCGCAGATCTATCCTCTCTCCCCAAGCAATATTGGTCTTACGCAGACGTGTTCTCCAAGAAGGCGGCGGAGACCCTTCCGCCCCATCGCCCCTATGACTGTCCTATCGATCTCTTGCCTGGTGCGGAGCCTCCCCGTGGTCGAGTTTATCCATTATCTCTCCCGGAGACGGAGGCCATGTCTCAGTACATTCAAGAGAATCTGGCAAGAGGGTTTATCAGGAAGTCAGTGTCACCTGCTGGGGCAGGGTTCTTCTTCGTGCAGAAGAAGAATGGGGAGCTACGTCCATGCATAGACTACAGGGGTCTTAACGCTATCACCGTTAAGAACAAGTACCCTTTGCCCTTGATATCTGAGCTCTTCGATAGGCTTCGGGGAGCAAGGGTATTTACTAAATTAGATCTGTGGGGTGCTTACAACCTGATTCGCATCCGTGAGGGGGACGAATGGAAAACGGCGTTTAACACCAGAGATGGGCACTATGAGTATCTGGTGATGCCCTTCGGGCTCTGTAATGCCCCAGCAATTTTTCAAGACTTTGTCAACGACATCTTCCGGGATATGCTTTCCACCTCAGTTGTAGTCTATCTGGATGATATTCTCATCTTTTCTCCAGATATTGACTCCCACCGGAGAGATGTTGGCAGAGTCTTCGACCTCCTACGGGCAAACTCTCTTTACGCTAAGTTGGAGAAGTGTATGTTTGAGCAGGAGTCTTTGCCGTTCCTGGGCTATATCATCTCCGCCCAGGGATTGGCTATGGATCCTGCCAAACTACAGGCTGTGATGGACTGGCAAGAGCCCCATTCTCTTAAAGCGGTGCAGCGCTTTATGGGGTTCATTAACTATTACCGCCAGTTCATTCCCCACTTCTCAACTCTGGTAGCTCCCTTGGTAGCCCTCACCAAGAAGGGAGCGAATCCTAAATTGTGGTCGGAAGAGGTCTCCAAGGCCTTCACTTCTATGAAGTCCCACTTTGCTAGCGCTCCCATCTTACATCGTCCCGATGTGGATAAGCCATTCCTAATGGAGGTGGATGCCTCGTCCGTTGGTGCTGGAGCAGTCCTCTACCAGAAGGATGCTCAAGGTCGGAAGCATCCATGCTTCTTCTTCTCTAAGACTTTCTCGCCAGCGGAGAGAAACTACTCCATCGGGGATAGGGAGCTGCTAGCAATGAAGTTGGCCTTTTCAGAGTGGAGACATCTTCTGGAAGGTGCGCGGTTTCCCTTCCAGGTTTACACTGACCACAAAAATTTGGTCTACTTACAGACAGCCCAGCGGCTAAATTCTCGCCAAGCCAGATGGTCCTTGTTCTTTTCCCGGTTCCACTTTTCTCTTCATTTTCTCGCCGGGGAGAAGAATATTCGTGCTGATGCTCTCTCTCGCTCCCTTATGTCAACTGAAGAGGAGGAAGAGGAGCCTCGGCTTATTGTTCCCTCTGAGAGCCTGAGAACCATAGCACCGGTTTCGCTTGAGTCTGTGCCTCCGGGCAAGACTTTTGTGCCCATTAATTTGCGACCGGAGGTTCTCTCTTGGGCTCATTCGTCCAGAGTGGTTGGACACTTTGGGACAAAGAGGACATCTGAGCTACTGGCGAGGACGTACTGGTGGCCGCATATGGTCCGGGATGTCAGGGATTATATTCTGGCGTGTGTCTCCTGCGCCAAAAATAAATCTCCGCGTCAAAGGCCAGCTGGGTTGCTCTATCCCTTGCCGGTGGCAGATAGGCCCTGGGAGATGGTCGGGATGGACTTTGTCGTGGGTTTGCCCAAGTCTCGCAGCTGTACCATCATTTGGGTCATCACCGATCATTTCTCGAAAATGGTGCATTTGGTGCCGCTACCACGGTTACCTTCTGCACGGGCCTTGGCAGCGTTGTTCATTAAGCACATCTTCCGCCTACATTTGTATGCCTGACAAAATTGTCAGTGACCGGGGTCCCCAGTTTGCGTCTCGGTTCTGGAGAGAGCTGTGTCGTCTTCTCAGTATTGAGTTGAATCTCTCTTCCGCTTATCATCCCGAGACGAATGGGTTGGTAGAGAGGGCCAACCAGACCTTGGTCACATACCTGCGACATTTTGTTTCAGCCAGGCAGGATGACTGGGCATCCTTGCTATCATGGGCAGAGTTTGCAATGAACAACGCCGTAGCCGACTCCACTGGACAAACCCCATTCCTCCTCAACTATGGTCAGCATCCACGGGTACCTGTGCCTATGCTCGTGTCTTCCGCCGACTCCAGGGTGGCAGACTGGGCTGTGGAGGCATGGGATATTTGGGACCGCACTCAGGATGCCATTCGGGCCTCTAAGGAGAGAATGAGGTCCTCCACCGATGCTCATCGGCGCCCCGCTCCGACCTTTGCTCCTGGCGACTTGGTGTGGCTCTCCGCCCGTAACATCAGGCTGCGAGTTGAGTCCACTAAATTTGCTCCTCGCTACTTGGGTCCTTTCAAGGTCCTCGAGCAGGTTAATCCTGTGGTCTATCGTTTGGCCCTTCCGCCACGCCTGGGTATCACCGACACCTTTCATGTGTCCCTCTTGAAACCCGTGTATATGTCTCGGTTCTCCGAGTCATCTGCTGGGACATCGGGTTCGTCTTCGGACGATTATGAGGTGAACGCTATTTTGGGGTGCAAGGTGGTGCGTGGTAAAAAATTTTATTTGGTGGACTGGAAGGGTTATGGCCCCGAGGACAGGTCCTGGGAGCCTGTTGAGCACATTCGGGCTCCGCAGCTCATTGCTGCCTTCGAACGTAGCGAGGCCCAAGGAGGGGGGGGGCCCTAGGAGGGGGGGTAATGTTAGGGGTCGAGTTCCCGCTTCTGCACAGGGGGAATCTCGAGCCACCTCCGCTGCGGTCTCCCATTCTTGTCCAGCCGCAGTGGAGTCTGCTCAGCAAGGACGTCAGTCCCAGCGTCTTGCTCATTCTCACTCTGTTCTGAGAGTTACTGCTGGTTCTCCAGTCTCTGCTATTAAAGTCTGTGCTGGTCAGCAGTGAGCGGACTTCTCTGGGACTAAGTCCTTGTCTGCACGTACTGAGCATGCCCAGCGTAAGGTCTCCCGTTGGAGATCGAGGATCATGTGCTCAGGCTCTGCAGCACATTCCATTGGTCCTCTTGGCAGGTCCTAGAAGGGCAAAAGTGCTGTGGCCACTTCCTGTGCTGCTGCTATATAAACTGCGCATGACCGCACGGCCATGCGCTAGTATTGTCAAACAATTGCTAATGTGTGTATGTTGTGAGTGCAAGTCGTCCTTGGATACCCCTACCCTATAGTATGACTGTTCGCGGAAGGTGTATGGCTGCTACCTAGCGCCCGACTTATCCTACAGCACTAGTCACACATTATAGCGTTCAGTTCCTGTGACTGCCAGTACGGCGCCGTGCACTTCCTCTGTGCTTTCCTTACCCAAGCCTGGGTGGTTAGTGGCGTTCGTCAGTGCGGCACTGCATGCTCTTCTGTTTCATTTCACACCCAGTTGCGGTGTTGCGCCAGCAAGGGTCTAATCGGACTTCAATCCCAGTTGGGGTTGAGTTCGCTGACTACTTGCTCGCGCTTTAGGTGCGGTACCTCGGTCCTGTGCCTTAACAGGATTGCTTCTTTCACGCTGGGTGAGGTTAACCCACGCGTGTATACTCTAGTGTACCGCCATATAGTCTGCTAATTGCTAGCAGCAGGTTTTCACCTGCACGGTGGACCCCGGACTGCGAACGCATCTATACCATCTATCTTGGTGCGTTCCGCCAGTCCTAACAGTATATTAGTCAGTTACCAGATTTTAATGTCTTTCTCATTTTTTTCGTTCAGTTTCTTTCTTTGATATTTTCATGATCTCTCTAAGTTTTGTATTATACTCTTCATAGAAATGCAATAAAGAATTTACTTTATTAGCATTCATACATGATGTCAAATGTTTTAATCTACATTGAGGTCGGCTGACACAAGGTGAAGTTTTAACACTAGAGATAGTATACAACTGTCCTGATTGAGCACACCTTGTCGCGGTGGGATGACTTTTAAGTTATTTTTTATCAAAATAGTACTAGCTTAATACCATATGTTATTTACATGGGCTATTACTTATTTACTTATTTACTTACTATAGGTTATTTACTCATTTTAGCTTTTAGGGGGGTTTGTCTGTAAAATATATTGAACAGCTTACAGTTAATTGTAGGATGAGCCTCAGTTGCTGCTATATACTGAGCAATTGAAGCAGATCATATAGCAACAATGTTTTCATTACTTACTCCTCGAATATTTCCATAACTATAAAATCATCTCCTCAAACTTGAGAAATGATTACTGAACTGATTAAAAGCTTAGAAAACTTGGCAAATGGCAATGATAGTTTGAGAACTAGTGTGAAATTCAGTCCTGCGCAAATGCTAACAGGCCATGTGTCACTTTCCAATTAACCATTCTCAACAGCTGTTTAAAAGAAACAGGAAGTTCCCGAAAAGTATGAGCATCTGAGGAGAGCAGACTCAACACAAGAGAAATGTTATAAAACAGCAAATACTCCAAAAGATGACAAAATAAAATTTATGGTTAACATTTGTAGATTTTTATTACAATAAGCCATGTTCACACGTTCAGTATTTGATCAGTATTTTACATCAGTATTTGTAATCCAAAATCAGGAACCAGTTTTGCATTTATCACCAACTCCTCGTTTTGGCATACAAATACTGAGGTAAAAATTCACCAACCTCTGAAAGTGTGAATGTTGCCTAAGGATCCAACACATTAACATTTTTATTTTAAAAAACAGCTCAACATGGAGTAAGATTTGCTCAAAAATGTTGTGAGCCTTGGCGTTTTCATGAGTTGAAGCAATTTTGGTAAGTGCCAGGGTGGGACGTGGCATGAGTATGCCACCTTTCAAATTCATGGAATGTGGAAGCATTTCTTACTCAAGGAACGTTACTTCGGTCCCGGAATAGAGTAACATTTCTGGCTAGGCGCATTGAGGCGCACATCACTAGATTTATTAAGTAGCATGTGTACCTAACTGATCTCCAAGAGAATCTGCTTCCAGGGCTTATTTGAATTGATAGAGGGCATTAACAGTATAAGACATGTAGATCTGGAGACCAGCCTGTCAGTCGTTACATGTCTCACACTGGTAACTGGCTCCATGAATTTTGCCCGATCCTCTTATCTATCTTACTGAACTGGATGGACAAATGTCTTTTTTCGGCCTTACTAACTATGTTACTATTATTATGATGGAATATAGGCTGAACTGGATGGACAAATGTCTTTTTTCGGCCTTACTAACTATGTTACTATGTTACTATGTTACTCATAATAAATATTTAGCGAAATATTGTGACATGCTATTGAACTTTAGTAGGCTGCAATTCACATCGCAAGCATAAGGCAGGCAATAAAGACACGAAGAATAAATATCTCCGTATAGAGTATTGGGAAAACTTCTTATTCTGTGACGTTAGTGAACCTTGGCAAGCTGCAATTCACATCACAAGCATAAGGTGGCCACTATATACGTATGTGCGATTAATATCTCCAGACTGAGTATCGTGAAAACATGTTTAGTTTTGTTTTTACAAAGTTGTTAATCTTGCACCATACGTCTTGGATTATCCTGCGTCAAGAGGAGAGGAAAGGAAGGACACATATTTAGCATATTTTATAGTGGTACTGTGAAATGCTTCCCAAGGATGCTAGAAATGTAATTGCCATTTCACTTGGACTGACCCTTGAATAAATGAACATCAATGTTCTTTATCCGTTTGAGAACATCTAATAACCGGTCATTGTGAACCAGTCATTGAATTATCTTTCAATTTTGAGAGAATTTTGGTTAAAGACTCACTCAGCCTGCCAAGAATGATTCTCTCGATTTTTATACAATGCAGTTTAACCTGGAGATGCTGGAGGTAGAGGTGGAGAAAGTGCTTTGCGCAGGACACGTAGAAGATGCTGCATAGCCAATGTGATCCAATAGCATTGATGTCACTAACTAATGACTATTTATCATTATGCAGGGCAGCCTCCCACATATAACGCTTTGGCTTGTCATAGTAGGTATAGGATGGTTAGTTAATTTTAGACCCAATATAAACCACAATTATCATAATAACGAGCATGCAGAATCTACTGCACTGGAAAACATAAATGTTTTATTGTCTTCTCATGAAAGCGCCAGTCTGACCTCTGTGCGTTGCGGTATCTTTCATGTAATTTGCAGGAAGGTCAGTGTCAAATATGGCGTGACGCTAATGTACTGTATATCAGAGCAATAATCCCTATAATAAATAATCGACAATCACTATATTTACAAGGTAATTTGCGAAAAGGAAAGATGCTCCCAGCTAGACGTAAATTAGGAGTTTATTACACGAATACATTAAAAAGCCATCATTAATAATCACTGAAGCGTGGAACAAACATAAAGAGATTTGCAGGTTATGGCTTTATCACACCAGCCTCATCTGACCTGTGATTTATTTAAATCCTCATAGAAGAGAATTTAAGAATGGTAGAAAGAACAACAAAAAAGTTACAGCACCTTCTTCTATTATTTCTAGTCTATCTGTAACTTTGAAACAAATATTTCTAAAACATCAAGTAAAAACCAGTTTAGAGATGAATAAGCCTATGTTCATACATTGTGTTTTTGCTGCATTTTTTATGCAAAATTTAAGCTGTATTTTACAGTACCTGCAAAAGCTGTGAGATTTCAGAAACTCATGCACACATTGTTATTTTTTTCCTGACTGAGTTGGAAAACTGCTGTGTTTTTGCAAACTGCAGCATTTCACCTGTTTCAGCATTTTTTCAGCTTTTTTTTTACCCAAAGAAAGCAATGAGTAAGTGCAAAAACACAGGTATCAACTTTTGCTGCGTTTTGGTGAAGAAAACTCAGTAACAATGGGATGTGACCTCAAAGGAAAAAGAAATAGGCAGAGAGCTTTCAGTGTGGTGTAATGAGGTGTAATGATCTGTAGTCAGGCATAGTGATCTGCAGTGAGCTGTAGTGAGGTATGGAGATCTGTAGTGTGCTGTCGTGTTCTGTAGTGATATGCAGTGATCTGTAAGGAACTGCAGTGATCTGTAGCAAGCTGTAGTGATCTGTAGTGAGCTGTAGAGAGGCATAGTGATCTCGGCAGTGATCTGTAATAAGCTGTAGAGAGGCATAGTGATCTGCAGTGATCTGTACTGAGTTGTAGTGATCTGTAGTTAGCTGTAGTGAGGCGCATTGATCTGCAGTGATCTGTAGTGAGTTGTAGTGATCTGCTATTTGCTATAGTGATCTGTAGTGAGGCATAGTAATCTAGAGTAATCTGTAGTTAGCTGTAGTGAATTGTAATGAGCTGTAGTGATCTGTAGTAGGGAAAAAGTGATCTGTCATGATCTGTAGTGAGGTATAGTGATCTAAATTGATCTGTAGTGAGCTGTAGTGATCTGTAGTTAGTAGGCATAGTGATCTGCAGTGATCTGTACTGATCTGTAGTAAGGTACAGTGAGGTGAAGTGATTAACCAGTCAGCATGGGTTTTTAACTAATAAGTCATGTCAGACTAACTTAATTTCCTTCTATGACAGAATCACTGACTGTGTGGATCAGGGAAATGCTGTAGATATAGTATATCTTGACTTCAGCAAAGCATTTCACAAAGTATCTCACACCATTTTTATTGAAAAAATGAAAAGTATGGAATGGACAAGGCAACTGTTAGGTGGGTTCATAGCTGGCTTAGTGATAGGACCCAAAGAGTGGTCGTAAATGGCTGCACATCCAGTTGGAAGAATGTCTCAAGTGGGGTACCACAGGGTTCTGTCCTGGGCCCTGTATTGTTCAACATCTTTATCAATGATTTAGATGAAGGAATTGAGTGTACACCGATTAAATTTTCTGATGACACAATGCTAGGAGGGATCACCAATACTAGAGAAGAGAGAGAGATGATTCAAAAAGATATCAATAAACTGGAGCTGTGGGTAGCAACTAACAGAATGGTTTTTAACAAGGAAAAATGCAAAGTACTACATCTGGGCAATAAAAATGAAAAAAGCATATACAGAATGGGAGGAATAGGGCTAAGCAACAGAACATGTGAAAAAGACTTGGGTATACTAATCAAAAACTGAACATGAGTCAACAGTGTGATGCAGCAGCAAAAAAGGCAAATGCAATTCTGGGATGTATTAACAGAAACATACAGTCAAGATCTCATGAAGTCATAATTGCCCTCTACTCCTCTTTAGTCAGACCTCATCTGGAATACTGTGTCCAGTTTTGGGCACCTCATTTTAAAAAAAGACATCAACAAACTGGAGCAAGCTCAGAAAAGAGTGACCAGAATGGTGACCGGTCTGCAAACCATGTCCTATGAGGAACGATTACAGGATTTGGGAATGTTTAGTTTACAAAAAAAAGACTGCGAGGAGACTTAATAGCTGTCTACAATGGCTGTCACATTGTAGAAGGATCATCTTTATTCTCATTTGCACAAGGAAAGACTAGAAGCAATGGGATGAAACTGAATGGGAGGAGACACAGATTAAATATTAGAAAAAACTTTTTGACAGTTAGGGTGATCAATGAGAGGAACAGGCTGCCTTGAGAGGTGGTGAGCTCTCCTTCCATGGAAGTTTTCAAGCAGAGACATGACATACATCTTTCCAGGATAATTTAGTGAATCCTGCTTTGAGCAGGGGGTTGGACCAGATGACCCGGGAGGTCCCTCAAACTCTACCATTCTATGATTCTATGAAGTGAGGAGTTTGTGGCAGCAGCAAATTTTTTCTTCGTACCATTTTGCCAAGAGAGAAAATGTCTTGGTATTGTTGAATGAGTATAGATATTCCACAATTAATCATGCAGGTGAGTATTTTTTACTTCTAATGCAATTGCACCTACGATAATAGTTTTTTTTTCTTAAAGCAATCCCTTGTTTCTTTCCCCCTTGCTTGCATATCTACATGTGCATCAATCTATGACAGCGGCATTTACAGTGCATCAGCAGCAGTGCACATCATTCTATCCTATGGTCGACACCCTCTTGATGTGATTGTGGGGCGCCAATGGGTTGCCATGATGGCCAGGGGTCTACTGGAGATTTCCATGCCTGTTAAAACAGTTCTCCTGGCTGTTGTTCATAGGAGACAGTGATTTTTGCTGTATAAAGCAATGCTACAAAACAATCAGATGATTGCAGTTTCAATGATCTTATGCCTCCTTCACTCGTCCTTATATTTCCGTTACTGGAAAAACAAGCACCAGTGCTATCCATGTTTGTGTGCAACATCCGTGTTCTGCATCAATCAGTATCCAAGAAGTATCATTTCTCCTTGCGGAGATCGATATGCTAAGCATGTCGATCTCCGCAAGGAGAAACGATACTTCTTGGATATCAGTCGGAGGCCTCTCACGCAGCCAAACCAGATCTCCGCTTTGCATTGACGAGGGGCAGTACCACAAAACACAGTGTCTGCAAATTGAGATTCTGGTTTGGTTATTATCCTAAATCATGTGACAAGGCTCGTTAGAGGGTCAACATTGACTGTTAGGATTGCTACCTTCCAATAGATGGCACTAGAGTTCTAGCTCTCTTCCTCTCTGAAGAGACAATTTGCATAATCTGCATTAGTATGACACGTACCAGGACCTGGAAAAAAATAGTAGTACAGTCAGCGCTGTTCCTATGCGCCGGGTGCTGAAGCCTGTTCTAATTATTGTTGCCTGGTCTCCATGCAATCAGCACTACGAAGCAACAACGATGGGAGTTGGAGTCAGCACCCGCTGTTTGCATATGAAATAAATAAATAAAAAAAAACATGCTTTGGCTCCCCCTTCATTTTCTTAACCAGCTTAAGGAAAGCCAACAGCGGGAGGCTGGTGTTAATATTCTGGGAAGGGGCCAATAGCTATAAAGGTTCCCAGCCTGTTAATAACAGCTCTCAGCTGTTTTCACTAATAGACGATTATGAGTCTCCCAACCCCCTTCCCAGTGTTGCTCAAATAATTGCAGGGATACATAACATATTCCACCCTGGAGACAACTTTCATCCTAGGTACAAGCAGTTTGTGGCTCCTGCAATTTTGTCGCACATGCAAATGCCTCAAATAATAATAATCTTTATTTTTATATAGCGCTAACATATTCCGCAGCGCTATACAGGTTGCACACATTATCATCGCTGTCCCCGTTGGGGCTCACAATCTATATTCTCTATCAGTATGTCTTTGGAATAGCAAACTCTAATGTACACCCCCTTTTCTCAAGAAAGTCCTATTACTTTCCATTCTGGTCCTTTGTTTATGGCAGATTTCGGACCTAACCCTACACACAATACCCAAAGCTTTAACCCCAGCCAGAGTGCCAGCATATCCAGTTCTGTTGTGAATGTGATTTTCCCCCTCGGCAATATCCCATATTAAAATAAATTTAGGTACAGAAGGTAAAAATATGTTTACTTCTTTAGTTTACCTGCTTTGCTGTGAAGTTATATATATAAAATAAATATTATTGTTTTTAATAATTGTTTTGGGGTTTTTAATTTGCTCCCCCCAAAAAAGCGCGGGACTATAACATGTTTGACATTGTACAAATAATGCTTAAGTTTTATTTTTCAATATTTTTTATTAACTTGTTTTATTTTGATATAAGTAGATACTGTCAAAGGTCAAAACACATCTTTATTAAAAGTTAAAAATAAGTATATGGCAGTACACATCTTTATTCAAAGAGACAAGAAAATATGTCATTCATTACTGATAGGTTCCTTGTGGAGGAAGTCTGCTGTTGGTCTGCACACCAGGAACTCAAAAGTATTGGCAAGGCACGGCACCTTCTGGACTCATAATATAGTCAGCAAAGGTATATCGTACCCAGACACCAGAATTGGAAGGACAGCCGAAACACCAGTTGATAGCTGTGTTGACAATTGAGACTTATTAACCTAATCTTGATCATAGTCATGTGCATACTTGTGAATTACTAAGCATGCCTTTATCACTGCATCAATTATGATTTGCTCCAACTGGATGGCGGTGTGCAAGACTCTCCACTGACTACTAATGATTCTAAAGGTGCACTCCACGTATCTGCATGCCCTACTAAGGCTACTTTCACACTAGCGTCGGGCTCGGCCCGTCGCAGTGCATCGGGCCAAGGTTACCGACGCTAGCGTTGTTTGCGCCGCACAACGGGTGCAGCGGATGAAGATTTTCATCTCATCCGCTGCCCCATTGTGAGGTGCGGGGAGGTGGGGGAGGAGTTCCGGCCACGCATGCGCGATCGGAAAAAGCGGTCCATCGGCAGCAAAAAACGTTACATGTAGCGTTTTTTGCTCCCGACGGTCCGCCACAACACGGCGCAACCGTCGCACAATGGTTGCGACGTGTGGCAATGCGTCGCAATGCGTCGCTAATGTTAATCTATGGGGCAAAAACGCATCCTGCAAACAACTTTGCAGGATGCATTTTTTCCCATAAACGACGCATTGCGACGTATTGCAAAAAACGCTAGTGTGAAAGTAGCCTTAGCCGTTAATTAAAAACTCTGTCCTGGGCATTCAGTCCCCTTCATGGGTATAGGCGCAGCAGGTTTGACATTAACAGATGCTCATCCAATACCATTACAAAGAAGACTGGACACGTGGAACCCAGCAAAGGCTTGTTTGTTGTTAGTATTCCACTTGGAGAACTGCTTTGATAGAGAAGGCATCACGATGGGCTGCAATATCTCCCAGATTACGTTGTATATACACTTAACCATATTGGAAATTGTGGATTTTCCGACATGAAACTGCAGGTGCAGTGATGAAAAGCTCTCTCAGCCAAAAAGCTGGAAAAATGTAGTAGAATCACATCAATTACATGTTTATTCAAGAGATTGTTCACTACCTTTACACCAATTTTCAAGTAAGGTATTCCCCTTATAAAATAAAAACACTTTATATCCACATCAAGAACCAGACCCGCTTAATCAATGTTGTTTCTTGGTCTCTCAGGGCTTGCATGACATTATTTTGCCACGTGAGCCCCGCAGCCAATCAGTGGTTGCGTTTAGGCTGCTGAGCGCTCACTGCTTCCTTTGTTCATGGCTCACCCAAAGGCATGAACCTTGGACAAATTTAAAAATTGAGTGTGCAGCAGCCATTAACAGCAGTACCCATGATGCAACATTTTTGGAAGCAGCACAATCGCTGACAGGAGCACCACGTGACTGCTCTTAGGAGAAAGAGATAGGCACAGTGCAGAACAAGCAGGTAGTTAGCAACTATCTACCTGTAAGTTCTTAGACTCATAGGCAAGATAAAATAACCCCTTTTAACCTATATGAGCAAATGGACAGATTAACTTTAACTAAAAGCTGGTCTCAGTTGGCCTGTGCTATATACTATGTGGCTGCTATATACATACATACATATTGTACATATTGTAGAATACCTGATGCGTTAATACAGGCCACACAGTATATAACAGTGGCCACGCAGTATATAACACAGCCCAAACAGTATATAACACAGCCCACATCCCCACATCTGGGGATTTATTATGATGGAATATAGGCTGAACTGGATGGACAAATGTCTTTTTTCGGCCTTACTAACTATGTTACTATGTTACTATGTTACTATATAACACAGCCCACGCAGTATATAGCAGCCACGCAGTATATAACACAGGCAATGTAGTATATAACACAGGCTACGTAGTATATAACACAGGGCACGTAGTATATCGCAGAGCCCACGCAGTATATCACACAGCCCACCCAGTAAATAACACTGCCCATGTAGTATATAGCAGCCACGCAGTATATCACACAGCCCATGCAGCATATGACACTGCCCATGTAGTATATAGCAGCCACGCGGTATATAACACTGCCCATGTAGTATATAGCAGCCACGCAGTATATCACACAGCCCACGCAGTGTATCACACAGCCCACGCAGTATATAACACTGCCCATGTAGTATATAGCAACCACGCAGTATATCACACAGCCCACGCAGTATATAACACTGCCCATGTAGTATATAGCAGCCACGCGGTATATAACACTGCCCATGTAGTATATAGCAGCCACACATTATATCATACAGCCCACGCAGTATATCACACAGCCCACGCAGTATATAGCACTGCCCATGTAGTATATAGCAGCCACACAGTACATCACACAGCCCACGTAGTATATAACACTGCCCATGTAGTATATAGCAGTCACACGGTATATAACACTGCCCATTTAGTATATAGCAGCCACGCAGTATATCACACTGTAGTATATAGCAGCCACGCGGTATATAACACTGCCCATGTAGTATATAGCAGCCACGCAGTATATCACACTGTAGAATATAGCAGCCACGCGGTATATAACACTGCCCATGTAGTATATAGCAGCCACGCAGTATATTACACTGTAGAATATAGCAGCCACGCGGTATATAACACTGCCCATGTAGTATATAGCAGTCACACGGTATATAACACTGCCCATGTAGTATATAGCAACCACGCAGTATATCACACAGCCCACGCAGTATATAACACTGCCCATGTAGTATATAGCAGCCACGCGGTATATAACACTGCCCATGTAGTATATAGCAGCCACACATTATATCATACAGCCCACGCAGTATATCACACAGCCCACGCAGTATATAGCACTGCCCATGTAGTATATAGCAGCCACACAGTACATCACACAGCCCACGCAGTATATAACACTGCCCATGTAGTATATAGCAGTCACACGGTATATAACACTGCCCATTTAGTATATAGCAGCCACGCAGTATATCACACTGTAGTATATAGCAGCCACGCGGTATATAACACTGCCCATGTAGTATATAGCAGCCACGCAGTATATCACACTGTAGAATATAGCAGCCACGCGGTATATAACACTGCCCATGTAGTATAGAGCAGCCACGCAGTATATCATACAGCCCACACAGTATATAACACTGCCCACGTAGTACATAGCAACCTTGCGGCATATAAAACTGCCCATGTAGTATATAGCAGCCACGCAGTATATCACACAGCCCAAGCAGCATATAGCAGCCATGTAGTATATAACGTAGCCCACGCAGTATCTAACACAGCCCACGCAGTATTTAGCAGTGTGGGCACCATATCCCTGTTAAAAAAATAATTAAAATAAAAAATAATTATATTCTCACCCCCTGGGCTCCAGCGGAACTCTGGCGATGCTGTCCCGACGTGCGCACGATGCGACCGCCAGCTTCCGTTCCCAGGATGCATTGCAAAATTACCCAGATGACTTAGCGGTCTCGCGAGACCGCTAAGTCTACTGGATAATTTTGCAATGCATCTCCGGGAACAGAAGATGGCGGCCGGCGCGAGCGCATCGTCGGATGACGGAAGGTGAGAATAGCAAGTTTTTTTTATTATTTGTAACATTACATCTTTTTACTTTTGATGCTGCATAGGCAGCATCAATAGTAAAAAAGTTGGGGACACACAGGGTTAATAGCAGCGGTAACGGAATGCAGTACCCGCGGCCCGTTACCGCTGGCATTAACCCTGTGTGAGCAGTGACTGGAGGGGATTACGGAGTGGGCGCCAGGCACTGACTGCAGGGGAGAGGGGGAGGGACTAATCGGACTGTGCCCGTCGCTGATTGGTCGTGGCAGCCATGACAGGCAGCTGGCGAGACAAATCAGCGACACGGGATTTCCGTTACGGAAGTTGCCGAAAGAAAGACGGAAGTACCCCTTAGACAATTATATATATAGATGTCAATTTTCTATCTTAAACCTTGGTACAAATTTGTAAAATGTCTTTTCTATGTGCGATCCCTGACAATTGTACCCACATTCTCTGATATGGTGTAGAACACTGAAAGATACAATTAAATAAAGTGCACACTGTTAAGTAAGGCAAAAGTATTGAACCATAGAAGGAGAGACCCATATATGTCACTGTCATGTACAGTACAGACCAAAAGTGAGTGCTGAGTTTTTTGCTACAGACCAAAAGTTTGGACACACCTTCTCATTTAAAATATTTTCTGTATTTTCATGACTATGAAAATTGTACATTCACACTGAAGGCATCAAACCTATGCATTAACACATGTGGAATTATATACTTAACAAAGTTTGAAACAACTTTAATTATGTCTTATATTCTAGATTCTTCAAAGTAACCACCTTTTGCTTTGATGACTGCTTTGCACACTCTTGGCATTCTCTTGATGAGCTTCAAGAAGTAGTCAACGGGAATGGTTTTCACTTCACAGGTGTGCCCTGTCAGGTTTAATAAGTGGGATTTCTTGCCTTATAAATGGGGTTGGGACCATCAGTTGTGTTGTGCAGAAGTCTGGTGGATACACAGCTGATAGTCCTACTGAATAGACTGTTAGAATTTGTATTATGGCCAGAAAAAAGCAGCTAAGTAAAGAAAAACGAGTGGCCATCATTACTTTAAGAAATTAAGGTCAGTTAGTCCAAAAAATTGGGCAAACTTTGAAAGTGTCCCCAAGTGCAGTATTTATTTTTCAACAGGACAATGACCCCAAACTCACCTCCAGGCTGTGTAATGGCTATTTGACCAAGAAGGAGAGTGATGGGGTGCTACGCCAGAATGCCAAGAGTGTGCAAAGCAGTCATCAAAGCAAAAGGTGGCTCCTTTGAAGAACCTAGAATATAAGACATAATTTCAGTTGTTTCACACTTTTTTGTATATAATTCCACATGTGTTAATTCATAGGTTTGATGCCTTCAGTGTGAATGTACAATTTTTATAGTCATGAAAATACAGAAAAAATCTTTACATGAGGTGTGTCCAAACTTTTGGTATGTACTGTATATGTAACCTGTCACATTCGATCAAGCTCTAAAATATGCATAATTGTCAGCAGAAGTAACTTCTTATATGGTCTTTTTTAGTAGAAAGGAATGCACAGCGCTCCATGTTCCAAATTACTGAGAAAAATTATGGGCAGTTCAACAGAAAGTTGCATCATGCTTTTTTTATGGGGGCACTAAACTTTATCAGCATTTACAATAGACAAAAACCAAAGAGGTGTGCGCAAAGTGGGCAGCTGCGATATCTGACCTTACATCAGATGACCTTACATCAGATATCGCAGCTGCCCACTTTGCGCACACCTCCTTTGGCACCCCTATAAATGTCCCCCCTTCCCTTTATGTTTTCCTTTGCTGTTTCTTTCTTTGGTTTCCCTTTTGTTTCGCTTTTCTTTTTTCTTTTTTTTTTCTTTTTTCTTCAACCTCCCTTAAATCTATACCATGGGTCCTAAGTCAATCAAAAAATAAATATATACTTATATATGTGTATAAATATTTCTTTTATCTCTATGCATATACATTTTTTTGCACATTTTTGCCTCGGTACAGTGCTTCCTTCCTTTGTGCATCTTTTTCTGTTCATATACTCATATATTTGGTTTTAAGTGTTCATTTATGGCACTCTGTAGCACCATAGTCACGCACATCTTATGGTATTGGTCATATCCAGTGTTTGATACCTGGACTACAACTCCAGTTATCCCTGTCGAGTTGTCGCTAGCAAAGATGACGTGTTATGCTTCGGTGTTGTATAGCACCTGATTGATGTGTGTCACTTATATAATGTTAGTATTTAAGATTGTCAGGTGTTTGTAATGTTTTTCTAATATCTATTGTCTTTGTATATATTTTATGACAGATTTGGCTTGAAAAAGGCATTTTGTTGCCGAAACATCGCTGCTGAAGTATATCTGTGCATACCAACGTTTTGCTTATTTCTTTGTATTTGGTGGACGTTTTGACTCTTTTTTCATTTTTGAAAATTGAACAATAAATTGATCTTATTTGAGTGCTGAAGGTTCTTGCTCAAAGACTATATACAGAGCTCCTGTGTATAATGCCATTAGTGATCACTGTATTATCTGTTGTGAATTCTGTTATCGAACTCCTTCCTGTGGTCATGAATGGTACTTCGGCGAGTTCTGTCCATGGACTCCCTCTGGTGGCTGTGAGTGGAGCTGCTGCTTCTGAGGTTCCTTCCACAGGTGACTTAGTTTATTCTTTGGCTGGCTGCTCTATTTAACTCCACTCAGATCGTCACTCCATGCCAGCTGTCAATGTTCTTGTACTGGTTCAGTTCGCTCTTGGATCTTTCTGGTGACCTGTCTACTCCAGCAGAAGCTAAGTCCCTGCTAGTTAATTATTTGTTCATTGTTTTCTTGTCCACCTTGCTATTATGATTTTGCCTTGCTAGCTGGAAGCTCTGGGATGCAGAGTGGCACCTCTGCACCGTGAGTCGGTGCGGAGGTCTTTTTGCACACTCTGCGTGGTCTTTTTGTAGTTTTTTGTGCTGACCGCAAAGATACCTTTTCTATCCTCAGTCTGTTTAGTAAGTCTGGCCTCCCTTTGCTGAAACTTGTTTCATTCCTGTGCTTGTGACTTTCATCTTAACTCACAGTCAATATATGTGGGGGGCTGCCTTTTCCTTTGGGGAATTTCTCTGAGGCAAGGTAGGCTTTATTTTCTATCTCTAGGGCTAGTTAGCTCTTAGGCTGTGAAGAGGCATTTAGGTAGAGTTAAGTATGCTCCACAGCTATTTCTAGTGTGTGTGATAGGATTAGGGGTTGCGGTCAGCAGAGTTCCGACTTCCCAGAGCTTGTTCTGTGTTAGTTTAACCATCAGGTCTTTTCGGGTGCTCCTAACCACCAGGTCCATAACAGTACAGCTGGTCCAAAGTATTAATGCATCTCAATAGAGGGATAAGAGAAGTTCTGAGACCATTTTTTTTTCTCTGCAGTGTGTTTTGTCTTTCTTTTCCCCTTAACCTCTGGGTGGTTCAGGACACAGGTGTAGATATGGACATTCAAGGTCTGTCCTCTTGTGTGGATCATCTCACTGCAAGGGTACAAAACATTCAAGATTTTGTGGTTCAGAATCCGATGTTAGAGCCTAGAATTCCAATTCCTGATTTGTTTTCTGGAGATAGATCTAAGTTCCTGAATTTCAAAAATAATTGTAAACTGTTTCTTGCTTTGAAACCCCGCTCCTCTGGTAAAAATCATTATTTCTTTGTTGCGTGGTGACCCTCAAGACTGGGCATTTTCCCTTGCGCCAGGAGATCCTGTATTGCGTGATGTAGATGCGCTTTTTCTGGCACTTGGATTGCTTTATGATGAACCAAATTCAGTGGATCAGGCAGAGAAAATCTTGCTGGCTTTGTGTCAGGGTCAGGATGAAGCAGAGGTATATTGTCAGAAGTTTAGAAAGTGGTCTGTCCTTACTCAGTGGAATGAGTGTGCCCTGGCGGCAATTTTCAGAAAGGGTCTTTCTGAAACCCTTAAGGATGTCATGGTGGGATTTCCCATGCCTGCTGGTCTGAATGAGTCTATGTCCTTGGCCATTCAGATCGATCGGCGCTTTGGCGGTATTCTCTGAGCATAGGCCTGAGCCTATGCAATGTGATAGGACTTTGACCAGAGCTGAACGGCAAGAACACAGACATCGGAATGGGCTGTGTTTTTACTGTGGTGATTCCACTCATGCTATCTCCGATTGTCCTAAGCGCACTAAGCGGTTCGCTAGGTCTGCCACCATTGGTACGGTACAGTCTAAATTTCTTTTGTCCGTTACTCTGATTTGCTCTTTGTCGTCCTATTCTGTTATGGCATTTGTGGATTCAGGTGCTGCCCTGAATTTGATGGACTTGGAGTTTGCCAGGCGCTGTGGTTTTTTCTTGGAGCCCTTGCAGTATCCTATTCCATTGAGAGGAATTGATGCTACGCCTTTGGCCAAGAATAAGCCTCAGTACTGGACTCAATTGACCATGTGCATGGCTCCTGCACATCAGGAGGATATTCGCTTTTTGGTGTTGCATAATCTGCATGATGTGGTCGTTTTGGGGTTACCATGGCTACAGGTCCATAATCCAGTATTGGATTGGAAATCTATGTCTGTGTCCAGCTGGGGTTGTCATGTGGTACATGGTGATGTTCCTTTGCTGTAAATTTCGCCTTCCACTCCTTCTGAAGTCCCTGAATTTTTGTCGGATTACCGGGATGTATTTGATGAGCCCAAATTTAGTGCCCTACCTTCTCATAGGGATTGCGATTGTGCTATTAATTTGATTCCTGGTATTAAGTTTCCTAAGGGCCAACTGTTCAATTTATCTGTGCCAGAGCACACCGCTATGCGGAGTTATATAAAGGAATCCTTGGAGAAAGGTCATATTCGCCCGTCGTCATCACCGTTGGGAGCAGGGTTCTTTTTTGTGGCCAAGAAGGATGGTTCTTTGAGACCTTGTATTGATTACCGCCTTCTTAACAAGATCACAGTCAAATTTCAGTACCTTTTGCCGCTGCTGTCTGATTTGTTTGCTCGGATTAAGGGGGCTAGTTGGTTCACCAAGATAGATCTTCGAGGGGCGTATAATCTTGTGCGTATTAACCCCTCTGTGACCTTAGACGTACTATCCCGTCGAGGTGCCCTGGGCTTATCTGACCCTGGACGGGATAGTACGTGATAGCGATCGGCAGCGCTCACGGGGGGAGCGCCGCAGATCGCGGCCGGGTGTCAGCTGCTTATCGCAGCTGACATCCGGCACTATGTGCCAGGAGCGGTCACGGACCGCCCCTGGCACATTAACCCCTGGCACACCGCGATCAAACATGATCGCGATGTGCCGGCGGTGCAGGGAAGCACCGCGCAGGGAGGGGGCTCCCTGCGGGCTTCCCTGGGCCCCCCGCAGCAACGCGATGTGATCGCGTTGCTGCGGGGGTCTTACCTCCTTCCCTCCCTGCTCTAGCCCCGGATCCAAGATGGCCGCGGATCCGGGTCCTGCAGGGAGGGAGGTGGCTTCACAGAGCCTGCTCAGAGCAGGCACTGTGAAGCCTGCAGCGCTGCTAGTCAGATCAGTGATCTGACAGAGTGTTGTGCACACTGTCAGATCACTGATCTGTGATGTCCCCCCCTGGGACAAAGTAAAAAAGTAAAAAAAAATTTTTCCAAATGTGTAAAAAAAAAAAAAAAAATATTCCAAAATAATGAAAAAAAAAAAAATATTATTCCCATAAATACATTTCTTCATCTAAATAATAAAAAAAAACAATAAAAGTACACATATTTAGTATCGCCGCGTCCGTAACGACCCGACCTATAAAACTGTCCCACTAGTTAACCCCTTCAGTAAACACCGTAAGAAAAAAAAAAAACGAGGCAAAAAACAACGCTTTATTATCATACCGCCGAACAAAAAGTGGAATAACACGCGATCAAAAAGACAGATATAAATACCCATGGTACCGCTGAAAACGTCATCTTGTCCCACAAAAAACGAGCCGCCATACAGCATCATCAGCAAAAAAATAAAAAAGTTATAGTCCTGAGAATAAAGCGATGCCAAAATAATTATTTTTTCTGTAAAATAGTTTTTATCGTATAAAAGCGCCAAAACATAAAAAATGATATAAATGAGGTATCGCTGTAATCATACTGACCCGAAGAATAAAACTGCTTTATCAATTTTACCAAACGCGGAATGGTATTAACGCCTCCCCCAATAGAAATTCATGAATAGCTGGTTTTTGGTCATTCTTCCTCACAAAAATCGGAATAAAAAGCGATCAAAAAATGTCACGTGCCCGAAAATGTTTTCAATAAAAATGTCAACTCGTCCCGCAAAAAACAAGACCTTACATGACTCTGTGGACCAAAATATGGAAAAATTATAGCTCTCAAAATGTGGTATTGCAAAAAATATTTTTTGCAATAAAAAGCGTCTTTCAGTGTGTGATGGCTGCCAATCATAAAAATCCGCTAAAAAACTCGCTATAAAAGTAAATCAAACCCCCCTTCATCACCCCTTTAGTTAGGGAAAAATAAAAAAAATGTATTTATTTCCATTTTCCCATTAGGGCTAGGGTTAGGGCTAGGGTTAGGATTAGGGCTAGGGTTGGGTTAGGGTTAGGGCTAGAGTTAGGGCTAGGGTTAGGGCTAGGGTTAGGGCTAGGGTTAGGGTTAGGGCTAGGGCTAGGGTTAGGGTTAGGGCTAGAGTTAGGGCTAGGGTTAGGGTTGGGGCTACAGTTAGGGTTCGGGTTGGGGCTAAAGTTAGGGTTAGGGTTTAGATTACATTTACGGTTGGGAATAGGGTTGGGATTAGGGTTAGGGGTGTGTCAGGGTTAGAGGTGTGGTTAGGGTTACCGTTGGAATTAGGGTTAGGGGTGTGTTTAGATTAGGGTTTCAGTTATAATTGGGGGGTTTCCACTGTTTCGGCACATCAGGGGCTCTCCAAACACGACATGGCGTCCGATCTCAATTCCAGCCAATTCTGCGTTGAAAAAGTAAAACAGTGCTCCTTCCCTTCCGAGCTCTCCCGTGTGCCCAAACAGGTCCAATTTCTCCTGTTACCCTTGGGAAAATACAAAACTGGGGGCTAAAAAATAATTTTTGTGGGAAAACAAAAAGATTTTTTATTTTCACGGCTCTGCGTTATAAACTGTAGTGAAACACTTGGGGGTTCAAAGTTCTCACAACAAATCTAGATACGTTCATTGAGGGGTCACTTGTCGGAGGTTTCTACTGTTTAGGTACATTAGGGGCTCTGCAAACGCAATGTGACGCCTGCAGACCAATCCATCTAAGTCTGCATTCCAAATGATGCTCCTTCCCTTCCGTGCCCTCCCATGCGCCCAGACGGTGGTTCCCCCCCACATATCAGGTATCAGCGTACTCAGGACAAATTGGACAACAACATTTAGGGTCCAATTTCTCCTGCTAACCTTAGAAAAATACAAAACTGGGGGCTAAAATATAATTTTTGTGGAAAAAAATATTTTTTATTTACACGGCTCTGCGTTATAAACTGTAGTGAAATACTTGGGGGTTCAAAGCTCTCACAACACATCAAGATGAGTTCCTTAGGGGGTCTACTTTCCAAAATGGTGTCACTTGTGGGGGGTTTCTACTGTTTAGGTACATTAGGGGCAATGCAAACGCAATGTGACGCCTGCAGACCATTCCATCTAAGTCTGCATTCCAAATGGCGCTCCTTCCCTTCCGAGCCCTCCCATGCGCCCAAACGGTGGTTCCCCCCCACATATGGGGTATCAGCGTACTCAGGACAAATTGGACAACAACTTTTGGGGTCCAATTTCTCCTGTTACCCTAGGGAAAATACAAAACTGGGGGCTAAAAAATAATTTTTGTGAGAAAAAAATTTTGTTTTATTTTTATGGCTCTGTATTATAAACTTCTGTGAAGCCCTTGGTGGGTCAAAGTGCTCACCACACATCCAGATAAGTTCCTTAGGGGGTCTACTTTCCAAAATGGTGTCACTTGTGGGGGGTTTCAATGTTTAGGCACATCAGTGGCTCTCCAAACGCAACATGGCGTCCCATCTCAATTCCTGTCAATTTTGCATTGAAAAGTCAAACGGCGCTCCTTCCCTTCCGAGCTCTCCTATGCGCCCAAACAGTGGTTTACTGCCACATATGGGGTATCAGCGTACTCAGGACAAATTGGACAACAACTTTTGGGGTCCATTTTCTCCTGTTACCCTTGGTAAAATAGAACAAATTGGAGCTGAAGTAAATTTTTTGTGTAAAAAAGTTAAATGTTCATTTTTATTTAAACATTCCAAAAATTCCTATTAAACACCTGAAGGTTAATAAACTTCTTGAATGTGGTTTTAAGCACCTTGAGGGGTGCAGTTTTTATAATGGTGTCACACTTGGGTATTTTCTATCATATAGACCCCTCAAAATGACTTCAAATGAGATGTGGTCCCTAAAAAAAAAAACGATGTTGTAAAAATGAGAAATTGCTCGTCAACTTTTAACCCTTATAACTCCCTAACAAAAAAAAAATTTGGCTCCAAAATTATGCTGATGTAAAGGAGACATGTGGGAAATGTTACTTATTAAGTATTTTGTGTGACATATCTCTGTGATTTAATAGCATAAAAATTCAAAGTTTGAAAATTGCGAAATTTTCAAAATTTTCGCCAAATTTCCATTTTTTTCACAAATAAACGCAGGTACTATCAAAGAAATTTTACCACAATCATGAAGTACAATATGTCACGAGAAAACATTGTCAGAATCACCAGGATCCGTTGAAGCGTTCCAGAGTTATAACCTCATAAAGGGACAGTGGTCAGAATTGTAAAAATTGGCCTGGTCATTGACGTGCAAACCACCCTTGGGGGTAAAGGGGTTAAACAGGGCGATGAATGGAAAACAGCATTTAATACGCCCGAGGGCCATTTTGAGTACCTGGTTATGCCATTCGGGCTTTCTAATGCTCCATCTGTATTTCAGTCCTTTATGCATGACATCTTCCAAGAGTACCTGTATAGATTCATGATTGTATATTTGGATGATATTTTGGTCTTTTCGGATGATTGGGAGTCTCATGTAAAGCAGGTCAGAATGGTGTTCCAGGTCCTTCGTGCGAATTCCTTGTTTGTGAAGGGGTCAAAGTGTCTCTTTGGAGTTCAGAAGGTTTCATTTTTGGGTTTCATTTTTTCCCCTTCTACTATCGAGATGGACCCTGTTAAAGTTCAGGCCATTTATGATTGGACTCAGCCGACATCTGTGAAGAGCCTGCAGAAGTTCCTGGGCTTTGCTAATTTTTACCGTCGCTTCATCGCTAATTTTTCTAGTGTTGCTAAACCGTTGACTGATTTGACCAAGAAAGGTGCTGATGTGGTCAATTGGTCCTCTGCGGCTGTAGAGGCTTTTCAGGAGTTGAAGCGTCGTTTTTCTTCTGCCCCTGTGTTGTGCCAGCCAGATGTTTCGCTCCCGTTTCAGGTCAAGGTTGATGCTTCTGAGATTGGAGCAGGGGCTGTTTTGTCGCAAAGAAGTTCTGATGGCTCGGTGATGAAACCATGTGCCTTCTTTTCTAGAAAGTTCTCGCCTGCTGAGCGCAATTATGATGTTGGCAATCGAGAGTTGTTGGCCATGAAGTGGGCATTCGAGGAGTGGCGACATTGGCTTGAAGGAGCCAAGCATCGCGTGGTGGTTTTGACGGATCACAAGAATTTGACTTATCTCGAGTCTGCCAAACAGTTGAATCCTAGACAGGCTCGATGGTCGCTGTTTTTCTCCCGTTTTGATTTTGTGGTTTCGTACCTTCCGGGCTCTAAGAATGTGAAGGCTGATGCCCTGTCAAGGAGTTTTGTGCCTGACTCTCCGGGTGTTCCTGAGCCGGCGGGTATTCTCAAAGAGGGGGTAATTTTGTCTGCCATCTCCCCTGATTTGCGGCGGGTGCTGCAGAAGTTTCAGGCTGATAGACCTGACCGTTGTCCAGCGGAGAAACTGTTTGTCCCTGATAGATGGACTGGTAGAGTTATCTCTGAGGTTCATTGTTCGGTGTTGGCTGGTCATCCTGGAATCTTTGGTACCAGAGATTTAGTGGCTAGATCCTTTTGGTGGCCTTCTTTGTCACGGGATGTGCGTTCTTTTGTGCAGTCCTGTGGGACTTGTGCTCGGGCTAAGCCCTGCTGTTCTCGTGCCAGTGGGTTGCTTTTGCCCTTGCCGGTCCCGAAGAGGCCCTGGACGCATATTTCCATGGATTTTATTTCAGATCTCCCTGTCTCTCAAAGGATTTCGGTCATTTGGGTGGTTTGTGATTGCTTCTCTAAGATGGTCCATTTGGTACTCTTGTCTAAATTGCCTTCCTCCTCTGATTTGGTGCCATTGTTTTTCCAGCATGTGGTTCGTTTGCATGGCATTCCGGAGAACATCGTCTCGGACAGAGGTTCCCAGTTTGTTTCGAGGTTTTGGCGGTCCTTTTGTGCTAAGATGTGCATTGATTTGTCTTTTTCTTCGGCTTTCTATCCTCAGAAAAATGGCCAAACCGAACAAACTAATCAGACTTTGGAAACATATCTGAGATGCTTTGTTTCTGCTGAACAGGATGATTGGGTGTCCTTCTTGCCTTTGGTTGGGTTCACCCTTAATAATCGGGCCAGCTCGGCTACTTTGGTTTCGCCGTTTTTCTGTAATTCTGGTTTTCATCCTCGTTTCTCTTCAGGGCAGGTTGAGCCTTCGGACTTTCCTGGTGTGGATACTGTGGTGGACAGGTTGCAGCAGATTTGGACTCATGTGGTGGACAATTTGACATTATCCCAGGAGAAGGCTCAATGTTTCGCTAACCGCCGGCGCTGTGTTGGTCCCCGACTTCGTGTTGGGGATTTGGTTTGGTTGTCTGTTGTGAATTCTGTTTTCGGGCTCCCTCCTGTGGTCATGAATGGTACTTCGGCTGGTTCTGTCAATGGACTTTCTCTGATGCCTGTGGGTGTTTCTGAGTTTCCTTCTACAGGTGACGAGGCTAATTCGTTAGTGGGCTGCTCTATTTAACTCCACTTGGATCCTTGTCCGATGCCAGCTGTCAATGTTGTAGCATTGGTCTAGTTCGCTCCTGGATCTTCCTGGTTACCTGTTTCCTCCAGCAGAAGCTAAGTTTTGCTTTGCTTTTTTCTTGTTTGCTATTTTTTCTGTCCAGCATGCTTATGTGAATTTTGCCTTGCTTGCTGGAAGCTCTGGGATGCAGAGGGGCGCCTCCGCTCCGTTAATCGGTGCGGATGGTATTTTTCCCTGCACTCTCTGTGTGGCTTTTGTAGGGTTTTTTGCTGACTGCAAAGTGACCTTTCCTATCTTCTGTCTGTTTAGTAAGTCGGGCCTTTGTTTGCTAAATCTATTTCATCTCTGTGTTTGTGATTTCATCTTACTCACAGTCAATTTATGTGGGGGGCTGCCTTTTCCTTTGGGGAATTTTCTCTGAGGCAAGATAGGCTTATTTTTCCTATCTCTAGGGCTAGCTAGTTCTGAGGCTGTGACGAGGCGCCTAGGTCATGATAGGAGCGCTCCACGGCTATTTCTAGTGAGCGTGATAGGATTAGGGATTGCGGTCAGCAGAGGTTCCACTTCCCAGAGCTTGTCCTGTATTAATGTGCTATCAGGTCTTTTCTGGTGCTCTAACTACCAGGTCCACTATTTGTCCTAACCACCAGATCATAACAGTACAGCTGGCCTAAAGTATTGATGCATCTCAATAGAGGGATAAGTGAAGCTCTGAGACCATTTTTTTTTCTTTGCAGCGTGTTCTGTCTCACTTTTCCCCTTTACCTCTGGGTGGTTCAGAACACAGGTGTGGACAAGGACATTCAAGGTCTGTCCTCTTGGATGGATAATCTCACTACAAGTGTACAAAACATCCAAGATTTTGTGGTTCAGAATCCGATGTCAGAGCCTAAGATTCCAATTCCTGATTTATTTTTTGGTGATAGATCTAAGTTTTTGAATTTCAAAAATAATTGTAAATTGTTTCTAGCTTTGAAACCTCGCTCCTCAGGTGATCCTGCTCAACAAGTAAGGATCATTATTTCTTTGTTACGTAGTGACCCTCAAGACTGGGCATTTTCCCTTGCACCAGGAGATCCGGCATTGCGTGATGTGGATGCGTTTTTCCTGGCGCTCGGATTGCTTTATGACGAACCTAATTCAGTGGATCAGGCAGAGAAAATCTTGCTGGCTCTGTGTCAGGGTCAGGATGAAGCAGAGATATATTGTCAGAAGTTTAGAAAGTGGTCTGTGCTCACTCAGTGGAATGAATGTGCCCTGGCAGCAATCTTCAGAAAGGGTCTCTCTGAAGCCCTTAAAGATGTCATGGTGGGATTTCCTATGCCTGCTGGTCTGAATGAGTCTATGTCTTTGGCTATTCAGATCGATCGGCGCTTGCGTGAGCGTAAAACTGTGCACCATCTGGCGGTACTATCTGAGCATGGGCCTGAGCCTATGCAGTGTGATAGGACTTTGACCAGAGCTGAACGGCAAGAACACAGACGTCGGAATGGGCTGTGTTTTTACTGTGGTGATTCCACTCATGCTATCTCCGATTGTCCTAAGCGCACTAAGCGGTTCGCTAGGTCTGCCACCATTGGTACGGTACAGTCAAAATTTCTTTTGTCCATTACTCTGATTTGTTCTTTGTCTTCCTACTCTGTTATGGCATTTGTGGATTCAGGCGCTGCCCTGAATTTGATGGACTTGGAGTATGCTAGGCGCTGTGGTTTTTTCTTGGAGCCCTTGCAGCATCCTATTCCATTGAGAGGAATTGATGCTACGCCTTTGGCCAAGAATAAGCCTCAGTACTGGACCCAATTGACCATGTGCATGGCTCCTGCACATCAGGAGGATATCCGTTTTTTGGTGTTACATAATCTGCATGGTGTGGTCGTTTTAGGGTTACTATTGCTACAGATCCATAATCCAGTATTGGACTGAAAATCTATGTCTGTGTCCAGCTGGGGTTGCCAGGGGGTACATGGTGATGTTCCATTTTTGTCAATTTCGTCTTCTACTCCTTCTGAGGTTCCAGAGTTTTTGTCGGATTATCAGGATGTATTTGATGAGCCCAAAGCCAGTGCCCTACCTCCTCATAGGGATTGCAATTGTGCAATTAATTTGATTCCTGGTAGTAAGTTTCCTAAGGGCCGATTGTTCAATTTATCTGTGCCAGAGCACGCTGCTATGCGGAGTTATATAAAGGAATCCTTGGAGAAAGGCCATATTCGCCCATCGTCATCACCGTTGGGAGCAGGGTTCTTTTTTGTGGCCAAGAAGGATGGTTCTTTGAGACCTTGTATTGATTACCGCCTTCTTAATAAAATTACTGTCAAATTTCAGTATCCTTTGCCGTTGCTGTCTGACTTGTTTGCTAATATTAAAGGGGCTAGTTGGTTTACCAAGATAGACCTTCGGAGGGGGCGTATAATCTTGTGCGTATTAAACGGGGCGATGAATGGAAAACAGCATTTAATACGCCCGAGGGCCATTTTGAGTACCTGGTGATGCCATTCGGGCTTTCCAATGCTCCATCAGTATTTCAGTCCTTTATGCATGACATCTTCCGAGAGTACCTGGATAAATTCCTGATTGTGTATTTGGATGATATTTTGGTCTTTTCGGATGATTGGGAGTCTCATGTGAAGCAGGTCAGAATGGTGTTCCAGGTCCTTCGTGCTAATTCCTTGTTTGTGAAAGGGTTAAAGTGTCTCTTTGGAGTTCAGAAGGTTTCATTTTTGGGGTTCATTTTTTCCCCTTCTACTGTCGAGATGGACCCTGTTAAAGTCCAGGCCATTCATGATTGGACTCAGCCGACATCTGTGAAGAGCCTGCAAAAGTTCCTGGGCTTTGCTAATTTTTATCGTCGCTTCATCGCTAATTTTTCTAGTGTTGCTAAACCATTGACTGATTTGACCAAGAAGGGTGCTGATGTGGTCAATTGGTCATCTGCGGCCGTGGATGCTTTTCAGGAATTGAAGCGTCGTTTTTCTTCTGCCCCTGTGTTGTGCCAACCAGATGTTTCGCTCCCGTTTCAGGTTGAGGTTGATGCCTCTGAGATTGGAGCAGGGGCTGTTTTGTCGCAAAGAAGTTCTGATGGCTCAGGAATGAAGCCATGTGCTTTCTTTTCTAGAAAGTTTTCGCCTGCTGAGTGCAATTATGATGTTGGTAATCGTGAATTGTTGGCCATGAAGTGGGCATTCGAGGAGTGGCGTCATTGGCTTGAAGGAGCCAAGCATCACGTGGTGGTCTTGACAGATCACAAAAATTTGACTTATCTCGAGTCTGCCAAACGGTTGATTCCGAGACAGGCTCGATGGGTGTTATTTTTCTCCCGTTTTGATTTTGTGGTTTCGTACCTTCCGGGCTCTAAGAATGTGAAGGCTGATGCCCTGTTAAGGAGTTTTGTACCTGACTCTCCGGGTGTTTCTGAGCCGGCAGGTATTCTCAAAGAGGGGATAATTTTGTCTGCCATCTCCCCTGATTTGCGGCGGGTGCTGCAAAAATTTCAGGCTGATAGACCTGACCGTTGCACAGCAGAGAAACTGTTTGTCCCTGATAAATGGACTAGCAGAGTTATCTCTGAGCTTCATTGTTCGGTGTTGGCTGGGCATCCTGGAATCTTTGTTACCAGAGATTTGGTGGCTAGATCCTTTTGGTGGCTTTCTTTGTCACGGGATGTGCGTTCTTTTGTGCAGTCCTGTGGGACTTGTGCTCGGGCTAAGCCCTGCTGTTCTCGTGCCAGTGGGTTGCTTTTGCCCTTGCCGGTCACGAAGAGGCCCTGGACGCATATTTCTATGGATTTTATTTCAGATCTCCCCGTCTCTCAAAAGATGTCGGTCATTTGGGTGGTTTGTGATCGCTTTTCTAAGATGGTCCATTTGGTACCCTTGTCTAAATTGCCTTCCTTCTCTGATTTGGTGCCATTGTTTTTCCAGCATGTGGTTCGTTTGCATGGCATTCCGGAGAACATCGTTTCGGACAGAGGTTCTCAGTTTGTTTTGAGGTTTTGGCGATCCTTTTGTGCTAGGATGGGCATTGATCTGTCTTTTTCCTCGGCTTTCAATCCTCAGATAAATGGCCAAACCGAACGAACTAATCAGACGTTGGAAACATATCTGAGATGCTTTGTTTCTGCTGATCAGAATGATTGGGTGTCCTTTTTGCCGTTGGCTGAGTTTGCCCTTAATAATCGGGCCAGCTCGGCTACTTTGGTTTCACCGTTTTTCTGCAATTCTGGTTTCCATCCTCGTTTCTCTTCAGGGCAGGTTGAGTCTTCAGACTGTCCTGGTGTAGATACTGTGGTGAATAGGTTGCAGCAGATTTGGACTCATGTGGTGGACAATTTGACGTTGTCCCAGGAGAAGGCTCAACGTTTCGCTAACCGCCGGCGCTGTGTGGGTCCCCGACTTCGTGTTGGGGATTTAGTTTGGTTGTCGTCTCGTTATGTTCCTATGAAGGTTTCCTCTCCTAAGTTTAAGCCTCGTTTCATTGGTCCGTATAAAATTTCTGAGGTTATCAATCCTGTGTCATTTTGTTTGGCCCTACCTGATTCTTTTGCCATCCATAATGTGTTCCATAGGTCGTTGTTGCGGAGATATGTGGCGCCTGTGGTTCCATCCGTTGACCCTCCTGCTCCGGTGTTGGTTGAGGGGGAGTTGGAGTATGTGGTGGAGAAGATTTTGGATTCTTGTATTTCGAGACGGAAACTCCAGTGCCTGGTCAAGTGTAAGGGTTATGGTCAGGAAGATAATTCCTGGGATTTTGCCTCTGATGTTCATGCTGCCGATCTAGTTCGTGCCTTTCATTTGGCTCGTCCTAATTGGCCTGGTGGCTCTGGTGAGGGTTCGGTGACCCCTCCTCAAGGGGGGGGGGGGTACTGTTGTGAATTCTGTTATCAAACTCCCTCCTGTGGTCATGAATGGTACTTCGGCGAGTTCTGTCCATGGACTCCCTCTGGTGGCTGTGAGTGGAGCTGCTGCTTCTGAGCTTCCTTCCACAGGTGACTTAGTTTATTCTTTAGCTGGCTGCTCTATTTAACTCCACTCAGATCGTTACTCCATGCCAGCTGTCAATGTTCTTGTACTGGTTCAGTTCGCTCTTGGATCTTTCTGGTGACCTGTCTACTCCAGCATAAGCTAAGTCCCTGCTAGTTAATTATTTGTTCATTGTTTTCTTGTCCAGCTTGCGATCATGATTTTGCCTTGCTAGCTGGAAGCTCTGGGATGCAGAGTGGCACCTCCGCACCGTGAGTCGGTGCGGAGGTCTTTTTGCACACTCTGCGTGGTCTTTTTGTAGTTTTTTGTGCTGACCGCAAAGATACATTTTCTATCCTCAGTCTGTTTAGTAAGTCTGGCCTCCCTTTGCTGAAACTTGTTTCATTCCTGTGTTTGTGACTTTCATCTTAACTCACAGTCAATATATGTGGGAGGCTGCCTTTTCCTTTGGGGAATTTCTCTGAGGCAAGGTAGGCTTTATTTTCTATCTCTAGGGCTAGTTAGCTCTTAGGCTGTGAAGAGGCGTCTAGGTAGAGTTAGGTACGCTCCAGGCTATTTCTAGTGTGTGTGATAGGATTAGGGGTTGCGGTCAGCAGAGCTCCCACTTCCCAGAGCTTGTTCTGTGTTAGTTTAACCATCAGGTCGTTCCGGGTGCTCCTAACCACCAGGTCCATAACAATTATCTGTACACTGACACTATTTACAGTGCTCCTGTGTATAAAGTCACTGATGATCCCTATATTACTTGTACACTGACAATATATACAGAGCTCCTGTGTATAATTTCACTGGTGATCCCTGTATTATCTGTACACTATACAGTATATACAGAGCTCCTGTGTATAATGACACTGGTGGTAATAACAGTGCTAGCATTGTGGTTTGTATTCATGATCAGTATTGTAACATTTGGTCACTATGTGTTGAAATTTGTGGTGTGGTCACTGTGTGGCAGTATTTCTCCTTGTATGTGATATTATGTTGTCCCAAAATTGTTGGTAATATATCATATTATTTGGTCACTATATGGTCTGATCATGGTGTGGTGTATTTGTTCCTTGTATGTGATATTATTCGGTCACAATGTGGTCCAGTCATGGTGTGGCAGTGTTTGTCCCTTGTATGTGGTATTATTCGGGCACTATGTAGCCAAGTCATGTTGTGGTGGTATTTCTTCCCTGTATGTGGTAGTATTGGTCTTGTTGTAGTGGATTGTGTTGTGTATGGTGGTCATTTGTTCTCTCTGATATTAATTAGGAGAAGATTCTTTATTTTCATTAGAGATTAAGTGGTTTGTACACAGCGGCGGAAATGCACTTTGAAAAAAAAGTAATCATCTCTCCACAGGATAAGTGATAAAGTATTGATTGGTTGGGGTCTGACTATTTGGACCCAATCGGCAGAATGTGGAACTTTGTATCCCCATTAGACTGGAGTGGCATGTACAACTCAATCACTGATCCATTCATTCCCTCAGCAGCTGCACTTTTTTTTTCTGGAAGCCCCAAAGAGAATGAATGGTGCCGCGGTCTCACATCTCATCTGCAGCTCCTTTTTAAAATGGGGATAAGTGTCCTATCAATGATAAAACTTCTTCATTCTTCAGATTGGTTCAGTTTCTAATGTTCAGGCCAAAGTGATCACCTATCCTTTGGAGCCCATGGATTGGTGATAACTTGTTTTAACCGAAGAACCCCATTAAAGTAAACTAATGTAATTATACATCCCAGCGATTTTGGTGCACAGTACATGTGCAGGAGCTGCCTGTGTTTTCCAGCCAATGCTCCACTATAATGGGGATAATGACTGACAGATACTTGTATATTGCTGTAGGGTGGGCCCCTAGAGTCCATTCCCCTGATGGGCCCCAGACACAACAGTCCGACCCTGCATCAGAGTGTACATTAATGAGAAAAAAAATGAACATTTCTGAATTTACCAAGTGGCTGCAATGAAACAAAGAGTGAAAAATGTAAACAGGTCTGAATACTTTCCGTACCCACTGTGTATCAGAAGGCACACAGAGTTAATATAGCAGAGCAAGGAACAATGCAGAGCTGACTTTAACAGAACACATCTGGTAACAAGGTAACAGAATCCAGCAGTGTAGCAGAGCAGAGTCAATGGGCACACAGTAGCTTCAAGGCAGAGCTAAATGTGTCAGGAACCACAGAGAAAACTTAGTGTGTCAAGAGTCTCACAGGAGTAATGTAGCAGTGCCGAGTATGTATTGAGGCACAGCATAAGGCTGGGGTCACACTAGCATATGGCATCCGATGCTAATGACCTTTGGCTCCTGCCCTGCTGCGAGCGGGAGCCAGGTGTGATGTTATTGTGCTCTCAGCCTCTTGGACCCATGGATGCCGGTGAGCTGAGACTCGGCTGATTTGGAATAAGAAAATAATCACAGATGTGATCTGCCCCATAAATTAACACTGGTCTGATGGTATGCAATATTTTGTCACATAGCACTTGTCCATATTCTACGCTAGTGTGACCCCGATCTAGGAGAGTTGAACAGTGAAGCCCAAAGTAGTGGTGGATGCCAAGCACCCAATTTCAAAGGCCGTCTGTTAAGGTCGTTAGTGTATTTTTTTTAACGACGATTTTGAGGGAGTTTCCATAAATGATTGATCATTCACCCCCGTTCTCATAATGTAAGGCAGCACATCCCTGTTTATATAAGGGGACATGCTGCTGACGGCCATCATTTTTTGCCTTCATAAAAGATATGATCATCTGGCAGACAAGTGTTAGTGTGGATCGCTGACCGTGTATATCATATAAGGGAGTTTATTATTCCAGAGTTCTGTGCTGTTTACACCCTGATATCAGCAGGATTGACACAAAAATGATAATCATTTCAGATCACTTTTCTATAAAATGAGATTAATTTGAATCACATCAATAGGCCATTTATACGTATCAGTTTAAAATGATATAGATATAGCTGGACAGAATTTGCTTCCATATCTCTAGGTGTAAAGGTAACCCAACATTATCACATTCTGTTCTGATAAACCAGTTATAATAATGGGGAAAACAAACAATGCGATCTACACAATCTGTTATGGAGACTATGATGTATTAAATATCTGAAAGATTGAAAAATATATTGTAAAATTGTTGGAATATACTAATCAGGTAATGGTTTAGATCTTATTCCTGACAATTAGTTTCATAATATTATATATACATGGCGCTTCAGCTACTACATTGTCTTTGCTGTAATTATAACATTTTTAGCCACATAGTAACTAAAAGGAGCAATTATTACGGCATCAGGGCAATTACTTTTCTTGCAAAATATAATATTACATTCTAAACAGGACACAAATAATAAGTGTGAGATATTTATGGTATTAAGCAATTATGTTTATTTCTCCATACAGAAATAATAATCATAAACACATACTAAATTTCTTCTCGGTGATAAAAAAAAAACAATGTGAAGATTAATTTGCACAATATAATCACATGCCAGCATTTTGCAAAGTTTTATGAACTGTATCAGTGTTGACATGAAAAAAAAAATCATTACGCTTGGAGAAAAGTGGAAGGTCTAATAATATGCGGAGAAGTGATAATAAGGTAACATTAAAGAATCGACAGAAGGGGGACACATTATGTTTGCTGAGCTGCATGGAAAATACAATAAAATGAAGCATGCAGATTAATACCACCATCTCGTTATATTTCTGGCGCAAGCCTATAATGCTCCCTTGAAATAAGTGTTTCCAGTTATTTGACGATATAATGAACCCTGTCTACCACAATGTATTCTGAGCATGTATTTAAATGTTCACTAAAGCACAGAATAGATTTACAGGTCCTTGGTAAAAAAATAAAGTATCGAAACTTTGTTTATCTTTATTCTTTGCACTATTCGAATATTTCCCATCTAGCATGTTAGTCTTGATATTTGGAGAGAACCATCTGAAACAATATTTATCAATTTTTTAGTATTCATTTGTTTAATTGAGAACTCGTTTTCTGTCAGCAGGTTTCATCATTCCAGAAAAGTAAAGTCATTGATTGGAAATAATTGTATGCGTTACTGGTATAAGTTCTGAGTAATGAACAGAACCAACCATAAGGGAATTTACCTTTATATTCTAATAGGAGCGCTGTATCTGTCTCCTAATAACATTTTTAGTCACCCATTTATTACAAGTTATTTTATTATTTATTTTATTTTTAACAAAATGCAGATTAGTCTCAGAATGCCATGACCCATTTCACAGCAAACATTGGTTTGTCAATCATGGCCGCCTGATCCAGACCTTATACAAAAAGGGCAAGGGATAAACATTATTTTTCACAGTCTGCCCTACCAGTAAAGCCTCATTCTAAAATCAGTTTTTTTTAAATGAGTTATATCTGTGTTTTAAACAAATGCAACCTTATTTATATTACTCTTTTATATTGCGCCATTAATTCCTCAGTACCTCTTTGGAGTGAGTGAGTAAACAGGAGAACCTGGCAAAAACTCACACAAACATGAGGATAATACACAAACTCCTTGCAGATGTTGCCCTTGTTGGGATTTGAACCCATTGGTAGCCAACTACACAAAATGATGCTATTGCCCACTTTTACGTATTATAGTCAATGAGGCTGTTCTCATGTTCAAGTATTTTCTTGGACTGATGGATCCACACAAAAATCACAGAGACATGTCCAATTTTGATCCAAGTTGGAATAATCTCGCCAGTGCACGTCTATGAGTCCATGAAAAGATTGAGCAGCACTCTAATGCCACCTGTGTGTTGTCTATTTATTACAGACTTTTTGAAAGGAGAAGCCTTAAAAGTCTCTCATTCTTTTGGTAGAACTTTAACAAACTGCTTCATCAGTCCAACTTAAATATGGAGTGGTGGAAGAACTTTAGTGAGAACAACCAAACTTTCCGCAACTATGTTCTTGAGTTCAGGTTGCAAAGAAGTTCTCATTGGCTAATTTTAGTTCCAGTTATGAGTCCTATCCTGGTTGTCCTATTCACAAAAAGCATTGGAGCTTTATGTATCCTCCTTGCTTACCAAGTAGCAATGAGAAAGCTTACATATCACCACATATCGACCATCATTGATCCTCATAGTCAAGTTTCTTGAGAATAAATTCTAAATTCTCATAGCTTTCATTCACGTTCTCAGAAAACTCTACATAAACTGAGCATACTTGCTGCCATTGTGCAGTAGCACAGCTTTCAGACTTTTTTTTATTAATCAATAAAGAGTTTCCACTCACATTGTATTCATTGTTAATTTTTTCCATCAGCCCAGGAACAGCTCTGCAATATACCAGAGCACCATCTTGAAAAAAGTATGGAAGGTATTTTTTTTTATCTGCTTTTGTATTATGAAAAACAGGTACCAGGAGCCATGAATACAAATGAACCAAAAGGAGAGTACAATATTCTGAATAAAAATGAGTTTATTATATAGCTACAAATAGATAATGACATATACCAATACGAACAGTCACATTTAAGACAAAGTGAAAAAAAGCCTGACTTCACAGGTGTAGCACCCAGGATCAACATGTATAAGTGGATGGGAAAGGAGTATTAGCATATAAGGCTCAGAGAGCAGATATTGCTATCCACTCAATCATGTTACTACCAGTTTAAATAATTGGAATAGCAAGACGGACCTACAAAAGTGCCAATGTGCAAAAAAGTACTAATAATGCAAGGACATCTAGTCAGTCATAGACTGGGTAATTAAATTAAAAAACCTAATCATAGTAAGAGATTAAGAATCTTATAAATGGCTACGCTATAATCCTCACCCATAAGTCTCCACTGTTAGAGTCTGAGCGATGCAGCCCCAACGCGCGTTTCGCGTTGGCTTCCTCGGGGGGCTGTCAGGTACCAGGAGCCAGCAGGATTTTTTTCCTTAGTCTAGAGTGTAAAGGTTATTCAGATTGTTTAGGAAGGTCAAAATTCCTGACTAAATCATTTAATTCGACCTGTGAAAAAACCTGTGGCTCATTGGGACTAGTGTGAATGTGTTCATCAGAATCCTAAGCTCCATGTTCTGAATCTTCTGAATGATTTGTATCTTCAAGTTTCTCAGGAGGGGAAGGTCAGGTATTCCTGGACCATGAGGCACAGAGTGAATCACTGACAGAAATTGCAGGTAAATAATTTAGTCTTTATTTTCCTGCTTGAATCCTTCCAAGTAGCAGTCATCATTATAATTTTTCTGTTCCCTCTCGATTGTAGGCATGCCAAAACTAAAGCTCCCTTTCTTCCCTTGTAGACCACTGTCATATGTATTCTATACATGCAGAACATACTACATATGGAGTCATGTCCTGTTCACCTAGTTTAACAAAGTAGGCATAATACACTTTTCTAATTAAGTCCATAATGTCCCATCGTTGTTTCTTTACTAGAATACAATTGCAAATGTAGCAAAATTTGTTGCGTGAATTATGACAGCCTCTTATAGCCATTTTGATCAGGTTGTTAGAAACAGAAGCTTAATGCACCATAACCATTAAAGGGAACCTGTCACCTGAATTTGGCGGGACAGGTTTTGGGTCATATGGGTGGAGTTTTCGGGTGTTTGATTCACCCTTTCCTTACCCGCTGGCTGCATGCTGGCTGCAATATTGGATTGAAGTTAATTCTCTGTCCTCCATAGTACACGCCTGCACAAGGCAAGATTACCCTGCGCAGGCGTGTACCACGGAGGACAGAGAATGAACTTCAATCCAATATTGCAGCCAGCATGCAGCCAGCGGGTAAGGAAAGGGTGAATCAAACACCCGAGAACTCCACCCATATGACCCAAAACCTGTCCCGCCAAATTCAGGTGACAGGTTCCCTTTAAATACTGAAAGGAATCATGGTAAGCACACCACCCATATTCTTATGAACTCTGTCTAAATGAATATCTGCCTTTGCCCCCGATAGCAACCAATCACAGTGCAGCTTTCAGTTCTTATGCTACTGAGGTAAAATGAAAGCTGTGCTTTGATTGATTGTTATGGACACCACCATACTGTTAAAAACAGTGACTAAAAAAAACACCTGTTTTTACTGCCCATAACAACCAATCACAGCCCAGATTTTATTTCTTATACTCCTGAGGTAAAATGAAGGAAATACTATGATTGGATGTTACTGACACCACAACAGTCTTTGGAAGATTAGATTAGAAAATCTTCTCTGCCCACAACAGCTCATCGCAGCATAACATCCATTAAATTCTAACCAATATAATGACATCAAATTCATCCACCAAAGTTTATGCAAAGGCATCAAAGCGTGGTGTAAGAAAAAGCCTATGGAGTCAGTGTTTGTGACGAACCTTTATGTGATGGAATGTTTTCAATATTTTTACTGAATGTATATAAAAATCACCTCTTACTTTTCAAACAATTTTATCTTTGTAGACTTGTGTATTTTTAGGCACCTTATAAAGTGCTCTGTTTGTAGTTCCAGCATCTTTGAACGCTGCTCCTCTCCCCAGGCCGGGTGTCTGACTCACTCACTGCCATGGCCCGCATCCTGCACTTCCTCCGCCTTCCTCTCTGGCTGCTGCCTGGGTCACACGCACATGCGTGCAGATCCCCGGGCACTGTTCTTAGGGCACACACTCTAGCTCATTATTAAATGGTCTGCGCGCACCATCCTAAAATGTCAGCAGCCAATGGCTGGGAGACACTTATTACTTAGGGCGCTCCCACCTGCATGGAGGCACCTGTGTGACATTGTTAGTTTGTTCCCAACATTCCTGTTAGTTTTCAGGTCTGTGTCCATTGGTTCCCACTATTTCTGCTAGTTTCTTTTTGTCTGTAACCTCAATGCCAGTACATGCCTTGCCAGTCTGCATTTTAGCCGGACTCGTCTGAACCTGCAGTGCCTGTTTATTAGCCAGATCCACCTGCACTTACCGTGCCAGTCTCGATATCAGCAGGACCTGCCTGCTCCTGTCATGCTAATCTGTATTTCAGCCGGACCTGCCTGTATCTGCAGAGCCATTCTGCATATCATCTGGACAAGCATGCACTTACCTGTGCCTTCCAGTATATCAGCCATACCCATCTGAATCTGTGGTTTTTGGGTTCCTGCCATGCTTGCTTCTTTCAGCTGTACTCTCCTACTGAGCCGTTTCAGCTATCTGCACTTTGAGGGTCAGCTTCCATTCGCCCAAGGTCTGTCTTGGAGTAGCACCAGGGGTCCATTGGGAGCCAATCCTAACCCCACCATCAGGGGCTTTAGAAAAGAGTCAGGAGCTCACCTAGTCACACCTCTGCAGGCTCTCCTAAGATCATGGCACAGTGGTTCCACCACTGCCGTTACATTGAATTCATTAAAACCCAATATGCAAGCCACAAATAACCCTTTTTTTTTATCTAAATGCAATATTTTACGTTTGGCAACACTAAGATGAAGTTTCCAATGTTTAATCGAATGTTGGATTTTTCAGCACAGTTTAATCAATGTCTACGTAGACAATTCAAATTTAGAAAAGAGTTATATACAGTCTCAGACAATTAAAGAATAGACAATCATGCTGCTGTAATTGGTGGGGAAGACTGAAAAGTTGTGCCCCCAATGTTTTTCTAGAGCATATAACAATTTTCTATCTATGACTGCAGCAAGGTGCAAATAGAAGGAGTCGCTGTGTTGATAGAACTACTGCCACTGATTAGTATTACTGTTAGGCTGCCGTCACACTCGCAGTATGTGGTCAGTATTTTACATCAGTATTTGTAAGCCAAAACCAGGAGTGGAACAATTAGAGGAAAAGTATAATAGAAACATATGCACCACTTCTGTATTTATCACCCACTCCTGGTTTTGGCTTACAAATACTGATGTAAAATACTGACCAAATACTGCTAGTGTGACGGCAGCCTTAGACTGTAATTGCTAGTATAGCTAATAGAAAAAAAAAGTATTTCTATTGCTTTGTTTCATTAGGCATGCAGATAAAGTTTTCTTTGACAGGCTATTTGTGAACTAATTGTATTTGGGAAGTGTTTTGGCGTCTCTGTTTTGAAGCATAGTAGATATTTGAAAAAAAATTACTTTGATATTTTTAGCTCTTGGCTGTCAGAAACATTGATCTATAGCAGTGTTCCCCAACACCAGTCCTCAAGAGCTATCAACAGGTCATATTTTCAGGATTTCCTTAGTATTTCACAGGTGATGGAATTCCTGCCTGTGCAGGTGATGCAATTATCACCTGGGCAATATTAAGGAAATCTTGAAAACATGACCTGTTGGTGGCTTTTGAGGATAGGAGTTGGGGAACAATGATCTATAGCATCAAGACAGGAGAGAAAATGTGAAAAAAATGAATATTTTTATATTTTAAAACATAAATTGAAGAACAAAATTATCAGTTTTTGGTATTTTGTTCTCAAATTTGTTTCTGTTGGGTCTTAAAGCGATTTTCCAATATTAACTTCTTTACGACATTGGGCTTAATAGTGCACTGATGCCGGACTCCCCTTGTTTGGTGCGGTCTCTGGCGCTGAGCTTACACTTTTCCATGCACATGACAGCTAATCTACACAGCAGAAATGTGGCTCCAAGAGCCACAGGTGGAATCATGATCCACCCGTGGCTGGTAACTAGTTAAATGCCGCTGTCAATTTCTGACAGCGGCAGTTAACTCATGGTTACGGGAAATGCATTGCTAATCCCGCCCATCGGTGACCCCGTCACATGATCACGGGTCACCAATGGGTTGGAATGACAACCAGAGGTCTGCAGCAGACCTCTATTGTTGTCATTGCCAGGTTGCACCCGTGATCAGTGCTCATTGCAATTGAGCACTTTTGCTAAACCCAGGTGATCTGATTATGAGTAGCAGAGGAGATCAAAGTACTGCAGCTTCTAGTCTTCCATAGAGACTATTTATGCATGCAAACAGTAAAAAAATGTTAAAAAATATAACAGTTAAAATCACCCCCTTTCGCCCCATTCAAAATAAAACAATTAAAAAAATCAAATACACACATATTTGGTATCGCTGCATTCAGAATCACCAGATCTATCAATATAAAGAAAAAAACCTGTAGTAATGATAAAAAATTCAAAGCATCAGAGTTACATTTTTTTGGCCGCCGCTACATTGCAATAAAATGCAATAACAGGTGATCAAAAGATTGTATTTCATCCAAAATGGTATGAGAAAAAACGTCAGCTAGGTGCGCAAAAAAATTAGCCTTTACCCTGCCCAAGAGCATGAAAAATGGAGATGTTACAGGTCTCAGAAAAATGTGCCTTTTTTTCAAACCAAATTTTGGAGTTTTTTTCACCATTTAAATAACAAAGAACCTAAACATGTTTGGTGTCTATGAACTTGCAGTGACCTGGAGAATCATAATAGTCGGTCAGGTTTACCTTCTAGTGAACATTGTAAAAAAAAAACAGCTGTGGAATTGCATTTTTTTTGCAATTTCACTGCACTTGGAATTTTGTGCCCATTTTCCAGTACATGCTATGTTAAATCCAATGTGTCATTCAAAGTGCAAAGTGTCCTGCAAAATACAAGCCCTCACTTGGCCATTTTGACAGAAAAATAAAAAATATATAGCTCTGGGAAGAAGGGGACAGAAAAACCAAAGTGCAAAACCTAAAAAACGTCTGGCCATTAAAGGGTTAAAAAGTGACAGTATGGATTAAGGGTATGCCATTACATTATGATCATTGTGTTTCAGACCTTGAATACCCCACTATGAATGAAAGGGACTCAGCATTGCTGTGCTGTCTACAGATGGGCGAACGCGAATAGTAAAGTTCTGCATCTGTACTGAACACCTACTGTTCGGGCACGGACACCGAACACAGACTTCACCAAGAAGACCATGCTACTGTTCAGATTCAACTGCCCAAAAACCGGGGATGACTTGACAGCACGGCAAACACCGCTTCTGCTCGGGGGTGAAATTATCCCCGCTGGTCATAAATCTGGGGTTTCCACGCTGTCATAAGAGAGCATGAGCGCTCAGCTGTGATTGGAAGTATAAAGTTTACCTCTGGTCACTGGTGTCAGCAGATGGGATTACAGCTACCATCATCTGACACCTGTTGCTGCTAATAACAGCGACAGCAGAAGCGGCTGATGGATCTATTCATTAGCCGTCTCCTGCACTGTATTTAAATAGTTTTTTTTTAAAAACAGCAAGAGTTTCCCTGTATTTTTGATAACCAGCCAGGCAAAACTCACAGCTGGGGGTTGCAACCCTCAGCTGTCAGCTTCAGCAAGGTTGGTAATCAAGAATAGAGGGGTCCCCACACAGTTTTTTTAATTTAAATAAATAATTTTTAAAAATGGCATGGGGTCCCCACAACCAGCCTTGCTAAAGCAGACAGCGGGAGGCTGGTATTCTCCGGCTGATTAGGGGCCATGGCCCCCCAGCCTTAAAATAGCAACCCACAGCTGCCCAGAAAAGGCACATCTATTAGATGCACCAATTCTGGTGCTTTGCCCAGCTTTTCCCACTTGCCCTGGAGTGGTGGCAACTGGGGCTCATATTTGTGGGGTTGATGTCACCTTTATATTGTCAGGTGGCATCAAGCCCACGGATTACTAATGGAGAGGCATCTATGAGACACCTATCCATTACTAATCTTTATAGTTATATGGTAAATAAAGACATAGCAATAATAAAGTCCTTTATTAGAAATAAGACTAATCACAGTTTTAACTTTTATTTAAAAACTAGCTGAAGAGCCCGGCGTTGCCTGGGCATAGTAAATATCTGTGGTTAGTTATAGCACCTCACTTCTCTTATTTTCCCATCACGCCTCTCATTTTCCCAATCACATCTTTCATTTTCCCCCTCACATCTCTCATTTTCTCCCTCACACCTCTCATTTTCTCCCTCACTCCTCTCATTCCCCCTTAACACTTGTCATTTCAACCTTACATCTGTCATTTTCTGATCACTCCACTATTTTTCCTCACTCCTCTCATTTTGCACTCACACCTTTTCATTTTCACCTCACACCTCTCATTTTCACCTCATCACCTCAGTATATACATGTTTGTCATCTCCCTTATATATAGTATACATCTGTATGTCATCTCCTGTATATAGTATATACCTGTATGTCATCTCCCCTGTATATAGTATATACCTGCTGTGTGTCATCTCCCCTATATATAGTATATACCTGAATGTCATCTCCTTCTATATATAGTATATACCTGTATGTCATCTCCTCCTGTATATAGTATATACCTGTGTGTCATCTCCCCTGTATATAGTATATATCTGAGTGTCATCTCCTCCTGCATATAGTATATACCTGCATGTCATCTTCTATATATAGCATATACCTGTATGTCATCTCCTCCTGTATATAGTATATACCTGTGTGTCATCTCCCCTGTATATAGTATATATCTGAGTGTCATCTCCTTCTGCATATAGTATATACCTGCATGTCATCTTCTATATATAGCATATACCTGTATGTCATCTCCTCCTGTATATAGTATATACCTGTATGTCATCTCCTCCTGTATATATATGTACCTATATGTCATCTCCTCCTCTATATAGTATATACCTGTGTGTCATCTCTCCTGTATATAGTATATATCTGTGTGTAATCTCCCCTGTATATAGTATATACCTGTGTGTCATCTCCTCCTGTATTAGACCTCGTTCACATGTTAATTGCTCAGTATTTTTACCTCAGTATTTGTAAGCTAAATTGGCAGCCTGATAAATCCCCAGCCAACAGGAAGCCCTCCCCCTGGCAGTATATATTAGCTCACACATACACATAATAGACAGGTCATGTGACTGACAGCTGCCGTATTTCCTATATGGTGCAATTGTTGTAGTTTGTCTGCTTATTAATCAGATTTTTATTTTTGAAGGATAATACCAGACTTGTGTGTGTTTTAGGGCGAGTTTCGTTTGTCAAGTTGTGTGTGTTGAGTTGCGTGTGGCGACATGCATGTAGCGACTTTTGTGAGATGAGTTTTGTGTAGCAACATGCGTGTAGCAACTTTTTGTGTGTCGAGTTGCATGTGACAGGTTAGTGTAGCAAGTTGTGTGCAGCAAGTTTTGCGCATAGCGAGTTTTGCGCGTTGCGAGTATTATGTGTGGTGCCTTTTGAGTATGTGCAAGTTTTGTGTGAGGCAACTTTTGCATGTGTTGCAACTTTTGTGCATGTGGCAATTTTTCCGCGTGTGCAAGTTTTGCGTGTGGCGAGTTTTTCATGAGGAGAATTTTGCACTTGTGGCGAGTTTTGCAAGAGCCTAGTTTTTGCATGTGGCGAGTTCTGCGCGTGGCGAGTTTTGAGTGGCGACTTTTGTGTTTTGACTTTTATGTGGCGAGGTTGGTGTATTTGTGGTGAAATGTGTGCTGAGGGTAATATGTGTTCAAGCACGTGGTAGTGTGTGGCGCATTTTGTGTGTGTTCATATCCCCGTGTGTGGTGAGTATCCCATGTCGAGGCCCCACCTTAGCAACTGTACGGTATATACTCTTTGGCACCATCGCTCTCATTCTTTAAGTCCCCCTTGTTCACATCTGGCAGCTGTCAATTTGCCTCCTACACTTTTCCTTTCATTTTTTCCCATTATGTAGATAGGGGCAAAATTGGTGAATTGGATAGCGCGGGGTTAAAATTTCACCTCACAACATAGCCTATGACGCTCTCGGGGTCCAGACGTGTGACTGTGCAAAATTTTGTTGCTGTAGCTGCGACGCTTCCAACACTTTTCCTTTCACTTTTTCCCCATTATGTAGATAGGGGCAAAATTGTTTAGTGAATTGGAACGCGCGGAGTTAAAATTTCACCTCACAACGAAGCCTATGATGCTCTCAGGGTCCCGACGTGTGACTGTGCAAAATTTTGTTTCTGTAGCTGCGACGCCTCCAACACTTTTCCTTTCACTTTTTTCCCCATTATGTAGATAGGGGCAAAATTGTTTGGTGAATTGGAAAGCGCGGGTTTAATATTTCACCTCACAATATAGCCTATGACGCTCTCGGGGTCCAGACATGTGACTGTGCAAAATTTTGTGGCTGTAGCTGCGACGCCTCCAACACTTTTCCTTTCACTTTTTCCCCATTATGTAGATTGGGGCAAAATTGTTTGGTGAATTGGAACATGCGGGGTTAAAATTTCACCTCACAACGTAGCCTATGACGCTCTCAGGGTCCAGACGTGTGACTGTGCAAAATTTTGTTGCTGTAGCTGCGACGCTTCCAACACTTTTCCTTTCACTTTTTTCCCCATTATGTAGATAGGGGCAAAATTGTTTGGTGAATTGGAACGCGCGGGGTTAAAATTTCACCTCACAACATAGCCTATGACGCTCTCAGGGTCCAGACGTGTGACTGTGCAAAATTTTGTGGCTGTAGCTGCGACGGTGCAGATGCCAATCCCGGACATACACACATACACACACACACACACACACACACACATTCAGCTTTATATAGTAGATAACAAACACAGCTAAACTGACCAAACGCCTATTCCACCGAAGCCCTCGTTCTTCTGCAATAAAACAATAATAAAAAAACAACAATATCCCACACCTATCTGTCGTTCTGTCCCATGTCGTAATCCATGTCTGAGGGATAATTAGTTTTCAACCTGGATGGTGCCAAGATGTGACTATCCAGGCTGAGAACCACTGGTGACTGAACTGCTGCAAGCGCAGTGTCAGTGACCAGTGGTGACATCATCACAGTTATTTCCGGTCACTGAGGCTGCATTCCCTGCTGGGCTGCACTGCCTTGGCCTCAGTGAGATCCCCGCTAGAACAGTGAGAGTTTTTCTTCATCAGAAGCAGTGTTTGCCCCCCCATTCAAATGAATGGGATCCAGGTTCGGATCCGGGTACTGTTCTACTACCGGAACCCAAACTTTTTGCAACTGTTCAGCCAAACCCACCAGACCTAAACATCCAGATAACCACCCATTTCTAATGCTGTCATGTCCTAGGCACAGTGGTGCTCCATGCTTTCAAATTAGCATGGAGTTGCATCACAGCCCCATTCACGTGGATTAAATAGATAAATCTAACTAAAGCCACAAAGCAAAGGAAACTCAAGCAGAACTGTTTGTTTTTTTCCATTTTTGACATGAGAGATTAGTGTATATTTTTTAATTCAAATTTGTTGAATTTGACAATTTATTAAAAAATGATTTGTATTGAATCAATTTGTACAAATCTCAATACGTGAAAGCTTATAATTGCTTGGAAAATACACATGGGGAGAAAAGTGAGCGAGAACAATGCTAACCATAATAGCTAACACTCCACAGGTGCGAGAGGGAGAGAAGATCCTGCTGACCACCAGACCTTTCACATTACAGAAGAAAGAAAGAGAGAGGACTCTGCTGATCATAAGAACTTAAAATGTATGCAATAGGTGACTGTTGACCATAAGACCTTACACATTATAGGAGACAGATATTCAGTGACTGTGAAGATGGGAAATGACTTCCGTACAAACTGTACTCCACTGGGAACAGCTAATCTCTGATAACCCAGGTACTTATCACTACTGTACAAGGTATCATAGTTTTCTAGATGTCATAGCTGAGGGGCAGTATAATTGTGAAAGCAAAAATTTCAGGAAATTTCACTGAAGGAAACTTGACTGAAATTCAGTACGTCACCTGAAAAATAGTTCTAAATATGACATGTCTACAGTAAACAAGTCCAAAAGGCTACAACAACATAAAAAGGTTATGGCTCTCTAGATATAAAAACACAATAGCAAATATTTTCTTTAGAGATTTTATCATGCAAAAGTAATACATATACAGTGTATATATGATGTTATTATAGACTGAAAGAATAGAGACAACACATAACTTAGGTATTATAGAGGACAACATACAATTTAGGAATTTAGGACACTTCAAAAAGCAATAGTGGGAATGCTGTTTTATTTCATTCACTTAAAGAGTAGATTATAGTTTATGTATAAGTTATATGTACCTTAGAAAAGTAATGTTTCTCCTTGTGGAGAGTGACATACGAGCTCTGGCTTGTCAAGGTAAGGAGGCTTATTCACCGTACAGTGCTCCTCTGGGAAATTAATATGCAAATTGCCTCTTCAGAGAAAAAGAGAACTTGAACTCTATAGCGCCACCCTTTAATGAGTCTTATAATATGACTTAGGATAAAAGCCAAATCAGTATCTGAATTTTCAGACACAGTGTTTCGGGCTATTGGCCCTCATCAGTACAAAGCATGAGAACTGATTTGGCTAGGTGAGAGGCTTTGGACTGAGGTCTAAAGGATAAGGTTTCTCCTTATGGAGAGTGACATACCATCTCTGACTTGTCAAGGTAAGGAGGCTTATTTGCCGTGCAATGCTCCTCTGTAAAAATTAATATGCAAATTTACTCTTCAGAGAAAAAGAGGACTTGAACTCTATAGCGTCACCTGTTGGAAGTAGCTATCCTACAAGTCACAATCAACCCTTTAATGAGTCTTGCGATATGACTTAGGATAAAAGCCAAATCAGTATCTCAATTTTCAGACACAGTGTTTCGGGCTGTTGGCCCTCGTCAGTGTAAAGCATGAGAACTGATTTGGCTAGGTGAGAGGCTCTGGACTGAGGTCTAAAGGGTAAGGTTTCTCCTTGTGGAGAGTGACATATCAGCTCTGGCTTGTCAAGGTTAGGAGGCTTATTCGCCATGCAATAGTACTCTGGGAAGTTTATTATGCAAATTGCCTCTTCAGAGAAAAAGAGGACTTGAACTCTATAGTGCAATCTGTTGGAAGTAGCGATCCTATAAGCCATCATACATTTAGATCAACAAAAAAATTTAAAAAGCTGTGAATATAAGAGTCTGTTAGCATAAAAATGAAAACATTACTAAATGCCAAAACATGGTCCTGAGGGAGGTATTCTTGGACAGTTGTGGAAGAGAAGAAAATCTGGACAACTGAATCTTTCCACTTGAAGGGCAACTCTTTTATGAACCACAGTCAAGAGTAGATCCAACAAGAAGAAGAAATACAAGTCATTTAACCCTTATCCGGCTGAATAGGTACAATTGTAACTATTCCGTTTTAAAATTGCAATAACTTTTTTTTGAAAAGACGTAGAGGGCTGAAATTTCGTGACATCTCTACATTTTTGGTCCAGAATATATTGGCCAAATTTCAATAAAATATCTCCACCCGCTTCCGAGATAAGGGGTCGAGATCTTTTTGCATCCATAACAAGCTGCATAGGTACAAATGTACCTCATATATTTTGAATGAAGATAATGCAAGGGAAAAAGCATAAATTTTTTTTTAATGATAATGCTATTTAACTATTATAAACAAGTAAAAAACTGTTCATTTACATTATAAAAGAAAATGTAAGAAACTTTTTTTTATTGATTTTCTTTGCAAGTAATGCATGTTGGCTTTGCTACAGAGTGTTCATCGCAAATGGGTTTCACACAAACCACACAAGACTTTCTAGTCTTGCGTTGTTTTCGCCTCAGGTCTCTGCAGACATAGCAACTACCAACAACAGGGGAGGGTCCACGACTACCATGAGGTATTTTGGGGCCAGCTGCTGGCTGCGATGCTACCACAATGCATCGTCCAAGCACCATTTCTACTGCACCTCGAAGAAAATGGTTTCTCATTATCATTTTGTTTGTACTACGATCTTCAATTGCAATCATACACAGCTGATTTGCGAGATCTTTCAGGAACTTTCTTCGTTGATCCTTTGCCCTGAAGCTTGGATTGTGTTCTCTGTAGATGATGTAGGATGCTAACCCACTGACATCAATCATATTGTAGAAAAATGCCAAAGTCCAACGTGATGTTCGTCGTTTCACAGTGTACTCTCCCAACATTTTATCCATAACATCAACGCCACCTTTTGTTATGTTGTAGTATTTTATTATCTCTGGCTTGGCTGCTAGTGTCTCTTCAACTTCTCCCGTCATGTGCATAGATGATAGAAGCACGACTGATTTGTTCTTCTTTGGTACATATGAACAGACTGTTGCATCATGATTGTAGGCAAAATTTGTCGAGTATACAGGCCTTTCTTTGGCAGGCTGCATGTTGTTAGGTAGGAACCTTTTGTTTTTTCTCACTGTACCAACTAGTGTCATGTTCCAGGAGTTCAATACCTTAGCTAGTTCCATGGTTGTAAAGAAGTTATCGGTGGTGACATTTCTTCCAGAGCCTTTATACAAGCTCACTAGGTCCAATACTTTTCGTTCTCCAATGTTTACTTGTCGAGGACCATCAGTTGGTTTCCCAGTGTAGAGCTGACCTTGTAAAGGGTAGGCATTTGATGAGTCACAAGCCCAGAAAATCTTTATGCCATATTTAGCTGGTTTTGAAGGTATATACTGGGTAAATTTAGTATGACCTCTAAATGGAAATAATTGCTCGTCGACGGTGATACAATGATATGGCTTGTAGGCTCTCTCCAGATTACTGTTCAGCATTGTCCAGATGTCCCGTATTGGTGCAGCTTTATCTGTTTGCACACGTTCTGCACGTGTATTTTCGTTGTCAAACCTGATAAATCTGAGTATCATCTTGAAGCGGTCACGAGACATGGCTGCACGTATAAGAGGCAGAGCAGCAACATTCCACATTTCCTCCAGATTCTCTTTGTTGGCTCTGTGCACACCAGCAGCAATCAGTATGCCCAAAAATGCATGAAGTTCAGTTTCAGTAAATTGCTTGAATGTTTTTTGTGGTGGCCGTTTGGAAGAATCAGGAAAACGTTGTACCAGTTCGTTGTTGTAAGCATCACAAACTCTCTTGGCCTTTCGATTCGTTTCCCGTAATATGATGTCACACATCTCGGGAGTCATGATGGACTTGAATAGCTCTTTTGCTGTATATAGGTTGCTGATTGCTGCAGGGCCACCTCTTTGTCGTAGGACATTACGAGATTTTGTTTGTGCATTTGGCAGTGGATTACTGCACCATTGAGTTTCATCCTTAGCAGTCCAAATGTCGCCTGCACTTTGAGGCACAGAATCATCCTCAACACTTTCGTCTGATTCGTATTCATTTTCATGCTCTATGACCATTTCTTGTTCAATGTCTGAATCTTCTTCAGTAACATCCACTTGTGGTACATAGTTTTCATCATCAGATGGAACATATGGTTCATCCTCATGCTCAGAATCAGATTCTTCTAGCATTCGCATTATTTCGTCAGACGTAAATCTGTAAATATGAAAAAATGTAAAATAAATAATTTTCCGAAATACTACATTATTGGCTTTTCACAAAATTATACTAACCTGCAAACACGTTTTCTTGGATTATGGCGGAAACTAGATCCAGCATTACTATCACTCATGATGACTTGCTAGATGAATTTTGGCTTCGTATTTTGTGCTGAATATAAATAAAACATCGTAAAACAATATGTAGATACTAATTATTATCCATTTTTCGTATAAAAATTATACCTATAGTGATAAGTTTCATACAAAATATATGTAAGCCAAGTCCAGGCTGAAAGACAATTTGACTGTTCTGTCCCCACATAATGAGAATAAAGGTATAACTGGCTGTTAGATGCTGTGAGACTTTCCTACCTTCGTTTCCAAGAAATTGAAGACTTCACAAGCCTAGAAATGTGTGCTCACAGCAATGAGATGAACAGCAAAATGGCTAATGAGAGGAGGGAGGCAGGAAGACAAGTAGAAGCCACTCCCAGTTTGAATTAACTTAATTGACAGCAACATAAGTGACCAGTAACAACACTGAACAATAGATATCAGCATAACATTTGTAGCTGAATGAACTTTAGTTTCTGAAACCAAGTAAAGTCTTCCCACAGTGGAGGTATATGTGAAGGTACAATTGTACCTATGCAGCCTGTTAAGGTTGTAAAATTATGCAGCCTGACAAGGGTTAAGTCCCTTATATTTCCAATACTTTTGTCTTCCACAGAATCTTCTTCAAGGGTCAACTCTGGGGTCACTCACCCTGCTTCTATCACGCATCCTGATGATGTTTCACTTCAGGGAAAGAGGAGGCAGTGTCAGAAGCAGAATGGGTGATAGCAGCACTCTGCCACAGCTTCTTTCACTGCACTCAATCAAACTGTCGATTGCCGATTTGTTGGAGGGTGGTAATAGAATCTGTGGGGTGGTGCTGTTTTCACTCAATGGTTATTTCACCATTTCCTGATAATGTCTCTTTGTAGGGAAAGAGATGACGGCAATAGATGCGGGAACTGCAGCACTGGCCATTCTTTCCTCAATCAAATCGTCATCAGTGTAAGGTTATAGAGACCGGGTGAGTGACACCAACACCGCTTAACTGAAGATGATTTGTTTCAAGATAGTAATAGAATCTGTGGGGCAGTGCCGCTATCACTAACACTGATTTTATCACCACACCCTGATGGCATTTTTTTTCAGGGTAAAAGATAGCGGTGATAGATGCAGGAACTGCAGCACCATCCCAAGGCTTCTTTCACTGCCCTTAATTGTTTGTAATCAGGGGCTGTGACAGAGGCAGGGTAAGTGACACCAATAACTCTCCGAGATGTCAATTTGTTTGAGGGCGGTAATAGAATCTGTGGATAAATGCTGCTGCCATTCACTCCGATTTTATCAATACCCCTTGATGACATCTTTTCAAGGATAGAAATGGAGGTGATAGAAGCAAGGACGGTGGCGGCGGACATTAATGATGTGGGCCGATGGAGTGTGCTGGTGAACAGTGAACCTGCTGTCACTCCTCCATTGCCCCCCAAAACAGGATGCTATTATGGAATGGCAGTGACAAATCTATGGTGAGTAACTGAAGTGATGCACCCTGATGACATCCTGTTTCGAGGATTGATAAATGCTGCAGGGAAATGACTGCAGGGCCATCCTCCTGTGAGGTCCTGTTTGAGACTTACTGAAACATCAAAGGAAGTAAAGAAAAAGTGACATATATACATATATTGTGACGCTGAGTAACTTCTCACAGACAAGCCGTGAGTCAAGGAGTCCAAGGTCAATAGCCATAAGGGTATGTCATAAACATGGGGAAAAGATAAAGGCGTAGTCATGGTAAAGGTCCAAGGTTAAAATACCAGGAGAATAGCAGATCAGACTAAAAGGATTAGACAAGTGGATGCTCAGAATGAGGTTGATGGTAAGGCCACGATACATCAACAAGCAAGTCACTACACAAAGGGAAAACAATCCACACAGAGCTGAAGCTACTGCTGGCAGCTATTTGGGACTGCTAGTCAAGTTAGATGACTAATCAAGGAAGCAAAGAGCATAAGCTTACAGGCCAGCACTTCCCAGTCTCAGATAGGATGGCCAAGCTGTGAATAAAAACACAGACAGATCAGCACAACCTTGCACCAGATTGGACAATTGAGCTGTCAATCACTGCACAGAAAGTTCTGAGAAGGTACAGATGAATAACCTCGGGGAGACCAAAACATCCAACACCGCGAAGACACCATACACTGCCCCATCCCTTATGGGAAATATGCAAATGCATGTAAAGTAAGCTGCGGAGACTCCATCATGTGTTTCTCAACGCAAGCAATGAATAGCCAGGCCTTTCCCCGGGAAGGAACAACCACGGGAAGGGCAGCATCCAATAAAGGAAAACATCCAATAAAGGAAAACCACCTATGCCAAGCATGGTATCCATCCACAGACAGCTGTTTTGGGGTTTTTGCAGTGGGGGCAGTGTTCTGTATCACTGCGTTGAGAAACACGTGATGGTGTCTCCGCGGTGTTGGATGTTTTGGTCTCCCCGAGGTCATTCATCTGTACCTCCACAGCCTTTTACTAGGCACTGCTCCTAATAGCCAGTTTCCTACACCACACTGATGAGGGGCAAAAACCCCAAAACAGCTGTCTGTCTGCCATGTAGTATATAACGCAGCCCACGCAGTATAGAACACAGCCCACATAGTATCTAACACTGGCCAGGTAGTATATAGCAACCACGTGGTATATAACACAGCCCACGTAGTATTTAGCAGTGTGGGCACCATATCCCTGTTAAAAAAAATAATTGAAATAAAAAATAGTTATATACTCACCCGCCGGGATCCAGCGTACATCCAGCAAACCTCTGGCGATGCGCGCGTGGCTGCCGCCATCTTTCGTTCCCTGGATGCATTGCGAAATAACCCAGATCACTTAGCGGTCTCACGAGACCGCTAAGTCTTCTGGGTAATTTCGCAATTCATCTCAGGGAACGGAAGCTAGCGGCAGGCGCAAGCACATCGTCAGACTACAGAACGTGAGAATGGCAGGTTTTTTGTTGTTTTTATTATTTTTAACATTAGATCTTTTTACTATGCACCCCTTGCATAGGCAGCATCAATAGTGAAAACTTGGTCACACAGGGTTAATAGCGGCGGTAACGGAGTGAGTTACCCGCGGCATAACGCGGTCTGGTACCGCTGGCATTAACCCTGTGTGAGCGGTGACTGGAGGGGAGTATGGATTGGGCACTTACTGCGGGGACTAGGGAGCGGGCGCCGGGCACTGACTGCAGGGGAGTAGAGAGGGACTCATCGGACTGTGGCCGTCGCTGATTGGTTGCGGCAGCCATGAGAGGAAGCTGGCGAGACCAGGTACGGACTGGGGCTGACATTCAGCCCTGGCATTTGAAATCACACAGGCCCATGTTGTCCCCGTCCCGATGAACCGGATGGAATATATTACTAAAATTCCCCCAGATGGAGGGAAGGAAGATTTTCAACAACACCAATATTTCTAATGATACCCGTGGCTGCTTGGGTAAGTGACGGAGTCAGCAACTTTGTGCTCCATCACAACTCTTAACAATATGGATATCTTGAGAACACCGATTCTGTTAACAACATAGCAGACAAGGCGGCCCATGACCAGACAGGCCCTTCTGGCATTTGCCAGAATTGCCAGATGGCCAGACCGGCCCTGGGCGAGACCAATCAGCAACTTGCATTTCCATGACAGACAGAGGCCGCAACCAATGAATATCTGTGACAGACAGACAGACAGAAAGACAGAAAGACAGACAGATGGAAGTGACCCTTTGACAATTGTATAGTAGATTTTAGGTACCAAATCACCCCTTTAACCCCTTCATGACCAGGGGATTTTTCGTTTTTCCGTGTTCGTTTTTCGCTCCCCTCCTTCCCAGAGCCATAACTTTTTTATTTTTCCGTCAATTTGGCCATGTGAGGGCTTATTTTTTGCGGGACGAGTTGTACTTTTGAACGACATCATTGGTTTTAGCATGTCGTGTACTAGAAACTGGGAAAAAAATTCCAAGTGCGGTGAAATTGCAAAAAAAGTGCAATCCAACATTGGTTTTTTGTTTGGCTTTTTTGCTAGGTTCACTAAATGCTAAAAATGACCTGCCATTATGATTCTCCAGGTCATTACGAGTTCATAGACACCAAACATGACTAGGTTATTTTTTATCTAAGTGGTAAAAAAAAATTCCAAACTTTGCTAAAAAAAAAAGTTGCGCCATTTTCCGATACTCGTAGCGTCTCCATTTTTCATCATCTGGGGCCGGTTGAGGGCTTATTTTTTGCGTGCCGAGATGACGTTTTTAATGATAGCATTTCGGTGCAGATATGTTCTTTTGATCGCCCGTTATTGCATTTTAATGCAATGTTGCGGCGACCAAAAAAACGTAATTCTGGCGTTTCGAATTTTTTTCCCGCTACGCTGTTTAGCGATCAGGTAATACTTTTTTTTATTTGATAGATCGGGCGATTCTGAGCGCGGCGATACCAAATATGCGTAGATTTGATATTTTTTTTATTGATTAATTTTGATTGGGGCGAAAGGGGGTGATTTAAACTTTTATGTTTTTTTTATTTTTTTCACATTTTTTTAAACTTTTTTTTTAACTTTTGCCATGCTTCAATAGCCTCCATGAGAGGCTAGAAGCAAGCATAGCACGATCGGCTCTGCTGCATAGCAGCGATCTGCTGATCGCTGCTATGTAGCAGAATTGCACGTGTGCTGTGAGCGCCAACCACAGGGTGGCGCTCACAGCGACGGGCAATCAGTAACCATAGAGGTCTCAAGGACCTCTATGGTTACCATTCACAAGCATCGCTGACCCCCGATCATGTGACGGGGGTCGGCGATGACGTCATTTCCGGCCGCCTGCGGTAGTTAAATGCCGCTGTCTGCGTTTGACAGCGGCAAATAACTAGTTAATAGGTGCGGGCAGATCGCGATTCTGCCCGCGCCTATTACGGGCACATGTCAGCTGTTCAAAACAGCTGACATGTCCCGGCTTTGATGCGGGCTCACCGCGGAGCCCTGCATCAAAGCAGGGGAGCCGGCATCGGACGGTATAGTACGTCCGATGCCGGTAAGGGGTTAAAGAGGACCTGTCATAAGGTCAAAAGTGCCTAGCTCTTGTTCTTTTATATATCTGCTGCTCTTAAATTTTAAAGTTTTTAAATCTGCTATACAGCTCCAGACATATGGGCCCAGCACACAGGGATTCTCTCAGGGCATAAACTTAGGCTGCACTAAATATAAAGGTTCATATAACTAATGGTGACTATAACAATTAAAATAACAAAAAACTCAGGGGAGAACAGGAATAAAATAAAAACAAAATCTGACAACTTGTTACCTGGTTACAGGTCCTCTTTAACCCTTTCACCCCCGTGCAATTTTTCATTTTTTGTTTTTATTTTTGCTCCCCTTCTTCCCAGAGCCATTATTTTTCCCTCAGTATGACAATATTAGGGCCTCTTTTTTTACAGGATGAGCTGTGCTTATGAATGACACCACTGCTGTTACCATACAGTATATTGAACAAATGGGAAAAAAAAATCCCAGTCTGGTGAAATTTCAAAAACAGTGTAATTACACAATTGTTTTCTTGAGTTTTTCATTTACTATATTTGCTAAGTGCTAAAACTGACCTGCCAATATGGTTTTCCATGTCAGTATGAGTACTCAGAAGCAAAAACATGTATAAGTTCTTTTTAATTTAAATGGTGAAATAAAAGTCCAACTTTTGTAAGAAAAAAAAAGTTGCCATTTTCCGAGACATGTGCCATATTCCGAGACATGTAGGGTCTTCATTTTTCATGATATTGGGCTGTATAAGGGCTTAGTTTCTGCGTCCTGAGCTTATGTTTTTATTGATACCATATTGGGATAGATTTGATGCTTAGATCGCCTATTATTTCAATAAAAGAAGTAATTCTGAATTTTATTTTTTTCTCGTTATGCTGTTTATCAATCTGATTAATTTACTTAATGTTTTGATAGATAGGAAATTTCTGAATGGAGCAATACCAAATATGTGTGTTTTTTGTAATTGTTTTATTTTTAATGAAGAAAAGATGGGTGATTTGAACTTTTGTGTTTAATTTTTTTAGTCAGTTTAAAACTTTCTTTTTTTACTTTTTAATGGCTTTAATAGTCTCCTTAGGAGTCTTGAAGCTGCAATCATCTTATCACCTGTGTTATACATAGCAGGGTTTCTGACCTGCTATGTGTAGCATAAATCATGATATCCTATGAATGCCGGCCAGCTGTCATAACAAACTATCAGCACCTAGTGATCACTTGAAAGGGGTGCCTATGGAAGGGTCTTGTTATGCGCTTCCGGCCTGCGCGTGTTAAATGCCCCTTCAGAGATTGACTGCGGCATTTAACTTGTTAACAGCTGTGGGTTGATCTCAGCTGTTAGAAGCACATAACAGTGGATCAGATCAGCTGTAATGTGCAGGGAAAGATACAGGCTCAGCGCCGGAGGCCGCATCAACAGCAGGGATAATACCAAGGATGAACTTATACATCATCAGTCGTGAAGGTGTTATTGAATTATTTATAGACAAAGGCAGTAGTTCATCATTCATTTAGACTTTAGCATATAGAAACATATGTGAATTTGTGAACAAAGGTCAGGTAACATATCATATAGCTGAAAAGTAAGCCTCAAAATCAATGTTTTTCGCCGACCCTTGGCAGCTTAATCTGGCAGTACGTGCATCCTACATAATCACTTTTAATTAGATGAAAATATAGCTATATCTTTTACTTCGGTTAATTTCAGATCTATGCATAGCGTTGAATTTATATACATACATATACGTATATACTGTACACTGTGTTCCAAATTATTATGCAAATTGGATTTAAGTATCAGAAAGATTTAATTTGTTTTTCAAATAAACTCGTGGATGGTATTGTGTCTCAGAGCTCAATGGATCACTGAAATCAGTCTTAAACACATGTGATAATTAGGTTTCCAGGTGATTCTAATTAAAAGAAAACTACTTAAAAATGATGTTCCACATTATTAAGCAGGCCACTTTTCAAGTAACATGGGAAAGAAAAAGGATCTCTCTGCTGCCGAAAAGCATCAAGTAGTGCAATGCCTTAGTCAAGGGATGAAAACATTAGATATTTCCTTAAACTTAAGCGTGATCATCATACTGTTGAGAGATTTGTGGCTGAATCTGAGCACAGACATGTTCGTGCTGATAAAGGCATAATAAGGAAGGTTTCTGTCAGGCAAGTGCATCGTATTAAGAGAGCAGCTGCTAAAAAGTCATTACAAATCAGCAAACAGATATTTGAAGCTGCTGGTGCCTCTGGAGTCCCTCGAACCTCAAGGTGTAGGTTCCTTCAAAGGCTTGCTGTGGTGCATAAACTTACTATTTGGCCACCCTTAAACAGTGTTCACAAGCAGAAATGGTTACAGTGGGCCCAGACTACATGAAGACTAATTTTCAAACAGTCTTGTTTACTGATGAGTGTCGAGCAACCCTGGATGGTCCAGATGGATGGAGTAGTGGATGGTTGGTGGATGGCCACAGAGTCCCAACAAGGCTGCGACTTCAGCAAGGAGGTGGAGGAGTCATGTTTTGGGCCGGAATATTGGGAAACAGCTGGCAGGGCCCTTTAGGATTCCTAAAGGTGTGAAAATGACCTCTGCAAAGTATATAGGGTTTCAGACTGACAACTTTCTTCCATGGGATAAAAAGCAGAAGTGTGCCTTCAGGAGCAAAATCATCTTCATGCTGACAATGCACCATCTCATGCTGCAAATAATACCTCTGAGTCATTGGCTGCTATGGGCATAAAAGGAGATAAACTCATGGCGTGGCCACCATCTTCCCCTGACCTCCACTCTATAGAGAACCTTTGGAGTATTATCAAGCAAAAGATCTATGAGGGTGGGAGTTCACATCAAAACAGCAGCTCTGGGAGGCCATTCTGGCTTCATGCAAAGAAATACAAGCAGAAACTCTCCAAAAACTCACAAGTTCAATTAATGCAAGAATTGTGAACGTGATATCAATGAAGGGGTCCTATGTTAACATATAACTTGGCCTGTTAGGATGTTTTGGAGTTAAATAGCTTTTTTGTTTGGTGAATGTGACCTCCTAATGCTGCAAATTCCACCAATTTTCAGTTCTTTAAAACATATCAAATGTTTAGAAATTCTACTGTCCCTAATAATTTGGAACAGTGCATTTTGAGTTTGTATTCATTTTGGAGATAATACTGTTATCATTGGGAGGTTTCTTCAATAAGATTCGATGTATACTTTAACGGGTGATGACTTTTATTAGACTGACTGTCATTTGCACCAACCATTTAGGAAAATCCGAGAAAAAAATAATTTGCATAATAATCGGAACATGGTGCATATACACTGCTCAAAAAAAAAAGGGAGCACTTAAACAACAAATATAGCTCCAAGTAAATCAAACTTCTGTGAAATCAAACTGTCCACTTAGGAAGCAACACTGTTTGCCAATCAATTTCACATGCTGTTGTGTGAATGGAATAGACAACAGATGGAAATTATTGGCAATAATCAAGACACACTCAATAAAGGAGTGGTTCTGCAGTACCCATGCTTTCTGGCTGATGTTTTGGTGCATTTTGAGTGTTGGTTGTGCTCTCACACTTATGGTAGCATGAGACAGACTCTACAACCCTCACAAGTGGCTCAAGTAGTGCAGCTTATCCAGGATGGCACATCAATGCAAGCTGTAGCAAGAAGGTTTGCTGTATTTGTCAGCATAGTGCCCAGAGGCTGAAGGTGCTACCAGGAGACAGACTAGTACACCAGGAGACGTGGAGGGGGCTGTATGAGGGCAACAACACAGCAGCAGGACCACTACCTCAGCCTTTGGGCAAGGAGGAACAGGAGGAACACTGCCATAGCCCTGCAAAATGACATCCAGCAGGCCACAGACTCCATGAGGATGGTATGAGTGCGCTACGTGTTATGATTAGGTAATTCAGAACCACAATGGACCTAGTGGTTAAGAGCACACAAAGTGACCTGATAGTTACTAACATGGGACGAGCTCTGAGACGTGGAAACTCTGTTGACCGCAATCCCTAATCCTATCCAACCACACTAGAGGTAGCCGTGGATTGCGCCTAACGCTCCCTATGCAACTCGGCACAGCCTGAGAAACTAACTAGCCTGAAGATAGAAAAACAAGCCTACCTTGCCTCAGAAAAATTCCCCAAAGGAAAAGGCAGCCCCCCACATATAATGACTGTGAGTTAAGATGAAAAAACAAACACAGAGATGAAACAGATTAAGCAAAGTGAGGCCCGACTTACTAAATAGACCGAGGATAGGAAAGATAGCTTTGCGGTCAACACAAAACCCTACAAACAACCACGCAGAGGGGCAAAAAGACCCTCCGCACCGACTAACGGTACGGAGGTGCTCCCTCTGGGTCTCAGAGCTTCCAGCAAGCAAGAAAAACCAATAAAGCAAGCTGGACTGAAAAAATAGCAAAACAAAAGTAACACAAGCAGAACTTAGCTTATGCAGGAAAGATAGGCCACAGGAACGATCCAGGAGGAAGCAAGACCAATACTAGAACATTGACTGGAGGCCAGGATCAAAGCACTAGGTGGAGTTAAATAGAGCAGCAACTAACGACTTAAGCTCATCACCTGAGGAATGAAACTCAGAAGCCGCAGTACCACTTGTGACCACAGGAGGGAGCTCGACCACAGAATTCACAACAGTACCCCCCCCTTGAGGAGGGGTCACTGAACCCTCACCAGAGCCCTCAGGCCGACTAGGATGAGCCATATGAAAGGCACGAACAAGATAGGCAGCATGGACATCAGAGGCAAAGACCCAGGAATTATCTTCCTGACCATAACCCTTCCACTTAACCAGATACTGGAGTTTCCGTCTCGAAACACGAGAATCCAAAATCTTCTCCACTATATACTCCAACTCCCCCTCCACCAAAACCGGGGCAGGAGGATCAACAGATGGAACCATAGGTGCCACGTATCTCCGCAACAATGACCTATGGAATATGTTATGGATGGAAAAAGAATCTGGAAGGGTCAAACGAAAAGACACAGGATTAAGAACCTCAGAAATCCTATACGGACCAATGAAACGAGGCTTAAACTTAGGAGAGGAAACCTTCATAGGAATATAACGAGATGACAACCAAACCAAATCCCCAACACGAAGTCGGGGACCCACACAGCATCTGCGATTAGCGAAACGTTGAGCCTTCTCCTGGGACAAGGTCAAATTGTCCACTACATGAGTCCAAATCTGCTGCAACCTGTCCACCACAGTATCCACACCAGGACAGTCCGAAAACTCAACCTGCCCTGAAGAGAAACGAGGATGGAATCCAGAGTTACAGAAAAACGGTGAAACCAAGGTAGCCGAGCTGGCCCGATTATTAAGGGCGAACTCAGCCAACGGCAAAAAGGACACCCAATCATCCTGATCAGCAGAAACAAAGCATCTCAGATATGTTTCCAAGGTCTGATTGGTTCGTTCGGTCTGGCCATTAGTCTGAGGATGGAAAGCCGAGGAGAAAAACAAGTCAATGCCCATCCTACCACAAAAGGCTCGCCAAAACCTTGAAACAAACTGGGAACCTCTGTCTGAAATGATGTTCTCTGGAATTCCATGTAAACGAACCACATGCTGGAAGAACAATGGCACCAAATCAGAGGAGGAAGGCAATTTAGACAAGGGTACCAAATGGATCATCTTAGAGAAGCGATCACAAACCACCCAAATGACCGACATTTTTTGAGAAACGGGGAGATCCGAAATAAAATCCATAGAGATATGTGTCCAAGGCCTCTTCGGGACCGGCAAGGGCAAAAGCAACCCACTGGTACGAGAACAGCAGGGCTTAGCCCGAGCACAAATCCCACAGGACTGCACAAAAGAACGCACATCCCGCGACAGAGACGGCCACCAAAAGGATCTAGCCACTAAATCTCTGGTACCAAAGATTCCAGGATGACCAGCCAACACCGAACAATGAACCTCAGAGATAACTTTATTCGTCCACCTATCAGGGACAAACAGTTTCTCTGCTGGGCAACGATCAGGTTTATTAGCCTGAAATTTTTGCAGCACCCGCCGCAAATCAGGGGAGATGGCAGACACAATTACTCCCTCTTTGAGAATACCCGCCGGCTCAGACAAACCCGGAGAGTCGGGCACAAAACTCCTAGACAGGGTATCCGCCTTCACATTTTTAGAGCCCGGAAGGTACGAGACCACAAAGTCAAAACGGGAGAAAAACAGCGGCCAACGAGCCTGTCTAGGATTCAACCGTTTGGCAGACTCGAGATAAGTCAAGTTCTTGTGATCAGTCAAGACCACCACGCGATGCTTAGCTCCTTCAAGCCAATGACACCACTCCTCGAATGCCCACTTCATGGCCATCAACTCTCGATTGCCAACATCATAATTTCGCTCAGCAGGCGAAAACTTCCTGGAAAAGAAGGCGCATGGCTTCATCACCGAGCAATCAGAACCTCTTTGCGACAAAACAGCCCCCGCACCATTTTCGGAAGCATCAACCTCGACCTGGAACGGAAGCGAAACATCTGGTTGACACAATACAGGGGCAGAAGAAAAACGACGCTTTAACTCTTGAAAAGCTTCCACAGTAGCAGAAGACCAATTGACCACATCAGCACCCTTCTTGGTCAAATCGGTCAATGGTTTGGCAATACTAGAAAAATTACAGATGAAGCGACGATAAAAATTAGCAAAGCCCAGGAACTTTTGCAGACTCTTCAGAGATGTCGGCTGAGTCCAATAATGAATGGCCTGGACCTTAACAGGGTCCATCTCGATAGTAGAAGGGGAAAAAATGAACCCCAAAAATGAAACCTTCTGAACACCAAAGAGACACTTTGATCCCTTCACAAACAAAGAATTAGCACGCAGGACCTGGAACACCATTCTGACCTGCTTCACATGAGACTCCCAATCATCCGAGAAGACCAAAATATCATCCAAGTATACAATCAGGAATTTATCCAGGTACTCTCGGAAGATGTCATGCATAATGGACTGAAATACTGATGGAGCATTGGCAAGTCCGAATGGCATAACTAGGTACTCAAAATGGCCCTCGGGCGTATTAAATGCAGTTTTCCATTCATCGCCCCGTTTAATACGCACAAGATTATATGCACCACGAAGATCTATCTTGGTGAACCAACTAGCCCCCTTAATCCGAGCAAACAAATCAGATAGCAGCGGCAAGGGGTACTGAAATTTGACCGTGATTTTATTTAGAAGGCGGTAATCAATACAAGGTCTCAGCGAAGCATCCTTCTTGGCCACAAAAAAGAACCCTGCTCCCAATGGCGATGATGACGGGCGAATATGACCCTTCTCCATGGATTCTTTAAGGTAACTCCGCATAGCGGCGTGCTCAGGTACAGATAAATTAAACAGTCGACCCTTAGGAAACTTACTACCAGGAATCAAATCGATAGCACAATCACAATCCCTATGCTGAGGTAGGGCATTGGACTTGGGCTCATCGAATACATCCCGGTAATCAGACAAGAACTCTGGGACCTCAGAAGGGGTGAATGATGAGACAGACAGAAATGGAACACCACCATGTACCCCCTGACAACCCCAGCTGGACACAGACATTGATTTCCAATCTAATACTGGGTTATGGACTTGTAGCCATGGCAACCCTAACACGACCATATCATGTAGATTATGCAACACCAGAAAGCGAATATCCTCCTGGTGCGCAGGAGCCATGCACATGGTCAGCTGGGTCCAATACTGAGGCTTATTCTTGGCCAAAGGCGCAGCATCAACTCCTCTCAATGGAATAAGACACTGCAAGGGCTCCAAGACAAACCCACAGCGCCTAGCATACTCCAAGTCCATCATATTCAGGGCAGCGCCTGAATGCACAAATGCCATGACAGAATAGGAAGACAAAGAGCAGATCAAAGTAACGGACAAAAGAAATTTCGACTGTACCGTACCAATGGTGGCAGACTTAGCGAACCGCTTAATGCGCTTAGGACAATCGGAGATAGCATGAGTGGAATCACCACAGTAGAAACACAGCCCGTTCTGACATCTGTTTTCTTGCCTTTCAGCTCTGGTCAAAGTCCTATCGCACTGCATAGGCTCAGGTTTATGCTCAGATAATACCGCCAAATGGTGCACAGATTTACACTCACGCAAGCGTCGACCGATCTGGATGGCCAAGGACATAGACTCATTGAGACCAGCAGGCATAGGAAATCCCACCATGACATCCTTCAGGGCTTCAGAGAGACCATTTCTGAACATAGCTGCCAGCGCACATTCATTCCATTGAGTGAGCACAGACCACTTTCTAAACTTCTGACAATAAATCTCTGTCTCATCCTGACCCTGACACAGAGCCAGCAAATGTTTCTCTGCCTGATCCACTGAATTAGGTTCATTGTACAGTAATCCGAGCGCCAGAAAAAAACGCATCAATATTACATAATGCACGATCTCCTGGCGCAAGGGAAAATGCCCAGTCTTGAGGGTCGCCACGTGATAACGAAATAATGATCTTAACTTGTTGAACTGGGTCACCAGAGGAGCGAGGTTTCAAAGCCAGAAACAGTTTGCAATTATTTTTGAAACTCAGAAATTTAGCTCTATCTCCAGAAAACAAATCAGGAATAGGAATTCTTGGTCCCAACATAGAATTCTGAGCCACAAAGTCTTGAATATTTTGTACTCTTGCAGTGAGATGATCCACACATGAAGACAGACCTTTAATGTCCGACCATGACTACACCTGTGTCCTGAACCACCCAAATGTCTAGGGGAAAAAAAAGGCAAAACACAGTGCAAAGAAAAAAAAATGGTCTCAGAACTTCTTTTTTCCCTCTATTGAGAAGCATTAGTACTTTGGGCCTCCAGTACTGTTATGATTAGGTAATTCAGAACCACAATGGACCTAGTGGTTAAGAGCACACAAAGTGACCTGATAGATACTAACATGGGACGAGCTCTGAGACGTGGAAACTCTGTTGACCGCAATCCCTAATCCTATCCAACCACACTAGAGGTAGCCGTGGATTGCACCTAACGCTCCCTATGCAACTCGGCACAGCCTGAGAAACTAACTAGCCTGAAGATAGAAAAACAAGCCTACCTTGCCTCAGAGAAATTCCCCAAAGGAAAAGGCAGCCCCCCACATATAATGACTGTGAGTTAAGATGAAAAAACAAACACAGAGATGAAACAGATTAAGCAAAGTGAGGCCCGACTTACTAAATAGACCGAGGATAGGAAAGATAGCTTTGCGGTCAACACAAAACCCTACAAACAACCACGCAGGGGGGCAAAAAGACCCTCCGCACCGACTAACGGTACAGAGGTGCTCCCTCTGCGTCTCAGAGCTTCCAGCAAGCAAGAAAAACCAATAAAGCAAGCTGGACCGAAAAAATAGCAAAACAAAAGTAACACAAGCAGAACTTAGCTTATGCAGGAAAGATAGGCCACAGGAACGATCCAGGAAGAAGCAAGACCAATACTAGAAAATTGACTGGAGGCCAGGATCAAAGCACTAGGTGGAGTTAAATAGAGCAGCAACTAACGACTTAAGCTCATCACCTGAGGAATGAAACTCAGAAGCCGCAGTACCACTTGTGACCACAGGAGGGAGCTCGACCACAGAATTCACAACACCTACGTCCACAGATGGGGGTTGTGCTCACAGCTAAACACCATGCAGGATGCTTGGCATTTGCCACAGAACACCAGGATTGATAAATTTGCCACTGGCACCCTGGGCTCTTCACAGATGAAAGCAAGTTCACACTGAGCACATGTGACAGACGTGACAGAGTCTGGAGACACCATGTAAAACAATTGGCTGCCTGCAACATCCTTCAGCATGACCGGTTCGGCAGTCGGTCAGTAATGGTGTGGGTTGGCATTTCTTTGGCGGGCCACACAGCCCTCCATGTGCTCGCCAGTGGTAGCCTGACTGCCATTAGGTACCGAGATGAGATCCTAATGCAGGACAATGCCAGACCTCATGTGGCTGTAGTGTGTCAGCAGTTCATGCAAGATGAAGGCATTGAAGTTATGGACTGTCCCACCCTTTCCCAGACCTGAATCTGATTGAGCACATCTGGGACATCATGTCTCGCATCATCCACCAACATTAAGTTGCACCACAGACTGTCCAGGAGTTGGCGGATGCTTTAGTCCATGCCACACACACGCTACTGAGCATCATTTCCTTGTTTTGAGGGATTTACACTGAAGTTGGACCAGCCTGTAATTTGAATTTCCACTTTGATTTTGAGTGTCGTTCCAAATCCAGACCTCCATTGGTTAATAAACTTGATTTCCATTGATGATTTTTGTGTGATTTTGTTGTCAGCACATTCAACATTGTACAGAACAAAGTATTCAATGAAAATATTTCATTCATTCAGATCTAGGATGTGTTATTTGAGTGTTCCCTTTATTTTTTTGAGCAGTGTACATTAAGTGTATATACAGTGCCTAACATTTTCAGTTCAGTTGATATTTTAAAAATATGAAAATGATAAATCTTCAGTTTTTTCATAGTTTTCTTTTTCTTGAAATGTAAAACACTTTGACATGTTCATTGTTGCTCACCTATTATTTTGTCAGGTTTTATGCTATCTGTGTACATTTCTCCTAGAATCCCATTTATGGGTTTTAGTCTTACAAATCTACATAACATTTCGTACCCTCTTGTATTAAAATATTCAGAAACATATTGAAATGTAATTTGTGGAAGCAGCCAACTAAGGGTCCTTGTGACTTTTTATCCGGTTCTTGTAGACTTGAGAACTGCTTTTGCTTATTTTGAACTTTAAGCCTCACAAGATTTACATATCAGGAAGAAAATGTTCATTCTGAAACAAAAGAAAAGAAAAAAAAATATCTTCAATGCTGAAAGCTGATACTATAGGAACAATAAAGACTTCTACAATGCAGCAGCGTGTAAGTACTACTATATTTATGCAATAAATATGATTTTTTGTAAATTTATTCATATCTTTAATTGTTTTTCAAAAAAAAGATACAGTGATGGATTATATTGAGATCCACTAGCTGTCAAAGGAGGTGTGAAAATGATGAAGACTTCAAGTCATGTGATGCATTTTCCTTAATTTTAATTCATTCTGATGGTAGATACAACATGTATCTGTTAGGAACACTTGCCCTGCACACGAAAGAGGAAGCAGTGATACCTCTGAAGAGTCCTTGCGCGATGTGACGTTAGTGAGGAAAGACCACCATCTGTTGGCCAGGCGAAACCAATTTGTACCAGAGGAATTGCAGGAGGAGCAAGTTCTTGTGCTGGATCTGGTCAGGTGACTCGCATGACAGAATTCCTGGATATAAAAGACCTGCTCAAGGAGGATTTGGCACCAAGAAGGAGAGTGGAGGAGATGCATTACAGGGATGGCACTGAGACTTCAGCAGAATGCCTATTGCACTTAGGTGCCAATCATCATCTGACAAGGTTCAGATGACGTCCAGTGGGACCCATAGTCCAGACTGCACCAGTCAAGGCCCAGAGTCCCAAACTGCACTGGTGAATATCCAGAGTCCAGACTGCCTTGGTCAAGACCAGGACCTGCACCCTACACCAGTTAAGTTACATGAATCAAATTAAATTTGTCAAAAGTCAGGGCCGTCTTTCCCACCAAAGGAGGCATCTGCCAATGGTAAAGCACCAAAGACCAGTGAGGAGATGGTGAACAGAGGAGCACACCTGAGGTTGCAGAGGAACAGCGCGAGTGAGCAGGGCCACCACTTCCAGTTATGATATACGCTACCGGGACTCCTGGGCTAGGACATCAGGTGGGGAGGGAGCCAGTAGGTGTATGGGAGGCTGAACTCGCTTTGATAGTACTTACATGCTAACTCTCGTGAATGGGTGTAACCTCCTCAAGAGAACATTAGCATTATATAGTGAAGAGCTATCATTGGTGTTACAATTGTATCGTTATATGGTTCATTGTTGATATGCATTGTTTAATAGCAGAAATTGTTTTTTAACTACTGAAAATTACACCGTTTACTATTGTTCTTGTCTTGTGTCCTCTGTGTTTTGCAGCCGGTCACCTGCATCACAGTCATCCTCGTCTAGCTTCCAGACTGGGGAGAATAATGGTATGCACTCTGATCAAAACAATACGAGGTGCTGGTAAGACAGACCCGGAGGCCCAAAGAGTCATGTAAACAAAATATTACCGCACACTCAAACTCGATGTGATGCAAAAAGTGTTCAACAAGTTTATTACAAAAAGAGTTGCGATGGAATAAACAGAAGCACAATGAATTCAGATTAGACCAAACCCAACGTTTCGACCCACCAGGGTCTTATTCATGGGGTTATTTGGTTTCCAGAAAGGCGTACACAAATAGCAGAAAAGAAAAGCAGGTTGGCAATCTTTCTAGTGTAAATCTTGTCACTATGGTGTCCCAGGAGGGCGCGTCAATATGGTATGATGTACTAGGGTGATGGGGGATGATAGATCTCTTGGCCCCCAGTCACACCACCCCAAGCAGGGCACGGGAGTGCCGCTTTTACGCTCCACTACACCGGACTCAGCAGTACTCCTGGTGCAGCAACCACACTGGGGGCCAAGAGATCTATCATCCCCCGTCACCCTAGTACATCATACCATACTGGACATAGGTGTACCCTGGTTCAAGGACAATACAGGTCCATTATATTTAGTCCTGCCTTATCACTGAGGGTGTGTGGATCCGCTACCTTCCCCCCTTCTCTAGTGCACTTTATCGTATACCATACGGAAGTACTGCAGCTCCAAGACTTAACAGGCACATCATATGCGATACAACGCTACCCCTGGCTATTCAATTATCTGCCATCTGCCTTCATTTCTATGCACCTTATTATGTTTGATATTGACGCGCCCTCCTGGGACACCATAGTGACAGGATTTACACTAGAAAGATTGCCCACCTGCTTTTCTTTTCTGCTATTTGTGTACGCATTTCTGGAAACCAAGTAACCCCATGAATAAGACCCTGGTGGGTCGAAACGTTGGGTTTGGTCTAATCTGAATTCATTGTGCTTCTGTTTATTCTATGGCAACTCTTTTTGTAATAAACTTGTTGAACAGTTTTTGCATCACATCGAGTTTGAGTGTGCGGTAATTTTTAGCTTCCAGACTGTTCCACCAGTTGGTCCGTGCTGGGGGGAGGAGCTAGTGCAGTCTTGGGTGGTACGACTTCACACTGTGGTGTCTTTTGTGTGGAAGTGGTGAGGGAACAGGGAACATGTGATGCAGAGCTTCCTATTGGAAGATATATTGCCTGGTATTAGCCAATGACTGAGAGGAATGCATCTCCTGATTATTACCCTAGGATTAGGGCTGGCTTAAAAAGCCTTGCTTCTATTCCATTTCACTGCTGTTTATTGAGTTCCCTTTTTGCAGGTTTTATGGTGAGTGCTGGTGAGTGCTTCCTGGAGTTCTGGTTGCTTCTCAGTAGTTGCTAAAGGTCTTTATTGGTTCTTCTTTATTAGCTATTGTCCAGGTGTTTCCCTTAGGTTTCCATTTGGGTATTTTGCTATCTTTTTTTTAACTTTTGTACCTCACATCACTAGAGATGAGCGACCTTTACTTTTATAGGATCGGGTCGGGTTTCACGAAACGGGTCGAGTGAAATCGGCCGATCCTATAAAAAAGTCGGGGTCGGGGTCGGCCGAAACCTGAAACCCAATGCAGTGCATTGGGTTTCCATGGTTCCCAGGGTCTGAAGGAGCGGAAACTCTCCTTCAGGCCCTGCGATCCATATTTTAGTGTAAAATAAAGAATTAAAATAAAAAATATTGCAATACTTACCCTCTGACGCGCCCTGGTACTTCCTTAGAATCAGCCTTTCAGGACCTTGCGGTGACGTCGCGGTGACGTCGCGGCTTGTGATTGGCCGCGTGGCCGCCCATGTGACCGCTCGCGCGACCAATCACAAGCCGCGACGTCACCGCGACGTCACCGAAGGTCCTGGAAGGGCTGATTCTTAGGAAGGAAGGGTGCCGGAAAGAAGCAGGGCACGTACGAGGGTGAGTATATACCTAATAGGTATATATAGGTACAGTGGGGCAAAAAAGTATTTAGTCAGTCAGCAATAGTGCAAGTTCCACCACTTAAAAAGATGAGAGGCGTCTGTAATTTACATCATAGGTAGACCTTAACTATGGGAGACAAACTGAGAAAAAAAAATCCAGAAAATCACATTGTCTGTTTTTTTAACATTTTATTTGCATATTATGGTGGAAAATAAGTATTTGGTCAGAAACAAAATGTCATCTCAATACTTTGTAATATATCCTTTGTTGGCAATGACAGAGGTCAAACGTTTTCTGTAAGTCTTCACAAGGTTGCCACACACTGTTGTTGGTATGTTGGCCCATTCCTCCATGCAGATCTCCTCTAGAGCAGTGATGTTTTTGGCTTTTCGCTTGGCAACACGGACTTACAACTCCCTCCAAAGGTTTTCTATAGGGTTGAGATCTGGAGACTGGCTAGGCCACTCCAGGACCTTGAAATGCTTCTTACGAAGCCACTCCTTCGTTGCCCTGGCGGTGTGCTTTGGATCATTGTCATGTTGAAAGACCCAGCCACGTTTCATCTTCAATGCCCTTGCTGATGGAAGGAGGTTTGCACTCAAAATCTCACGATACATGGCCCCATTCATTCTTTCATGTACCCGGATCAGTCGTCCTGGCCCCTTTGCAGAGAAACAGCCCCAAAGCATGATGTTTCCACCACCATGCTTTACAGTAGGTATGGTGTTTGATGGATGCAACTCAGTATTCTTTTTCCTCCAAACACAACAAGTTGTGTTTCTACCAAACAGTTCCAGTTTGGTTTCATCAGACCATAGGACATTCTCCCAAAACTCCTCTGGATCATCCAAATGCTCTCTAGCAAACTTCAGACGGGCCCGGACATGTACTGGCTTAAGCAGTGGGACACGTCTGGCACTGCAGGATCTGAGTCCATGGTGGCGTAGTGTGTTACTTATGGTAGGCCTTGTTACATTGGTCCCAGCTCTCTGCAGTTCATTCACTAGGTCCCCCCGCGTAGTTCTGGGATTTTTGCTCACCGTTCTTGTGATCATTCTGACCCCACGGGGTGGGATTTTGCGTGGAGCCCCAGATCGAAGGAGATTATCAGTGGTCTTGTATGTCTTCCATTTTCTAATTATTGCTCCCACTGTTGATTTCTTCACTCCAAGCTGGTTGGCTATTGCAGATTCAGTCTTCCCAGCCTGGTGCAGGGCTACAATTTTGTTTCTGGTGTCCTTTGACAGCTCTTTGGTCTTCACCATAGTGGAGTTTGGAGTCAGACTGTTTGAGGGTGTGCACAGGTGTTTTTTTATACTGATAACAAGTTTAAACAGGTGCCATTAGTACAGGTAATGAGTGGAGGAAAGAAGAGACTCTTAAAGAAGAAGTTACAGGTCTGTGAGAGCCAGAAATCTTGATTGTTTGTTTCTGACCAAATACTTATTTTCCACCATAATATGCAAAAAAAATGATAAAAAAACAGACAATGTGATTTTCTGGATTTTTTTTTCCCAGTTTGTCTCCCATAGTTGAGGTCTACTTATGATGTAAATTACAGACGCCTCTCATCTTTTTAAGTGGTGGAACTTGCACTATTGCTGACTGACTAAATACTTTTTTGCCCCACTGTATATTTCAGCTACCCTGCGACAACAGTATTGGAAGGGCTCTGTAAAGTCCTCATCCCCTTCGGGATTGGTCGAAGAATATCCTGGTCCTTAAGGATTTGTTTAGCAGTGGTTGCTTACACAAAGTGTGTCTGTGACTGCACTTTCGCTGGTCTGATGCCAGTCACTATAGCTAGCGTAGCTATTCTTGCGTATAACAACATCTGTAAATTTCTAATATTGTTTAACTAATAGCAAAACCATTTTTATACTTCATATGGTTGATAGAGAAATCCTTAACTCTTTGAAGACATAAACCATGCATATTAAAAAATCTGTTATACATGTATAACACGGTGATGGCCATCTGAAGCAGATGTCTGCGGTATCTTAACAGAGGGTGCTCTGCAGTAGATTGGAGATAACGCTAATCTAGACTATTAAGCCTGTGCATACCAAAGTCAACTGTATTTGCAACATTTAAGTGGATAGAAAGAATGAGAAGGCTCCCTCTCTCTCTCAGTGTAAGGTTTTTCATATGCCAGGTTTTTCAGAAGGACTGTGTATTCATGTGAAAAGCCTGCAGACATGTCAGTATTTTATCAGTAGCATAAACAAAATACGTGCCGCATATGTGAACACTGATAATACACGGATGGCATCTGTGTGTCATCAGAGTGATACTTACCGGCACATGGGAAGAAGTGCTACAGTATGCACTGTTTCCCAGCGCCCTTAAATATTGCTGCTTGGTGTCCCTGAGATCAGTGCGACCAGGTGACAATGATGGGAGTTGTATTCAACAGCAGCTGTGTCCCTGCTATGTAAAATAAAGAATCACATTAAAAAAATGGCTGGAGGCTGATATTAATCTGGGAAAAGGGGTAATATCTCAAAAGGTTCCCAGGCTCAGCCTCCCTAGCTACGTATGATAAGTGTTGACTAGGGTTGAGCGACTTTTAGTTTTCCAGGGTCGAGTCGGGTTTCACGAAACCCGACTTTCTCAAAAGTCGGGTCGAGTGAAATCGGCCGATCCTATTGAAAAGTCAGGGTTGGGGATCATCCGAAACTCGAAACCCAATGTAAGTCTATGGGTTTTTTTTTTCTTTTTTACATTTCCTTCAGGGCGATATAGCAGAAAAGCTATAATTCAATTACCGGCTTTTCATTTCACCTGCCAAAACCCGACATGATATGAGACATGGTTTACATACAGTAAACCATGTCATATCCCCCTTTTTTTGCATATTCCACACTACTAATGTTAGTAGTGTGTATATGCAAAATTTCGGCGCTCTAGCTCTTAAATTTAAGGGTTAAATCGCGGAAAAAATTGGCGTGGGCTCCCGCGCAATTTTCTCCGCCAGAGTAGTAAAGCCAGTGACTGAGGGCAGATATTAATAGCCTGGAGAGGGTCCACGGTTTTTTGGCCCCCCTCCGGCTAAAAACATCTGCCCCCAGCCACCCCAGAAAAGGCACATCTGTAAGATGCGCCTATTCTGGCACTTGGCCACTCTCTTTCCATTCCCGTGTAGCGGTGGGATATGGGGTAATGAAGGGTTAATGCCACCTTGCTATTGTAAGGTGACATTAAGCCAGATTAATAATGGAGAGGCGTCAATTATGACACCTATCCATTATTAATCCAATTGTATGAAAGAGTTAAAAAGAAACACACACACAATATTAAAAAGTATTTTAATGAATTAAACACATCGTTTGTTGTAATATTTTATTATACGCTCAATCCACTCGCTGAAGACCCTCGCTCTGTAACAAATAAAAAAAAATAAACCAACAATATACATACCTTCCGTAGATCTGTAACGCCCCAGGTTGTAAATCCATCTGAAGGGGTTAAAATATTTTACAGCCAGGAGCTCTGCTAATGCAGCGCTGCTCGTGGCTGTAAACCCCAGCGAATGAAGGTAATGTAGGTCAATGACCTGTAGTTACCTTCATTCGCGGTGATGCGCCCCCTGCTGGATTTTGCTGGTCAACTTTTAACCCTTATAACTTCTTAACAAAAGAAATTTTGATTCCAAAATTGTGCTGATATAACGTAAACATGTGGAAAATGACACTTATTAAGTATTTTGTGGGACATATCTCTGTTAGTTAAGGGCATGAAAATTCAAAGTTGAAAAATTGTGAAATTTTCAAAATTTTCTCAGAATTTCCGTTTTTTTCACAAATAAATGCAAGTCATATCAAATAAATTTTACCACTGTCATGAAGAAAAAATTGTCATAATCACTAGGATCCATGCAAGCGTTCCCGAGTTATTACCTCATAAAAGACAGTAGTCAGAATTGTAAAAATTGGCCCGGTCATTAACATGCAAACCACCCTTGGGTTAAGGGGTTAATATATTACATTTACAGTATGTCAAAATGGGGCCATTAACCCCTTAAGCCCCGAGGGTGCTTTGCACGTTAATGAGCGGGCCAATTTTTACATTTCTGACCACTGTCCCTTTATGAGGTTATAACTCTGGAACACTTCAACGGATCCTGGTGATTCTGACAATGTTTTCTCGAGACATAATAATTTTTTTGATATTACCTGCGTTTAACCCCTTCACCCCAAAGCCTGTTTTCACCTAAGTGACAGGGCCAATTTTTACAATTCTGACCACTGTCACTTTATGAGGTCATAACTCTGAAACGCTTCAACGGATCCTGGTGATTCTGACACTGTTTTCTCGTGACATATTGTACTTCATGATAGTCGTAAAACTTCTTCGATATGACTTGCATTTATTTGTGAAAAAAACAAAAATTTGTCGGAAATTATGAAAATTTAGCAATTTTCAAACTCTTAGTTTTTATGCCCTTAAATTAGAGAGTTATATCACATAATATAGTTAATAAACAACATTTCCCACATGTCTGCTTTACATCAGCACAATTTTGGAAACATAACTTTTTTTTGTTAGGACGTTATAAGGGTTAAAAGTTGACCAGCGATTTCTCATTTTTGCAACAAAATTTGCAAAACCATTTTTTTACGGACCACCAGGGCCGTATTTGCCACTAGGCACTTGAGGGCACGTGCCTAGGGCGGCGGGATGCGGGGGGGCGCCCTTGAGCTAGGTTTTTTCCTTTTTTTTTTTTTTTTTATTTTATAAAACTCCGGGGTCAAGTTTCCGCCCCCCCTCCTCCCTCCCCCCTTCCCGCCCCCCCCCTCCTCCCTCCTTCCCGCCCCCCTCCCTCCCTCCCTGAAGACGTAATACTCACCTTCCTCCAGCGGTGGCTGCAACTGCGTCTCAGCGCCGTCCTGTCTTCAGCGGTCACATGGTACCGATCATTAAGGGTGATGAATATGCGCATATTCATCACCCTTAATTAGCGCTACCATGTGACCGCTGAAGACAGGAAGGAAGACGCTGAGATGCCAGGAAGTTCTGTGCTGCGCGCCGGTGAGAGGTAAGTATGACAGGGAAAAAAGTGGGGTGCCGTGCACACAGGGGAGGAGGATGGGGAGCCATGCATACAGGGGAGAAGGATGGGGAGCCGTGCATACAGGGGAGAAGGATGGGGAGTCGTGCATACAGGGGAGAATGATGGGGAGCCGTGCACACAGGGGAGAAGGATGGGGAGCCGTGCATACAGGGGAGAAGGATGGGGAGCCGTGCATACAGGGGAGGATGGGGAGTCGTGCATACAGGGGAGAAGGATGGGGAGCCGTGCACACAGGGGAGAAGGATGGGGAGCCATGTACACAGGGGAGAAGGATGGGGAGCCGTGCACACAGGGGAGAAGGTTGGGGAGCCGTGCACACAGGGGAGAAGGATGGGGAGCCGTGCACACAGGGGAGAAGGATGGGGAGCCATGTACACAGGGGAGAAGGATGGGGAGCCGTGCACACAGGGGAGAAGGATGGGGAGCCGTGCACACAGGGGAGAAGGATGGGGAGCCGTGCATACAGGGGAGAAGGATGGGGAGCCGTGCATACAGGGGAGAAGGATGGGGAGCCGTGCATACAGGGGAGAAGGATGGGGAGCCATGAACGCAGGGGAGAAGGATGGGGAGCCATGAACGCAGAGTGGGAGGATGGGGGAGCCATGAACGCAGAGTGGGAGGATGGGGGAGCCATGAACGCAGAGTGGGAGGATGGGGGAGCCATGAACGCAGGGGAGAAGGATGGGGGAGCCATGAACGCAGGGGAGAAGGATGGGGAGCCATGAACGCAGAGTGGGAGGATGGGGGAGCCATGCTTGCAGGGGAGAAGGATGGGGGAGCCATGAACGCAGGGTGGGAGGATGGGGGAGGCATGAATATGGAGTATAAATACTGGGCCCTATAAGGGGGACACAGTGTGAGAGGACAGTGTGAAGAGGGGACTGGTATAGAAAGGAGAGGACAGTGTGAAGAGCATGTACCATAAGAGGGACAGTGTGGGGGTCATACTTTGTGCAGACAATATAGTGAGGGGCAATTTTTTATTTGGGAGCATTATAATGACACTTGTATCTTTAAGGGCGTCATGTGGAGACTTTCTGCAAAAGAGCGGCGAAGATGGAAGTCTGCAGAGACGGCTGTGGATGAGAAAACTCATCATGGGATCTGGACAAGATGAAGAAAAGGAGAACGGCTCCAGAGGCGACGTCATCTATCAGGTACCTGGATGTAAATGTTATTTGTGATGCTAACTCTCATGTTTTTATATATGTTAGGAGATTTAAAGGGACACTGTCACCTGAATTTGGAGGGAACAATTTTCAGCCATAGGGGTGGGGTTTTCGGGTGTTTGATTCACCCTTTCCATACCCGCTGGCTGCATGCTGGCTGCAATATTGGATTGAAGCTCATTCTCTGTCCTCCGTAGTACATACTGTACCTGCACAATCTGCAATCTTGCCTTGCGCAGGCGTGTACTATGGAGGACAGAGAATGAGCTTCAATCCAATATTGCAGCCAGCGGGTAAGGAAAGGGTGAATCAAACACCCGAAAGCCCCGCCCCTATGGCTGAAAATTGTTCCCTCCAAATTCAGGTGACAGAGTCCCTTTTAAAGGGGATGTCCAGGCTTGTGATGAGTCTGCAGTCATTCTTTGTGACTGCAGACTTCTGAATTCTCACAGTGCACACTGCACGCTGTCAGGATTCTCTCATGCTGGGGATTTACATTAATGCGATCACGTGCTGACTAGACATGCGTGACCTCCGTCAATGAAAATGAACTGAGCGAGGCCGGGCACATCTAGTCAGAATGTGGTCAGAAGTCTACAAATCACATACTTGTGCTGACATGACCGTCCACCGGCAAGGGAGAATCCTAAAAGTGCAGTGCATGCGTTGTGAGAATTCAGAAGCTGCGATGTCAGGATTCAGCTCTGCAAGTTCCAGTAGTCGTCACATGGACACGTCACTCATATGCGATTTTTCAGACTTAGGGTGTGTGTCCACGTTCAGGATTGCATCAGGATTTGGTCAGTATTTTACATCAGTATTTGTAGCCAAAACCAGGAGTGGGTGATAAATACAGAAGTGGAGCATATGGTTCTATTATAGTTTTCCTCTAATTGTTCCACTCCTGGTTTTGGCTACAAATACTGATGAAAAATCCTGACCAAATCCTGATGCAATCCTGAACGTGGACACATACTCTTATGGTCCTGTGACATCGAGCTTCTCTTCTGCTTCTCTTAGTTTTTCACTGAACATTGAGAGCATTAGGGAGAGGAGCTCGTGGGCACATGACTGAGTGTGCAAATCACATATGTCCTTGGCGGAGGGGGGGCACCAAAATGAATTCTTTCCCCGGGTGCCAGAAACCCTAGATACACCTCTGCTGGTATGCTACTGCGAGCGGTGATTACCGGGTGCGGTGGAGGGAGGTCTGTGCACAGGCAGTGAGGCAGGGACTGAGGGTGTGCACAGAGAGGATGGAGACCCGGAGACTGCCCGTCCCAGTCTACGCCGTAGCCTAGAGCCCTCATTATCATAGGAATATGGCAGTTAATAAATTGCTTTTCTGAAGCTTTATAGTGTAGTTTTAGGTCAGGGAGGGTTGGATAGGGATGAGCTAGCAAGGTGCAGGGACAGGTAATGATGGCTACTTGCGAACATGTGCGGCAATTGCGGTTTTGCACTTACGATGATACATAAAACACTGCTAGTAGTGTTTTTTCTCATTGCTGCAAGTACCGCATTTGCCGGATGGCGGCAAAACCGCAAGAGCCGCACATGTCTGTAAGTCCCATAGGGAATGAATGAGGCCGAACGCAGTGTTGCCCTAAGTGATCCATTACGCGGCAGATGCGGAAAAACTGTCGGATCTGCTGCAAAAGGCGACTTTCACATCAGCGATTTTTGCCAAAGTCACTGCCGATAGTGTCATACTCACCAAAGGGGGAGGCAGCACTAAAAGTGCCTAGGGCAGCAGAAACTCTAAATACGGCCCTGCGGACCACCTCACACTTGAAGTGACTTTGAGGGGTCTATATGACAGAAAATGCCCAAAAGTGACACCATTCTAAAAACTGCACCCCTCAAGGTACTCAAAACCACATTCAAAAAGTTTATTAACCCTTCAGGTGCTTCACAGGAATTTTTTGAATGTTTAAAAAAATTGAACATTTAACTTTTTTTTCACAAAATTTTTACTTCAGGTCCAATTTGTTTCATTTTACCAAGGGTAACAGGAGAAATTGGACCACAAAATTCGTTGTACAATTTGTCCTGAGTACGACGATACCCCATATGTGGGGGTAAACCACTGTTTGGGCACATGGCAGAGCTCGGAAGGGAAGGAGCGCCATTTGACTTTTCAATGCAAGATTTGCTGGAATTGAGATCGGAGCCCATGTCACGATTGGAGAGCCCCTGATGTGCCTAAACAGTGGAAACCCCCACAAGTGACACCATTTTGGAAAGTAGACCCCCTAAGGAACTAATCTAGATGTGTGGTGAGCACTTTGAACCTCCAAGTGCTTCACAGAAGTTTATAATGTAGAGCCGTAAAAAAATATTTTTTATTAATTTTCACAAAAAATGATCTTTTTGCCCCAAATGTTTTATTTTCCTAAGGGTAAAAGGATAAATTGGACCCCAAAAGTTGTTGTGCAATTTGTCCTGAGTACGTCGATACTTCATATATGGGGATAAACCACTGTTTGAGCGCATGGCAGAGCTCGGAAGGGAAGGAGTGCCATTTGACTTTTCAATGCAAAATTGGCTGGAATTGAGATCGGACGCCATGTCGCATTTGGAGAGCCCCTGACGTGCCTTAACAGTGGAAACCCCCCACAAGTGACCCCATTTTGGAAAGAAGACCCCCTAACGAACTTATCTAGATGTATGGTGAGCACTTTTAACCCCCAATTGTTTCACTAAAGTTTAGAATGTAGCATTGTGAAAATTAAAAAATCATTATTTCTTTCCACAAAATGATGTTTTAGCCCGCAATTTTTTTTTCCCAAGGGTAACAGGAGAAATTGGACCCCAAAAGTTTTTGTCCAACTTGTCCTGAGAGCGCTGATACCCCATATGTTGGGGGGAACCACTGTTTGGGTGCACGGCAGAGCTCGGAAGGGAAGGAGCGCCATTTGAAATGCAGACTTAGATGGATTGGTCTGTAGGCGTCATGTTGCATTTGCAGAGCCCCTGATGTACCTAAACAGTAGAAACCCCCCACAAGTGACCCCATATTGGAAACTAGACCCCCCAAGGAACTTATCTAGATGTGTTGTGAGAGCTTTGAACCAACAAGTGTTTCACTACAGTTTATAACGCAGAGCCGTGAAAATAAAAAATATTTTTTTTTCCACGAAAATGATATTTTATCCCCTATGTTTTTATTTTCCCAAGGGTAACAGGACAAATTGGACCCCAAAAGTTGTTGTCCAACTTGTCCTGAGAACGCTGATACCCCATATGTTGGGGGGAACCACTGTTTGGGCACACAGGAGAACTCGGAAGGGAAGGAGCCCTGTTTTACTTTTTCAAAGCAGAATTGGCTGGAATTGAGATCGGACGCCATGTCGCATTTGGAGAGCCCCTGATGTGCCTAAACAGTGGAAACCCCCAATTATAACTGAAACCCTAACCCCAACCCTAACCCTAGCCCTAACCCTAACCCTAGCCCTAGCCCTAACCCTAGCCCTAACCCTAACCCTAGCCCTAGCCCTAACCCTAGCCCTAACCCTAGCACTAATGGGAAAATGGAAATAAATACATTTTTTTTACATTTTATTATTTTTCCCTAACTAAGGGGGTGATGAAGGGGGGTTTGATTTACTTTTATAGCGTTTTTTTGGCGGATTTTTATGATTGGCAGCTGTCACACACTAAAAGACGCTTTTTATTGCAAAAAATAGTTTTTGCATCACCACATTTTGAGAGCTATAATTTATCCATATTTTGGCCCACAGAGTCATATGAGGTCTTGTTTTTTGCGGGACGAGTTGACGTTTTTATTGGTAACATTTTCGGGCAGATGACATTTTTTGATCGCTTTTTATTCCGATTTTTGGGAGGCGGAATGAACAAAAACCAGCAATTCCTGAATTTCTTTTAGGGGGGGCGTTTATACCGTTCCACGTGTGGTAAAATGGATAAAGCAGTTTTATTCTTCGGGTCAGTACGATTACAGCGATACCTCATTTATGTAATTTTTTTTATGTTTTGGCGCTTTTACACAATAAAAACTATTTTATATAAAAAAATAATTGTTTTTGCATCGCATTATTCTGAGAGCTATAACTTTTTTATTTTTCTGCTGATGATGCTGTATGGCAGCTTTTTTTTGTGGGACAAGATGACGTTTTCAGCGGTACCATGGTTATTTATATCCGTCGTTCTGATCGCGTGTTATTCCACTTTTTGTTCGCCTGTATGATAATAAAGCGTTGTTTTTTGCCTTTTTTTTTTTTTGCGGTGTTCACTGAAGGGGTTAACTAGTGGGACAGTTTTATAGAGCGGGTCGTTACGGACGCGGCGATACCAAATATGTGTACATTTATTGTTTTTTTGTTTTTTTACATAAATAAATGGATTTATTGGGAAATGTTTTTTGGTTTTTTTGGGGGATTTTTTTTTATTTTTTTTTACACATTCTCTTTTTTTTTTTTTTAACTTTCTAACATTGTCCCAGGGTGGGACATCTCTGTATTAGATCAGATCGTTGATCTGACACTGTGAATAGCACACTGTCAGATCAACGATCTGACATGCAGTTTAGCTGGCTTTCCAGCGCCTGCTCTCAGCAGGCGCCGGCTAGCCAGGTCACTTCATGACCCGGATGGAGTCCGGTGGCCATCTTGGATCCGGGGACTCCTTCCGGGTCACCGGAGCAACGCGATCTCATTGCGTTGCTCCGGTGGGAGAGCGCAGGGAGCCCCCGTCCCTGCGCGATCCCCCTCTATGCCGCTGTCACTACTAACAGCGGCATCAGAGGGGTTAAATGCCCGCGATCGGCGATAGCGCCGATCGTGGGCATTGCTGCGGGGTGTCAGCTGTCATATACAGCTGACCCCCGCACCCGATCACCGTGGCGCTCAGCGCGAGACCGCGGTGATCGGTGCACCGTACTAGTACTGCTGCTGGCACTAATGCAGTGCCGGCAGCGCAGTACTAGTACGGCGCATGTCGCGAAGGGGTTAATTGTGAAAAAAATGGAAAATTGGTGAACAATTTGAAAATTTCACAATTTTCCAACTTTTAATTTTTATGCCCTTAAATCACAGAGATATGTCACACAAAATTCTTAACAAGTAACATTTCCCACATGTCTACTTTAAATCAGCACAACTTTGGAAACTATTTTTTTGTTTTTTAGGGTGTTATAAGGGTTAAAATTGACCAGCAATTTCTCATTTTTACAGCACCATTTTTTTTAGGGACCACATCACATTTGAAGTCATTTTGAGGGGTCTATATGATAGAAAATAACCAAGTGTGACACCATTCTAAAAACTGCACCCCTCAAGGTGCACAAAACCATATTCAAGAAGTTTATTAACCCTTCTGGTGCTTCAGGCTATGTGCACATGTTGCGGTTTTTACCGCAGAACCGCGGCGATTTTGATGCTGTGGGTCCGCAGCAGTTTCCATTGCGTTTACAGTAAACATGTAAACCAATGGGAAACCGCAAACCGCTGTGCACATGCTGCAGGAAAAAACTGCGCAGAAACGCAGCGGTTTACAACCCGCAGCATGTCACTTCTTTTGTGCAGAATCGCAGCGATTCTGCATACATAGGAATGCATTGATCCGCTTACTTCCCGCATGGGGCTGTGCCCACCATGCGGGAAGTAAGCAGATAATGTGCGGGTGGTACCCGGGGTGGAGGAGAGGAGACTCTCCTCCAGGCCCTGGGAACCATTTTTGTGGTAAAAAAAAGAATTAAAATAAAAAATAATGATATACTCACCTCCCAGCGCTGTACGCGGCCGTCCGGTCTCAGTTTGCTATGAGAGCAGGGCCTGCGGTGACGTCACGGTCACATGACCGTGACGTCACAAAGGTCCTTTTCGTACAGCATCTTTGGAACCAGACCGCCGCCTGCAGCACCGAGGAGATCGGGAAGTCAGAGGGTGAGTATAACAATTTTTTTTATTTTTAACATTACTATTGATGCTGCATATGCAGCATCGATACTAAAACAAGTGCAGGAGTAAAACCTGCAGCGGAAACTGCAAGAAAAAACAGGATAAATCTGCAGGGATAACCGCAGCGGTTTTGCCCTGCAGATTTATCAAATCCGCTGTGGGAGAACCCGCAGAGGACCAGCCTATGTGTGCACATAGCCTTACAGGAATTTTTGGAATGTTTAAAAAAATAAACATTTAATTTTTTTTCACAAAAAATTTATTCAGCTACAATTTGTTTTATTTTACCAAGGATAAGAGGAGAAAATGGACTCCAAAAGTTGTTGTACAATTTGTCCTGAGTACCCCGATACCCCATATGTGAGGATAAACCACTGTTTGGGCGCATGGCGGAGCTCGGAAGGGAAGGAGAGCCATTTGACTTTTCAAAGCAAAATTGGCTGGAATTGAGATGGGACGCCATGATGCTTTTGAAGAGCCACTAATGTGCCTAAACATTGAAACCCCCAACTAGTGACACCCTTTTGGAAAGTAGACCCCCTAAGGAACGTATCTAGATGTGTAGTGAGCACTTTGACTCAAAAAATGCTTCACAGGATCTTATCTAGATGTGTTGTGAGAGCTTTGAACCCCCAAGTGTTTCACTACAGTTTATGACGCAGAGTCGTGAAAATAAAAATTCTTTTTTTTCCAAAAAATAATTTTTATCCCCCAGTGTTGTATTTTTCCAAGGTTAACAGGAGAAATTGAACAGCAAAAGTTGTTGTGCAATTTGTCCTGAGTACGCTGATACCCCATATATGGGGGGGAACCACCATTTGGGCGCATGGCAGAGCTCGGAAGGGAAGGAGCGCCATTTGGAATGCAGACTTAGATGGATTGGTCTTCAGGCATCACGTTGTATTTGCAGAGCCCCTGATGTACTTAAACAGTAAAAAAAAAACACAAGTGACCCCATATTGGAACCTAGACCCCCAAAGGAACTTATCTTGATGTGTTGTGAGAACTTTGAAACCCCAAGTATTTCACTACAGTTTATAACGCAGAGCCGTGATTTTTTTCGACAAAAATGTTTTTTTAGCCCCTAAAATGTTTATTTTCGCAAGGTTAACAAGAGAAATTGGACCCCAGACATTGTTGTCCAATTTGTCCTGAGTACGCTGTTACACCATATGTTGGGATAAACCCCTGTTTGTGCGCACGGGAGAGCTCAGAAGGGAAGGAGCACTGTTTTACTTTTTCAACATAGAATTGGCTGAAATTGAGATCAGATGCCATGTCGCGTTTGGAGAGCCCTGATGTGCCTAAACAGTGGAAACCCCCAATTCAAACTGAAACCCTAACCCAAACACACCCCTAAGCCTAACCCCAACCACACCCCTAATCCCAACTACAACTCACCCCTAATCCTAATCCCAACCATAAATGTAATCCAAACCCTAGCCCTGACCCTAGCCCTAACCCTAGCACTAGCCCTAACCCTAGCCCTAGCCCTAACTCTAACCCTAGCCCTAACCCTAGCCTTAACCCTAACCCTATCCGATCCCTAGCCTTAACCCTAGCCCTAACCCTAGCCCCAACCCTAACCCTATCCCTAACCCTAGCCCTAACCCTAGCCCTAACCCTAACCATAACCCTAGCCCAAGCCCTAACCCTAAACCTAACCCTAGCCCTAACTTTAATGCGAAAATGGAAATAAATACATTTTTTAATTTTTTAATTTTTCCCTAACTAAGGGGGTGATGAAGGGTGGTTTGATTTTCTTTTATAGTGGGTGTTTTACTGGATTTTTATGACAGTCAGCCATCACACACTAAAAGACGCATTTTATTGCAACAAATATTTTTTGGCGTTACCACATTTTGAGAGCTAAAATTTTTCCATATTTTGGTCCACAGAGTCATGTGAGGTCTTATTTTTTGCGGGACGAGTTGACGTGTTTATTGGTACCAATTTTGGGCACGTGACATTTTTTGATCGCTTTTTATTCTGATTTTTGGGAGGCAGTATGACCAATATACAGCTATTCATGAATTTCTTTTGGGGGGGGGATGTTTATACCGTCACGCATTTGGTTAAATGGATAAAGCAGTTTTATTCTTTGGGCCAGTACGATTACAGCGATACCTCGTTTATATTTTTTTAATGTTTTGGCGCTTTTATATGATAAAAACTATTCTATAGAAAAAATAATTATTTTTGCATCGCTTTATTCTGAGGACTATAACTTTTTTATTTTTTTACTGATGATGCTGTTTGGCAGCTCGTTTTTTGCAGGACAAGATGACGTTTTCAGCGGTACTATGATTATTTATATCCGTCTTTTTGATCGCGTGCTATTCCACTTTGTTTGGTGGTAAGATATTAAAGCGTTGTTTTTTGCCTCGCTTTTTTTTTCTATGGTGTTCACTGAATGGGTTAACAAGTGGGACAGTTTTATAGGTCGGGTCGTTAAGGACGCGGCGATGCTAAATATGTGTAATTTCATTGTTTGCTTTTTTATTTAGATAAAGGAATTTATTTATTGGAACAATATATATTTTTATATTATTATTTATTTAGGATTTTTTAATTTTACACATGTAAATATTGTTTTTTTTACTTTGCCCCAGGGGGATACATCACAGTAAAGAGACAGATCGCTGATCTGACACTTTGCTGTGCACTGTGTCAGATCAGCGATCTGACATGCACAGCAGGGAGGCTTCCCGGCGCCTGCTCTGAGCAGGTGCTGGTAAGCCACCTCCCTGCAGAACCCGGATGCAGCACCACAGCCATTTTGGATCCAGAGCCTGCAGGGACAAGAAGGTAGGAGACCCTCAGAGCAACGCGATCACATCGCGTTGCTTTGAGGGTCTCAGGGAACCCTGCAGGGAGCCCCCTCCCTGTGCGATGCTTTCCTATACCGCCGGAACAATGTGATCATGTTTGATTGCAGTGTGCCGGGGTTAATGTGCCGGGGCGGTCCATGCTGTAATAGTCAGCTGACACCGGGCCGCAATCGGCTGCGCTCCCCCCGTGAGCACGGCCGATCACGCTGGACGTACTAATCCCGTCACTGGGAATTAAGTCCCAGGTCACCTTGACGAGATAGTACATCCAATGGGATTAAGGGGTTAAACATGCAACTTATCGTGCTAAAAAAAAAACATACAGCTACTTTTACAGATAAACTGAAAAGTTATAGACTTCGAAAGTCAGAGATTAATTAAACAAAAAGCTACTGTGTCCTCGAGGCATAAAAGGGTAAACATATTTCAATATATATGCGTCATTGGTGTTGCTTAACTTATTCTACACAAATTTAATTCTATTAATTATCTGAAATATGTATTAATCCTGCACCATGATTTGTTCTAACTGTATCTATCAATACATGTCAGGGCAATGGGTCACTCTGCTTCCTCTTTACGATTTAATATGCCCTTTGGCCACTTGATTGATTTCAGTGATGCAGCTGAACAACCCAGCATCATCGCTGACCAGAGATAGAAGTGCCACAATGTCTACCCAATTAGTAAACACAGTCAATGAAGAGGTCAAACTGTTTAAAGTCCAGGGACACTGTACCGGTAAGAACTTATAGGATCATGTAGCTTATACTCTTGACCCTTTATTTCATCATTGGAAATCTTACAGTGTGAAAAACAAGTAAATAGATCAGCCTTCATCTAACTCCTGATATATATTGAAATAATAATAATAATAATAATGAGTTTAGTATTTTTTAAATTAGGTCCTTCATGAAGCAGGTATTTACTCTACCCCAAGATATTAGGACCATCCATAATTTGCATAGTTTTAGGCGCTTGCTCAAAACACATTTGTTCAGAGCGGCCTATCACGTTCCCTAATCAAAGTTATGTTATGTTTGTGTGTGCGTGTGTAGCCCATTCACTATCCCCATCTATTCCCCAACCCCTGAAGATGGCTGGACCATGATTGTAAATACATCATTGTAAATACACACCTGTACTTTGCATCTCACCCACCTCATTGTAGATTATAAGCTCTCACGAGCAGGGTCGTCTTATTTTGCTTTAATTATTGTATTGTTAACGTTGTTACTTATGACTTTTGTGTTTGAAACTGTTAAACTGTAAAGCGCTGCGGAATATGTTGGCGCTATATAAATAAAGATTATTATTATTATTACAGTGTGCTCATTCTAACGTGATACGGATTTTCCAGTGATATCATACTAGTAGAAACATCACATTTTTAGATCTGAACTTGCCCTTATAAGTGCTAGTATGATGGTTCAGCTTCAGCACCCATATCACCACTACAGGACTCTGATTAGTTAAAGGGACTCTGTCACCTGAATTTGGAGGGAACAATCTTCAGCCATAGGGGTGGGATTTTCGGGTGTTTGATTCACCCTTTCCTTACCCGCTGGCTGCAATATTGGATTGAAGTTCATTCTCTGTCCTCCATAGTACACGCCTGCGCAAGGCAAGATTGCACAGCGCAGGCGTGTACTATGAAGGACAGAGAATGAACTTCAATCCAATATTGCAGCCAGCATGCAGCCAGCGGGTAAGGAAAGGGTGAATCAAACACCCAAAAACCCCGCCTCCATGGCTGAAGATTGTTCCCTCCAAATTCAGGTGACAGAGTCCCTTTAAACTGTGTGCACACACCTATGCAAGCACTCTCTCCCTCCAATAACAGCAGTGACAGATTTCTGCAAAGGCGTCACTGTGCCAGGCCTGGCTTCGCCTGTTCTTTTTTAACCCTTGGTTTTACAACGGCTACCAAGATGGCTATGCGTTACAGTGACACACAGGCAATCCCCACATGCTTTTTGACAATGTAACAGGTGCCAAACATGTAGGGCTGGGATTCGATTTTGAAATTGAGCACCGGCTAATGCCCACCAAGTGCCAAGCACATCCGAGCACCCAGATACTCATGTGATAGTCAAGTATCACCGAGAACGTTCACTCACTCCTATTAAAAAAAAAATATGATGATAAGTGAGAGTGATTATTAACCTGTGACTGAATACTTTGAATAGGAAATCATGTTCCAATGAAGTAGTGTGAAGGTTCATTGTTCTGTGTATTACCAACATCCATCTGTGGGAGAAGTTCGACATAGTAATATTGCACCATGTATTTCTTCAGTGGTATGTGTCAGAAGTAATACAGATCACAATGTGGAAACATCTGAACTGGGTAACTATGGTTTTCTTGCAAAGCAGAAACTGCTTATTAGCATCCATATATATAACACATTGACACCACAGGGAAAGTTAGTTTAAAATCATAAATGTCAAGACATAATTAACTAAAAGGTCAGATTTAATTACAGTTGTTGAAACTGAAATGCACTAATTACTACTACTATATAAGAACATTTCTTGAAACAGTCTGCATGATTTCTTACTGCCACCATATCTCCCAAACACAGATGCTGTTTATGTGGTAGAAGTTTTCTATGCCTAATCTTAAAAATTATTTTTGCCCCTGTAAATAAATAAATATTTTTTAGGACGAATTAAGACTAAAAAATGAACAAAAGTAATAGCATTGTTAAAAAGAGATTTAAATACATTTAATGATCATTGATAAATCAAGTTATGGTGATTATTGTATTGATGAATCCAATGGTAACTTAAAATATGTTTGTAATTAGATATAGAATAATATATGTCAAAATAAATGAAAGTTTGCATTAACATTGTTTTTAATATTATTTTTAATTAACTAACTAACAATAAAACTTGATCACATAGACACTTTTCACTTTAATATTGAGATTTAATTTATGGCAAGAACTGAGTAGTTTGCAACATAGAACTTGTGGAACACGTATAAAACAAATTTAACAAAAATGTAAGGCATTGTATAAAGTGAAAAATGATATGTAATGTGTTTGGTAAACTTTAGATCAATTTGAGGCAATCTGAAATTTTTGTTGTAATATTCATATTTGACATTGATGATATCTACAGGGGAATAACATATGGTGCACATGGTTTTTATGCAAGTTGTATTTTTGATGATTAATTTTATTAATAAACAGGTAGATTGCTGTTGGACAATCTAAATGGTTAATAAACCTGAAATGTAAATAATCAAGAAAGTAAAAGTGAGGTTTTCTCTTTGTTAGGAGAATATTTGTGTGCATAATTATTGGGCAATTATTAGTGTGCAGAAATATTATTCAATTAAATAAAAAATGTAAATTATCCGATATCAATTGCTTATTTTCATCTGTTAACGTGAGAATAAAATATAAATACTAAACAATTCAAAATTTACAAACATACATTTCTGACATCTACAGATAAATCTTAGTGACCAAAATGGCCACCCTTCTTTTCATTAACAGTCATAAGCCTTCCATCCATTGAGTTTGTCATGATCTGTTAACGATCAACTTTTGGGCAGCAGCAACCAAAACGTACCTGACACTGTTCATAGTGGTGCTCTGTTTTATGATGACATCCGGGTCACCAGAGCTACCAAACTTGCTAGATCAAGCTCAGAGTATGATGTAGCAAGTTTGTCTGTCAGCGCAGTATTGACATTTTGTACAGCATAGCTGTAGTTTGTACAGTTTCGGGATAGATGTGGATTGTGTTTGAATTGTGAGAAGTCAAATGTGTCTTTGTTGAAATATTTGCAGATGTGTCCTGCATGAGAAATTGTCATATTGGTCTGGGCCAGATGGAAAAGATGGGATAAGTGAAAGATTCCATAAGAAAGAATATCAGCTGTAAGTGACTATATGTACGGTAATCTCTTATATGGTCTGCAGCACTAGTATCTACCACTATATGGTCACCATATGGGAGTAATACCTGTGTTTTTGTATATAGATTTATTTTCAAAGTTGTCAGAAACAAGAATTGGGTCATCATTTGCGGTCTCAAAAAAAAGCCCAGGCTAAGCAACTCTTGCTGCCCCTGCAAACTGCAGACCCATGACCGATACTGTCCACAGCCAGAGTTGTGGCTGAGGATGCATTGCTTGTCGTGGTTGCATCACTCCCAGTCTGTGCGGCAAAGGGTTAAAACTTTTCCCACTGTGTTCATGCTGACGTTAGTGAGTTGAGTATATTAGCTGTGAACTCCCAGGACCTTTCTGATGGCATCTTGAGCTTGTGAACTTTCCAATGATCACGGTTGACGTCTGTGAGGTGACATGAGTTCACCGCGAGACACTGAGATGAGCAAGCACGCACAACTCAGTGTCTCTGCTGAATTGCTGACTGTATAGTCGCATGATGTAACAATGCAGCCTGCCATCTAGATTTAGCAGATAATGATGAGCGAATACATTTGCCACTATTCGGTACTCGCACGAAAAGTATGGTATTCAGGCTATTCGTTACTCGGTGAGTAATTAGGCTTTCGTGTTGTTATATTCGAGTGACCCACCCAGCATGTTTGGTGCTTTATTTGCAGCCAACATGCTGGGCTGGCTTGCCTATCAGAGTAATGCCAGCGCCATCTTTGGTGTGGCATTTCTGTGATTGACTGATCTTCCAGCATCTTAGGGACTATTTAAAGGCTTCCTGCAACATCTTGTGCACATTGCGGCTGGAAACAGAGTAGGGAGAGCATCATTTCAGCATAGGGAGAGTGAAAGGAGCATAGGCAGAGAGATAGGCGGTTATAGTGAGTGTTATTTATTCCAAAAAGCTCTTTTAAGAGCTGAAGATTGGGAAGAGGTTACTTGTTTGTTAGGTGAGGATTTAAGTAGGAAATGATTTAATAGGGTGGGAGCGAAAGGTAGGCACCTGGGTGTGTTCACTATTGCAAGTACAGTAGTTGTATAGTTGTTAGTATTAGGAACAGACTGTGTGATTATGGTGAAATAGGAAGGGTTTCATCCACTACCAAAATCTAAAAATCAGCTATTTGTAGAGGGAAATAATATCATGTAGTACCAGCATATACAAAACCATTTTTTGGGGGGAGCTACATAATATTCCTGTGTAGCAGCCTATATTTTTTTAACTGCAAAATAACATTCCTCAGTGGCAGCATATAGTAAAATCCATTTTAAAATCTAATTGCTAAATAATATTCCTCATCTATTGCTTAAAATACCTAATATTGGTCTAACAGTTGTGCAACTGGTGCAACATTGGTAGAGATAATCGTACGTGAAAATTTAGCAGGGGCAATATTCTTCATTATTGCACATTTGGAGTGAGTCAGCAAGACGATTGAATAAAAAATCATAATTTTCTATTGGTTTTAAAAATTTGTATGTTTATCTAGCGGTTGTGCGACTGGTCACAATCCGGATAGAGTTAATCTTTTGTGACAATTTATTTAAAAAATAGTGTATCTTTATCTAGCAATTGTACGACTGGCGCAATCCAGGTAGAGATAATCTTACGTGATAATTTAGTAAGGGCAATAATCTTCATTACTCTGCATTTGGAGTGTGTCAGTAAGACAACTGAAAAAAAAAATCAACATTTTCTGTTGGTTTAAAAAGCAGCGCATCTTTATCTCGCAGTTGTGCGACTGGCACAGTTTGGGTAGAGATAATCTTAAGTGACAATATAGCAGGGGCAATAAACTTCATTACTCCACATTTAGAGTATGTCAGCAAGACAATTGAAAAAAAACTTTTCTATTGGTTTAAAAAATAGCATTTCTTTATCTAGCAGTGGTGCGACTAGCCCAATCCAGGTAGAGATAATCATGTTTGACAATTTAGCAAGGCAATAATCTTCATTACTCTGCATTTGGTGTGTGCCAACAAAACGATTGAAAAAAAATCATAATTTTCTATCGGTTTAAAAAATAACATATCTTTATCTACCAGTTGTGCGACTGGCACAATACGAGTAGAGATAATCTTAAGTGACAATATAGCAAGGGAAATAATCTTCATTACTCAGCATTTGGAGGATGTCAACAGGACGATTGGAAAAAAGCTTTTCTATTGGTTTAAAAAATAGCATTTTTTTTATCTAGCAGTGGTGCGACTGGCCCAATCTGGGTACAGATAATCTTACGTGGCAATTTAGCAGGGGCAATAATCTTCATTACTCTGCTGTTGGATTGTGTCAGCAAGGAATTGATAGGGAGTACAAGCTTCACCATTGCATGTGCCAAGTTTTCACAAAGTACAAAACATTAGCCACATGGGGTATACATACATGACCACTAAGTACTTGTTGCAGAAGCAGGAGGAGGAGAAGGAGGAATTGATTTCATGAACAAAATGGGTTTGGATGGTAAGGGATCGATGTTAAGACAACTTTCCAAAGAAAACATTTGGGCTTCTTTTATACTACATTGTTGTCATCTGTAGGGCTTACAAAAGCTGCCAGAAATCCAGCCCTTGTTCAATTTTAGAAGAGAAAGCCTGTCTGCATTTTCCGTTGACAGGCGTGTGCGCCTATCCATTATGATTGCACCAGCTAAACTAAAAACCCACTCAGACAACACAGTTGCAGCAGGGCATAGCAGCACTTCAAAGGTGTAGAAAGAGATGTCGGGTCAAATATGGAGCTTGGACAACCAATAGTTATAGAGCTCTGAAGAATAAGGAAGGATGCTGGTATGATCCCTTAAGTAATCCTTCACAATCTTGGTCAACTTCTCCCTCCTTGTCATGGTTACACCCACAGATAGCTCTTGCTGATATGATGGTCTCATAAGAAAGCACCAGTTGGTGGACATTTCCCCCCTGAGTTGTACCTGGTGTGCATGGCCCTCTCATGTAATCCTTGTGGGTGAAAAGAGCTGAAACCTCTGCCAGCAGCATTGTCTGAGGGTAAACTTTTTAGCATGTCTTTCACAATGGCCCTCTGACTTACATGCACTGAAAATGGCATGTCTGCCTCTGACATGAGAGATGCAAATTCCTCCTTGTTCCTTGGGGCAAGAAAGATGCACAGACAGTATTTCATGTTAAACAAAATGTATTTCACGTGATAGTCTTGGGGAAAGGCATCTGGACATGAATTATGCCATGTGTGGCAGACTACAAAAAGTCAAACGTTCAGTGTTCTCACCAGGAAGAACACTAACCATCCTCTCCTCCTCACAAACGCACAGCCTCCTCCTCCTTCTCCACTTCAGGCGATCCATGCTGCACAGGCATGAAGCTTGGATTGGGAATCCCCTTTGTAGCGCAGACCAAAAACTCATGCTCCACCTCATCCTCTTCCTTCTTTTCCTCTTCATCACACAATGTGACTTGAAAATGTTGTGTGAGACTGGGCTGTGTGGTATCAGCCACTGTGAAATCTTGCTCCAAAGCCACCTGCTTTGCAATCACAGTTTCCTCTTTGTGATTCTGCAGCGAACGATTTAATAGACAGAGCAGCAGGATGGTTATGCTGACAATAGCATCATCAGTGCTCACGATCTTGATGCAGTACTCAAAGTTTTGAAGAACCTCAGAAATGTCATCAATCTACACCCACTCGGCAGTTGTTATGTGTGAGGGTGAGTGTTACTCTGACTGGCATTGAGAAGCTTGAATTCAGACACTGCTCTCTGCTGCTCACTAAGCCTTGCCAACATATGAACCGCCTATCACCTCAACACATTTATCTAATTATCCCTGTGTTGCACATTAAAAATTTTCTTCATAACCAGAATCCTTGCATCTTGATCTCACACATTATGCATTTAATAGCCCTCCATGTCTGTACTTTTACACATATAGTGTCGGATGGCAATCGAGTACTATGGGGCTGCCACCACCAAGAGGTCGTGGAAAAATTCAGTTTGAAAAAGGCACCATTTCCACGTCTACCAATCTGGCTATGTGAGTGTATAGTGTTTTGGCCTGTGGGTCAACATTTCTGCTTTCTGTTAAATGTCTAAGGTAGGGACAAGTGAATGCTATGCTGGGACAATGAACTGGACATGGTTGCTGACTGTTGTGTCTGTGCAACTGCAGGTTGCGGGCAGATGGCATCAGTGCCTGCTTCATGGATAGAAGATTGGGAAGGCTGTAACAAAGGGGAAGAGGCAGTGGTTTCACCAGCAAAGATATGCTCCACAGACCAATTCAGGCCTCAGCCTTCCACATCTTGGAAGATAGTAAGGCCTTTACCTGAGCTCTGTAGCACTGCCTGTCACCTGAGTAATACACTCGACAGACCTTGTCACTCTCTGGAACATATCCTGCAATTACTCCGTTGTTGCTCAAAACTATGCAAAAAATACATTCTGCTTGGTTGAGTAGTTTCCAGAAGAAGTGTGTAGGCTTATGCAGATTGGTAAATGGCACTCCTGTCTCTTTCCCTTGAGGAGGATGCTTCCAAGTAAAATGATTCTTGTACATGTTCCTGACATGAGTTTCAGACCTGACAGACTGATCACAATACAGGCTCTAGCTTGCATACACTGTATTCAGAATTTAATTCTAATGCTTTTAGTGTCTGGTAGAATCCAATATCCTGACATTGATCATACAGCTCCCCAAACTCCTGTATTATATTCACCTTACAGCTGCTTCACCCACTATGACAGTGGTTTCATTGGGATTCGGTGGCAAAAATGAACTGTGGATCTTACAAAACGCAGGATCCAGAGCGCCGCGTAGCCCTCTAAAAATGATAACTGTGGGCCGCATAATGACATGGCGGAAGACATGGTGGTGCCAAGCAAAGTGCAAAATTCAAATGGGAATGTTTGAAATGGCATTCTAAAGGGATGGGGACTATGAGGGAGGGATCTCCAAAATGTAGGAGAGAGCGCTCTCCCAAATGTATGTTATAGGGCCACCTGAGGGTCCTTACCAAACTCAGGTTTCACAGCATCTGCTGGCACTCTGCAAATTTTACGCAAAGGCCGCATAATTACATGGCGGTTGACATGGTGGTAGTGGTGGGCAAAGCCCAAAATTCAAATAGACATGCTTGAAATTACATTGTAAAGAGATGAGGACTATGTATTCCACTGTATTGCTAACTATTTGGCATAAGAGAGGGACCTCCCAAATGTAGTCGTGGAATCTCTCCCAAATGTATGATACAGGGCCACCTGAGGGCCCTAACCAAACTCAGGTTTAATGGCACCTGCTGTCACTCTGCAAATTGTAAGCGTGGGCCACATAATGACATGGCGGTGGACATGGTGGTGGTGGAGGTACGAATGCACGGATTTTAGAAAATATTCATCACTAGTAGCAGAGCTAGACGTGTTGTGGGACAAATGGATTACTATTAGAGATGAGCAAATATTTCAATGTTTGATTTGGATTATGATTGTCGATTTTGCAATATTTGCCTATTTATTTATTGAATATCCTCCAAACATAGCTGAATGTCATTGGAGTCAATGGGAAGAAAAAGCAAACGCATACAGAACACCTTTAAATGGGCCCACAACCTGCCAAAACTCATCAAATTAGGTGCAGACACCAGAACACTGGCCTCAACTCACTCACAACACAAATTGTAGAATAACATAGCAGCAATCAGCTTTGAATTGAACTTCAAATAATTAAAATGAGGTGGGTGAGGGATTGGTTGAAAGCCTGCTGTGCTGGGAGCCCTGATACCTGCTTTGTTGCTCAGCCACATTCAGGTGGCTCAAATATTAGTTTTATAGACTACTATTGTCAGAAAAATTTAGGCATCATAAATCTGGTAGTTGACTCAAAGGAAGTGGAGGATTAATGGTCTTGGAGGCCTACTGCTGCAGGCAACAAAGATCAAGGAGACTCAACCTGGAGTCTACACATTTCTAAAAATTGGTGGCAGACAACACCAAAGTGGCATCAATTTCAATAGAGTAGACCCAGTATAACGGAGACTGATACTTCTTCCACTAATCCAACCCAGCAGATGTAGACCCAATCAGAAGTCTTCAAATTTAAAATAATTAGGGGCAGGCACAGACAAAGTAACAACAATTTCACCAGAGTAGAAATAGTTTAATGGGTAGCGACATCTCTTCCACTACAGCCAACCCAGCAGATGGAAAGACCCAAACTGGATTCTCCACATTTCCACAAATTAGTGCTAACATCTGCAGCAGCAGCTGCAACAACAGGCACAAAAGCCCCACTAAAGATATAACAGACTACAATTATGCGAGATCAATGCAGCACACTAAGAACTACAAAATTGCCTCGTCTCTACAGTCTGCGATTGCTTTGAAAAAGTCCTTGGAAATTCATTAGTTTCAGTGGACAGCAAGCTGCACTTATAAAACAGACACCAACAGCAATGCTGAAGACACGTTCTGAGAGAACGCTGGCTGCCGGGCATGATAAAACCTCAGAGGCGAACTCTGGCCGCTCATCCATTTTTTGAAGTCCAAAATGTAAAAGTGTCCAAACCCTCCCTGATGGTATTGATATTCAGTTCTAGATACTCCTGCACCATCCTCTCATTCACCACGTGTCAGACACGGACTCTGTTGTGCTGATGCATGAGCTGGTCTAAAAAATGTGTCAAAGGACTCACAAAATTTGCTTTTGCTACCTACACTACTGATGCTGCAGCTATTGATTTGGCATTGATGAGTTGATGTGCCGGAGGTTGGAAGTCTAGAGCTGCGATGCACACTGTGTGCCTCACTGCTTAATGGGGGAAAACCTGTCTCAAGGTTGTGCAAAAGCGTGTTTCAATACTTCAGCATTCACGGGTCCCTTTCCAGGGTGGGAAACATCTGGAAAAATTTACTCTTATAATGTGGATCTAACAGAGTGGCAACCCAGTAGTAAACACAATTTTGAATCATAACTATATGGGGATCATGTTGCAGATAGTTCAGCAAGAAGACACTTATATGTCGGGCTCTTCCATGATGTCCAAGCCCATGCTGTGTTGGTGGCTGGGTAACACTGATGCTTCTTTCCTTCATTCCCTCCCACCAACCACAAACAACATAAAGGAGATGATTATCCTCTTCATGTCCTAGCAGTTGCTTGCCCATCACTTTTTCCTCCTCCATTTGTTCCTCGGCTCTTGCACCTTCACTATTGGTTTGTCTGGTAACACCAGCCCCCTCAATTGCAGCAATTCACCCTCCTTTGGTACTCACCTGTGTGATGACAGTCTAGAACTTTGAGACAATGCTATCTCTTTTGCATCTTCCTCTGCTTCCTCCTTTTCCTCTGGGACCACCAACTCTTCTGGCAGGCTATTCAATGTTTGCTCCAGCATGTAGATCACTAGAATAGTGATGCTTATGACAGCGTCGTCAGCGCTAACCATCTTAGTAGCCTTTTTGAAACTGTGCAGAAGGGTGTAGAGGTCCTTAAAGGGACTCTGTCACCTGAATTTGGAGGGAACAATTTTCAGCCATAGGGGCGGGGGTTTTGGGTGTTTGATTCACCCTTTCCTAACCCGCCGGCTGCATGCTGGCTACAATATTGGATTGAAGTTCATTCTCTGTCCTCCGTAGTACATGCCTGCACAGGGCAATCTTGCCTTGCGCAGGCGAGTACTATGGAGGACAGAGAATGAACTTCAATCCAATATTGCAGCCAGCATGCAGCCGGTGGGTAAGGAAAGTGTGAATCAAACACCCGAAAACCCCGCCCCTATGGCTGAAAATTGTTCCCTCCAAATTCAGGTGACAGAGTCCCTTTAATCTGTGCACACACTGTAAACATGATATGCGCCACATCTGTACTGCATTGGCCCAGGCTATACAACATACTGAATCAGGGCTTGTTGTTGCTGCCATACTCACTGCAACATGTGAGGCGTGGAATTCCACTGTGTAGGTACATCACATATCAATCTGTTAACTGGCATGGACAAAGACCTCTATATCGATGCAAGTTGATGACCTGAGGGTTGCGAATGGCAGAAGTGAGCACACAGATTCTGTACTTTCTGCAGCAGATTCACCCAGGCCAGGTTGAGGACATGAGCCATGCAAGGCACATGTGTGAGCGTGCCTCGGCGTAGGGCCACCACCAGGTTCGCACTGTTATCGGGCACAACCTTCCCTGGATCCAGTGTCAGCGGAGGCAGCCATTGCTCAAACTTGGCCTGGAGAGCTGTCCACAACATTTCCGCTGTATAACTGGGATCTCCAAGGCATATCAATTTTAACACTGCCAGATTGCGGTGAGCCCTGGATGCGCAGTACGGAGGTGGTGGGGATTCGTTCTGTACTGTTGAAACAGGTATCTCATTAAGGCAGGGCTTGAGGGCACAGGTGCAGGCCCTAGAGGAGGTAAAAGAGGAGCCAGAAGCAGTGGAGGAAGTGTGAAATACAAAAGTTTATCCTGCAAGCCATGGAGATTCCAAGACTTTTGTACCAGCTCCTTTACCGCTTGCACCCAGAGTCACCACGGTCACCCAGTGTCCAGTCAGGGAAATATTGCAAAACAATGGGGAGACAAAGAGCGCAATAGGGTCTTATCCATGTTACACAGAGGAGAATATACACCAAATTTGCTCACCTGGCTAGGATGAGATTAGAGCATGTGGATAGCGGCTGCAGCAGATCCACAGGTCTTCACCGACCGGAGAAAATAATGTCTTTAAAGGAAGATTTGTAGTTAAAGTTCTGCGCTGCCGCTAAGATGAATTTCAGGACAGTATAGTTGATTCACAGTGGTTTTATTCAATGTGTTTCAGGGGTCTCATGCCCCCTTCATCAACAAATACCACCAACTTTAACTACAAATCTCCCTTTGAAGACAGTCAGGGAAATGTAACGCTCTTGGCCATGTTAACTCGTCCAAGTGTCCATGATGAAATTTACCCTAGCAGACATAGATTTATTCAAGGAACGGGTGATGTCTGTGATATGCTGGTGTAGCGCAGGCACAGCTTTGTTAGAGAAGTAATGGCAACTCGGTAAGTGGTACTGGAAGTCTGCGACGGCCATCAGCTTTCAGAAACCATCTGTATCTACCAGGCGGAAAGCAACATTACGGTGGCCAAAAGATTGGAGATGGAGTTTAACCTCTTAGCTTTGTCATGTGTAGGAAGAAACAATCTTTTACAAGACTACAACTGTGGGAGCAAGGGCTGGCTGCAGTGATGAGAGAGGGCCAAGTACAGTGAACCAGACAAACTGCTAGACCATGAGTGAGGTGCAGGCAGAGATGTTACAGTAGAATCAGAAAGATGTGGTATACTCATTCTCTGATATCGGTCAAAAACAGTAGGCATGTCTGCTTCCATTACAGCTGATGGCTCTCATTCAGCCTGACTGGTGCGGGGAAAGAACCTGAGGCTCTGCGGTTGAAGACCTGCATTACAATACTTGACACGGAAACAGAGGAGGAGGAAGAAGCAGCTGATGCAGTTGACGGAGTGGCTGATGGTTGTTTAGGTCCTCTTGTTCACATTTTAGCACAGTGGGATTGTCAGAGTAACACATGTTGATTGTAGATGTGAATTTTCATGCATGTAGTAGTCAAATTATTGTACTATTTTCTTCTCATCTTATTTTGCAAAGTTGGCAGATAGCCTGTTAGGGGTCGAGTTCCCGCTTCTGCACAGGGGGAATCTCGAGCCACCTCCGCTGCGATCTCCCATTCTCGTCCAGCCACAGTGGAGTTTGCTCAGCAAGGACGTCGGTCCCAGCGTCTTGCTCATTCTCACTCTGTTCTGAGAGTTACTGCTGCTTCTCCAGTCTCTGCTATTAAAGTCTGTGCTGGTCAGCAGCGAGCGGACTTCTCTGGGACTAAGTCCTTGTCTGCACGTACTGAGCATGCCCAGCGTAAGGTCTCCCGTTGGAGATCAAGGGTCATGTGCTCAGGCTCTGCAGCACATTCCATTGGTCCTCTTGGCAGGTCCTAGAAGGGCAAAAGTGCTGTGGCCACTTCCTGTGCTGCTGCTATATAAACTGCGCATGACCGCACAGCCATGCGCTAGTATTGTCAAACAATTGCTAATGTGTATGTTGTGAGTGCAAGTCGTCCTTGGATACCCCTACCCTATAGTATGACTGTTCGCGGAAGGTGTATGGCTGCTACCTAGCGCCCGACTTATCCTACAGCACTAGTCACACATTATAGCGTCCAGTTGCTGTGACCGCCAGTACGGCGCCGTGCACTTCCTCTGTGCTTTCCTTACCCAAGCCTGGGTGGTTAGTGGCGTTCGTCAGTGCGGCACTGCATGCTCTTCTGTTTCATTTCACACCCAGTTGCGGTGTTGCGCCAGCAAGGGTCTAATCAGACTTCAATCCCAGATGGGGTTGAGTTCACTGACTACTTGCTCGCGCTTTAGGTGCAGTACCGTGGTCCTGTGCCTTAACAGGATTGCTTCTTTCACGCTGGGTGAGGTTAACCCACGCGTGTATACTCTAGTGTACCGCCATATAGTCTGCTAATTGCTAGCAGCAGGTTTTCACCTGCACGGTGGACCCCGGACTGCGAACGCATCTATACCATCTGTCTTGGTGCGTTCCGCCAGTCCTAACAGAATACTAGCGCCAGGGTCTGGCTAGTAAAATGGCGGACGACCAGCGTTTACAGCGGTACATCCAGCAGCTGGAGGGAAGGTTAGTGGCTCTTGAGCATTCAACCTCAGCTGTGGATGTTACTGCTGTCGCTGTTCAGGCTGCAAGTGTGGCTGCAGCTACCTTGTCCACTGCCGCTCCTGTACCGACGCTATCTCGCCTCCCGCTACCAGAGAAATTTTCTGGTGACAGTAAGTCCTGTAGGGGTTTCGTGAGTCAGTGCTCAATACATCTCGAGCTTCTGGCCTCTCGTTTCCCTACAGAGCGGGCTAAGGTGGGCTTTATAATTTCCTTATTGTCGGACAGGGCGTTGCAGTGGGCTACGCCGATGTGGGAGCGTGGCGATCATGTGGTGCAGAGTGCTCCGTTATTCCTGAGCACTCTGAAACAGGTCTTTCTAGGACCTCGTGTCACTCATGACACGGCGCTCCAACTGTTGGCACTGACTCAGGGCTCGTCCTTGGTCAGCCTTTTTGCCGTCCATTTCCGCACTCTGGCATCTGAGCTGGAGTGGTCGGATAAAGCCCTTATCCCTATATTTTGGAGGGGGCTGGCTGACCACGTTAAGGATGCTCTGGCCACTAGGGAGATTCCCGCCACACTGGAGGACTTAATAGCAGTATCTACTCGCATTGACCTCCGTTTTCACGAGCGGAGGTTAGAGCGAGCCCAGTGTAGGCAGAGGTTTCGGCTGGCTCCCACCTTCGCCAAACCTTTGGAATCTCCAGTCCAGGCTCCTGAGTTCCAGGAACCTAAGGTGGTGTCACGAGCGGGATCTAAGTCCCAGACCGCTCGTGCACTCCAGGGTTGCCATGTTTGCCAACAGTCAGGACATCTTGCCACCAGATGTCATCAGCGGTCGAGGAAACGTCAGCGTCTAGTGGTAGTAGGTGGAGGTGCACTAGACACTGCGACGTTTGCCTCCAAATTGTCCTTTAAGGGGACAATTACCTTTGGCTCATCCTCCCACTCGGTAGACCTCTGCGTGGATTCTGGGGCGGAGGGCAATTTTATATCTTCTGCCTTCGCCCAACGTCACGCAATACCCCTGGTTATGCTATCTCAACCAGTAACGGTACGAGTGGTGAATGGGTCGACACTCCCCGCACAGATAACACATCAGACCATCCCTGTTACTCTGTCCCTGTCGCCATCCCATCAGGAGATTATTTCTCTGCTCGTCATTCCTGAGGGTATTGATGATGTCCTGTTGGGGATACCTTGGCTACGGTACCACTCTCCTCACATCGAGTGGTCCCCAGGCAGAATTCTGGGATGGGGTGAATCATGTGGGCGTAGGTGTCACCGAGAGTGCGTTCAGGTTGCTACTACTGAGGTACCCGCAGATCTATCCTCTCTCCCCAAGCAATATTGGTCTTACGCAGACGTGTTCTCCAAGAAGGCGGCGGAGACCCTTCCGCCCCATCGCCCCTATGACTGTCCTATCGATCTCTTGCCTGGTGCGGAGCCTCCCCGGGGTCGAGTTTATCCACTATCTCTCCCGGAGACGGAGGCCATGTCTCAGTACATTCAAGAGAATCTGGCAAGAGGGTTTATCAGGAAGTCAGTGTCACCTGCTGGGGCAGGGTTCTTCTTCGTGCAGAAGAAGAATGGGGAGCTACGTCCATGCATAGACTACAGGGGTCTTAACGCTATCACCGTTAAGAACAAGTATCCTTTGCCCTTGATATCTGAGCTCTTCGATAGGCTTCGGGGAGCAAGGGTATTTACTAAATTAGATCTGCGGGGTGCTTACAACCTGATTCGCATCCGTGAGGGGGACGAATGGAAAACGGCGTTTAACACCAGAGATGGGCACTATGAGTATCTGGTGATGCCCTTCGGGCTCTGTAATGCCCCAGCCGTTTTTCAAGACTTTGTCAACGACATCTTCCGGGATATGCTTTCCATCTCAGTTGTAGTCTATCTTGATGATATTCTCATCTTTTCTCCAGATATTGACTCCCACCGGAGAGATGTTGGCAGAGTCTTCGACCTCCTACGGGCAAACTCTCTTTACGCTAAGTTGGAGAAGTGTATGTTTGAGCAGGAGTCTTTGCCGTTCCTGGGCTATATCATCTCCGCCCAGGGATTGGCTATGGATCCTGCCAAACTACAGGCTGTGACGGACTGGCAAGAGCCCCATTCTCTTAAAGCGGTGGAGCACTTTATGGGGTTCATTAACTATTACCGCCAGTTCATTCCCCACTTCTCAACTCTGGTAGCTCCCTTGGTAGCCCTCACCAAGAAGGGAGCAAATCCTAAATTGTGGTCGGAAGAGGTCTCCAAGGCCTTCACTTCTATTAAGTCCCACTTTGCTAGCGCTCCCATCTTACATCGTCCCGATGTGGATAAGCCATTCCTAATGGAGGTGGATGCCTCGTCCGTTGGTGCTGGAGCAGTCCTCTACCAGAAGGATGCTCAAGGTCGGAAGCATCCATGCTTCTTCTTCTCTAAGACTTTCTCGCCAGCGGAGAGAAACTACTCCATCGGGGATAGGGAGCTGCTAGCAATGAAGTTGGCCTTTTCAGAGTGGAGACATCTTCTGGAAGGTGCGCGGTTTCCCTTCCAGGTTTACACTGACCACAAAAATTTGGTCTACTTACAGACAGCCCAGCGGCTAAATTCTCGCCAAGCCAGATGGTCCTTGTTCTTTTCCCGGTTCCACTTTTCTCTTCATTTTCTCGCCGGGGAGAAGAATATTCATGCTGATGCTCTCTCTCGCTCCCTTATGTCAACTGAAGAGGAGGAAGAGGAGCCTCGGCTTATTGTTCCCTCTGAGAGCCTGAGAACCGTAGCACCGGTTTCGCTTGAGTCTGTGCCTCCGGGCAAGACTTTTGTGCCCATTAATTTGCGACCGGAGGTTCTCTCTTGGGCTCATTCATCCAGAGTGGGTGGACACTTAGGGACAAAGAGGACATCTGAGCTACTGGCGAGGACGTACTGGTGGCCGCATATGGTCCGGGATGTCAGGGATTATATTCTGGCGTGTGTCTGCTGCGCCAAAAATAAATCTCCGCGTCAAAGGCCAGCTGGTTTGCTCTATCCCTTGCCGGTGGCAGATAGGCCCTGGGAGATGGTCGGGATGGACTTTGTCGTGGGTTTGCCCAAGTCTCGCGGCTGTACCATCATTTGGGTCATCACCGATCATTTCTCGAAAATGGTGCATTTGGTGCCGCTACCACGGTTACCTTCTGCACGGGCCTTGGCTGCGTTGTTCATTAAGCACATCTTCCGCCTACATGGTATGCCTGACAAAATTGTCAGTGACCGGGGTCCCCAGTTTGCGTCTCGGTTCTGGAGAGAGCTGTGTCGTCTTCTCAGTATTGAGTTGAATCTCTCTTCCGCTTATCATCCCGAGACGAATGGGTTGGTAGAGAGGGCCAACCAGACCTTGGTCACATACCTGCGACATTTTGTTTCAGCCAGGCAGGATGACTGGGCATCCTTGCTATCATGGGCAGAGTTTGCGCTGAACAATGCCGTAGCCGACTCCACTGGACAAATCCCATTCCTCCTCAACTATGGTCAGCATCCACGGGTACCTGTGCCTATGCCCGTGTCTTCCGCAGACTCCAGGGTGGCAGACTGGGCTGTGGAGGCACGGGATATTTGGGACCACACTCAGGATGCCATTCGGGCCTCTAAGGAGAGAATGAGGTCCTCCGCCGATGCTCATCGGCGCCCCGCCCCGTCCTTTGCTCCTGGCGACTTGATGTGGCTCTCCGCCCGTAACATCAGGCTGCGAGTTGAGTCCACTAAATTTGCTCCTCGCTACTTGGGTCCCTTCAAGGTCCTCGAACAGGTTAATTCTGTGGTCTACCGTCTGGCCCTTCCTCCACGCCTTGGTATCACCGACACCTTTCATGTGTCCCTCCTTAAGCCCGTATACATGTCTCGGTTTTCTGAGTCATCTGCCGGGACATCGGGTTCGTCTACGGACGATTTCGAGGTGAACGCTATCTTGGGGTGCAAGGTGGTACGTGGCAAAAAATTTTTTTTGGTGGACTGGAAGGGTTACGGCCCTGAGGATAGGTCCTGGGAGCCTGCTGAGCACATTCGGGCTCCGCAGCTCATTGCTGCCTTTGAACGTAGCGAGGCCCAAGGAGGGGGGGGGGGCCCTAGGAGGGGGGGTAATGTTAGGGGTCGAGTTCCCGCTTCTGCACAGGGGGAATCTCGAGCCACCTCCGCTGCGGTCTCCCATTCTTGTCCAGCCGCAGTGGAGTCTGCTCAGCAAGGACGTCGGTCCCAGCGTCTTGCTCATTCTCACTCTGTTCTGAGAGTTACTGCTGCTTCTCCAGTCTCTGCTATTAAAGTCTGTGCTGGTCAGCAGCAAGCGGACTTCTCTGGGACTAAGTCCTTGTCTGCACGTACTGAGCATGCCCAGCGTAAGGTCTCCCGTTGGAGATCAAGGGTCATGTGCTCAGGCTCTGCAGCACATTCCATTGGTCCTCTTGGCAGGTCCTAGAAAAGCAAAAGTGCTGTGGCCACTTCCTGTGCTGCTGCTATATAAACTGCGCATGACCGCACGGCCATGCGCTAGTATTGTCAAACAATTGCTAATGTGTGTTTGTTGTGAGTGCAAGTCGTCCTTGGATACCCCTACCCTATAGTATGAATGTTCGCGGAAGGTGTATGGCTGCTACCTAGCGCCCGACTTATCCTACAGCACTAGTCACACATTATAGCGTCCAGTTGCTGTGACCGCCAGTACGGCGCCGTGCACTTCCTCTGTGCTTTCCTTACCCAAGCCTGGGTGGTTAGTGGCGTTCGTCAGTGTGGCACTGCATGCTCTTCTGTTTCATTTCACACCCAGTTGCGGTGTTGCGCCAGCAAGGGTCTAATCGGACTTCAATCCCAGTTGGGGTTGAGTTCGCTGACTACTTGCTCGCGCTTTAGGTGCGGTACCGTGGTCCTGTGCCTTAACAGGATTGCTTCTTTCACGCTGGGTGAGGTTAACCCACGCGTGTATACTCTAGTGTACCGCCATATAGTCTGCTAATTGCTAGCAGCAGGTTTTCACCTGCACGGTGGACCCCGGACTGCGAACGCATCTATACCATCTGTCTTGGTGCGTTCCGCCAGTCCTAACATAGCCCTTGCTGCCCCTGCGATCTGCAGACCCGCAGACGCTGTTGGCTAAGGATGCAGTGCTCATCATGGTTGCATCACTCTGTGTCTGTGCCATACGACACAATATAACCTCTTCATCTTCCTCCTCCTCCACCTCCTCAGATGACCTCCTCAGCTGCTTGCTACTGTGTTCACACCAAGTGGAATCTACAACCTCATCATCATCCTCTGTTTTATCTTATTCCTCACCCTGAGAGTCACCCTTCTCCTCTTCCTGCCCAGAAAGCACAGTAATGTCCATGTGAGCTTCAGATATTTGAGTCTCATCAGGATCACCATCCCCCAAGGTTAACATCTGGTAACAAGGGTCTGGATTCTGCTCAGATCCTCCTTCATTCTGCTCTGGATCCAAGCTAAAAAAAATTGGGGCATTGGTGGAGATGATTTCCTCCTTTTGACTATGAATCTTTGGAGTATGCTTCTGTGGATTCACCCATCTGTGGTTCCCTAAGGTTATTTGTATGGTTGGAGAGTTGTGACGTGGGGGGAAGCAAGGGTATTAGGGGTGCCAGGTCTGTGAACTGCACTGTGTGTAATGTTGAGGTGGAGGATGAGGAGAAGAGGCCACTTGAAGCTGTGCTTGCCATCCATGTGAGCAAATTCTCTTTCTTGCCCTCTTCAACATGGCATACCACTGTGTAGTTGCCATAGAGAGGTAGTGGAGTAGCCCTTCCAGTAACAGAAGCTGTCAGTTGATTTTGTTTAGGACTTGACTTTGGTTCACCTGTGCTTTCACAAGCATTCCCACCTACCCCACGTACACCTTGAAAACGAAAACTATTCCCCCTTCACCACAACATCTCTTTTTCTCAGTCATGTTGCTCAGATAGTGTGATAGCAACACAAAAATAGATTTTTCCACTCTGCACTGGCTCTGCACGCAGCTGAATTTCAGCAGCAATAAATGACAAGGTGAAATATGGTGTGCTAAATCGTGTTAGTAGCAGAATAAAAAATTGTTTCAGTGTGGATGAGGCCTGTTGTTGTGAATTCTGTTGTCGAACTCCCTCCTGTGGTCGTGAATGGTACTTCGGCGAGTTCTGTCTATGGGCTCCCTCTGGTGGCTATGAGTGAAGCTGCTGCTTCTGAGGTTCCTTACACAGGTGACGTAGTTTATCCTTTGGTTGGCTGTTCTATTTAACTCCTCTCAGATCGTTACTCCATGCCAGCTGTCAATGTTTTTGCATTCGTTCAGTTCGCTCCTGGATCTCTCTGGTGACCTGCCTTCTCCTGCAGAAGCTAAGTTCCTTATTGTCTTATTTTGTTCTCTGTTTTCTTGTCCAGCTGGTTTTCATGATTTTGTCTTGCTAGCTGGAAGCTCTGGGATGCAGAGTGGTCCCTCCGCACCGTGAGTCGGTGCGGAGGTCTGTTTTTGCACACTCTGCATGGTCTTTTGTAGGTTTTTGTGCTGATCGCAAAGTTACCTCTCCTATCCTCTGTCTATTTAGTAAGTCTGGCCTCCCTGTGCTAAAACCTTCTTCATTTCTGCGTTTGTGACTTTCATCTTTACTCACAGTCAATATATGTGGGGGGCTTCCTTTACCTTTGGGGAATTTCTCTGAGGCAAGGTAGGCTTAATTTTCTATCTCTAGGGCTAGATAGTTCTTAGGCTGTGACGAGGCGCCTAGGTCTGGTCAGGAGCACTCCACGGCTATTTCTAGTGTGTGTGATAGGATTAGGGCTTGCGGTCAGCCGAGCTCCCACATCCCAGAGCTCGTCCTGTATGAGGTTTAACTATCAGGTCATTCCGGGTGCTCCTAACCACCAGGTCATAACAGCCTGTATAACAAAGAAGATATGCTCCAAACAATTTCAAATTGAGATCTTCCCTACTGTATCTCATTAATAAAAGAAGAAATAATTGTTTCAGTGTAAATGAGGCCATTATAATTAAAAAGATATTCTCTAAAGAGTTTCAAAATGTGACCTCTCTTACTGCATCATGTTAGTCACAGAAGAAAGAATTATTTCAGTGTGGATGAGACCTGTATAACAAAGAAAACATGCTCCAAACAATTTCAAACTGAGATCTCCCCTCCTAAATCATGTTAATAACAGAAGAAAAAATTGTTTCAGTATGGATCAGGCCAATATAGCAAAAAAAAATATGCTCCAAACAATATCAAACTGAGTTCTCCCCTACTGACTCACGTTAGTGAGAGAAGAATTTTTTGTGTGCGGATGAGGCTTGTACAACATAGACTATATGCTCTAAACAATTTCAAAGTATGATATACCCTACTGTATCACAATGGTAACTGAAGAAAGAATAGCTTCAGTGTGGATGACGCCTAAAAGGCAAAAAAGATATGTTCCGATTCCAAACAATTCAAACTGAGATCTCCCCTACTGAATAACGTTAGTAACAGAAGAAAAAATGTTTTTGTGTGGATGAGGCCTGTATAACATAGAAAATATACTCCAATTTCAAACTCTGATATAGCCAGCTGTATCACGTTTGTCACAGAAAATATTTTTTTAACTCTGCAACAGCTCTGCACAAAGATGAATTTCACTGCCAGTAAATGACAAGGTGGAATATGGCATGTTGCACCATGTTTAGCAACTGAAAAAGTGTTTTTTTCTACTCTAAAACAGCTGTGCACAAATATGAATTTCACCACCACTAATTGAAAAGGTGGGATTTGGCATTTTGTATCATATTTAGCAACAGAAGAAGTTTGTTCTTTTTTACTCTGAAACAGCTGTGCACAAAGATGAATTTCATCACCACCAAATGACAAGATGGGATATGGCATGCTATATCACATTTAGCAACAGAAAAAGAAAAGTATTCTCTACTCTGCAACAGCTCTGAAGAAAGATGAGTTTCCCTGCCACTAAATGACAAGGTGAGATATGGTGTGCCGAAATACGTTACCAACTGATTTTTTTTTTTTACTGTGCAACAGCTATGTACACAGAATTCTGCTGTCCAGGGTGCGTGTTGTGAGCTTGCTTTCCTAAAACTCTTGTGAGTGCTCAGGTTCCAGTGCTTGTATCTCAGCCTGCTGCACGCGCCACGACTCACCTCAACAGCACCCAGCCCAATTGTACCCACCCGTGCTCACCTCAACAACAGTCAGTCCAGTTGCACCCACCAGTACTCACCACTCCGCACATTCCCCCACAGCATCATTATCACCAGCAGCTTTCTCTATGACACAGGCGCACTGACTGCTGATGTCATCCAGCCGTGCAACTGTGTCAGACTGGAAAAGACAGGCAGGAAGCAGAGGATGGATCCCTGCAGCTCCGCTCCACTGCCATTTCTCCTGTTATGAAAAAATTATGGCAATCTGGCCATGGGCCCCCCGGAGCCTCAAGACAGTGGAAACTGGTCAGATTGCCCTCAATATCAGCCGCCCTGCAGGGGCCCCCCTCCACCTCCAGGCCCCAGTGCAGCTGCTACTTCACCCACATTGTCTTATTTTGAGTTTAAATTCAAAGCTCTAAATGCTGGCCCAGACCCTGGTACCCCATGCATGTCCCATGGCTGACTGCTCCTCTGCTATTATCAAATTTCTACTGTGGGTCTATTGATCAGTCAAATACTATCCTTAAATTTTCCTAAAATTACTGGGATCCCAAACTGATGTTTGCTCTACCTGAGTGTGGCTGAGCAAAAAAACTGTTTGAGCTGTTGCATGAGGTATCAGGGTTCCCAGCACAGCAGGCTTACACCAGTCCTTCACCTACCCCGTCTTAATTTTAACTTACATTCAAAGCTGTAAATTGTGGCCCTGACCCTGATACCTCATGCATGCCCCATGGCTGACTGTGGGTCAATTGATGCCACTTTTCCTTTTGTCTGCCACTAATTTTTAAAAATGGTTGGACACCAAGTTGTTGTTGCAGCTTTTTGGCCCCCCTGAAGGTATTGTCTATGTGTTTGGTTTTGCCTCCCATTGATTTCAATGGAGTTCAGATATGTTTGGCGAACTGTTCGGCGAACGACGGGACATTTGCATTCAGCACCAAACTTTCAAAGGTTCCCTCGTTTTTAATAATCTGCATAAACTACATGTGTTTTATTCACACTACTAATTCAAAAGTTAGAGGAAGCTTTGTCATCTGTTTTGATATTACTATATTCTCAACTTCAAAGTATTTTTGCCTTTCGCTGTAAAACTGTTATGATGTGCAACATCAATTTGCTGAACCTGTCCATAACTGAATAGAAAATGTTTGCCTGTATAATGATGCAAACTGTAGAGAAAATATTTTCCCCTTCCTTCTTGCTTTCGCTTGTAGAGAGTTTAGCCACAGAAGAGAAAAGAAATGTTGCAAAAATAACCAGAGGAAATATACTCTAAACAAAAAAAGAACGTATTGCATGTGTTTTGTCTGTGCGAAGAACAAAGTGTCTGAGAATCATATGGTGTTTTAGAGATTCTGAAAGGCACTTTGAAAAATCAGATTTGGATGTCAGTGAAAAAAAATCGGTGGCTCGAGCATGATTAAAAAGGCTTGAAGGAACCAAGACTCTGAAATGTGGTGTCACTGTGAAATAAGGCTCTTCTACAGCTTATATTGTACAGACAAAATGACTTTCAGTTACAGCTTTGTTGCCTCGCAGGTAGGACTGACATTGCAATGAATGCGGACACAGGGCATTAGACTTAATATTGATATAGCTCATTTTAAAAGTCATTATTTTATGGCTTACAGTAAAAGGGAGTTTAGAGTGGTCTTCATTTAGGTCGACGTGCCATTATTATTCAAGTAGGAAATAGGACTGCTTTAGCTTTAATAATCTTCCTGGAATAATTTATCATGATGCATTTTAAAGTGACTAGGTTGATAAATGTTACAAACAAGGCACTTAGCGTATATTATATGGGCGCTTTAGTTTGCTACTGGCACGATTAAAGTTAGTGTTTAGATTAAGATAAATCAAAGCATAAAATGTTGGATTTCAAGACAGAAAGTAAATCATCATTTTTTGTAATTTTAGCGTTAATTTAAAGAGTACCTATCATCAAAAATCCACTTTTATAAAGCAAAAAGTATATATGATAATAAAAAAGAGGGATGATTTTTTGTGCTAGGTCCACTTTAAAGCTAGAAATGTATCAAAGCATAAAATAATTAATTTGCTTTGGAACATGATGCATTATACATTGACTAGTGTTGAGCATTCCGATACCGCAAGTATTGGGTATCGGCCGATATTTGCGGTATCGGAATTCCGATACCGAGTTCCGATATTTTCAGTATATCGGATACCGGAATTGGAAGTTCCCATAATTCAAAGAGCCCGAATGCAGCCAATGAGGAATGATTAGAAGTGTGGGCACATCCTGTTCTGGTAGGCATGTAACTACTGGTATGGCTGTGATCGGCTACTGAAATTATGTCATGATGCACCATAAAAGTCGCCACCGCCATTTTGGGTTCACTCTGCTGTGAATTCAGTTAGGGACAGGACGCTGGGTTCTGACTGAAGGCCAGTTTAGAGATAGCGATTTGCTTCATTGTGCTTTACCCAGGCTAATTTAGCATCCGCTGTGTGAGAACCTTGTTTTTGCCTTGCAGCGCTGTTCACAGGTGTCTGCAAGGTGTCTGTGTGAGAGCAGCTCACTCTGTAGTCTGGTCTGCAGCCTACGCTGGTAGGAGTCAGCTCAGGGTGCATCACTGCCTCATACCGTTCCATTGTCCATTTTTCAATTAGTGCAGCCAGCTGCATATTTTTTCAAATTTATCCTATTAGTGGCTTTCCATCTGTATCCAGCAAGATTGTGGAAAACATTAGGATTGCATAGAGGAGCCTTGTTTGCAGCGCCATTCACAGTGGTCTGCACAGTCTCTGTTTGAGTGCAGCTCACTCTGCAGTCTGTTCTGCCGCCACAGCCGGTTGTATTCAGCTCAGGGTGCGTCACCGCCTTATACCGTTCAATTCTCCATTTCTCAATTAGTGCAGCCTTCTGCACAGCTTTTCAAATTTATTCTATTAGTGGGTTTCCATCCATATCCTGCTAGATTGTGGAAAATCACTATATAGGAGTACATAGAGGAGCGTTTTTTGGCCTTGCAGCGCCATTCACGGCTGTCTGCACTGTCTGTATGTGAGTGCAGCTCACTCTGTAGTCTGTTCTGCTAAAAAAAAAAAAAATAATAAAGTTCACCAAACACTCTACTTTTCAGTTATGTAGGCCACATTAGCTCATATTAAAGTGTAGTCCAGACATTAGAAAATTAGTGTTTCTTATACCTGTTAGGAGCTCTTCAGGAATAAGCACACTAAGCTCTTAGTACTTTTCTGCCTATCTTTATCAGTCTGCCAAGATGAAGAAGGCAGGGAGTAAGGCACGGGGTCGTGGAGCAGGGAGAGGACGTGGGGATTTTGTGCCTGCTGCGGGCACCCGTGACTCATCATCACCCAGTTTCAGCAGAGAACAGTCCTTCTTGCCACATGTATGCAGTCCTTGAGCAGCCGATCGAGGGTGCATACTGCTGTGCGAGATGTGAGCATGTTGTGCATTTGGAAACCCAGATTCTGACTCTAAATGTGCAGCTGGCAACACTGAGATCCATAGACAATATGGAGAGGAGTCTTCTGCTCACGGAGCAGACGCTCAATGGGACAGATGAGGGGGGTGATGGTGGGATGGAGCTGCAGGACAATGAAGTAGCAAGCTGGGTGACAGTTAGGAAGCGGGGTAGAGGGAAGAGTGCCAGGGAGGCTAGTCCTGATCTGGAACACCCCAATAAGTTTGCTAAGTTGGCAGATGAGGGGGGTGCCAGTACAGGGGTAGCACTGCTGCAGCCAGGCATGTCCTCTGAAAGCCGGAGGAGTGACTGCTCCAGTAAGGAGGGAAATAGGAGAGCAGGGCAGGCCAGACAGGTGCTGGTAGTGGGGGACTCAATTATTAGGGGAACAGATAGGGCAATCTGTCACAAAGACAGGGATCGTCGAACGGTGTGCTGCCTACCTGGCGCTCGAGTCCGACACATCGCTGATCGGGTGGACAGATTATTGGGAGGGGCTGGTGAGGACCCAGCGGTCATGGTGCACATTGGCACTAATGACAAAGTTAGAGGTAGGTGGAAGGTCCTTAAAGATGATTTCAGGGAATTAGGCTGCAAGCTGAAAGCAAGGACCTCCAACGTGGTATTTTCCGAAATACTGCCGGTACCACGTGCCACGCCAGAGAGGCAACGGGAGATTAGGGAGGTTAATAAGTGGCTCAAGAATTGGTGTAGGAAAGAGGGGTTTGGGTTCCTGCAGAACTGGGCCGACTTCTCAGTTGGCTACAGGCTCTACGCTAGGGACGGGCTGCACCTCAATGGGGAGGGTGCAGCTGTGCTGGGGGAGAGAATGGCTAGAAGGTTGGAGGAGTGTTTAAACTAGGAATTGGGGGGAGGGTATTCATTTTATAGGAGGGGAAGATAGTGCAGACAGAGACCTGGGCACAAATAAGGAAGTTGGGGGTGGCGGTGGCATGGGGGTTGGGGTTAGAACAGTTAATAATTTAAGAAATAGAAGTACAGAGAGGAACATAAAGTGCATGTATACTAATGCCAGAAGCCTCGCCAACAAAATGGACGAATTAGAACTAATGTTGTTGGAGCATAATTATGACATGGTGGGGATATCTGAAACGTGGCTGGATGAGAGCCATGACTGGGCTGTTAACTTGCAGGGCTACAGCCTGTTCAGAAATGACCGTACAGATAAGCGAGGGGGAGGGGTGTGTCTATATGTAAAATCATCCTTAAAACCCATCCTGCGCGATAATATAGGTGAATTTAATGAAAATGTAGAATCCCTGTGGGTGGAGATAAGGGGAGGGGGAAAAAATAATAAATTACTGATAGGGGTTTGTTATAAATCTCCAAAAATAATGGAAGCAATGGAGAATATCCTCGTAAAGCAAATAGATGAAGCTGCGACTCAAGGAGAAGTCATTATTATGGGGGACTTCAACTACCCTGAAATAGATTGGGGAATAGAAACCTGCAGTTCCAGCAAAGGTAATCAGTTTTTGACAATTATGAGAGACAATTACCTTTCACAACTGGTTCAGGACCCAACAAGAAGGGGGGCACTGCTAGACCTAATATTAACCAACAGGCCAGACCGCATAGCAAATATAAGGGTTGGGGGTCACTTGGGAAATAGCGATCACAAAATAATAAGTTTTCAAGTATCCTTTAAAAAGATGTGTAGTAGAGGGGTTACAAGGACACTAAACTTCAGGAGGGCAAATTTCCAACGGATGAGAGAGGATCTTGGTGCAATTAACTGGGACAATATCCTGAGACACAAAAATACACAAAGAAAATGGGAGACGTTTATTAACATCCTGGATAGGACCTGTGCACAGTATATACCGTATGGGAATAAACATACTAGAAATAGGAGGAAACCAATATGGCTAAATAGAGCTGTAAGGGGCGCAATAAGTGACAAAAAGAAAGCATTTAGAGAATTAAAGGAAGTAGGTAGTGAGGAGGCATTAAATAAATACAGAAAATTAAATAAATTCTGTAAAAAGCAAATCAAGGCAGCAAAGATTGAGACAGAGAGACTCATTGCCAGAGAGAGTAAAAATAATCCTAAAATATTCTTTAACTACATAAATAGTAAGAAACTAAAAAATGATAGTGTTGGCCCCCTTAAAAATAGTCTGGGTGAGATGGTGGATGAGGATGAGGAAAAAGCCAATATGCTAAATGACTTTTTTTCATCAGTATTTACACAAGAAAATCCCATGGCAGACAAAATGTCTAGTGATAAAAATTCCCAATTAAATGTCACCTGCTTAACCCAGCAGGAAGTGCGGCGGCGTCTAAAAATCACTAAAATTGACAAATCTCCGGGCCCGGATGGGATACACCCTCGAGTACTGCAGGAATTAAGTACAGTCATTGATAGACCATTATTTTGAATCTTTAAAGACTCCATAATAACAGGGTCTGTGCCACAGGACTGGCGTATAGCAAATGTGGTGCCAATATTCAAAAAGGGGACAAAAACTGAACTCGGAAATTATAGGCCAGTAAGCTTAACCTCTACTGTGGGTAAAATACTGGAGGGCATTCTAAGGGATGCTATACTGGAGTATCTGAAGAGGAATAACCTCATGACCCAGTATCAGCACGGGTTTACTAGGGACCGTTCATGTCAGACTAATTTGATCAGTTTCTATGAAGAGGTAAGTTCCAGATTGGACCAAGGGAACCCAGTGGATGTAGTGTATATGGACTTTTCAAAAGCTTTTGATACGGTGCCACACAAAAGGTTGATACATAAAATGAGAATAATGGGGATAGGGGAAAATATGTGCAAGTGGGTTGAGAGCTGGCTCAGGGATAGGAAACAAAGGGTGGTTATTAATGGAGCACACTCGGACTGGGTAGCGGTTAGCAGTGGGGTACCACAGGGGTCAGTATTGGGCCCTCTTCTTTTTAACATATTTATTAATGACCTTGTAGGGGGCATTCAGAGTAGAATTTCAATATTTGCAGATGACACTAAACTCTGCAGGGTAATCAATACAGAGGAGGACAATTTTATATTACAGGATGATTTATGTAAACTAGAAGCTTGGGCTGATAATTGGCAAATTAGCTTTAATGGGGATAAATGTAAGGTCATGCACTTGGGTAGAAGTAATAAGATGTATAATTATGTGCTTAATTCTAAAACTCTGGGCAAAACCGTCAATGAAAAAGACCTGGGTGTATGGGTGGATGACAAACTTAAATTCAGTGGCCAGTGTCAGGCAGCTGCTACAAAGGCAAATAAAATAATGGGATGCATTAAAAGAGGCATAGATGCTCATGAGGAGAGCATAATTTTACCTCTATACAAGTCACTAGTTCGACCACACTTAGAATACTGTGCACAGTTCTGGTCTCCGGTGTTTAAGAAAGACATAGCTGAACTGGAGCGGGTGCAGAGAAGAGCGACCAAGGTTATTAGAGGACTGGGGGGTCTGCAATACCAAGATAGGTTATTACACTTGGGGCTATTTAGTTTGGAAAAACGAAGACTAAGGGGTGATCTTATTTTAATGTATAAATATATGAGGGGACAGTACAAAGACCTTTCTGATGATCTTTTTAATCATAGACCTGAAACAGGGACAAGGGGGCATCCTCTGCGGTTGGAGGAAAAAAGGTTTAAGCATAATAACAGACGCGGATTCTTTACTGTAAGAGCAGTGAGACTATGGAACTCTCTGCCGTATGATGTTGTAATGAGGGATTCATTACTTAAATTTAAGAGGGGACTGGATACCTTTCTGGAAAAGTATAATGTTACAGGGTATATACACTAGATTCCTTGATAGGGCGTTGATCCAGGGAACTAGTCTGATTGCCGTATGTGGAGTCGGGAAGGAATTTTTTTCCCCAATGTGGAGCTTACTCTTTGCACATGGGTTTTTTTTGCCTTCCTCTGGATCAACATGTTAGGTTACGCTATGGGTTGAACTAGATGGACATATAGTCTTCCTTCAACCTTAATAACTATGTAACTATGTAACTATGTGCAGCTTTGTAGGAGATCGTCGTACCCCGCTGCTGCGGGAAGAACAAATTGAAGCCGTTGTCGGATGGATGGAAGCTAATGCATTGACTTCAATTAGTGCCACATCCTCTCAGGCACAGAGCACTGGAGAGCACTAGTGTTGAGCAATACCGTCCGATACTTGAAAGTATCGGTATCGGATAGTATCGGCCGATACCCGAAAAATATCGGATATCGCCGATACCGATATCCGATACCAATACAAGTCAATGGGACATCAAGTATCGGAAGGTATTCTCATGGTTCCCAGGGTCTGAAGGAGAGGAAACTCTCCTTCAGGCCCTGGGATCCATAGGGATGTGTAAAATAAAGAATTAAAATAAAAAATATTGATATATTTACCTCTCCGGCGGCCCCTGAACTCAGCGCGGGTAACCGGCAGGCTTCTTTGTTCAAAATCAGCGCTTTTAGGACCTGAGAATCACGTCCCGGCTTCTGATTGGTCGCGGGCCGCCCATGTGACCGCCACGCGACCAATCACAAGCCGTGACGTCATTCGCAGGTCCTTAACGCACTCATTTTTTAAAAATGAGCGCGGTAATGACTTTCAAAGACGTAGCGGCTTGTGTTTGGTCGCGGCTATGTATCCGATACCGATACCCGATACCACAAAAGTATCGGTTCTCGGTATCTGAATTCCGATACCGCAAGTATCGGCCGATCCCCGATACTTGCGGTATCGGAATGCTCAACACTAGAGAGCACCCTTTTGTCTCTTTACCACCTGCCAAATTGCCAGGCCCTCAGAGAGCCCAGGACGGGAGCCATCTCTACTTCTGTTCTCTGAATCTCTCGGCTTGGAAAGAGGGGGCCAGCCAAGCAACATTTCAGAAATGGAAGAAGAGACAGTATGCAGTGATGCCCAACAGCTTTGTCTCTCTGAACCTGAAGAGGCGGGTGGGCCAGTGCCTCCGGTCAGCACAGGTGCCACTTTCTGCTGCGCTCTGTGCTGCTGAGACTACCCAGGAGAAGCAGTTGGAGGAAGAGGGTAGTGTAGATGATGAGGTCCTTGACCCATCATGGCATGAGGTACAGGAAGGTGGTGGGAGCAGCTCTGAGGAAGAGATTTCCTGGACGGCCCAAAGAGGGAGAGGGAGGGGGAAGACTGTGTTGCCTGTAGCCTCCACTTTGGCACCCATTAGGAGCATGCCTCTTCCAAAACCCAACACGGGTGCTCCCAAGACTTGCAGTGCCTGGTCCTTTTTTGACACAGTTGCAGATGACATTTGGTTTGTCAAATGTAAGCTGTGTCATCAGAAAGTCAAAAGAGGGAAAAGTGTCAAATACCTTAATACAAATATGTGGAAACATGTGCGGAGCAAGCACGTGGTGGAGTTTCAAAAACACACTGAAGACCTGGGCCAACCAACAGCGGCACCTACCACCTCTTCAGCTCATGTTGTAGCCTCTTCCTCCAGCTCACACACAGCTGGTTCAGCTTCCTCACAGGATTGCCATGGAAGAACCTCTGGAACTGTTGTCCAGAGACCCAGTGTACTTCCACCCACAGCACCACGTTCCCAGTCATCCTCACACTCCCAGCCCAGTCTACAGCCATCAGTAGCACAGGCATGGGAGAAAAGGCGGCCATTCTCGGCAAACCACCCCCGAGCACAGGCTCTGAATGCTGGCATTGCAAAACTACTGTCCCTTGAAATGCTGTCATTCAGGCTGGTGGAGACTGACACCTTCCGTAACTTGATGCTATTGGTAGTCCCACAATACAACGTGCCCAGCCGTTTTTATTTCAGCAGGCAAGCCGTCCCTGCCCTGCAAAAGTATGGGGAGGGAAGCATTAAACATGCACTACTAAATACCGTCAGTAGCAAGGTCCACCTCACTACCGATGCGTGGACCAGTCACCATGGACAGGGACAATACCTTTCCCTAACTGCCCAATGGGTCAATGTTGTGGAGCTGGGTACAGATCTTCAGAGTGGCGCTGCATGTGTTCTGCCAGCTCCAAGGATTGCAGGAATCCAGTCTGTACACATTGCCTCTTCCTCATACTCCAGTTCCTCTGAATCATCGCTATAGGAGCCGTCACAGTCTACCTCCACCTTGACACATAAATGCTTACGTGTTACGACCGATCTGAGCACAGCCGTGGCCAAATGTCAACAGGCCGTACTGAAATTACGGCCACACAGCGCAGGAGCTCTGGAATGTCATCAAGCAGGAGAGCGACGTGTGGTTTGTGCCAGCGAATCTCCAGCCAGGCATGGTAGTGTGTGACAATGGCCGAATTCTGGTGGCAGCTCTGGCCCTAGGCAACCTAACTCTCATTCCCTGTCTGGCACATGTGCTCAACTTGGTCGTGCAGAGTTTTTTGAGGGACTATCCGGATCTGCGCAAGGTCCGCCTAGAGTGTGCTCACTTGCGGCATTCCAGCATGGCAAGATTGTGCCTTGCAGCTTTGCAGCACCAATTTCGCCTTCTGGAACATCGCATCATATGTGACTTACCCACCAGGTGGAATTCAACGTTACATATGTTGGAGCGGTTGAGTGAGCAGCAGCCAGCAGTAATGCAGTACCAGCTGCATCAGGCACAAAGAAGTCGCACTGCGCGCCGTTCAGACTTCACAACCACTGAGTGGGCCACTATGAAGGACATCTGCCAGGTTTTGCGTGCCTTCGATGATTCCACGCCGATGGCGAGTGCAGATGATGCACTAGTCAGCATGGCTGTTCCCCTTATCTGCCTGCTTGAAAGAACACTGCAAGCGCTAAGGGATGAGGTTATGGAAGAGGTGGAGGATGAGGAGTCACAAATGCCATTTGCTACAGCACAGTCTGCACGACGTGGTTCCTCACAAAGGCCTAGGCAGGGGACACTTTGTGAGGAGGATGAGGAGGAGTCAATGGAGGAGGAATACATCTGTCCAGAGGAGGGAGTTACACAATTTTCCAGTAGTCAGTATGTAAAACAAGGGTGGGGTGATGCAGAGCAGGCAGAGATCACGCCTCCAGCAGGGGACAGCGTTTCTTGGCCAGTTGGCAGTCTGCAGCACATGGTTGATTTCATGCTGCAGTGCCTGAGAAACGACCGCCGCATCGCCCACATTCTCAACATGGCTGATTATTGGGTGTACACCCTCCTAGATCCGCGCTACCGGGACAACTTACAAAGCCTCATAACACCGCTGAATCGGGAGCGTAAAATGAGGGAGTACCAAGACACACTGGTGCATTCCATCATCTTCTCCAGTCCAACTGAGAGCAGTGCTGCTAGAGCTTTACAAAGCAGCTCAGTGCGTCGAGGCAGTGGAGGAAGCTCAGTACAAACAGGGAGCAGAAGCAGTGCCTCAGCACAAGGCAAGACCAGTATGGCCCAACTGTGGCAAAGTTTTGTTTGCCGCCACAAATGTCTACACCATCACAGACGGCTCCAGTCAGCAGGAGGCAATGTTTCTGTCAGATGGTGACAGACTACATGTCTTGCCCTCTCAGTGTACTCCCACATGGCTCTTCCCCCTTCAAGTTTTGGGTCTCAAGCTGGATACATGGCCAGAGCTTAACAAGTATGCATTGGAGGTGCTGGCTTGCCCTGCTGCTACTGTATTATCGAAACGCGTCTTAAGTGCTGCAGGTGGTGTACTAACAGGCTTACTTTTCTGAAAATGAACAAGGCCTGGATCTCGCAGGAATTTGCCACTCCTCTTCCAGATTAAATACTTGGTTGGCAACAGTGTCCAGGTCTCCTGTTGTGCTCATGTTTCTACCACCTGAACTGTAATCCCTGGGCTCCAACACCGCCAGTTGCTGCTCAGAAGTGCCATCTGCACAGTCAACACATGACCCAGTGTTGTTGGGTTTCAGTAAGGTCAGCTGATCCCCTGCTGTGTATCCGGCAATTGCTATTGCTTCCTCCACACTCACACTACTACAGAAATTAAAGGGAACCTGTCCCCCCCAGGTGTTTGTAACTGAAAGAGCCACCTTGCGCAGCACAAATGCTGCAACACGAAAAGGTGGCTCTTTTAGTTTTGCTCCTTGCACACGCTGAACTAAACACTTATAAAATATGTGTCCCCTCATACCGTGAAACCATCCCGGAGGTGGGACTTTCCTAGGTAATGAGATGCAGCACACCCCTCATTCCTCCCCCCTTGGCGCCGGACACCACACCCTCAGCGTTGTTTGAATCTGTCCCGGAGCCTGCGCTGTTATGTTAAACCTTGGGCATGCGCAGTTAGCGCTGCCTGTTTTCTGACATCATTTGATGTCAGGCAGACTGCCCCTGTGCGGTCGCGCTGCCCGAGATCCTGCCCCGCAGTGTCTTCTGATTTATTCATACTGCGGGGCTGGGATTCATGGCCATGCCCTGTGCATATCTTTGCCTGTCACTCATCTACTTCCGCCTTCTTCAGACTGTGCGCCGTCAGCTGATCCCTAATCACATGTCATGGCCGTGACGCCGCACAGTCTGAAAAAGGTGGAAGAAGATGAGTGAGATGCAAAGATATGCACTGTGCATGCCCATGAATCATGCCCCGCAGTGTGAATAAATCAGAAGGCACTCTGGAAGCGTGGCCACACAGGCGCAGTCAGCCTGACACCAAATGATGTCAGAGGACGGGCAGCACTAACTGCACATGCCCAAGGTTTAACATAACAGCGCAGGCTGCGGGACAGATTCAAACAACGCTGAGGAGGCGAAGGAAAGGAAGTCCCAGCTCCTTTTACGAAGGAAAGTCCCAGCTCCGGGACGGTTTCACGGTATGAGGGTACACATTTTGTAAGTGTTTAGTTCGGCATGTGCAAGGAGCAGAACTAAAAGAGCCACCTTTTCCTTGTGCAGCATTACTGCTGCACAAGGTGGCTCTTTCATTTACTAATGCCTAGGAGGGTTAAAGGTTCCCTTTCAAATTGCTGCAATTAGGCCTCGGCCTACACTCTGCTTCTCCTGGATTCCCTGGGCTTCAACACTGCCAGATATTAAACTGCCTCGAGTGCAGGCCTCGGCCTACACCCTGATTGACCCTGGGCTCCAACACCGCCAGTTGGTGCTCAGAAGTGCTCTCTGCACAGAGAAAAACACTCGCTCCTGTGTTAGTGGGGTTCAGTAATGTCAGCTGCTCCCCTGCAGTGTATCCGGCAATGTGTCCTGCGACCACCACGCTGACACTACAACAGATATTAAACTGCTTCGGGTGCAGGCCTCGGCCTACACCCTGATTGACCCTGGGCTCCAACACCGCCAGTTGGTGCTCGGAAGTGCTGTCTACACAGAGAAAAACACTTGCTCCTGTGTTAGTGGGGTTCAGTAATGTCAGCAGCTCCCCTGCTGTGTATCCAGCAATGTGTCTCCGACCGCCACGCTGACACTACAACAGGTATTAAACTGGCTCCAGTTCAGGCCTCGGCCTACACCCTGATTGACCCTGGGCTCCAACACCGCCAGTTGGTGCTCAGAAGTGCTGTCTGCACAGAGAAAAACACTCGCTCCTATGTTAGTGGGGTTCAGTAACGTCAGCTGCTCCCCTGCTGAGTATCTGGCAATGTGTCCTGCGACCGCCACGCTGACTCTACAACAGATATTAAACTGCATCGAGTGCAGGCCTTGGCCTAAACCCTGATTAACCCAGGGCTCCAACACCACCAGTTTGTGCTCGGAAGTGCTGTCTGCACAGAGAAAAACACTCGCTCCTGTTTTAGTAGGGTTCAGTAACGTCAGCTGCTCCCCTGCTGAGTATCCGGCAATGTGTCCTGCGACCGCCACGCTGACTCAACAATAATAATAATAATAATAATTTTTATTTATATAGCGCCAACATATTCCGCAGCACTTTACAAATTATAGAGGGGACTTGTACAGACAATAGACATTACAGCATAACAGAAATACAGTTCAAAACAGATACCAGGAGGAATAAGGGCCCTGCTCGCAAGCTTACAAACTATGAGGAAAAGGGGAGACACGAGAGGTGGATGGTAACAATTGCTTTAGTTATTCGGACCGGCCATAGTGTAAGGCTCGGGTGTTCATGTAAAGCTGCTTGAACCAGTTAACTGCCTAAGTATGTAGCAGTACAGACACAGAGGGCTATTAACTGCATAAAGTGAATGAGAACATGATGCGAGGAACCTGTTTTTTTTTTTTTTAAATATATAAATAGGCCACACAGGGATCGTTAGGTTAATGCATTGAGGCGGTAGGCCAGTCTGAACAAGTCAGTTTTTAGGGTACGCTTAAAACTGTGGGGATTGGGGATACATCGTATTAACCTAGGTAGTGCATTCCAAAGAATCGGCGCAGCACGTGTAAAGTCTTGGAGACGGGAGTGGGAGGTTCTGATTATTGAGGATGCTAACCTGAGGTCATTAGCGGAGCAGAGGGCACGGGTAGGGTGGTAGACTGAGACCAGAGAGGAGATGTAGGGTGGTGCAGAGCCATTGAGTGCTTTGTGGATGAGGGTAGTAGTTTAGTACTGGATTCTGGAGTGGATGGGTAGCCAGTGTAATGACTGGCACAAGGTAGAGGCATCGGTGTAACGGTTGGTGAGGAATATGATCCTGGCAGCAGCATTCAGGACAGATTGGAGTGGGGAAAGTTTGGTAAGAGGGAGGCCGATTAGTAGAGAGTTACAATAGTCCAGACGAGAATGAATAAGTGAAACAGTAAGAGTTTTTGCAGAGTTGAAAGTAAGAAAAGGGCGAATTCTAGAAATGTTTTTGAGATGCAGGTAAGAAGAGCGAGCCAGTGATCGAATGTGGGGGGTGAATGAAAGGTCAGAATCAAGGATGACCCCAAGGCAGCGGGCATGTTGCTTTGGTGTAATGGTGGAACCGCACACGGAGATGGCAATGTCAGGCAAAGGTAGGTTAGTAGAGGGAGAGAACACGAGGAGTTCAGTTTTTGACAGGTTTAGTTTCAGAAAGAGGGAGGACATGATGTTAGAGACAGCGGTAAGACAATCACTGGTGTTTTCTAAAAAGGTCGGCGTGACAACAGGAGAAGAGGTGTATAATTGGGTGTCGTCAGCATATAGATGGTACTGGAAACCAAATCTACTGATTGTTTGTCCAATAGGGGCAGTATACAACGAGAAGAGGAGGGGGCCTAGGACTGATCCTTGAGGAACCCCAACAGTAAGGGGAAGATGAGAGGAGGAGGAACCAGCAAAACATACAGTGAAGGATTGGTCAGAGAGATAGGAGGAGAACCAGGAGAGAACGGTGTCCTTGAGGCCGATGGAGCGGAGCATAGTGAGGAGGAGCTGATGATCCACAGTATCGAATGCTGCAGAGAGATCCAAGAGAATTAGCATGGAGTAGTGACCATTAGATTTAGCTGTTAGTAGGTCATTAGAGACTTTAGTGAGGGCAGTTTCAGTAGAGTGTAAAGAGCGGAAGCCAGATTGAAGAGGGTCGAGAAGAGAGTTATCTGAGAGATAGCGGGTAAGACGAGAGTGGACCAGGCATTCGAGGAGTTTAGAGATGAAGGGAAGACAGGTCTATAATTAGCGGCACAGTTTTGATCGAGGGATGGTTTTTTAAGTAATGGATGTATGATGATGTATGATGGCATGCTTAAATGAGGAGGGAAAAATACCGGAAGTGAGGGAAAGGTTGAATATTTTTGTTAGGTGAGAGGTGACAGCCGGGGAAAGGGACTGGAGGAGATGTGACGGAATGGGGTCACTGGTGCAAGTGGTCAGGCGAGAAGATGCAAGGAGCCTGCTTACTTCTTCTTCTGTAACTGCTTCTAAGTCAGAGAGTGAACTAGATGCAGTGGGGGAGGGAGGACAGTGCATGGTATGAAGAGATTGGGAGATGATTTCCTGTCGAATGTGGTCGATTTTTTCTTTGAAGTAATTTGCCAGATCGTCAGCATGGAGATCCGTGGTTGGGGCCTGCACTCTTGGGTTGAGTAGGGACTGGAACGTGTCAAAGAGACGTTTAGGGTTATTGGACAGGGAGGTGATGAGGGTGTTGAAGTAGGTTTGTTTGGAGAGGTGAAGGGCAGAATTGTATGTCTTTAGCATGAACTTATAATGGATGAAATCTTCGGGTAGATTAGATTTTCTCCACAGACGTTCTGCGCACCTGGAGCACCGCTGCAGGAAACGTGTTTGCAACGTGTGCCACGGTTGTTGCCGTCTGTGCCGAGTTGTTTTATGTATAGGAGGAGCAGCTTCATCCAGAGCACTTTGCAGGGTTTCATTGTAATGCTTCAGAGCAGAATCAGGACATGAGATGGAGAAGATTGGGGCCAATGAGGACTGCAAGTTCTTCATAAGTTTCTGGGTGTTAATAGCCTGTATGTTTCTATAAGTGTGGAAAGTGGGGGTGACCTGAGCGGGATGGCAGTTCTTGATAGAGAATGAAAGAAGGTTGTGGTCAGAGAGTGGAAGAGGGGAGTTTGTGAAATCATCCACTGAGCAAAGCCGGGAGAAGACCAAGTCAAGGGAGTTTCCATCTTCATGTGTTGGAAAGTTAGTATGCTGCGAGAGGCCGAAAGAGGAGGATAGAGATAAAAGGTGAGAAGCAGATGGGGAGAGGGGAGAGGCAATGGGGATGTTGAAATCACCCATGATAAGGGTGGGGGTGTCACAGGAGAGAAAGTGTGGAAGCCAGGTGGCAAAGTGATCCAGGAACTGATGAGAGGGGCCGGGAGGACGATACACCACCGCCACTCGCATGGAGAAGGGGACGTAGAGTCTGACCACTTGGACCACAAAAGAAGGGAAGACAGGTGAGGGTACTTGGGGGATAACTTGGAAAGTACATTTGGGTGAAAGGAGCAGACCAACGCCTCCACCTGCTCTGTTGTCTGATCTTGGGGTATGAGAAAAGTGTAGTCCACCATATGAAAGAGCAGCAACAGCGGTGGTGTCTGACTGCTGGATCCAGGTTTCAGTAAGAGCCAGGAGATTAAGAGAATTAGAAAGGAAGAAGTCATGAATGAAGGAGAGTTTATTACACACAGAGCGAGAATTCCAAATTCCAAAGGAATTCCAAAGGAATAGAAATTAAAGGGAACCTTTCCCCTCCACCTTGGCGTTTGTATCTGAAAGAGCCACCTTGTGCAGCAGTAATGCCGCACAAGAAAAAGGTGGCTCTTTTAGTTATGCTCCTTGTACACGCTGACCGTAACACTCATAAAATGTGTCCCCTCATACCGTGAAACCGTCCCGGAGGTGGGACTTTCCTTCGTAATGAGATGCCTCAGGCTCTCACTCATCTCCCTATGCCTTATTGAGATTGTGCGGTTTCAGCTGATCCCTAATCGAATGCCATGGCCGTGACACCGCACAGTCTGAAGAAGCCAGAAGGAGATGAGTGAGAGGCAAAGATATGCACTGCGCATGCCCAGGATTCCCAGCCCCACAGTGTGATAAAATCAGAAGATACTGCGAGGCGGGATCTCGGGCAGCGCGGCCACACAGGCACATTCAGCCTGACACCAAATAATGTCAGAAGATGAGCAGCGCTAACTGCGTATGCCCAAGGTTTAACATAACAGCGCAGGCTATGGGACAGATTCAAACAACGCTGAGGAGGATGCGCCCGGTGCCAAGGGGGGAGGAATGATGGCTGTGCTGCGTCTCATTATGAAGGAAAGTCCCAACTCCGGGACGGTTTCATGGTATAAGGTGACACATTTAATAAGTGTTTAGTTCTGCGTTTGCAAGGAGCATAACTAAAAGAGCCACCTTTTCCTTGTGCAGCATTACTGCTGCACAAGGTGGCTCTTTCAGTTACAAATGCCTGGGGGGGTTAAAGGTTCCCTTTCAACTTGCTCCAATTAGGCCTCAGCCTACACTCTGCTTCTCCTGCATTCCCTGGGCTCCAACACCGCCAGTTGCTGCCCGGAAGTGCTGTTTGCACAGTCAACACTTGCTGCCGTGTTATTGGGTTTCAGTAACATCAGCTGATCCCCAGCTGTATATCCGGCAATGTATCCTGCTACCTCCACGCTGACACTACAACAGATATTAAACTGCCTCGAGTGCAGGCCTCGGCCTACTCTCTGCTCCTCCCGATGTCCCTGGGCTCCAACACCGCCAGTTGCTGCTCGGAAGTGCTGTCTGCACAGTCAACAGTTGCTCCTCTTTTATTGGGGTTCAGTAACGCCAGCTGCTCCCCTGCTGTGTGTGTGGCAATAACTCAAGTCTGCTCCTCCTGCTGTCCCTGGGCCGTTTGCACAGTCAACACTTGCTGCCGTGTTATTAAGTTTCAGTAACATCAGCTGATCCCCAGCTGTATATCCGGCAATGTATCCTGCTACCTCCACGCTGACACTACAACAGATATTAAACTGCCTCGAGTGCAGGCCTCGGCCTACTCTCTGCTCCTCCCGATGTCCCTGGGCTCCAACACCGCCAGTTGCTGCTCGGAAGTGCTGTCTGCACAGTCAACAGTTGCTCCTCTTTTATTGGGGTTCAGTAACGCCAGCTGCTCCCCTGCTGTGTGTGTGGCAATAACTCAAGTCTGCTCCTTCTTCTGTCCCTGGGCTCCAACACCACCAGTTGCTGCTCGGAAGTGCTGTCCGTACAGTCAACAGTTGCTCCTCTTTTATTGGGGTTCAGTAACGCCAGCTGCTCCCCTGCTGTGTGTGTGGCAATAACTCAAGTCTGCTCCTCCTGCTGTCCCTGGGCTCCAACACCACCAGTTGCTGCTCGGAAGTGCTGTCCGCACAGTCAACCGTTGCTCCTCTGTTATTGGGGTTCAGTAACACCAGCTTCTCCCCTGCTGTGTGTGTGGCAATTTTGCCTGCTCCCTTCACATTCACACTACTACAGATTTGAAATGTGCTCAAATTAGGCATCGGCCTACACTGTCTTTCTCATGTAATCCCTGGGCTCCAACACCGCCACTTGCTGCTCGGAAGTGCTGTTTGCACAGTCAACACTTGCTGCCGTGTTATTGGGGTTCAGTAACGTCAGCTGCTCCCCTGCTGCGTATCAGGCAATGTGTCCTGCGACCTCCATGCTGAAACAACATCAGAAATTAAAGGGAACCTGCCCCCCCCAGGCGTTTGTAACTAAAAGAGCCACCTTGTGCAGCACTAATGCTGCATTTTGACAAGGTGGCTCCCTCATACCTTCAAACCGTCCCGGAGGGGGGACTTTCCTTCTTAAAGAGACGCATCACAGCCGTCATTCATACCCTCTTGGCGCAGGGCGCAGCCTCCTGGGCATTGTTTGTTTGTGTACTGGAGCCTGCGCTGTTATGTTATCCCTTGGCCATGCACAGTTAGCGCTGCATGTCTTCTGACATCATTTGTTGTCATATAAGAAAAGACTGGCACTCACCTTTATATAGGTGATATTTTATTATTTCAAGTGGAGGTGCAGTAACAGCAGTGCTGTTACTGCACCTCCGCTTGGAATAATAAAATATCACCTATATAAAGTTGAGTGCCAGGCTTTTCTTATATGTATCACTATGGTTTTGGAACCTACCTAGGCACCTTCATATAGAGTTGTGCACACGTTTTTTGTTGATACATCATTTGTTGTCAGGCTGGCTGCGCCTGTGCGGCGGCCCTGCCCGAGAACATGCCCCGCAGTGTCTTGTTTATTCACAATGCGGGGCATGCGCAGTGAATATCTTCGCCTCTCACTCATCTCCTTCCGCTTTCTTCAGACTGTGGAGCATCACAGCTGTGGCATGTGATTAGGGATCGGCTGACGGTGCACAGTCTGAAGAAGACGGAAGGAGATGAGTTAGAGGCGAAGATATGCACTGCGCATGCCCAGGAATCCCAGCCCCACAGTGTCTTCTGATTTCTTCACACTGCGGGGCTGGGATTCCTGGGCATGCGCAGTGCATATCTTTGCCTCTCACTCATCTCCTTCCACCTTCTTCAGACTGCGGCATCACGGCCGTGTCATGTGATTAGGGATCAGTTGACGCTGCACAGTCTGAAGAAGGCAGAAGGAGATGAGTGACAGGTGAAGATATGCACTGCACAAGGCCATGAATCCCAGCCCAGCAGTGTGAAGAAATCAAAAGACACTGCGGGGCTGGAATTCATGGGCATGCACAGTGCATATTTTAGCCTCTCACTCATCTCCTTCTGCCTTCTTCAGACTGTGCAGCGTTACGGCAGTGGCATGTGATTAGGGCTCAGTTGATGGCGCACAGTCTGAAGAAGGCGGAAGGAGATGAGTGAGAGGCGAAGATATGCACTGTGCATGCCCATGAATCCAAGCCCCGCAGTGTGAATAAATCAGAAGACACTGCGGGGCGTGATCTCAGGCAGTGCAACCACATAGGCGCAGTCTGGCTGACATCAAATGATGTCAGAAGATGGGCAGCACTAACTGCGCATGGCCAAGGGATGACATAACAGCGCAGGCTCCGGTACACAAACAAAAAATGCTCAGGAGGCTGCGCCCGGCACCAAGGGGGTATGAATGACAGCTGTGCTGTGTCTCATTAAGAAGGAAAGTCCCGCCTCGGGAAGGTTTCACGGTATGAGGGGCCAAATTTTATAAGTGTTTCTTTCAGCGTGTGCAAGGAGCATAATTAAAGAGCCACCTTTTCCTTGTGCAGCATTACTGCTGCACAAGGTGGCTCTCCTAGTTGCAAATATCTGGGGGGGTTAAAGGTTCCCTTTCAACTTGCTCCATTTAGGCCTCAGCCTACACTCTGTTTGTCATTTAATCCCTTGGCTCCAACACCGCCAGTTGCTGCTCTGAAGTGTCTTTGGCACGGGTACTCCCTCCTGCCCAGCCTGGTTCCAGCACGCCAGCTGTTTACGGGTAGTGTCAACGTCACTTTGCCTCCAATATGTTGTCCTGTCGTGTTGCGGTTAGGTTAGCCGACTCTATGGTGCCTGCAGTTTAGGTGTTTCCTATGTGGGCTGCGGGAACTGGCAATCAAGGCTGGTTCAGTAGTGCCAATAGGACTAGCTCCCCCTGTAGGACTGTGGATTTTCAGTAACTATGGCCGGCTCGTGGCCTAGCAACTTTTGCTTTTCCTGTGGACCTTCTGCTGCCTATCTGAGTTCCAGCACCATTACCTGGTTATTAGGAAGACAATCTTGAATAGGTCCCCCTGGTTCCAGTACCGTCCACTGGTTCCGGGCAGAGCCTTTGGCTCAGGTGCCTCCTTCTGGGTATCCGAGTTCCACCCACGTCTTGTGGTCCTTAGTAGTGCTTTCTGGCACGGGTACCTCCTGCTTAGTAACCGGGTTCCAGTAACGTCAGCTGGTCCTCGGTTGTTCCATTAGCTCTTGTACCTTCTGCTACCCATCCGGGTTCCAGTACCGTCAGCTGGTTCTCGGCAGTGTCTTTTGCTCTTGTACCTTCTGCTCCCCATCCTGGTTCCAGTACTGTAAGCTGGTTCCGGGCAGAGCCTTTGGCTTAGGCGCCTCCTTCTGGGTATCCGAGTTCCACCAATGTCAGGTGGTCCTTGGTAGTGCTTTCTGGCATGGGTACCTCCTGCTTAGTAACTGGGTTCCAGTAACGTCAGCTGGTCCTCAGTAGTTGCATTGGCTCTTGTACCTTCCGCTACCCATCCGGGTTCCAGTCCCGTGAGCTGGTTCAAGGCAGTGTCTTTTGCTCTTGTACCTTCTGCTCCTTATCCTGGTTCCAGTACCATCAGCAGGTTCCCGGCAGAGCCTTTGGCTTAGGTGCCTCCTTCTGCGTATTTGAGTTCCACCAACGTCAGATGGTCCTTGGTAGTGCTTTCTGGCACTGGTACCTCCTGCTTAGTAACCGGTTTCTAGTAACGTCAGCTGGTCATCGGTTGTTCCATTGGCTCTTGTACCTTCCGCTACTCATCCGGGTTCCAGTACCGTCAGCTGGTTCTTGGCAGTATCTTTGGCTCTTATACCTTCTGCTCCCCATCCTGATTCCAGTACCGTCAGCTGGTTCTGGGCAGAGCCTTTGGCTTAGGTGTCTCCTACTGGGTATCCGAGTTCCACCAACATCAGGTGGTGCTTGGTGGTGCTTTCTGGCACGGGTACCTCCTGCTTAGTAACCGGGTTCCAGTACCGTCAGCTGGTCCTCGGTAGTTCCATTGGCTCTTGTACGTTCGGGTAGCCATCCGGGTTCCAGTACCGTCAGCTGGTTCTCGGCATTTCCTCAGCCTTATTGTACCTTCTGCTACATTTCCAAGTTCAAGACCCTAAAGACGACGACCCTGAAGACCACCTCTAAGACGACGACCCCAGAGGCGACGACCCCTGGGACAATGACCCTGGAGACAACGACCCTGGAGACGACGACCCTGAAGACCAAGAAGCAGAAGAACAAGAAGCTGCAGAACAAAGAGCAGAAGAACATTAAGCATAAGACTAAAAATCAGAGCAAAAGATATTATCTAAATTATAAGCAGAAGAAGACTAAGCAGTGTATGGGGGTGAGTCAGTTCCTCCTCGTGGTGCCCCTGGATAAAGCCTGCTGCTGCAGGCCAATCTGAATGCGGAAAAATCCTGTTGTAATTGTAACTCTTTTGTGACAGGCAGAACAGAAGGTGTAATCCTCAAACTTTTATAGATAACAACTACAGGAATGCCTGTCACAAATAAGAATATGATGAAGAAGTAGAATATGAAGAAGAATAATAGTTTAATAAAAAGAATATGAAGAATTTAACAAAAAAGAATAATAGGAAGAAGGTAAAGAAGAAGAAGATGAATAAGGTGAAGAAGAAGTTGATGTAAAAAGATGCTGCTGCTGAGGATGATGAAGAAGAAAGTGTGGGAGAAGTAAAAAAAGAAGGTGAAGAGCATGGAATTTGTGAAACATCAATATCTGAAAAAATCTAAAAAATCTTAGCATAGTCATTATGCAATAATTCCTGCTATTCCATGTGATTTGGCTAAACCTCTATGCCTTTAATGTCTCCTCCACCTCCCCCAATACATCCTACATTATTCTTAGTTGTTTTCCTTCATGTAGAATTATCCTACAAGGAAAGAAAGGGTTTATTTTAATTCCGATATTTTGGTCTCATTGACTTGCATTGGTATCGGGTATCGGTATCGGCGATATCCGATATTTTTCGAATATCGGCCGATCCAATTCGATACCGATATTTTGAAATATTGGAAGGTATCGCTCAACACTTATATTAACCTATTATTGTTAAAGTCTGTTAGGTAATCTGTTAGGTCTTATACTGGATATGAGAAAATCTTTTAAACATTATTTTTGATAGATGAACTTCTTTAAAAATCCATTTGTGGAAATCGCAAGTACACCAGTTGCCATGAAAAGACTTGTATAAATCTCTGAGGACCCCTAGAACGGTTTCCAATTCCTTTTAAAGCTCTTTAACTCAAACATAGCTTTAGCAATATCAAAGTGAATTGACCTCAACATACATAGCTGTGAGTGAACATGTCGTAACCATTTTTCACTGCTGTTCTGTCAGACACACTAACCTTCTTCACTGTTATGCTATAATCCACACTACTTGTAGAATTTGTTTACCATTTTATGGCCTTATTTCCATATTTTTAGAGCCATGCTATAAAATGATAAAGGAAATCTATCAGCAGTTTTTTATTATGCAATCTGAAGACAGCATTCTGAAGGGGATCAAACACAGATTCAGTGATGTCTCTCTTGTCAAGCTCAATTCCTTTGTTTACTTGCATTTATTGTTTTAGCACAAGGAACAAATCATTGCTGGGATACCGCAGCCTGTGCTTCCTTGTCCAACTCTGTCTCCTTCTGTGATAAGCAGCTCAGGGTATATACAAAGCCTGGTGTGGGCGGGGTTAGCTGTGGTGTGGGCGGGGTTTGCTTTCTCAGCTCTAATGCATTGCTAAATCTAAAAGCTTTGATTGTTGCAGAATTGATGCACTCAGTAATCTAAGTGATATATTTTTGGATTCAGGGTCTTTTTTAATACACCATGCTGCTCTCAGATGAGATAACAAAACCTGCTGACAGATTCCCTTTAATTCTCACTAACCAGATTCACTACAAAGTGGCTGCTGCATTTCCTGCTTCTGATTTCATACTAGCTAAAGCATGTAATATCTGTAAGTCATTATCATGAAGTCCACCCAAACACCCACCAAAGCTATGTGAGTTTTCTCTTGTTGATACAATATTCTGCACTGTAAAAAATGGGGGCAGTTATTTTTGGCAATTCATGGAAAATAAATTGCAAAATGTTCAAATTTATTGGATTTGTTGGTTCATATCACCTTTGATTACAGTATAAGCTCATCACTCTTACCCATAAACTCACCACTGTGCTTCATCACCATATATATATATATATATATATATATATATACCGTATATATATATATAACGTATATATATATATATATATTCCTTCATGTCTGTCTACTACCGTGCTCTCTGTTTTACCGGTGATCTAAGACTATAATGCTCCATTATTTGGAACTCTCATTCTCATCTCCTTTACTTTTATGCTGTGCCAGTTCTATGAAATGCACTATCCAAGAAAGGCGGGTTTTTTCCCAGTAACCAAAGTTTTACATGTGCCCTAAAAGTACACGTTACCTTAATAAAGAACTAGAACTCAAAACCTACCTTGGCACCACTATACTGCCTTGGAGGTCCTGGCCTGTGTCAGAGCGGGTTTTAGTGCCGCTGGTATAATTATAACAGATAAGCGCATCCACCTGTCAACTGAAAATGCTGACAGGCTGACTCTTATAAAAATGAACAAGGGCTGGATTGGGAAAGCCTTCTGTACACCACCAAGTGAAAACAGCAAAACGTAACCTCAAATACATTCTCTTTTTTGGGGAGGTGTATTCTCATGCACCTCTTCACAACCACACATGGGTATACGCTTCCAGATTAGGTCTGTTTGTTGTTATCCTCCTCCTTATCCTCATCCTCATCATCCAGAACCACTAGATGACCAGGGTGAACGTGATCTGCATTTTTTGTAAAACATTTACAGATGTGACAGACAATGCTCATAGTGACACAATCTTGATAAATGTTTGTTTATTCACTTCACAAACATTTCTAAGCCTCTATCCGTTTGCTGTTTGTCATTGTAAAACATTAAGGTTTACTAAAACTATGCCTGTGGTGGTTTGATCTAAATCCTTGTGGCTTTTATTGTCTAGGGGTTTATGGCCCCTCGTCGGATGACTCCATGATATCTCAGTTTCCTCCAACCTTGACAAGTGGCCACTTGAAGGTCTGGGTGAAACTAGAGTTACTACATAGTGTAAATCACTATATAAGACCAAAGAAACATGACTAAGACAGATTCCAAAACTGGGGTACCTATACATGAACAGTGTGCTGATACCTGCATAATTGGGGACGCCCATGCAGTGTAGGTAATCTCCCAGGAGTTCTCTGTCTTGGTGTTGCTTTGCTGATATTCCAGATGGATGATGTTTAAAAGCCTCTTGGTGATGATCTAAATATACTGTATGTAGTTAATCTTCATATATACGTAATCACAATATTTATTTAATCATTATATGTACTTATTAACCTTTGTATGTTAACATATACAATCATACTATTACTTGAATTTTGTAGTCTGCAATAAAATTGCATTGTATTGCAAGTGTTAGCCTTTTTTTAAAGCCGTATCTGAAACTTAGTGTTAAAAACATGGCAAATAAAATTGCCAAATTCTCCTGTAAATAATTCTGCAAAGAGGGAACCATCATACCATTAAAAAATATGAGTGAATTTTCATGGACTCTTCCAGTATGTGGGTTCCAAAGCGTAATGGGGTGCATATGACTATGCAGCAGGGCTGGCCTTGCTGCCAATGTGTAAAACAAAGGAGTACAGGAGTACAAAATGAATATTGTAAAGTGGATTTTCCTGGGCCCATCCAGTATGTGGGTTCAACGGAATAATGGGGTGCATATGACTGACTATGCAGCAGGGCTGGCCTTGCTGCCAATGTGTAAAACAAAGGAGTACGGAGCACAAAATGGATATTGTGAAGTGATTTTTCCTGGGCACATCCAGCATTTGGGTTCCAAGGTGTAATGGGGTGCATATCACTATACAGCAGGGCTGGCCTTGCTGCCAATGTGTAAAACAAAGGAGTACCAGAGTACATAATGCATATTGTGAAGTGGATTTTCATGGGCCCATTCAGTATGTGGGTTCAAAGGCGTAATGGGGTGCATATGAATTGCTAGCAGGGCAGGCCTTGAATTCAATGCAACACTTTTTCAGGAGCCCCCCCTGGACATCTTATGAAAGGGGTATTGTGGTGCGTTGTAATTCCTGGCAGCCCATCCACTCACGGCATAGGCTACAACAGCTTAGGAGACCCACTGTTTCGTAATAGCCCTTTAAGAAGATTAATGCCGCCTGATGCACCAGTAAAAATAGGCTCTTTAACTTTAAGAGTCCTTCCTTCATAAATATAACAAGATGGGTCTGCGTATGTGTCACACACCACATGGCCAGCTAGGGGTGTTAAATGTTACAATGACATTTTCCAGTGAATGCAGTGGTTGAAAGCAATGTTAAAGTTGAAAAATGCTTCAAAAAACGCTGTATCTGAACTAAGCCTAAGTGGGGGAAGACATTTTCGGTCTGGGGTTAAATCTTGGCCTTACAGGCAGGTCATTAACCTGCAAAGGATGCACATTGACATATTTCCCAGCAAAACCCATTTTGGTTTCATTTTAATGTGTTTTTGTGGCACTTAGTGTTGAGCATTCCGATACTGCAAGTATTGGGTATCGGCCGATACTTGCGGCATCGGAATTCCGATACCGAGATCCGATACTTTTGTGGTATCGGGTATCGGTATCGGATCCATAGGGATGTGTAAAATAAAGAATTAAAATAAAAAATATTGATATATTCACCTCTCCGGCGGCCCCTGGACATCACGCTGGTCACCGGCAGGCTTCTTTGTTTAAAATGCGCGCGTTTAGGACCTGCGAATGACGTCCCGGCTTCTGATTGGTCGCATGCCGCCCATGTGACCGCCACGCGACCAATCAGAAACCGTGACGTCATTCGCAGGTCCTAAATTCCTAGAATTAGGAGTTTAGTGAATGAGAATGACGTCGCGGCTTCTGATTGGTTGTGTGGCGGTCACATGGTCGCAAACCCGGAGAGTCGGGCACAAAACTCCTAGACAGGGCATCCGCCTTCACATTCTCAGAGCCTGGAAGGTACGAAACCACAAAGTCAAAACGGGAGAAAAACAGCGACCAACGAGCCTGTCTAGGATTCAACCTTTTGGCAGACTCGAGATAAGTCAAGTTCTTGTGATCAGTCAAGACCACCACGCGATGCTTAGCTCCTTCAAGCCAATGACGCCACACCTCGAACGCCCACTTCATGGTCAACAACTCTCGATTGCCAACATCATAATTACGCTCAGCAGGCGAAAACTTCCTGGAAAAGAAGGCACATGGTTTCATCACCGAGCCATCAGAACTTCTCTGCGACAAAACAGCCCCTGCTCCAATCTCAGAAGCATCAACCTCGACATGGAACGGGAGCGAAACATCTGGCTGGCACAACACAGGGGCAGAAGAAAAACGACGCTTCAACTCCTGAAAAGCTTCTACAGCAGCAGAAGACCAATTGACCACATCAGCACCCTTCTTGGTTAAATCAGTCAACGGTTTAACAATACTAGAAAAATTATTGATGAAGCGACGATAAAAATTAGCAAAGCCCAGGAACTTTTGCAGACTCTTCAGAGATGTCGGCTGAGTCCAATCATAAATGGCCCGAACTTTAACAGGGTCCATCTCGATAGTAAAAGGGGAAAAAATGAAACCCAAAAATGAAACCTTCTGAACACCAAAGAGACACTTTGACCCCTTCACAAACAAAGAATTAGCACGCAGGACCTGGAACACCATTCTGACCTGCTTCACATGAGACTCCCAATCATCCGAGAAGACCAAAATATCATCCAAGTATACAATCAGGAATTTATCCAGGTACTCTCGGAAGATGTCATGCATAAAGGACTGAAATACTGATGGAGCATTGGAAAGCCCGAATGGCATAACCAGGTACTCAAAATGGCCCTCGGGCGTATTAAATGCTTTTTTCCATTCATCACCCTGTTTAATACGCACAAGATTATACGCACCACGAAGATCTATCTTGGTGAACCAACTAGCCCCCTTAATTCGAGCAAACAAATCAGACAGCAGCGGCAAGGGGTACTGAAATTTGACTGTGATTTTATTTAGAAGGCGGTAATCAATACAAGGTCTCAACGAACCATCCTTCTTGGCCACAAAAAACAACCCTGCTCCCAATGGCGACGACGACGGGCGAATATGACCCTTCTCCAAGGATTCCTTTACGTAACTCCGCATAGCGGCGTGCTCAGGCACAGACAAATTAAACAGTCGACCCTTAGGAAACTTACTACCAGGAATCAAATCGATAGCACAATCGCAATCCCTATGCGGAGGTAGGGCACTGGACTTGGACTCATCAAATACATCCCGGTAATCCGACAAGAACTCTGGGACCTCGGAAGTGGTGGATGATGAAATAGACAGAACTGGAACATCACCATGTACCCCCTGACAACCCCAGCTGGACACAGACATAGATTTTTAATCCAATACTGGGTTATGGACTTGTAGCCATGGCAACCCCAACACGACCACATCATGCAGATTATGCAAGACCAAAAAGCGAATATCCTCCTGATGCGCAGGAGCCATGCACATGGTCAGTTGGGTCCAATACTGAGGCTCATTCTTGGCCAAAGGCGTAGCATCAATTCCTCTCAATGGAATAGGATACTGCAAGGGCTCCAAGAAAAACCCACAGCGCCTAGCAAAGTCCAAGTCCATCAAATTCAGGGCAGCGCCTGAATCCACAAATGCCATGACAGAATAGGATGACATAGAGCAGATCAAAGTAATGGACAAAAGAAATTTCGACTGTACCGTACCAATGGTGGCAGACATAGCGAACCGCTTAGTGCACTTAGTACAATCGGAGATAGCATGAGTGGGATCACCACAATAAAAACACAGCCCATTCCGACGTCTGTGTTCTTGCCGTTCAGCTCTGGTCAAAGTCCTATCACATTGCATAGGCTCAGGTTTATGCTCAGATAATACCGCCAAATGGTGCACATTTTTACGCTCATGTAAGCGTCGATCGATCTGAATGGCCAAAGACATAGACTCATTCAGACCAGCAGGCATAGGAAATCCCACCATGACATCCTTAAGGGCTTCAGAGAGACCCTTTCTGAAAATTGCTGCCAGCGCACATTCATTCCATTGAGTGAGCACAGACCACTTCCTAAACTTCTGACAATATATCTCTACCTCATCCTGACCCTGACACAGGGCCAGCAAATTTTTCTCTGCCTGATCCACTGAATTGGGTTCATCATACAGCAATCTGAGCGCCAGAAAAAATGCATCAATATCGCATAATGCAGGATCTCCTGGCGCAAGGGAAAATGCCCAGTCTTGAGGGTCGCCACGTAATAAAGAAATAATGATCTTAACTTGTTGAACTGGGTCACCAGAGGAGCGGGGTTTCAAAGCCAGAAACAGTTTACAATTATTTTTGAAATTCAGAAACTTAGCTCTATCTCCAGAAAATAAATCAGGAATAGGAATTCTAGGTTCTAACATAGATTTCTGAACCATAATGTCTTGAATTTTTTGTACTCTTGCAGTGAGATTATCCACACAAGAAGACAGACCTTTAATGTCCATCACTACACCTGTGTCCTGAACCACGCAAATGTCTAGGGGAAAAGAAAGACAAAACACAGTGCAGAGAAAAAAAAATGGTCTCAGAACTTCTCTTTTCCCTCTTTTGAGAAGCATTAGTACTTTGGGCCTCCAGTACTGTTATAAACTGGTGATTCAGAAACACAATGGACCTGGTGATTAAGAGCACACAAAGTGACCTGATAGTTACGAATAACATAGGACGAGCTCTGAGACGTGGGAACTCTGCTGACCGCAATCCCTAATCCTATCACACCACACTAGAGGTAGCCGTGGAGCGCTCCTGACCAGACCTAGGCGCCTCGGGCACAGCCTGAGAAACTAGCTAGCCCTGAAGATAGAAAAACAAGCCTACCTTGCCTCAGAGAAATTCCCCAAAGGAAAAGGCAGCCCCCCACATATAATGACTGTGAGTAAAGATGAAAATACAAACACAGAGATGAAATAGGCTTTAGCAAAGTGAGGCCCGACTTACTGAATAGACCGAGGATAGTAAAGATAGCTTTGCGGTCAGCACACAAACCTACAAACAACCACGCAGAGGGCGCAAAAAGACCCTCCGTACCGACTAACGGCACGGAGGTGCTCCCTCTGCGTCCCAGAGCTTCCAGCAAGCAAGAAAAACCAATATAGCAAGCTGGACAGAAAAAATAGCAAACAAAAGTAACACAAGCAGAACTTAGCTTATGCCGGGCAGACAGGCCACAAGACGATCCAGGAGAGAGCAAGACCAATACTGGAACATTGACTGGAGGCAAGAAACAAAGAACTAGGTGGAGTTAAATAGAGCAGCACCTAACGACTTAACCTCGTAGCCTGAGGAAGGAAACTCAGAAGCCGCAGCCCCACTCACATCCACCAGAGGAAGCTCATAGACAGAACCAGCCGAAGTACCACTCATGACCACAGGAGGGAGCTTGACCACAGAATTCACAACAGAATGGCCTGTCTGTTGGGCTGGATCTTCCAGAATTACAATCACGAAAAAAAACCACACAGCTAGGGCAACTAAGAAGTGGCTACGTTAGAAACATTACAAGATCCTGGAGTGGCCTAGCTAGTCTCCAGATATGAAACAGCAACAGCCCTGAAACCTGAAAGATCTGGAGAAGATCTGTATGGAGGAGATGTTTAAAATCCCTGCTGCAGTGTGTGCAAACTTGGTCAAGAATGACAAGAAATGCCTGACCTCTGTAATGGCAAGCAAATGTTTCTGTACTAAATATTAAGTTCTATTGTATCAAATACTTATTTCATGCAATAAAATGCAAATTGATTATGTAAACCTCTTACAATGTGATTTTCAGGATTTTTTTTAGATCATGTCTTTCACAGTTGATTACAGAACCGTCCATTTTTGTAGGTGGGAAAACTTGTGAAATCGTCAGTGTATCAAATAGTTATTCTCCCCACTTTATGATGCACCTATACGGTATAGGTTGTAAAGGGGTAAACCCCAGTTTGTCTCTCCTAGCTGTACAATACCTTCCAGATTGATCTCAGCAGCCTTTCTTACTTGAGTTCCTCCTTTCTTTTCTTTATGGAGTACTCAGTCATCTCCACTGCTAGCTTATTTCCTCCTTCAGCTTTTGTCACAAAATCTAATGCTCAAAGTTTCTCCTTCCATCTTTCACCTCTGAAATTTAACAGCAACTCACTTTCATTTTCTTTTTCTTACAGATATGGCTACTTGAATACTTGAATAGTAACTAAACCCAAGTGTATATTTAGAACCAAAATCACTACTCTTCATCTGGAAACTTCTGCATACTCAATCAATGCCCCATAAACCCTTAAGCGCCTACATTAACCAGTGGATGGACCATAACTGCCTATTGTGTAATCCATCAATCTCAAAAGCTAATTGATCTACTGGTTGTTTTATGCATTGAAACGTTCAATGCTCTTGTAATAAATGGAATAAAATAACCCTTCTTTTACCTCTCCACCTTGACATGCTGCAAAGACAAGTCACTGGATGCTGTCATATTATTGGATGGTTGATAATGGAGGAAACATCATGGTCAAAGCTATGGGTGTCGTTGGCTTTGTCCAGCTAGAGATACTAGTGTGGATGGAATATGTGGTACCACTTAGTCAGGCAGAATGGCTGTATGTCTAGTAGCTCAGCAGAAGTAATCAGCTTCCTACTGTGGCAAATGTGGCAACACCACATCATAAATAAACTCCCAGATCCCTGTTGATGTTTCCAGTTATAAGCTCATACTTACTCTATTTGATACTCCTGTAGACCTGCCATTATCTAGCTTGCAAGATTCTGTTGACTCTGGAATGACTTTACCCTCTGTTTGTCAGACAATTTTGCCACTCATAATAGTTATGTGTCCAAGAAATATATTAGACACTGCTAGGCACTTCGAACAATATGTGTCAACAAATGTCTGTTATGGCAGCTTTGCCACTAGACCAGAAGAGATTCTAACAGAACATGAAGTTAAAAAATTCAATTTTTATTATTAACCAGTTTAAAATGGTAAGAAAATATTAAAATTAGACAGGGCTGAACCTCACTCCATTCTACTGGTTCTGACCTTTGCCCTACTGAAACATATTTATATAGTTTCATAGGTCGAAAAAATACCTAGGTCCATCAAGTTCAATCTTTCTCCATCAATTGTGCAATTTGTCATTAATTTAACTATAACGCTCATGTGCAATGTTACGCGTATTGAGGAAATCATTCAGCTGTTTTTTAAAAGCTGTTAAAGAGTTTGCCATTACTACTGTGACAGCACAGCATTTTATCTCAAATATCCAGGAGTCTATTTATCTATATGTTGACTTTATAATTTATATGCTTGCTTTTCAATTGGTCAAGAACCATGCACTGTTGTCATATGAATTTTAGACGTTGATTTTTTGACGTTTTTAAATGGCTAATGTTTGCCTTTTATATCAGCTGCTACAACTCATTGTCTGCTAATATTTTGATTACACATTGCCCAGGCCAGCTAGCTTGTTGACTTGAAAAATAGAGTAGTAAAACCTATGCAAATTGATTAACTCACATTGCTTGACTAATTAAAATCAACACATCTTCCTCTTGACCTCTGGATGCTGGCGTGAAGGACAACAGTTGTGAGCTATATAAGTGGGATGTGCCTCTGACAATACTCATCCAATCAACCAAACAGCCAAGAGATCCAAAGAACCAAAGAACCAGAGACGCTTTACAAATTCCACAGCCAGGAACTCTCTTCAGGATAGCTTCCAGATCATGGCCCCATCATATGGAACACAGATTTAACATTTTACAGGATGCCAGCTTAAGGGACTACTGCCCAGGCTGAAAGAACACAGATCTGCTCCATTGACCATCACTGAACTATGGATATGTTTGGGGTAGTCAAGATTTGGACCCAACTGTGACCTGAGCCCCATGGATATGTTTGAAAAAGCCAGGATTGGGACCCACTGGTCACCTCGCTCCATGGAGATGTTCTCCAGAACCCAGGATGTGACCATCCAGTCACATGGCATTGTACCTTGATGGACTGTCACCTTCCTAAGCATGTTGTTACCTCCTCCCTGTGCATTCTACAGGTGGGGTAGTCAGCCCTAGAAGCTCTGAAGTCACAGCTGCTCTTATCCTGGTGAGTCAGGGGAAGGGTGAGATTCTATAATTTTGCACAATCTTAAGTTTTTCTGGAACGGTTCCATGTGTTATGTATCTGTTTTTTGGTTCAATAAAGTATTGCCACATTGTTTTACCCTCATCCTGTGTTGCCTGAGTAGTATTACGTCCATGGTAAAAGAAGAGCAAGCGTTCAGTGGGATAATCGTCCATTCGGTTTTGGCTAGAGGATTGGGGCACCAGCTGACCCCCTCTGTCTCCACATTTACCACATTCCACAGTTTCACAGTTCTAACGGTAAAGAACCCTTTCCTATTTAGTGGCCAGAATTGCCTTTCTTCCACCAATAATAAGTGCCCCCTGGTCCTTAGTATGGTCTCTGGAAGGAAAAAGTACTGTGCTATTCCCTTGTACTGATGAGACATATACAGTGGGTGAAATAACTATTTGATCCCTGGCTGATTTTGTAAGTTTGCCCACTGACAAAGACATGAACAGTCAATAATTTTAAGGGTAGGTTAATTTTAACATTGAGAGATAGAATACGCATCAGTTTGTCCCAATGAAGAGATCCGGCGTGACCTCGAAACACATAGACTTATAAACCTGTTAAATACGTAAATGTTTTGCTTTTAACTATATTCCATCTCAGCAGCGCATTAGTAATACCTTCCTTCATTTTACTTTCACCAAATATAAAATCAAGAATATCACATTGTATAAATTATATAAACTTATTTGCATTTTGCAGTGAGAGATAAGTATTTGATCACTCTGACAAACAAGACTTAATACTTGGTGGTAAAACTCTTGTTGGCAAGCTCAGCAGTCAGACCTTTTTTTCAGTTGATGATGAAATTTGCGCACATGTCAGGAGGAATTTTGGCCCACTCCACTTTGTAGATCATCTCTAAATTAAGATTTTGAGGCTGTCGCTTGGCAACTCGGAGCTTCAACTCTCTCCATAAGTTTTCTATGGGATTAAGATCTGGAGACTGGCTAGGCCACTGCATGACCTTAATGTGCTTCTTTTTGAGCCACTCCTTTGTTGCCTTGGCTGTATGTTTTGGGTCATTGTCTTGCTGGAAGACCCAGCCATGACCCATTTTTAATGTCCTGGCGGAGGGAAGGAGGTTGTCACTCAGGATTTTACGGTACATGTCTACATCCATTCTCCCATTGATGCAGTGAAGTAGTCATGTGCCTTTAGCAGAGAAACACCCCCAAAACATAATGTTGCCACCTCCATGCTTAACAGTGGGGATGGTGTTCTTTGGGTCATAGGCAGGATTTCTATTCCTCCAAACACGACGAGTTGAGTTAATGCCAAATACTTCAATTTTTTGTTTGATCTGACCACAGCACCTTCTCCCAATCACTCACAGAATCATCCAGGTGTTCATTGACAAACTTCATATGAGCCTGCAGGTGAGCCTTCTTGAGCAGGGGACCTTGCGGGCATTGCAGAATTTTAAACCTTTAAGGCTTAATGTGTTACCAATGGTTTTCTTGATAACTGTGATCCCAGCTGCCTTGAGATAATTAACAAGTTCACCCGTGTAGTTTTAGGCTGATATCTCACCTTCCTCATGACCAAGAATACCCCACGAGGTGTCAATGTCGATTGACAGTCATTTTGTATTTCTTCCATTTTCTTACTATTGGACCAACAGTTCTCTCCTTCTCACCCAGCATCTTACTTAAGGTTTTTTAGTCCATTCTACCATTGTTCAGGTCTATGATCTTGTCCATGACATCCTTATAAAGCTCTTTGGTCTTGCCCATGTTGTACAGGTTAGAGTCTGACTGATTATTTGAGTCTGTGGCAGGAGTCTTTTATAAAGGTGACTATGTCAGACAGCTGTCCTTAATGCAGTTAGCAAGTTGATTAGGAGCGTCTAACTGGTCGGTAGGAGCCAGAATACTTAATAATTGGTAGGGGATCGAATACTAATTTTTCACTGCAAAATGCAAAAAAATGTATGTAATGTATACAATGTGATTTTCTGGATTTTATTTTTGAAATTCTATCTCTCAATGTTAAAATTAACCTACTCTTACAATTATAGACTGTTAATGAATTTGTCAGTGGGCAAACTTACAAAATCAGAAAGGGATCAAATACTTATTTCCTCCACTGTATTTATACATGCAAATGAAATCTCCTCTGAGGCATTTTTTTTAAGCTAAACAAGCCCAACTTTTTTGAAGCTCTCATGATATGAAAGGCCTTCCATCCCTTATAATAATCTAGTTACCTGATTTTGAACTGACTCAAATTTCTGAATATCCTTTATTAAATGTGGAGCCCCAAACTGGATCATATGTTTTAGATATGGTCTCACAAGTGATTTATAAACGCATAACATTACTTTGGGATTGTGGGATTTTATCTATTTTTTTTTATAAACCCTAAAATCTTGTTTACTTTTGCAGCTGCTGCTTGACATTTAGTACTGCTGTTCACCTTACTTGTAACTAGAATACCCAAGTCTTTCTCCTGCGTTGTAGTCCTGAATATCCTCCCAGTTAACAGGTTTTTTATAAAGAGTTATTATAACAGTTAATACTCCAGACAGGGAGAGAGATAGTAAGGGGATATAGGTGAACGAAGCATATACAATTATAGAGTAATAATATAAGTTCAAATAACGGGTTAACTTATCAGTCTGTGGTTCCCAGATGGAGGAGGCTGCAAAATCCCACTAAGGTGCCGGAGGTGACGCGAAAAATCTCTGAATTGATCCCAGAGAAAGATGAAGCAATGTCTCTTAATGGCAGCAACGTATCTTGGCCTTTCCATGCCTAGTCTTGTAGCCTTAAAACAAAGAACTGCTCGAGTGGTAGTCTGTGGCACAGCGATTGGTGAACAAAGTCCCAGAGCGGAGGCCGCAGTAACACTACTTGCTTCAGCGTGTACTGTCTGGAAGGTACTATATTGCACTCCAGCAAAAGTCAGCGGTACAGACCAGTTTGTACTAGTAAAGTCGGAGACAGTAGGAGTAATGGTTTCTGGAAGTACACAGTCTATCTGCATCGGGATGAGAGGATGCAACGCGGGCCTGCTCGTTGGCGGTCGGTCTGCGGAGAGGGAGTTAACCTTCTCCTGTAACACACACTGTCTTCCCGTCATAGACCTTATCCCGGCATGCCTCAACCCTTTTATCTCAGACCCGCCCCGTACAGTCAGGTGCAAAGGTCTCTTCCAGTCTGAAAGTGCTTCCCTGGCAACAATGGTGACAGCCCCGACAGTTCCGGCCCTGACACGAGAGAGATATCACTAGCCTGGTCTATCTCCCTACACAGCAATAGGATTACTCCCTGCTGGGTGCATTACTCTTCATTTTACAATATTGTAATGTCAAGGTCAGATTTTATTATCCTGTACAGTTTCGAGTCATCAGCAAAGACCAACACTTTGCTCTCAACCCAATGTTAAAAAGAAATGGTTCTAGCACAGATCCCTGTGGTACCCCACTGCTGACTATATCCCAATTAGAGATTGCACTATTTATGATGAACCTTTATTTCCTGCCATTAAGCCTGTTCCTTACCCATATGCATATAGTTGTCTCCCCCATTCCTTGCTTCTATACCTTCAATATAATGCTGTTATGTGGTACAGTATTAAATGCCTTTGCAAAGTCCAGTTAAAATACTTTACCAACATCCTGATTTGCACTCACCTCCTCATAGAAACCCAAAATATTGGTTACACACAACTTATCTTTCATGAGTCCTGGCTGGATGTCATTTATTGTATTATTCTCTGCAATATATCTCTGCAGGTCATCTCTTATAATGCCCTAAAAAAAACTTTGCACATTACTGATGCCTGGATCAACCTTCTTACCTTTCTTAAATATCGGTAGCACATCAGCCTTCCTTCAATCCAGTGGCACTACCCTTGTTACAAGAGAGTATAAGAATATGAGATACATCGGTCTGTCAATTACTGAGCTCTATTCTATTGGAATCCGTGGATGAATGCCATGTGAACCTTGTGATTAGTCAATGTTTAATTTGCTTGTGCTAAACTAGCTATATCAGGTGGTGAACTTTGATATTTGCATTGTTGAATGATCCCTGAAACAGGCAGTTAATTGATGAACACTGATAAAAGTGCCTGCTTAATATCTCACCTTTTCTTTGTCCTCTATAACTATCTTGTTATGATTACCTTTTAAGGGGCCTATAATATCTGTTTATTTTCTTTTTGACATTGACATATTTATTTATTTTTTTAGATTTATTTTAATGTCGCTGGTAATTTGTTTCTCTGTAGATATCTTTGCTAGCTTGATTTCTTTTTTACATTTCTTATTGAGAACTTTATACTCCTGAAATGCTATTTCTGTGTTATCGGCCTTCAAAATTTTGAATGCCTTTTGTTTTTGTCTTATTAAAATTTGTACTGTCTTATTTATCCATAATGGTTACATTTTATTACCAAAGGGTATACGTTTACCTGACTACTGATTTTGTCCTGTATCTGACCTTTCTGGTTTTCACCTGGTTAGATGACCCTCCTCAGTCAGCCTGCTCTACAAACCAGAAGCTTCTCCTAGGACTCTATCATGAGAATCCTATTCAATCTAAGGTCACAGTCACATGTCACTAGCCCCGTGTGGGAATATTCTTTTCTGTCAGATATTTTTAAGCACATTTTAGAGCGTTGGATTCTCACCTAAGATCAATATTGCTGGAGGTGACACAGTAGCGAGGTTTTCAATAGTGATGCCTAACTTCTGGAAGACCTGACTGCAAGAGAACTTGGACAAAAGGTGAATTGGGAAGGAGGATATAGCTGCTAGATTAGGCATTCATGACTCATCTTGAATCTATTAAATGGGAAGTTACAAGCGAGAATTTCACAAAAAGATGGAGCACAGATCATCTCTATTTCATATGCACTACAGACACAAAAATGCGTGTTTGAGGTTTTAACAAATGTATAGATGTCGCCACGTACCTATTTTTCATGTTTTACAAAATATTAATAAAGATTACATGTAAACCATCTGACTTTGGTAAGCGAGAAGCTGTTTTTAAATATAAATGTTCAGAGATCTGAAATAAAAAAGTAAGACAAATTGCTGAAATATTTTTATGTCTAGGTCATGGGATTATTTCAGACGACATCTTGTTCTCTGCTCATAGTAGCTGCCTAAATACCATATGTCTAAAGCGGGTCACAGTAATTTAAATTCTTTTTAGTTTTCTTTTATTCAAGTGTCAACAAATGTCTCACACTAGCACTTTGTTAAAAACATAGTGAAGATGTTCTAAATTCTGTCAGACTGCAACTGAAAGTCTACATTTAAAATATTTCCTCTTTGCCAGGCTTTTTCCTATGTAGCATATAAAATCTAATTATTAGAAACAGCAATTGACCAAAAGGCACCTGTTCCCCTTGTTTGTTTCAGCAGCATAACTACATGCATATAAGGAGTGATTATTTCTTCCAGAACATCTGTAGAAACATTTTATTCTGGAAAGCCAAAAAAAAGTAACAATCATTATAATGAACAGCTTCAATTAACCTGCTGAGCTGAAGAACTGTTTTGAATGTGCTTAACCCTCGGATACACAATACACACTTAGCGCTAATGATGGGCCCCAGTTGTATGACCCTGACTGATAATGACATGGTTATTATTTCATCGTAGCAAACATTCACTGTCTTATATCTTTTTTTTATATACCTTTGCTCCTTTTTAGAATATTCTAGTTGCTTATCAAGTCAGGCAATGATTTCCCAGTTAAAATAAATGCACTTTCTCTGACCTTCGAAGTTTTCTATAACCTAGCCTCTGAGTAAGCCTAGGCTATGGCATATAAATGCTAGTGGTATGAAGGGGCCTGTCGCAGGTTATTATTCTGTATCTTAAATCCTAACATTGGCCGTGAGCCAAGCACCATATTGACTTTCAAATTCTTATAATCTGCAAATAGCTCTGGACCTTATGTTCTATTGCCACTGAACTGCTGACCCCCTGGTCAAACTTTGAAATCTGGTAGAGAAGCTTTGTTGATTACTATATAATTTCAGGTGATGTAGAAGCAAGATCTTTTTAGTTTTATTTTAAATGTATTTTTAATCCCTTCAAATGTTCTTGATTTGAATACATGAGATTGTTTAAGAAACTGTCCCTTTAGGCTACATTAAATTATATCCTTTTGCAGCACTGTTATTGTTTTCAGGACATTTGAATAGATGAAATGGGTACAAATAAATGATAAAGTTGCTATACATGTTGCAGTAATCAGCAGCATTCAAAAAGGATAGGGTAGACTTTGAATACTGTGGATACATTTAGTTATTCAAACCTAAAAGAAAATCGGATTTAAAGGAATGATGTCTAATACAATAAGTAACAGGACATAAATACTGAGTGTTCACCTCTTTTATAATGTTGTTAAAACCTGGGGCTGCAAAACGACTTTGGCAGCAAAACAAGTAATGGGGCCAAAGATCGCTATGTCGCTGCTACATCACAACATAATGCAGGTGAATGGGGTTGCAGGATACCGTAACACCATTAATCGACTAGAAAATGTCAGAACCAGTTTTTTGGGGGACTTAACTACTGCAGTCAAAACCAAGAATTAAAGCTTATGGGAGATAATTTGCATATTCCTGGTGCATTCTGGCATGAGTGAAGAGTCGCCGCAAGTCTGAGGATCTTAGGGTGAAGCTGGATGCAGCTGCTTGGAGGAAATTGTAAAACCATGTGCCATTTGCAGTGATTCCACAGAAATTCATTTTGTTCAATATGGAGAAAGAGATTACCCGTATGATGTTCTGCAATGTGTGCTATATGTTTACAGACTTGCCAGAGGAAAAGACAAACTTTACATGTCAGAAATGCGGGCTTGTGACTCTGTTAGAGAAAAAATTGGAAAGTATTCAGGAGAGAATACCTACACTGACGCTCATCAAAGTAGACAAGGATTTCCTTGACAGAGTAGAAAAATCTCTTCAGAATGTTCCAAGTGAAGAACTTTTCATTGTTCCTGCAGAAGATATTGAGAGAGTAGAAAAATCTATTCAGAATGCTCAAGGAGAAGCACTTTTCAATTTACCTGCAGAAGAAGAAAATTGGAAGCATGTGACCCAAAGAAGCAGGAGGATGAGGAGGCAGTCAGCACCCATACTGCTTAAGAACCGCTACCAGTATCTCACGCAGGACAGCTATTGCAATGTACATCAGAAAATTGCATTGCCCACAAAGAACACCTCAGTAAGAAATCGGAAGCCTCTTGAAGGGTGTAAAAGAAGCGCTGCAGTGAAGAAGAAAAGGAGAGTGATGGTAGTGAGGGATTCCCTACTGAGAGAAACAGAAGCTGCTATCTGTCCACATTACTTCATGAGACATGTGCTGTCTTCCAGTTGCCCATATCAAAGATGTGCCTGATGGGGTATCAAGACTAATCAGTGCTAAAGATGACTACCTGTGTCTATTAATGCAAGTATGAACAAATGACACAGATAGAAAGGACCTGGAAATTATAGGCAGAGACTTTCAATACCTAGGTGTTGTGAATTCTGTTGTCAAGCTCCCTCCTGTGGTCATGAATGGTACTTCGGCTGGTTCTGTCCATGGGCTTCCTCTGTTGGTTGTAAGTGGGGCTGCGGCTTCTGAGTTTCCTTCCACAGGTGACGAGGTTAATTCGTTAGCTTGCTGCTCTATTTAACTCCACTTAGATCATTGCTCCATGCCACCTGTCAATGTTCCAGTATTGGTCTAGTTCTCTCCTGGATCGTTCTTGTGACCTGTCTTCCCAGCAGAAGCTAAGTTCCTGCTTGTTTTTCTTTGTTTGCTATTTTTCTGTCCAGCTTGCTATTTTGATTTTTGTCTTGCTTGTTGGAAGCTCTGGGACGCAGAGGGAGCGTCTTTTTGTAGTTTTTGTGCTGACCGCAAAGTTACCTTTCCTATCCTCAGTCTGTTCAGTAAGTCGGGCCTCACTTTGCTAAATCTATTTCATCTCTGTGTTTGTATTTCCATCTTTACTCACAGTCATTATATGTGGGGGGCTGCCTTTTCCTTTGTGGAATTTCTCTGAGGCAAGGTAGGCTTTATTTTTCTATCTTCAGGGCTAGCTAGTTCCTTAGGCTGTGTCGAGTTGCATAGGGAGCGTTAGGAGCAATCCACGGCTATTTCTAGTGTGTGTGATAGGATTAGGGATTGCGGTCAGCAGAGTTCCCACGTCTCAGAGCTCGTCCTATATTATTTGTAACTATCAGGTCATTCCGTGTGCTCTTAACCACCAGGTCCATTATTGTCCTTACCACCAGGTCATAACATCTAGGCCAGAATAGGAAGGAACTATGAGCGCAGGTTGTCTTCTCATTCATCCTCCCAGTGGATGGACATGGACCTAAGAGATTGAACAGGATTCTACAGGTGAACTACTGGCTACCTCAATGGTGCCATGAGCAACATTTTGGGTTTCTTGACCATGGAGTTAATTCCTGTATGATGAACTCCTTGCTAGAGATGGGTTGCGTCTTACGAAAACAGGAAAACACATATTTGGTAGACGACTTGCTACACTCATCAGGAGAGCTTTAAACTGGAGCAATAAGGGATGGGAAATAAACAGCCAAGAAGAAATATGCAGATAATGAATTCTTTTGAGAATCCTGCTGTTAGAAGTGGAAAGGAAGAACAAAAACAACAATCTCAATGAAAATAGATCAAGAGAAGCCGACTACAAACTAAAATGTGTCTATACAAATGAACAGAGCATGAGAAACAAACAATGAGAATTGGAGCTGCTAATAGCAGAAGAGAGATATGATGTCATAGGCATCACTGAAACGTGGTGGGATGATACACATGCTTGGAATACAAACCATAAAGGCTACAACTTATTTATTCGAAGCAGGATTAACAAGAAGAGAGGAGGTTTTGCATTGTATGTTTGGAAAATATATATCTCCACAGAGATCCAAGGTTCAGAGACTAGCAGCTCCGTAGAAACTATTTCGGTAAGAATTCAAAGAGAGAAGACCATAAAGGAAACTATTGTAGGTGTTTATTATAGGCTGCCTTGACAGGCAGAAGAAATGGATGAACTCTTTTTTACATCATTATCCTTTAAGGAGATTTTAACTATTCAGATATTGTTGGGAATCTCTCTCAGGCAAAAGTACTGGGTCCATAAAATTCTTATCTTCTCATGCTGACAACTATATCTTTCAAAAGGTTGAAGAGAGAACAAGAGGAATTTGCAATTTTGGATCTAATTCTTACCAACATTGAGTAAGTGGTTGAGGAAGTAAAGGTGACTGGGAATTTAGGAGGCAAAGATTATGCTATATTCGAATTTTGGTTTAAAAGAGGAGGAAGACCAGCAAGGACTCAAATTTTATGGTTGGACTTTAGAAGCAGATTTTAATGGACTCAGAAAGAGGGTAGTAAAGGTCCAATGGCTGGATGCTCTATAGGACAGAAATGTTCAAGAAGGATGGGAGATTGTGCTAAATTAAATTCTGAACGCAAAATTGGTAGCAATCCCGAAAAGAAGGAAGAATTGGAAGAATTGTGTATGAAATGGAAAGATTGGTGCATATCTAAAGAGGAATGTAAGTAATGCTGTTAGCAGGGAATGCAGGGCAAGAGTTAGAAGAGCTAAAGCCAGGAATGAAGTAAAGCTTGCAAGGGAGACCAAAAGCAGCCAAAATGATTTTGGAAGTATGCCAAAAGCAAATGAAAAGTCAAAGATGCGATTTTTACAGGTTGAAAATGGTGAAGTGGTCAAAAATGATGTTGAGAAGGCTGAACTTTACATTTTATTTTGAATCTGTGTTCCCGAAGAAAGTAATTGTAGCAGCAACTGATCTTCATGGTGACATAAAAGGAATTAAAGAATCCACACTATACATAAACAGAGAGATGGTGAAGGAACACAGCTAATTTAATTGATTTTAAATCTCCTGGTCCAGATTAATTACATCCTAGGGTGCTGAAAAAGTTAGCTGAGGAAATTGCAGAACCACTAGCCAGAATCTTTGAAAAATTCAGGAAAATAGAAGAAGTCCCAGAAGTTTGAAGAAGGGCAAAAAAAAGGAAATGAAACAGAGACTGGAAATTACAGGCCAGTGAGCCTTACTTACTATTACAGAAAAGAAATTTGAACAAATTATTAAAAAGCATGTATGTAAGAACTTGGATAAGAATACAGTAGTTAACAAGAGCCATGGGTTTGTAGCAAACAAACTATTCCAGACTAATTTAACTTTCTTCTATGATGGAATCACTGACTGGTTGGATCAGGGAAATGTGGTAGATATAATATATATCAACTTCAGCAAAGCATTTGATAAAATTTCTCCTACTATCCTTATTGAAAAAATTACCAAGTATTGGATTGACAAGGCTATGATTAGGTTGATTCATTACTGACTCAGTGATCGTACTCAAAGAGTGATGATAAATGGTTGTATATCCAATTGGAAAAGTGTTTCAAGTGAGGTAATGCAAAGTGCCACACCCAGGAAGGTTGGTATATAAGTCTATATGAATATCTAGTCCAGGTCAAAGAGTAAAAGATAAAATATTCAATTAAAGTAAGAAATCTGTGCACTACTCAATAAATTGCAATTAATCATTTTAATAGACCCTTTTAGCTGTACCTGATTATGTAAGGAGCATTGTGCTATAATTTTATGTGCTCACCAGACCTACAATTAATATTAATACCAATATGGTTTTTATTCGTAAAGTGCAATTGAAAAGCCATATATTAATCCACAATAAATAACAATAGACCAAAAACGGCCATGCGGTAATTTACAAGGACCCAAAAGAGAATGGACACTAGAGCTAACAAAATGTAAAAAAGTTTATTGAGAATACTCTAAAAGTTATATTCAAACAACTACAGTGGGGCAAAAAAGTATTTAGTCAGTCAGCAATAGTGCAAGTTCCACCACTTAAAAAGATGAGAGGCGTCTGTAATTTACATCATAGGTAGACCTCAACTATGGGAGACAAACTGAGAAAAAAAAATCCAGAAAATCACATTGTCTGTATTTTTATCATTTTATTTGCATATTATGGTGGAAAATAAGTATTTGGTCAGAAACAAACAATCAAGATTTCTGGCTCTCGCAGACCTGTAACTTCTTCTTTAAGAGTCTCCTCTTTCCTCCACTCATTACCTGTAGTAATGGCACCTGTTTAAACTTGTTATCAGTATAAAAAGACACCTGTGCACACCCTCAAACAGTCTGACTCCAAACTCCACTATGGTGAAGACCAAAGAGCTGTCAAAGGACACCAGAAACAAAATTATAGGACTGCACCAGGCTGGGAAGACTGAATCTGCAATAGCCAACCAGCTTGGAGTGAAGAAATCAACAGTGGGAGCAATAATTAGAAAATGGAAGACATACAAGACCACTGATAATCTCCCTCGATCTGGGGCTCCACTCAAAATCCCACCACGTGGGGTCAGAATGATCACAAGAACGGTGAGCAAAAATCCCAGAACCATGCGGGGGGACCTAGTGAATGAACTGCAGAGAGATGGGACCAATGTAACAAGGCCTACCATAAGTAACACACTACGCCACCATGGACTCAGATCCTGCAGTGCCAGACGTGTCCCACTGCTTAAGCCAGTACATGTCCGGGCCCGTCTGAAGTTTGCTAGAGAGCATTTGGATGATCCAGAGGAGTTTTGGGAGAATGTCCTATGGTCTGATGAAACCAAACTGGAACTGTTTGGTAGAAACACAACTTCTCGTGTTTGAAGGAAAAAGAATACTGAGTTGCATCCATCAAACACCATACATACTGTAAAGCATGGTGGTGGAAACATCATGCTTTGGGGCTGTTTCTCTGCAAAGGGGCCAGGACGACTTATCCGGGTACATGAAAGAATGAATGGGGCCATGTATCGTGAGATTTTGAGTGCAAACCTCCTTCCATCAGCAAGAGCATTGAAGATGAAACGTGGCTGGGTCTTTCAACATGACAATGATCCAAAGCACACCGCCAGGGCAACGAAGGAGTGGCTTCATAAGAAGCATTTCAAGGTCCTGGAGTGGCCTAGCCAGTCTCCAGATCTCAACCCTATAGAAAACCTTTGGAGGGAGTTGAAAGTCCGTGTTGCCAAGCGAAAAGCCAAAAACATCACTGCTCTAGAGGAGATCTGCATGGAGGAATGGACCAATATACTAACAACAGTGTGTGGCAACCTTGTGAAGACTTACAGAAAACGTTTGACCTCTGTCATTGCCAACAAAGGATATATTACAAAGTATTGAGATGAAATTTTGTTTCTGACCAAATACTTATTTTCCACCATAATATGCAAATAAAATGATAAAAAAACAGACAATGTGATTTTCTGGATTTTTTTTTCTCAGTTTGTCTCCCATAGTTGAGGTCTACCTATGATGTAAATTACAGACGCCTCTCATCTTTTTAAGTGGTGGAACTTGCACTATTGCTGACTGACTAAATACTTTTTTGCCCCACTGTATTACAAATTTATAATGAAATTAGGATGCAAGATAGAAGAAATGGATAACAACCTAGTACCGCGTGCAGGGAAATAGCAATGCAGGTTTGATGTATAAGCCACTACGTATTTCATAAAGACTACTCATAAACATAAATAAATCATCTCAAAATTATACCAAAAAGATAATATTTTTTAGGAAAATGGATAACAGAATACTATATGTGGACTAATGGTTCAAACTATCATAACAGATCCATATATACTGTAACATCAGTTAATGGAAACATAGATAAAGTGCCAATTAGTGTTGAGTAGTGTTGAGCGATACCTTCCGATATCGGAAAGTATCGGTATCGGTTGGGATCGGCCGATATTCAAAAAATATCGGATATCGCCGATACCGATACCCGATCCCAATGCAAGTCAATGGGACCAAAATATCGGAATTAAAATAAACCCTTTCTTTCCTTGTAGGTTCATTCTACATCAAGGAAAACAACTAAGAATAATGTAGGATGTATTGTGGGAGGTGGCGGAGACATTAAAGGCAATGAGGTTTAGCCCAATCAAATAGAATAGCATGTTTTGTTTTTTTTTAAGACGTTCGGAGTGAAAAAGATATTGAGTATGTAAATTTTTTTTTATTTTGTCAGATATTGATGTTTCACTATTCCACGCCCTTCCCCTTCTTTTTTTTTCTTTTTCTTTTTTACTTTTCCCACACTTTCATCTTCATCATCATCAGCATCTTTGACATCAACTTCTTCTTCACCTTATTCATCTTCTTCTTCATCTTCTACCTATTTTTTTTTTTTATTACATTCTTCATATTCATTTTATTCAACTATTATTATTCTTCCTATTCTACATATTCTTTTTATTCCACTGTTATTATTCTTCCTATTCTACTTCTTCATCATATTCTCATTTGTGACAGGCATTCCCGTAGTTGTTATCTATAAAAGTTGGAAGATTACACCTTCCGTTCTGCCAGTCACAAAAGTTACATTTGTCCGCGTTCAGTTTGGCCTGCAGCATCAGGCTTTATCCAGGGGCACCACGAGGAGGAACGGACTCACCCCCATACACTGCTTAGTCTTCTTCTGCATATAATTTAGATAATATCTTTTGCTCTGATATTAAGTCTTATGCTTAATGTTCTTCTGCTCTTTGTTCTGCAGCCTCTTGTTCTTCTGCTTCTCGGTCTTCCATGTCGTCGTCTCCAGGGTCGTCGTCTCCAGTGTCGTCATCTCCGCCGTCGTCGTCTCAGCCGTCGTCGTCTCCGCCGTCGTCGTCTCCGCCGTCGTCATCGGGGTGGTCTTCCGGGTCGTCGTCGTCGTCATCGGGGTGGTCTTCCGGGTCGTCGTCATCGGGGTGGTCTTCCGGGTCGTCGACTTTAGGGTCTTAAACTTGGAAATGTAGCAGAAGGTACAAGAAGGCTGAGAAAATGCCAAGAACCAGCTGATGGAACTGGAACTCGGATGGCTACCCGAAGGTTCAAGAGCCTATGGAACTACCGAGGACCAGCTGAAGTTACTGGAACCCGGTTACTAAGCAGGAGGTACCCGTGCTAAAAAGCACTACCAAGGACCGCCTGGCGTTGGCGGAACTCGGATACCCAGAAGGAGGCATCTAAGCCAAAGGCTCTGCCCGGAACCAGCTGACGTTACTGGAACCAGGATGGGGAGCAGAAGGTACAAGAGCAAAAGACACTGCCGAGAACCAGCTGACGGTACTGGAACCCGGATGGGTAGCCGAAGGTCCAAGAGCCAATGGAACTACCGAGGACCAGCTGACGTTACTGGAACCCGGTTACTAAGCAGGAGGTACCCGTGCCTGAAAGCACTACCAAGGACCACCTGACGTTGGTGGAACTTGGATACCCAGAAGGAGGCACCTAAGCCAAAGGCTCTGCCCGGAACCAGCTGACGGTACTGGAACCAGGATGGGGAGCAGAAGGTACAAGAGCAAAAGACACTGAAGAGAACCAGCTGACGGTGCTGGAACCAGGTGGTGGACCCGAAGGCCCACAGGAGAGGAGAGAACAGCTAGGCCGCGAGGCAGCCGCAGTTACCGAACCCCAACAGTCCTACAGGGGGAGCTGGGCCTACTGGCACTACAGAACCAGCCTTGACTACCAGTTCACGCAGCCCACATAGGAAGCTCCGAAACTGGAGGCACCCTGGAGTTGGCTAACCCGACTGCAACACGACGGGGCAAACATAGGCGTCTCAGCGAGTTTGACACACCCCGGAAACAGCTGACGGTCTGAAACCAGGTTTGGCACGAGGGAGTACCTGTGACAAAAACACTGCCGAGAACCAGCTGGTGGTGCTGGAACCCAGATGCGTTGCCCCAGTGTGCAAGAGCCAATGGCACGACCGAGGACCAGCTGACGGTGCTGGAACACGGTTACTAAGCTGTAGGTGCCCACGCTTAACAGCACTACCAAGGACCGCCTGACGTTGGCGGAACTCGGATACCCAGGAGGAGGCACCTAAGCCAAAGGCTCGGCCCGGAACCAGCTGACGGTGCTGGAACCAGGTGGTGGACCCCAAGGCCCACAGGAGAGGAGAGAACAGCTAGGCCGCGAGGCAGCCGCAGTTACCGAACCCCAACAGTCCTACAGGGGGAGCTGGGCCTACTGGCACTACAGAACCAGCCTTGACTACCAGTTCACGCAGCCCACATAGGAAGCTCCTAAACTGCAGGCACCCTGGAGTTGGCTAACCCGACTGCAACACGACGGGGCAAACATAGGCGTCTCAGCGAGTTTGACACACCCCGGAAACAGCTGACGGTGCTAAAACCAGGTTTGGCACGAGGGAGTACCTGTGACAAAAACACTGCCGAGAACCAGCTGGCGGTGCTGGAACCCAGATGCGTTGCCCCAGTGTGCAAGAGCCAATGGCACGACCGAGGACCAGCTGACGGTGCTGGAACACGGTTACTAAGCTGTAGGTGCCCGTGCTTAAAAGCACTACCAAGGACCGCCTGACGTTGGCGGAACTCGGATACCCAGGAGGAGGCACCTAAGCCAAAGGCTCGGCCTGGAACCAGCTGACGGTGCTGGAACCAGGTGGTGGACCCCAAGGCCCACAGGAGAGGAGAGAACAGCTAGGCCGCGAGGCAGCCGCAGTTACCGAACCCCAACAGTCCTACAGGGGGAGCTGGGCCTACTGGCACTGCAGAACCAGCCTTGACTACCAGTTCACGCAGCCCACATAGGAAGCTCCTAAACTGGAGGCACCCTGGAGTTGGCTAACCCGACTGCAACACGACGGGGCAAACATAGGCGTCTCAGCGAGTTTGACACACCCCGGAAACAGCTGACGGTGCTGAAACCAGGTTTGGCACGAGGGAGTACCTGTGACAAAAACACTGCCGAGAACCAGCTGGCGGTGCTGGAACCCAGATGCGTTGCCCCAGTGTGCAAGAGCCAATGGCATGACCGAGGACCAGCTGGCGGTGCTGTAACCCGGTTACTAAGCTGTAGGTGCCCGTGCTTAAAAGCACTACCAAGGACCGCCTGACGTTGGCGGAACTCGGATACCCAGGAGGAGGCACCTAAGCCAAAGGCTCGGCCCGGAACCAGCTGACGGTGCTGGAACCAGGTGGTGGACCCCAAGGCCCACAGGAGAGGAGAGAACAGCTAGGCCGCGAGGCAGCCGCAGTTACCGAACCCCAACAGTCCTACAGGGGGAGCTGGGCCTACTGGCACTACAGAACCAGCCTTGACTACCAGTTCACGCAGCCCACATAGGAAGCTCCTAAACTGGAGGCACCCTGGAGTTGGCTAACCCGACCGCACCACGACGGGGCAAGCATAGGCGTCTCAGTGAGCTTGACACAACCCGGAAACAGCTGACGGTGCTGAAACCAGGCTTGGCACGAGGGAGTACCTGTGACAAGAACACTGCCGAGAACCAGCTGGCGGTGCTGGAACCCAGATGCGTTGCCCCAGTGTGCAAGAGCCAATGGCACGACCGAGGACCAGCTGGCGGTGCTGGAACCCGGTTACTAAGCTGTAGGTGCCCGCGCTTAAAAGCACTACCAAGGACCGCCTGACGTTGGCGGAACTCGGATACCCAGGAGGAGGCACCTAAGCCAAAGGCTCGGCCTGGAACCAGCTGACGGTGCTGGAACCAGGTGGTGGACCCCAAGGCCCACAGGAGAGGAGAGAACAGCTAGGCCGCGAGGCAGCCGCAGTTACCGAACCCCAACAGTCCTACAGGGGGAGCTGGGCCTACTGGCACTACAGAACCAGCCTTGACTACCAGTTCACGCAGCCCACATAGGAAGCTCCGAAACTGGAGGCACCCTGGAGTTGGCTAACCCGACCGCACCACGACGGGGCAAGCATAGGCGTCTAAGTGAGCTTGACACAACCCGGAAACAGCTGACGGTGCTGAACCCAGGCTTGGCACGAGGGAGTACCTGTGACAAGAACACTGCCGAGAACCAGCTGGCGGTGCTGGAACCCAGATGCGTTGCCCCAGTGTGCAAGAGCCAATGGCACGACCGAGGACCAGCTGGCGGTGCTGGAACCCGGTTACTAAGCTGTAGGTGCCCGCGCTTAAAAGCACTACCAAGGACCGCCTGACGTTGGCGGAACTCGGATACCCAGGAGGAGGCACCTAAGCCAAAGGCTCGGCCTGGAACCAGCTGACGGTGCTGGAACCAGGTGGTGGATCCCAAGGCCCACAGGAGAGGAGAGAACAGCTAGGCCGCGAGGCAGCCGCAGTTACCGAACCCCAACAGTCCTACAGGGGGAGCTGGGCCTACTGGCACTACAGAACCAGCCTTGACTACCAGTTCACGCAGCCCACATAGGAAGCTCCTAAACTGGAGGCACCCTGGAGTTGGCTAACCCGACTGCAACACGACGGGGCAAACATAGGTGTCTCAGCGAGTTTGACACACCCCGGAAACAGCTGACGGTGCTGAAACCAGGTTTGGCACGAGGGATTACCTGTGACAAAAACACTGCCGAGAACCAGCTGGCGGTGCTGGAACCCAGATGCGTTGCCCCAGTGTGCAAGAGCCAATGGCACGACCGAGGACCAGCTGGCGGTGCTGGAACACGGTTACTAAGCTGTAGGTGCCTGCGCTTAAAAGCACTACCAAGGACCGCCTGACGTTGGCGGAACTCGGATACCCAGGAGGAGGCACCTAAGCCAAAGGCTCGGCCCGGAACCAGCTGACGGTGCTGGAACCAGGTGGTGGACCCCAAGGCCCACAGGAGAGGAGAGAACAGCTAGGCCACGAGGCAGCCGCAGTTACCGAACCCCAACAGTCCTACAGGGGGAGCTGGGCCTACAGGCACTACAGAACCAGCCTTGACTACCAGTTCACGCAGCCCACATAGGAAGCTCCTAAACTGGAGGCACCCTGGAGTTGGCTAACCCGACCGCACCACGACGGGGCAAGCATAGGCGTCTCAGTGAGCTTGACACAACCCGGAAACAGCTGACGGTGCTGAAACCAGGCTTGGCACGAGGGAGTACCTGTGACAAGAACACTGCCGAGAACCAGCTGGCGGTGCTGGAACCCAGATGCGTTGCCCCAGTGTGCAAGAGCCAATGGCACGACCGAGGACCAGCTGGCGGTGCTGGAACCCGGTTACTAAGCTGTAGGTGCCCGCGCTTAAAAGCACTACCAAGGACCGCCTGACGTTGGCGGAACTCGGATACCCAGGAGGAGGCACCTAAGCCAAAGGCTCGGCCCGGAACCAGCTGACGGTGCTGGAACCAGGTGGTGGACCCCAAGGCCCACAGGAGAGGAGAGAACAGCTAGGCCACGAGGCAGCCGCAGTTACCGAACCCCAACAGTCCTACAGGGGGAGCTGGGCCTACAGGCACTACAGAACCAGCCTTGACTACCAGTTCACGCAGCCCACATAGGAAGCTCCTAAACTGGAGGCACCCTGGAGTTGGCTAACCCGACCGCACCACGACGGGGCAAGCATAGGCGTCTCAGTGAGCTTGACACAACCCGGAAACAGCTGACGGTGCTGAAACCAGGCTTGGCACGAGGGAGTACCTGTGACAAGAACACTGCCGAGAACCAGCTGGCGGTGCTGGAACCCAGATGCGTTGCCCCAGTGTGCAAGAGCCAATGGCACGACCGAGGACCAGCTGGCGGTGCTGGAACCCGGTTACTAAGCTGTAGGTGCCCGCGCTTAAAAGCACTACCAAGGACCGCCTGACGTTGGCGGAACTCGGATACCCAGGAGGAGGCACCTAAGCCAAAGGCTCGGCCCGGAACCAGCTGACGGTGCTGGAACCAGGTGGTGGACCCCAAGGCCCACAGGAGAGGAGAGAACAGCTAGGCCGCGAGGCAGCCGCAGTTACCGAACCCCAACAGTCCTACAGGGGGAGCTGGGCCTACAGTCACTACAGAACCAGCCTTGACTACCAGTTCACGCAGCCCACATAGGAAGCTCCTAAACTGGAGGCACCCTGGAGTTGGCTAACCCGACCGTACCACGACGGGGCAAGCATAGGCGTCTCAGTGAGCTTGACACAACCCAGAAACAGCTGACGGTGCTGAAACCAGGCTTGGCACGAGGGAGTACCTGTGACAAGAACACTGCCGAGAACCAGCTGGCGGTGCTGGAACCCAGATGCGTTGCCCCAGTGTGCAAGAGCCAATGGCACGACCGAGGACCAGCTGGCGGTGCTGGAACCTGGTTACTAAGCTGTAGGTGCCCGCGCTTAAAAGCACTACCAAGGACCGCCTGACGTTGGCGGAACTCGGATACCCAGGAGGAGGCACCTAAGCCAAAGGCTCGGCCTGGAACCAGCTGACGGTGCTGGAACCAGGTGGTGGACCCCAAGGCCCACAGGAGAGGAGAGAACAGCTAGGCCGCGAGGCAGCCGCAGTTACCGAACCCCAACAGTCCTACAGGGGGAGCTGGGCCTACTGGCACTACAGAACCAGCCTTGACTACCAGTTCACGCAGCCCACATAGGAAGCTCCTAAACTGGAGGCACCCTGGAGTTGGCTAACCCGACCGCACCACGACGGGGCAAGCATAGGCGTCTCAGTGAGCTTGACACAACCCGGAAACAGCTGACGGTGCTGAAACCAGGCTTGGCACGAGGGAGTACCTGTGACAAGAACACTGCCGAGAACCAGCTGGCGGTGCTGGAACCCAGATGCGTTGCCCCAGTGTGCAAGAGCCAATGGCACGACCGAGGACCAGCTGGCGGTGCTGGAACCTGGTTACTAAGCTGTAGGTGCCCGCGCTTAAAAGCACTACCAAGGACCGCCTGACGTTGGCGGAACTCGGATACCCAGGAGGAGGCACCTAAGCCAAAGGCTCGGCCTGGAACCAGCTGACGGTGCTGGAACCAGGTGGTGGACCCCAAGGCCCACAGGAGAGGAGAGAACAGCTAGGCCGCGAGGCAGCCGCAGTTACCGAACCCCAACAGTCCTACAGGGGGAGCTGGGCCTACTGGCACTACAGAACCAGCCTTGACTACCAGTTCACGCAGCCCACATAGGAAGCTCCTAAACTGGAGGCACCCTGGAGTTGGCTAACCCGACCGCACCACGACGGGGCAAGCATAGGCGTCTCAGTGAGCTTGACACAACCCGGAAACAGCTGACGGTGCTGAAACCAGGCTTGGCACGAGGAAGTACCTGTGACAAGAACACTGCTGAGAACCAGCTGGCGGTGCTGGAACCCAGATGCGTTGCCTATTAAAGATTGTCTTCCTAGAGCCCCAACTAGCGGTGTTGGAGCTAAGGGTAAGCAGGGGGAGCAGAGTGTAGGCCGAAGCCTGCACTGGAGGCAGCTTTGTGTCTGCGTTGCGTTTGCAGGACACTTTGCCGGCTACACAGTGGGGGAACAGCTGGCGTTGCTGAACCCCACTAACACAATGGCGTGTGTTTTTCTCTGTACAGCTAGCACTTACGGTCAAAAACTAGCGATGTTAGAGCCCGTGTTGAAGCAGGAGGAGGAGGAGAGGAGCAGAGTGTAGGCCGAAGCCTATTTGAACCAATTTCAAAGGAAACCTTTAACCCCCCCTCAGGTGTTACAAAGTACAAGAGACACACCTTGTGCAGTATTAATGCTGCACAAGTGAAAGGTTGCTCTATTAATTTGTCTACTTGCACACGCTGAATGAAAGACGTACACAATTTAGCCCATTCTACAGTCAAACTGTAGTGGATGCGTGACTTGGCTTTTTAAGGAGACGCAGCACAGGTGTCCCAAATAACGCCTTGGTGCTTGGCGCAGCTTCCTGAGCGTTGTTATTTGCTGTACAGGAGTCTGCGCTCTTGTATTATCCCTTGGCAATGCCCTGTTAGAGCTGCCCGTCTTATGACCTCATTTCATGTTGGCCGGTGCGGTTAACGATGGCCATAAATCCCAGACCCACAGTGCCTTTTCATAAAGTCACACTGCGGTGCTGTGATTCGTGGCCTTGAGCAGTAAATATTTTGGCCGCTCACACACGTCCTTACACCTGCTTCAGACTGGGCGGCCTCTGCTGATCCCTTCTCGCATGCCGCGGCCATGAGGCTGCACAGTCTGAAGAAGGCGGAAGGAGATGAGTTAAGACAGGTGAAGATATGCACTGCTCGTGCCCATCAATCACACCCTCGCAGTCAAAATAAGACAACGAGGAGCATTGTTTCAGGCAGGGCGGACGCACGGGCGCAACAAGCCAACCAATGATGTCAGAAGACGGGAAGCGCTACCAAGGGGGGTGCTGCGTATCATTAGAAAGGAAAGTCACACCTCAGGGACAGTGGAATGGTCTCAATGAGACACATTTTGTACGTTTTGAGTTCCACGTGGGCAAGGACAAAAAGTCAGCCACCTTGTACAAATGCAGCAGTACTGCTGTACAAGGTGGCTGTTATACATAGAAACACCTGGGGGTGGGGGGCAGGCTCCCTTCAATTTCAGTTCATGTGCCTGCGTGGCGTTTGCAGGACACGTTGCCAGCTACACAGCAGGGGAACAGCTGGCGGTGCTGAACCCCACTAACACATTGGCTGGTGTTTTTCTCTGTGCAGCTAGCATGTCCGGGCAGAAACTGGCGTTGTTTGAGCCCAGGGTCAGCAGGAGGAGGAGAGGAGCAAAGTGTAGGCCGAAGCCTGCACTGGTGGCAGCTTTTGTTCTGTTGTGCCAGCGTGGCTTGTGCTGGACACGTTGCCGACTACACAGCAGGGGAACAGCTGGCGTTGCTGAACCCCACTAACACATTGGCTGGTGTTTTTCTCTGTGCAGCTAGCAGTTCCGGGCAAAAACTAGCGGTGTTTGAGCCCAGGGTCAGCAGGAGGAGTAGAGGAGCAGAGTGTAGGCCGAAGCCTAGTTGAACCAATTTCAAAGGTTACCTTTAACCCCCCCCCTCAGGTGTTGCAAGGTACAAGAGCCACACCTTGAACAGCATTAATGATGCACAAGTCAAAGGTTGCTCTATTTAATTTTGCTCCTTGCACATGCTGAATTAAACACGTACACTATTTAGCCCATTATACTGTCAAACAGTAGTGGAGGCGTGACTAGTCTACTAGTCTTTTTAAGGAGACGCAGCACAGGTGTACAAATTTACACCTAGGTGCTGTGCGCAGATTCCTTACCGTTGTTATTTGCAGTACAGGAAACTGCGCTCTTGTGTTATCCCTTGGCAATACCCTGTTAGTGCAGGCCGTCTCATGACCTCATTTCATGTTGGCCGGTGCGGTTAACGATGGCCATAAATCCCAGACCCACAGTGGCTTTTCCTAAAGTCACACTGCGGTGCTGAGATTCGTGGCCTTGTGCAGTAAATATGTTCGCCGCTCACACATGTCCTTACACCTGCTTCAGACTGGGCGGCCTCAGCTGATCCCTTATCGCATGCCGCGGCCATGAGGCCGCACAGTCAGAAGAAGGCGGAAGGAGGGGAGTGAAGACAGGGGAACATATGCACTGCTCGTGCCCATCAATCACACCCTCGCAGTCAAAATATATGAGACAACGGGGGGCGTTGTGTCGGGCAGGGGGGACGCACAGGCACAGCCAGCCAACCAATGATGTCAGGAGACGGGCAGCGCTAACAATGGGGGTGCTGCGTGTCATTAAAAAGGAAAGTCACACCTCAGGGACATTGTAATGGTCTGTAATGAGACACATTTTGTACTTGTTGAGTTCCACGTGTTCAAGGAGAAAAAGTCAGCCACCTTGTACAAATGCAGCAGTACTGCTGTACAAGGTGACTGTTATACATAGAAACACCTGGGGGGGTGGGGGGCAGGCTCCCTTCAATTTCAGTGCATGTGCCTGCGTGGCGTTTGCAGGACACGTTGCTAGCTACACAGCAGGGGAACAGCTGGCGGTGCTGAAACCCACTAACACATTGGCTGGTGTTTTTCTCTGTGCAGCTAGCATGTCCGGGCAGAAACTGGCGTTGTTTGAGCCCAGGGTCAGCAGGAGGAGGAGAGGAGCAAAGTGTAGGCCGAAGCCTGCACTGGTGGCAGCTTTTGGTCAGTTGTGCCAGCGTGGCTTGTGCTGGACACGATGCCGACTACACAGCAGGGGAACAGCTGGCAGTGCTGAACCCCACGAACACATTGGCTGGTGTTTTTCTCTGTGCAGCTAGCATATCCGGGCAGAAACTGGCGTTGTTTGAGCCCAGGGTCAGCAGGAGGAGGAGAGGAGCAAAGTGTAGGCCGAAGCCTGCACTGGTGGCAGCTTTTGGTCAGTTGTGCCAGCGTGGCTTGTGCTGGACACGATGCCGACTACACAGCAGGGGAACAGCTGGCGGTGCTGAACCCCACGAACACATTGACTGGTGTTTTTCTCTGTGCAGCTAGCAGTTCCGGGCAGAAACTAGCGGTGTTTGAGCCCAGGGTCAGCAGGAGGAGTAGAGGAGCAGAGTGTAGGCCGAAGCCTAGTTGAACCAATTTCAAAGGTTACCTTTAACCCCCCCCCTCAGGTGTTGCAAGGTACAAGAGCCACACCTTGAACAGCATTAATGATGCACAAGTCAAAGGTTGCTCTATTCAATTTTGCTCCTTGCACACGCTGAATAAAACACGTACACTTTTTAGCCCATTATACTGTCAAACAGTAGTGGAGGCGTGACTACTAGTCTTTTTAAGGAGATGCAGCACAGGTGTCAAAATTTACACCTAGCTGCTGTGCGCAGATTCCTGAGCGTTGTTATTTGCTGTACAGGAGTCTGCGCTATTGGGATCCCTTGGCCATGCGCTGTGAGCGCTTCCTGTCTTCTGACCTCATTTAATGTCGGCCGTTACGGTTAGCGATGGACATGAATCCCAGACCCACAGTGTGTTTTCAAAAAATCACACTGCGTGGCTGGGATTCGTGGCCTTGTTCAGTAAATATGTTTGACGCTCACACATGTCCTTACACCTGCTTCAGACTGGGCGGCCTCATCTGATCCCTTATCGCCTGCCGCGGCCATGAGGACACCCAGTCTGAAGAAGGCGGAAGGAGATGAGTGAACACAGGCAAACATATGCACTGCACATGCCCATCAATCACACCCTCGCTGTTCAAAAAAATAAGACACCGAGGGGCGTTGTTTCGAGCAGGGCAGACGCACAGGCGCAGCCAGCTAACCAATGATGTCAAAAGACGGGCAGCGCTAACAAGGGTGGTGCTGCGTATCATTAGAAAGGAAAGTCACACCTCAGGGACAGTGGAATGGTCTCAATGAGACACATTTTGTACGTGTTGAGTTCCACGTGGGCAAGGAGAAAAAGTCAGCCACCTTGTACAAATGCAGCAGTACTGCTGTACAAGGTGGCTGTTTTACATAGAAACACCTGGGGGTGGGGGGCATGCTCCCTTCAATTTCAGTTCATGTGCCTGCGTGGCGTTTGCAGGTCACGTTGCAAGCTACACAGCAGGGAAACAGCTGGCGGTGCTGAACCCCACTGACACATTGACTGGTGTTTTTCTCTGTGCAGCTCGCATGTCCGGGCAAAAACTGGCGGTGTTAGAGCCCAGGGTCAGCAGGAGAAGGAGAGGAGCAATGTGTAGGCCGAAGCCTGCACTGGTGGCAGCTTTTGGTCAGTTGTGCCAGCGTGGCTTGTGCTGGACACGATGCCGGCTACAGAGCGGGGGAACAGCTGGCGGTGCTGAACCCCACTAACACATTGGCTGGTGTTTTTCTCTGTGCAGCTAGCACTTCCGGGCAGAAACTGGCGGTGTTTGAGCCCAGGGTCAGCAGGAGGAGGAGAGGAGCAGAGTGTAGGCCGAAGCCTGCACTGGTGGCAGCTTTTGGTCAGTTGTGCCAGCGTGGCTTGTGCTGGACACGATGCCGACTACACAGCAGGGGAACAGCTGGCGGTGCTGAACCTCACTAACACATTGACTGGTGTTTTTCTCTGTGCAGCTAGCAGTTCCGGGCAAAAACTAGCGGTGTTTGAGCCCAGGGTCAGCAGGAGAGGAGCAGAGTGTAGGCCGAAGCCTAGTTGAACCAATTTCAAAGGTTACCTTTAACCCCCCTCAGGTGTTGCAAGGTACAAGTAAAAGGTTGCTCTATTTGTTTTGCTCCTTGCACACGCTGACTAAAACACGTACACTATTTAGCCCATTATACTGTTAAACAGTTGTGGAGGCGTGACTTGTCTTTTTAAGGAGACGCAGCACAGGTGTCAAAATTTGCACCTAGGTACTGGGCGCAGATTCCTGAGCGTTGTTATTTGCTGTACAGGAGTCTGCGCTATTGTGATCCCTTGGCCATGCGCTGTGAGCGCTTCCTGTCTTCTGACCTCATTTCATTTCGGCCGTTGCGGTTAGCGATGGACATGAATCCCAGACCCACAGTGTGTTTTCAAAAAATCACACTGCGTGGCTGGGATTCGTGGCCTTATGCAGTAAATAGGTTTGCCGCTTACACATGTCCTTACACCTGCTCCAGACTGGGCGGCCTCAGCTGATCCCTTATCGCCTACCACGGCCAGGAGGCCGCACAGTCTGAAGAAGGCGGAAGGAGATGAGTTAAGACAGGCGAACATATGCACTGCTCGTACCCATAAACCACACCCTCGCTGACAAAATAAATATGACAACGAGGGGCGTTGTTTCTAGCAGGGCGGATGCACAGGCGCAGCCAGCTAACCATGATGACAAAAGACGGGAAACGCTACCAAGGGGGGTGCTGCGTATCATTAGAAAGGAAAGTCACACCTCAGGGACAGTGGAATGGTCTCAATGAGACACATTTTGTACGTGTTGAGTTCCACGTGGGCAAGGAGAAAAAGTCAGCCACCTTGTACAAATGCAGCAGTACTGCTGTACTAGGTGGCTGTTATACATAGAAACACCTGGGGGGGTGGGGCCAGGTTCCCTTTAATTTCAGTTCATGTGCCTGCGTGGCATTTGCAGGTCACGTTGCCGGCTACACAGCAGGGGAACAGCTGGCGTTGCTGAACCCCACTAACACATTGACTGGTGTTTTTCTCTGTGCAGCTAGCACTTCCGGGCAAAAACTAGGAGGAGAGGAGCAGAGTGTAGGCCGAAGCCTGCACTGGTGGCAGCTTTTGTTCTGTTGTGGCAGCGTGGCTTGTGCTGGACACGTTGCCGACTACACAGCAGGGGAACAGCTGGCAGTGCTGAACCCCACTGACACATCACCTAGTGTTTTTTCTGTGTAGACAACACTTCCAGGTGGCAACTGACAGTGTTGAAACCCAGGGAATCAAAGAGGAGCAGAGTGTAGGCCGAAGCCTGCAGTGGAGCAAGTTGAAAGGGAACCTTTAACCCCCCCCCCCAGGCATTTGTTGCTGAAAGAGCCATCTTGTACAGCAGTAATACTGCACATGGAAAATGGTGGCTCCGAAAATTATGCTCCTTGCAAACGCTGAAGTACACACTCATATAATGTGTCCCCTCACACCGTCAAACCATCCCGGAAGTGGGACTTTCCTTTGTAATGTGACACAGCACAGCCGTCATTCCAACCCCCTTGGTGCCGGGCGCCACCTCCTCAACGTTGTTTGGTTCTGTCACGGAGCCCGCGCTGTAATGTTATCCCTTGGCCATGCACAGTTAGCGGTGCCCGTCTTCTGACATCATGTAGGTGTCAGGCTGGCAGTGCCTGTGCGTCCAAGCTGCCCGAGATCCAACCTTGCAGTGTCATCTAATGTAGTCCCACTGCGGGCCAAGGATCCATGGGCATGCGCAGTGCATATCATCGCCTCTCACTCACCTCCTTCCTGCTTCTTCAGACTGTGCGGCGTCACGGCCGTGGCATGCTATTAGGGATCAGCTGACGCCGCCTAGTCTGAAGAAGCGTGAAGAAGGGGAGTGAGAGGCTAGTATATGCACTGCGCATGGCCATGGATACCAGGCCCACTGTGGGATCACATTAGACGACACTGCGAGGTGTGATTTCGGGCAGCGTGGACGCACAGGCGCAGCCAGGATGACAACAAATGATGTCAGAGGACGGGCAGCGCAAACTGTGCATGGCCAAGGGATAACATAACAGCGCAGGGTCCATGACGGAATCAAACAACGCTAAGGAGGCAGCGCACGGTGCCAAGGGGGTAGCAATGACGGCTGTGCTGCGTCACATTACAAAGGAAAGTCCCACCTCCGGGACGGTTGGACGGTGTGAGGGGACACATTACATGAGTGTGTAGTTCAGCGTTTGCAAGGAGCATAATTTCAAGAGCGACCTTTCCCTTGTGCAGTATTAGTGCTGCACATGTTGGCTCTTTCAGTAACAAACGCCTAGGGGGGGGGGGACAGGTCCCCTTACATTTTAGTTGTGCCAGCGTGGCGGTCGCATGACACGTTGCCGGATACACAGCTGGGGATCAGCTGACGTTACTGAACCCCAATAACAGAGGAGCGACTGTTGACTGTGCACACAGCACTTCCAGGCACCAACTGGCGGTGTTAGAGCCCAGGGACAGCAGGAGGAGCAGATTGGAGGTATTGCCGCACACACAGCTGGGGATCAGCTGACGTTACTGAACCCCAATAACAGAGGAGCGACTGTTGACTGTGCACACAGCACTTCCAGGCACCAACTGGCGGTGTTAGAGCCCAGGGACAGCAGGAGGAGCAGATTGGAGGTATTGCCGCACACACAGCTGGGGATCAGCTGACGTTACTGAACCCCAATAACAGAGGAGCGACTGTTGACTGTGCACACAGCACTTCCAGGCACCAACTGGCGGTGTTAGAGCCCAGGGACAGCAGGAGGAGCAGATTGGAGGTATTGCCGCACACACAACTGGGGATCAGCTGACGTTACTGAACCCCAATAACAGAGGAGCGACTGTTGACTGTGCACACAGCACTTCCAGGCACCAACTGGCGGTGTTAGAGCCCAGGGACAGCAGGAGGAGCAGAGGAACAGAGTGTAGGCCGAAGCCTGATTGGAGCAAGTTGAAAGGAAACCTTTAACCCCCCCCCCCAAGACGTTTGTAGCTGAAAGAGCCATCTTGTGCAGCACTAAGGATGCAAAAGGAAAAGGTTGCTCTTTTAATTATGCTCCTTGCAAACACCGAAGTAAACACTAAAAATGTGTCCCTTTATACCGTTAAACCGTTCCGGAGGTGCGAATTTCCTTCGTAATGGGACACAGCACAGCTGTCATTCCTATCCCCTTGATGCCGTGCGCTGCCTCCTCAGCGTTGTTTTAAGCTGTCACGGAGCCTGCGCTGTTCTGTTAGCCCTTGGCCATGCCCAATTAGCGCTGCCTGTCTTCTGACATAATTTGGTGTCAGGCTGTCAGTGCCTGTGCGTCCACGCTGCTCCAGATCCCACCTCGCAGTCTCGTCTAACGTAATCCCACTGCGGGCCTTGGAACCATGGGCATGCACAGTGCATAACCTCGACTCTCACTCCCCTCCTTCCCTCTTCTTCAGACTGTGCGGTGTCACGGCCGTGGCATGCTAGGGATCAGCTGACGGCGCACAGTCTAAAGAAGGCGGAGGGAAATGAGCGAGAGCCCGAGGGGAAGATATGCACTGCGCATGCCCATGGATCCCAGGCCCGCAGTGTGACTCAATCAGAAGACACTGCGAGGCGGGATCTCGGGCAGCGTGGCCGCACAGGCGCAGCCAGCCTGACACCAAATTATGTCAGAAGACAGGCAGCGCAAATAGGGCATGCCCAAGGGATAACAGAACAGCGCAGGCTCCGTGACAGCTTAAAACAACGCTGAGGAGGCAGCGCATGGCACCAAGGGGGTAGGAATGACGGCTGTGCTGCGTCACATTACGAAGGAAAGTCCCAGCTCCGGGACGGTATAACGGTATCAGTGAACACATTTTATAAGTGTTAAGTTCTGCGTGTGCAAAGAGCTAAAAAAAAAGAGCTACCTTTTCCTTGTGCAGCATTACTGCTGCACAAGATGGCTCTTTCAGTAACAAACGACGGGGGGGGGGACAGGTTCCCTTACATTTAGGTTGTTGTGCCAGCGTGGCGGTCACAGGACACATTGCCAGCTACACAGCTGGGGATCAGCTGACGTTACTGAAACCCAATAACACTGGGTCGTATGTTTTTACTGTGCAGCCTGCACTTCTGAGCCGCAACTGGCGGTGTTGGAGCCCAGGAATAGCAGTTCAGGTGGTAGAAAGATGAACACAGCAGGAGACCTGGATGACACCCAATTACTTAATCAGGCAGAGGAGTGGCAAATTCCTGCGAGATCCAGGCCTGGTTCATTTTCAGGAAAGTAAGCCGGTCAACGTTATCGGAGGATAGTCGCATGCGACGGTCTGTTAGTACACCACCTGCGGCACTAAAGACACGTTCCGATAAGACACTAGCCGCAGGGCAAGCCAGCACCTCCAATGCATACTGGCTTAGCTCTGGCCATGTATCCAACTTAGAGACCCAAAACTTGAACGGGGAAGAGCAGTCTGGGAGTACAGTAAGAGGGCAAGCCATGTAGTCTGTCACCATCTGACGGAACCGTTGCCTCCTGCTGACTGGAGCCGCCGGTGATGGTGTAGACATTTGGGGCGGGCACACAAAAGTGTGCCAGAGTTGTGCCATACTGGGCTTGCCTTGGGCAGAGGCACTGCTTCTGCTCCCTCTTTGGGCAGAGCCTCCCCCACTGCCTCGACGCACTGAGCTGCTTTGTAAAGCACTAGCAGCACTCCTCTCAGTTGGACAGGAGAAGATGATGGAATTCACCAGTGTGTCGTGGTACTCCCGCAATTTACGCTCCCGGGTCAACGCAGGGATGAGGTTTTGGACGTTGTCCCGGTAGCGAGGATTGAGGAGGGTGAACACCCAATAATCAGGCATGTTGAGAATGTGGTCGATGCGGCGGTCGTTTCTCAGGCACTGCAGCATGAAATCCACCATGTGCTGCAGAGTGCCAACTGGCCCAGAAACGCTGTCCCCTGCTTGAGACATGATCTCTGCCCGCTCGTCATCACCCCACCCTCGCTGTACACACTGACCACTGGACAATTGTGTCGCTCCCTCCTCTGGACGGAGCTCTTCCTCCTCCATTGACTCCTCCTCATCCTCCTCACAAATTGGCCCCTGCGTACCCCTTTGTGAGGAACCACGTGGCGCTGACTCTCCAGAAGCTGATGGAAAAGGTGACTCCTCATCCTCCACCTCTTCCACCACATCATCCCTTAACCCTTGCAAAGTTTGCTGAAGCAGGCAGATAAGGGGGACAGTCATGCTGACTAGTGCATCATCTGCACTTGCCATCCGCGTGGAATAATCAAAAGGACGCAAAACCTGGCAGACGTCCTTCATAGTGGCCCACTCTGTGGTTGTGAAGTCTGATCGGCGCTGACTGCGACTTCTTTGCGCCTGATGCAGCTGGTACTCCATAACTGCTTGCTGCTGCTCACACAACCGCTCCAACATATGTAACGTGGAATTCCACCGGGTAGGTAGGTCACATATGATGCGGTGTTCCGGAAGGCAGAATCGGCGCTGCAGAGCAGCAATGCGGGATCTGGCCAAGCTGGAACGCCGCAAGTGAGCACACTCTAGGCGGACCTTGTGCAGCAGGGCATCAAGATCCGGATAGTCCCTCAGAAAACTCTGCACAACCAAATTGAGCACATGTGCCAGACATGGGATGTGAGTGAGGTTGCCAAGGGCCAAAGCTGCCACCAGATTTCGGCCATTGTCACACACTACCATGCCTGGCTGGAGATTCGCTGGCAGTAACCACACATCGCTCTCCTGCTTGATGGCATTCCAGAGCTCCTGCGCTGTGTGGCTTCGATGCCCCAATGAAACTAGTTTCAAGACGGCCTGCTGACGTTTGGCCACGGCTGTGCTCATGTCGGTCATAGGTAAACGTTCACGGGTCCATGTGGAGGTGGACTGTGACGGATCCTGCAGAGACGAATCAGAGGAACTGGTGTAAGAGGAGGAGTCAATGCGTACAGACTGGATTCCTGCAATCCTTGGAGTGGGCAGGACACGTCCTGCGCCACTCGCACGATCTGTACCTGGCTCAACAACATTAACCCAATGGGCAGTGAGGGAAACATATCGCCCCTGTCCATGCTGACTGGTCCACGCATCGGTGGTGAGGTGGACCTTGCTACTGACGGCGTTCAGTAGCGCATGTTTTATGTTTGCCTCAACATGCCTGTGCAGGGCAGGGACAGCCTGCCTGCTGAAGTAAAAGCGGCTGGGCACCTTGTACTGTGGGACTGCCAATGCCATCAAGTCACGGAAGCTGTCAGTCTCCACCAGTCTGAACGAGAGCATTTCCAGGGACAACAGTTTGGCAATGCCTGCATTCAGAGCCTGTGCTCGGGGGTGGTTGGCCGAGAATGCCCGCCTTTTCTCCCATGCCTGGACTACCGATGGCTGTAGAGTAGACTGGGAGTGTGAGGATGACTGGGAAGGTGGTGCTGTGGGTGGAATTACACTAGGTCTCTGGACAACAGTGGAGGAAGAGGCAACACGAGATGAAGAGGTGGTAGCTGCCGCTGTTGGTTGGCCTACGTCTTCACTGTGTTTCTGTAACTCCACCGCGTGCCTGTTCCGCACATGTTTCCACATATTTGTGGTATTGAGGTTGCTGACACTTTTACCTCTTTTTACTTTCTGATGACACAGCTTGCATTTGACAAAACAAATGTCATCTGCAACTGTGTCAAAAAAGGACCAGGCACTGCAAGTCTTGGGAGCACCCTTTTTGGCTTTGGAAAGAGACAGGCTCCTAACGGGTGCCAAAGTGGAGGCTACAGGCTCCGCAGTCTTCCCCCTACCTCTCCCTCTTTGGCCCGTAAGGGGAAGCTCTTCCTCAGAGCTGCTCCCACCACCTTCCTGTTCCTCACGCCACGATGGGTCAAGGACCTCATCATCTCCACTACCCTCTGCCACCAACTGCTCCTCCTGGGTAGTCTCGGCAGCACAGTACGCATCAGAAAGCGGCACCTGAGTTTCATCATCAGATGCGTACTGCGCTGTGGTCACCGGAGGCACTGGCCCACCTGCCTCTTCAGAGTCAGAGAGATAAAGCTTTTGGGCATCACTGCACACTGCCTCTTCTTCCATTTCTCCAATGCTGCTTGGCTGGCCCCCTGTTTCCAAGCCAAGAGATTCAGAGAACAGAAGTAGAGACGGCTCCTGTCCTGGGCTCTCTGACTGCCTGGCCAATTTGGCAGGTGGTGAAGAGACAGATGGCTGCTCTCCAGTGCTCTGTGCCTGAGAGGATGTGGCACTAACTGAAGTCGATGCCGAGGCGTTAGCTGCCATCCATCCGACAACGGCTTCAATTTGGTCTTCACGTAGCAGCGGTGCACGGCGCTCTCCGACAAAGCTGCGCATGAAGGACTGTTCCCTGCTGAAACTGAGTGACGACGAGTCACCGGCGCCCGCAGCAGGCACAGAATCACCACGTCCTCTCCCTGCTCCTCTCCCTGCTCCGCGCCCACGCCCACGTGCCTTACTCCCTGCCCTCTTCATCTTGGTTGACAGATAAAGATAAGCAGAAAAGTACTAAGGCCTTAGTGTGCTTATTCCTGAAATGCTCCTCCTAACAGGTGGAAGAAACACTAATGTTGTAAGTTGTGGACTAAACTTTATTATTTTTCAAATGTGGCCTACACAAGTGTTAAGTTGTGTTTGGTGAACTTAACTTTTTTTTTGGTGCAGATCGGGCTACAGAGCTAGTTTAAATCACACGGAGACCGTGTAGACAGCCGTAAACGGCGCTGCAAGGCCAAAAAACCCTCCTCTCGGTTATCCTATATAGTGTTTTTCCACTATTTAGCTGGATACGAGTGGAAAGACACTAATAGGAATTTTTTTTTTCAAATTTTAAACTGGCTGCACTATTTGAAAAAAAGGAAATTGTTTTTCAAGGTATGAGGCAGTAACGCACCCTGAGCTGAATCCAACCGGCTATGGCTGCACACAGACTACAGGGCGAGCTGCGCTCACACAGAGACCGTGCAGACAGCCGTAAACGGCGCTGCAAGGCCAACAAACCCTCCTCTAGGTTATCCTATATAGTGTTTTTCCACTATTTAGCTGGATACGAGTGGAAAGACACTAATAGGAATTTTTTTTTTCAAATTTTAAACAGGCTGCACTATTTGAAAAAAAGTAAAATTTTTCTCAAGGTATGAGGCAGTAACGAACCCTGAGCTGAATCCAACCGGCTATGGCTGCACACAGACTACAGGGCGAGCTGGGCTCACACGGAGACCGTGCAGACAGCCGTAAACGGCGCTGCAAGGCCAAAAAAACCTCCTCTAGGTTATCCTATATAGTGTTTTTCCACTATTTAGCTGGATACGAGTGGAAAGACACTAATAGGAATTTTTTTTTTCAAATTTTAAACTGGCTGCACTATTTGAAAAAAAGGAAATTGTTTTTCAAGGTATGAGGCAGTAACGCACCCTGAGCTGAATCCAACCGGCTATGGCTGCACACAGACTACAGGGCGAGCTGCGCTCACACAGAGACCGTGCAGACAGCCGTAAACGGCGCTGCAAGGCCAAAAAACCCTCCTCTAGGTTATCCTATATAGTGTTTTTCCACTATTTAGCTGGATACGAGTGGAAAGACACTAATAGGAATTTTTTTTGTCAAATTTTAAACAGGCTGCACTCTTTGAAAAAAAGGACAATTTTTCTCAAGGTATGAGCCAGTAGCGAACCCTGAGCTGAATCCAACCGGCTATGGCTGCACACAGACTGCAGGGCGAGCTGGGCTCACACGGAGACCGTGCAGACAGCCGTAAACGGCGCTGCAAGGCCCAAAAACCCCCCTCTAGGTTATCCTATGTAGTGTTTTTCCACAATAGAGCTGGAGACTGGTGGAAAAATACTAATAGGAAATTTGAGAAAAAATGTGCAGCAGGCTGCACTAAGAGCAAAAAAAGGACAACTGTGTGAGGCAGTGTGAACCCCCCCTGAGCTGAATACAACCGGGTATATGGCTGCACACAGACTACAGAGTGAGCTGCACACACACACACACACACACAGAGACCTTGCAGAACGCTGTTAAAACAGCGCTGCAAGGCAAGAGCAAGGTGAACAGTGAAGAACACACAGCGTTTTGCTAAATTAGCCTTTGGAAAGGAAAATAAAGCAATTAGCTAGCTCGACTGGCCCTCAGTTAGAACACAGCGTCCTGTCCCTAACTGAAATCACAGCAGAGTGAGCGCAAAATGGCGGCAGCGTTTTTTATAGTGCAGAGTGACATCATTTCAGCAGCCAATCCAAGCCTTGCCAGTACTTACATGCCCACCATGCTAAACAGGATGTGCCCACACTTCCAATCATTCCTCATTGGCTGCTGCGTTCAGTTTGAATTCTGGGAACTTCCGATTCTGGTATCCGATACGCGGGAAGTATCGGAATTCGTATCGGAATTCCGATACCGCAAATATCGGCCGATACCCGATACTTGCGGTATCGGAATGCTCAACACTAGTGCCAATAGTGCAATATATATGTATATATAAAATGCAAATAAGCACCACAGTGGCGACTTCACTATACCAAGAACCTCACTGGGGGCACATAATATAAGACACAGTATCCATATACTGGGGTTGAATAATTAGTCACTATATTTATCCTCTTAAAACTGCATGCATAGGCTGACAGATATCCACAGGTTAAAGTATGCCAAAAAATATAATTATGACATATAGTCACAGTATGTGTAAATTCGATACCATAATAGGAAGGAAGGCAGCAGCCATAGACAAAGGGAAAAAGTCCCAAAACAAAGAGGGAGAAGAGAGACCAATGTGAAGGATGAACCAACCTGCTCCTGGACGCGGGATGAAAACCCCAATGCGGGTTTCACACTTATGGCTTCCTTGGGGGGCGTTATGTCAGAGTAAGGAGTAACCGGCTTAAATACCCGATGGTCTATTGAGAAAGGTGGATGAGATGGTGCTGCCAATGGCGTCGCAGTGACCGGAAGCACAGGAGTCGGCGTCCTGTGTCACAGGTTCACGCCCTCCACTGACGCGTCAGTGAGGCGGGCCCGAAGTGCAACGCACTGAGGACGCGTATCCATGGCAACCAGTCCATGCCGGCCAAGGGACGCGTACTCTGCCAGAAAATGTAAGTAACATAAAGGAAATGAAACTAGAGATGGACTATTCAATAAAAAAATCTTAGAACTGAAGTATATTCATATTTAAAGTAACGTGCACATACCTGGAAATGTGAAATCGATAAAACAAGTGTACCGTGCATAAAGAGACTGAAAAGAAAAAGATAACTGGAATTAGAAAAATAAGCCCACAGGGGAAATAAGAGTAAGATAGGAGACTCAGGAATACCCCACTTCTTACCCCGAGATATAAAAAAGCCAGGCTGCAGTTTGCCAAAACTTACCTGAAAAAGCTTCAAACGTTTTGGAAGAATGTTCTTTGGTCAGATGAGACAAAAGTAGAGCTTTTTGGGCAAAGGCATCAACATAGAGTTTACAGGAGAATAAAGAGGCATTCAAAGAAAAGAACTCGGTCCCTACAGTCAAACATGGCGGAGGTTCCCTGATGTTTTGGGGTTGCTTTGCTGCCTCTGGCAGTGGACTGCTTGACCGTGTGCATGGCATTATGAAGTCTGAAGACTACCAACAAATTTTGCAGCATAATGTAGGGCCCAGTGTGAGAAAGCTGGGTCTCCATCAGAGGTCATGGGTCTTCCAGCAGGACAATGACCCAAAACACACTTCAAAAAGCACTAGAAAATGGTTTGAGAGAAAGCACTGGAGACTTCTAAGGTGGCCAGCAATGAGTCCAGACCTGAATCCCATAGAACACCTGTGGAGAGATCTAAAAATGGCAGTTTGGAGAAGGCACCCTTCAAATATCAGGGACCTGGAGCAGTTTGCCAAAGAAGAATGGTCTAAAATTCCAGCAGAGCATTGTAAGAAACGTATTGATGGTTACAGGAAGGGGTTGGTCGCAGTTATTTTGGCTAAAGGTTGTGCAACCAAGTATTAAGCTGAGGGTGCCAATACTTTTGTCTGGCCCATTTTGGAGTTTTGTGTGAAATGATCAATGTTTTGCTTTTTGCTTCATTCTCTTTTGTGTTTTTAACACAAATTAAATGAAGATAATAATACCAAAGATTTTGTGTTTGCATTCATTTTCAGGAAGAAACTGAGTATTATCTGACAGAATTGCAGGAGCGTCAATACTTTTGGCCACAACTGTATACTTACCTCCGTCGGCGCCGTGGTCACCGCTTCTTCCTCCTCTTCGGTTGGTGCTCCCGTGTCACTCCCTGCCCCTTCCAGGTCCGGGTCCCGGCGCGTGTCTCTTTGTGCGCGTCGCCGCACCTCCCCTCTGCTGCCTGTCAGGCGCTCGATCTCCTCCCATCTTCTCCTTAGGGACTGGGCACGTGCACACTCCTCCGTCAAAGCCGATGCATTATCTCGGTCTCTTCAACCTTCTGATTTGGAGGAGGAACCTTCACACATAGTTGATCCGTTCAAGGCTGTTACTGTGGCTCCCGTGAATCTGATCGTTCCACCTCCAGGCAAAACCTCCGTTCCTGAGGCTGATAGAAGGATGATTCTACATTGGGGACATTCCTCCAAAATCTCCGGTCATGTGGGCATTAAAAAGGCTCTGGATCTCATTTCCCGGTTCTATTGGTGGCCTTCTCTCCATCAGGATGTGATCGATTTCACTGCCTCCTGTTCTTCTTGTGCTAAAATCAAAGTTCCCAGACGTTTACCTTTGGGGCTTCTACTTCCATTGCCGGTTCCGTCATTCCCATGGCAACATATTGCTTGGATTTTATCACTGATCTGCCTTGCTCCTCTGGGTATTCTACCATTCTGGTGGTAGTGGACCGCTTTTCGAAAATGGCGCACTTTGTTCTGCTGCTTGGACTGCCTTCTGCTCCCAAATTAGCTAAGCTCTTTGATCAACACATCTTTCAACTTCACGGCTTTCTCCTACCTATTGTGTCTGATCACAGAGTCCAATTTACATCTCGATTCTGGAGGGCTTTGTGTGGTCACTTGGAGGTAAAGTTAGACTTCTCCTCTGCATACCATCCGCAAACCAACAGCCAAGTGGAATGAGTAAATCAAGTGTTGTCTTCTTATCTACGTCACTTCACCAACTCTCATCAAGATAACTGGTCTGGACTTCTTCCGTAGGCTGAGTTCGCCTATAATAACCATCCCAACGAATCTTCTGGCAAATCTCCATTCTTTGTTGTTTTCGGCATGCATCCCAGCATTCCTTTACCGATTTCTGTCTCTTCCAGAGTCCCGGCAGCTGATTCCGTGGTCATAGAATTTTCCAGAGTCTGGCTTGAGACTAAAGAGGCACTTAGGAGAGCCAGTGAATGCATGAAAAGACATGCCGACAAGAGGCGCCTTGATGCTCCAACTTATCTTCTGGGCGAGAGGGTTTGGCTTTCTTCTAAATATATCAAACTGAAGATACCTTCCTACAAGTTGGGCCCTCGTTACATTGGTCCTTTTGAAGTTCTCCACCGCATCAACAATGTGTCCTACAAGCTGAGGTTGCCTGCTTCGCACCGCATTCCCAACGCTTTCCACGTTTCTCTCCTAAAACCAATCATTCTTAATCATTTTCATCCTACTTCCGACTATTCTCCTCTCCCGGTCAGTGCAGATAATATTTTTGAGGTAAAAGATATTTTAGCTTTCAAGAAGGTCAGGGGCAAAACCTTCTTCTTAATTGATTGGGAGGGGTTTGGGCCCGAGGAGAGATCTTGGGAACCTCAGAACATTAATACACCTCATATTCTTAAGAGATTTTGGTCCAAGAGGGGTGGGGGAGGATCTAAGAGAGAGGGTACTGTTACACCTATACTTACCTGCGTCGGCACCGAGGTCACCGCTTCTTCCTCCTCTTCGGTCAGCGCTCCCGTGTCACTCCCTGCTCATTCCTGGTCCAGGTCCTGGCGCGTGTCTCTTTGTGCGCATTGCTGTGCCTCCCCTCTGCTGCCTGTCATGCACTCGGTCTCCTCCCATCTTCTACTTAGGGACCGGGCACGCACACACTCCTCCACTTCACTCCTTGTTGCAACCTGACCTGGCAGCATTGCTGGGCCAATAGGAGGCAGCCACTTGGTATTTAAGGCTGCCCTTCCTTTGTGTAGGCGCCTGATTGTTTAGTTGAACTTTGAGTTTCTCTGTGTTTGGCTCTGCACCCACGTCCATCACTTCTCTTTCTCCGTCTAGTCCTGGTTCCCTGCCTTCCTGCCCTGTGTTCCTTATCTCCTCATCCTAGGAGCTTTCTATCCTGCTGTTACCATTTCCGTGGTTCTTCCCCACGTTTCCCTGTGTCCTCTCGTAGTTTCCTATCTACTCCTCTGGAGCCGATCCCTGGTCCTGGCATCCGTAGTACTAATCACCTTCGAGCTTGCTCCCTAACTATCCCTGTATAGGGGTTGGTCTATCTGGTTCGCTCGCTCGAAGGAGGTTCGGTATTACAGTCCAGTGGGTCCACTCTTGTCTCATGCCTCCCAGAGCGTAACAGTAATTTATAGACCTGAAAAGGTCCAGTTCTAATTTATTGCTTCATGGAACAGAAAATCAAACTTTTGTGATTGGATATATGACCCCATATGCAGTCATGGACAAAAGTGTTTGTACCCTTGAAGTTGTTCCAGAAAATTAAGTATATGCCCCAGAACATTATTGAAATTACATATCTTTATTTACATTGGGTGTATTGTAACAATGGAAAAAACTGAGAAAAAAGGCAAACTGGACATAACTTTATGCAAAACCTGAAAAATGGTCAGGACAAAAATTGTTGGCACCTGTCTAAAATTGTGGGTAAACAACTTTAATTCAAGCAGGTGATGCTTGTTCAAACTCACTTATGGCAAGTAACAGATGTGGGCAATATGAAAATCACAGCTGAAACCAGATAAAAAGGGGAGAAGTTGACTCAATCTTGCATTGTTGTCTATGTGTGCCAGACATAAATGGAAAGAGGAGAAGAGAACTGTCTGAGGGCAACACTGTGGTTCAGTGGCTAGCAGTGCAGCCTTGCAGCGCTGGGGTCCTGGGTTCAACATCTGCAAGGACAACATCTGCAAGGAGTTTGTATGTTCTCCCTGTGCTTGCGTGGGTATCCTCTGGGTTCTCTAGTTTCCTCCCACACTCAAAAGACATACTGTTACTGAAAATTAGATTGTGAGCCCCATTGAGGACAGCGATGACAATGTATGTAAAGCGCTATGCTATGTAAGTAAAGCATAATAAATAAATAGGTAAGAGCCAAAATTGTTTAAAAATATCAACAATCTCAAGATTACAAGTACACCTCCAGATATCTTGATGTTCATTTGTTCATTATGCACAACATATTCAAGAGGTTTACAACCCATGATGCTGTAGCTAATCTCCCTGGATGTGAATGGGTGAGAAAAATTGATGAAAATTTGCATTGCAGGATAATCTTGATGGTGGACAAGCAGCACCAATCAAGTTCCACATAAATTCAAGCTGTCCTGCAGGCTCGGGTTGTAACAGTGTCAGCATGAACTATCTATCTATCTATCTATCTACATTATAATAATAATAATAATAATACAAAAAAAAGAACACATACCTACAGTCAAATATGGTGGAGGTTCAGATATGTTTTGGGGTTGTTTTTCTGACTCTGGCACTGAATGCCTTGACTGTGTGCAAGGCATCATGACATCTGCAACGTACCAAAGGATTTTGTGTCATAATATAGTGCCCAGGCCAGTGTCAGGAAGCTGGGTTTGTGTCTTAGGTCATGGATCTTCCAGCAGGACAAAGACCCCAATCATACCTTAAGAAGTACCCAGATATTGATAGAAACAAAGCACTGGAGAGTTTCGAAGTGGCTAACAATGAGTCTAGACCTAAATCCCATTGAAAACATGTGGAGAGATTTTTGAATTGCTGTTGGGAGAAGGCGCCCTAAAAATATGAGAGACTTGGAGCAGCTTGTAAAAGAAGAGCAGTCCAAATTTCCAGATGAGAGGTGTAGAATCATAGAATGTTAGAGTTGAAAGGGACCTCAAGGGTCATCGTGTACAACCCCCTGCTCAACGGAGGATTCACTAAACCATCTAAGACAGATGTCTGTCCAGCGTCTGTTTGAAAACTTACATTGAAGGAGAACTTGCCATCCCTCATGGCAGCCTGTTCCACTCATTGATCACCCTCACTGTCACAAAGTTTTTTCTAAGATCTAATCTGTATAACCTTCCTTTTCAGTTTCACTTCATTGCTCATTTGCAAATGAAAATAATGATGATCCCTCTACACTGTTACATCCCTTCATGTAAGAAGCTTGATGATAGTTATAAAAAGCAATTGATTGCAGATATTTTTTCCAAAGGGTAGGCATCCAAATATTAAAGTTCAGGGTGTCAACAATTTTGCCGAGCCCATTTTGGGGCTTTTTTTTGCGATATTTTGTCCAATTTCATTTTTTGCAATACACACAAAGTAAATAAATGTGTATAACAGAATTTGTGTAATTGTAATATTTTTTAGAGAGAAATACACAATTTTATTGAACCATTTCATGAGTTACAATACATGACTGCAGCAGTATGAAAGAAAACAAAAATGGTCTAAAAAAATGGCTTTACAAGCCAACCAAATTTTTTTCTTTAAGAGTTTTTTTTCAAAAAGTCTTTTTAAGTCAACCAAATAGTAAACATTTATACAGGTTTGGAACTGTGAATCATTTTGCCAGGTCATTGTTACATTGTACACAGCAGTTTATTAAGATCGAAATTTAATTATGTATATGTGTCCAAACCTAAAGGTACCTTCACACATAACGATATCGTTTACGATATCGTTGCTTTTTGTGACGTAGCAACGATATCGTTAAGGAAATCGTTATGTGTGACAGCGACCAACGATCAGGCCCCTGCTGGGAGATCGTTGGTCGCTGAACAAAGTCCAGAACATTATTTCGTCGCTGGATCTCCTGTGGACATCGCTGGATCGGCGTGTGTGACACCGATCCAGCGATGTCTTCACTGGTAACCAGGGTAAACATCGGGTAACTAAGCGCAGGGCCGCGCTTAGTAACCCGATGTTTACCCTGGTTACCAGCGTAAAAGTAAAAAAAAACAAACACTACATACTTACCTACCGCTGTCTGTCCCCGGCGCTCAGCTTCTCTGGTCTGGCTGTGAGCGTCGGTCAGCCGGAAAGCAGAGCGGTGACGTCACCGCTCTGCTTTCCGGCCGCTGTGCTCACAGCCAGTGCAGGAGGAGTGCAGAGCACAGCGCAGGGGGACAGACAGCGGTAGGTAAGTATGTAGTGTTTTTTTTTTTTTACTTTTACGCTGGTAACCAGGGTAAACATCGGGTTACTAAGCGCGGCCCTGCGCTTAGTTACCCGATGTTTACCCTGGTTACCCGGGGACTTCGGGATCGTTGGTCGCTGGAGAGCTGTCTGTGTGACAGCTCTCCAGCGACCAAACAGCGACGCTGCAGCGATCCGGATCGTTGTCGGTATCGCTGCAGCATCGCTTAATGTGAAGGGGCCTTAAGGGTACCGTCACACAGTGGCATTTTGATTGCTACGACGGCACGATCCGTGACGCTCCAGCGTCGTAGACTGCTGTCACACTTTGCAATGTACGACGCTGGAGCGATAATTTCATGACGTATGTGCGATGTAGAAGCCGTTGGTTACTATGCGCACATCCTATACAATATCGTGCACACCTTTGTTACACCATGCAATCATGCCGCCACAGCGGGACACTAGACGACAAAAGAAAGTTTCAAACGATCTGCTACGACGTACGATTCTCAGCGGGGTCCCTGATCGCAGGAGCGTGTCAGACATAGCGAGATCGCTGGAACATCACGGATATATCGCTGGAACGTCACGAATCGTGCCGTCGTAGCGATCAAAATGCCACTGTGTGACGGTACCCTAAGACATTTAGTGCTATCTTATTTTTCTTAAAGTATTCATTAAATTATAATTAAAGTTTCCCAGTCAACACTAGTGCGCATTTCTTTACCATTAAAATCCTACTTATATGCAGTTGAACTGCAGATGTTTTCCTCCATACAACAAATATTAAATAGTTTATGATCTTTCATTTGAACAAAACTATTAGTGTTTTTCTTTTTATAGCAGCTCTATTTTGGTACTTTTGCAATCTTTTGAATAGACTACTTATTGATTTTTCTTCCCTTAAACATACTAATAGATATGATATATCATGATATCTTTAAATCAGCAATCCCCTTTAAAGTGTTTGCACAAATAAATATAACCCCACTAATACATTTGTTGAAATGTAATTGTATTCTTGTTCAGCCATGTTAAGCCAAATTAATGCTAGCCATTAAGTGGAATAGAAAGAGTAAATGCAGAAAGTAGCCACAATTTATTTCTAGACCACATCATCTCCAGACCATGTTTAGAAAAATCTACTTTTTGCTTGTTCTATATCAGCTCATATGTGGATTATTGTAGGTCCTAAAAGACGAACAGTTTTTTTATTTATTTAACCCCTTTCTGACATTAGACGTACTATCCCGTCGAGGTTGGGTGGGCCCCTATGACCACCGACGGGATAGTACGTCATATGCGATCGGCAGCGCTCACGAGGGGAGCGCCGCCGATCGCGGCCGGGTGTCAGCTGTTTATCGCAGCTGACATCCGGCACTATGTGCCAGGAGCGGTCACGGACCGCCCCCGGCACATTAACCCCTGGCACACCGTGATCAAAGATGATCGCGATGTGCCGGCGGTATAGGGAAGCTTCCCGCAGGGAGGGGGCTCCCTGCGGGCTTCCCTGAGCCCCCCGCAGCAACGCGATGTGATCACGTTGCTGCGAGGGTCTTACCTCCCTCCCTGCCTGCTCCAGCCCCGGATCCAAGATGGCCACGGATCCGGGTCCTGCAGGGAGGGAGGTGGCTTCACAGAGCCTGCTCAGAGCAGGCACTGTGAAGCCTGCAGCACTGTAAGTCAGATCAGTGATCTGACAGAGTGCTATGCAAACTGTCAGATCATTGATCTGTGATGTCCCCCCCTGGGACAGAGTAAAAAAGTTTAAAAAAAATTCCAAATGTGTAAAAAAAAATAAAAAAAAATATTCCTAAATAATGAAAAAAATATATATATTATTCCCATAAATACATTTCTTCATCTAAATAAAAAAAAACAATAAAAGTACACATATTTAGTATCGCCGCGTCCGTAACGACCCAACCCATAAAACTAGCCCACTAGTTAACCCCTTCAGTAAACACCATAGGAAAAAAAAAAATACGAGGCAAAAAACAACGCTTTATTATCATACCGCCAAACAAAAAGTGGAATAACACGCGATCAAAAAGACAGATATAAATAACCATGGTACCGCTGAAAACGTCATCTTGTCCCGCAAAAAACGAGCCACCATACAGCATCATCAGCAAAAAAATAAAAAAGTTATAGTCCTGAGAATAAAACGATGCAAAAATAATTATTTTTTCTGTAAAATAGTTTTTATTGTATAAAAGCGCCAAAACATAAAAAAATGATATAAATGAGGTGACGCTGTAATCGTACTGACCCGAAGAATAAAACTGCTTTATCAATTTTACCAAACGCGGAACGGTATAAACGCCTCCCCCAAAAGAAATTCATGAATAGCTTGTTTTTGGTCATTCTTCCTCACAAATATTGGAATAAAAAGCGATCAAAAAATGTCACGTGCCCGAAAATGTTACCAATAAAAACGTCAACTCGTCCCGCAAAAAACAAGACCTCACATGACTCTGTGGACCAAAATATGGAAAAATGATAGCTCTCAAAATGTGGTAATGCAAAAAATATTTTTTGCAATAAAAAGCGTCTTTCAGTGAGTGACGGCTGCCAATCATAAAAATCCGCTAAAAAACTCGCTATAAAAGTAAATCAAACCCCCCTTCATCACCCCCTTAGTTAGGGAAAAATTAAAAAAATGTATTTATTTCCATTTTCCCATTAGGGCTAGGGCTAGGGTTAGGGCTGGGGTTAGGGTTAGGGCTAGGGTTAGGGTTAGGGTTAGGGCTAGGGTTAGGGCTAGGGCTAGGGTTAGTGCTAGGGTTAGGGCTAGGGTTAGGGTTAGGGCTAGGGTTAGGGCTAGGGTTAGGGCTAGGGTTAGGGTTAGGGCTAGGGTTAGGGTTAGGGTTAGGGTTGGGGCTACAGTTAGGGTTGGGGCTAAAGTTAGGGTTAGGGTTTAGATTACATTTACAGTTGGGAATAGGGTTGGGATTAAGGTTAGGGGTGTGTCAGGGTTAGAGGTGTGGTTAGGGTTACTGTTGGAATTAGGGTTAGGGGTGTGTTTGGATTAGGTTTTCAGTTTAATTGGGGGGTTTCCACTGTTTAGGCACATCAGGGGCTCTCCAAACACGACATGGCGTCCGATCTCAATTCCAGCCAATTCTGCGTTGAAAAAGTAAAACAGTGCTCCTTCCCTTCCGAGCTCTCCTGTGTGCCAAAACAGGGGTTTACCCCAACATATGGGGTATCAGCGTACTCAGGACAAATAGGACAACAACTTTTGGGGTCCAATTTCTCCTGTTACCTTTGGGAAAATACAAAACTGGGGGCTAAAAAATAATTTTTGTGGGAAAAAAAAGATTTTTTATTTTCACGGCTCTGCGTTATAAACTGTAGTGAAACACTTGGGGGTTCAAAGTTCTCACAACACATCTAGATAAGTTCCTTAGGGGCTCTACTTTCCAAAATGGTTTCACTTGTGGGGGGTACTGTTTAGGTACATTAGGGGCTCTGCAAACTCAATGTGACACCTGCAGACCATTCCAGCTAAGTCTGCATTCCAAATGGAGCTCCTTCCCTTCCGAGCCCTCCCATGCGCCCAAACAGTGGTTCCCCCCACTTATGGGGTATCAGCGCACTCAGGACAAATTGGACAACAAAATTTGGGGTCCAATTTCTCCTGTTACCCTCGGGAAAATACAAAACTGGGGGCTAAAATATAATTTTTGTGGGAAAAAATTTTTGTTTTATTTTTACGGCTCTGCATTATAAACTTCTGTGAAGCCCTTGGTGGGTCAAAGCGCTCACCACACATCTAGATAAGTTCCTTAGGGGGTCTACTTTCCAAAATGGTGTCACTTGTGGGGGGTTTCTACTGTTTAGGTACATTAGGGGCTCTGCAAACGCAATGTGACACCTGCAGACCATTCCAGCTAAGTCTGCATTCCAAATGGCGCTCCTTCCCTTCTGAGCCCTCCTATGCGCCCAAACAGTGGTTCCCCCCACATATTGTGTATAATCGCACTCAGGACAAATTGGGCAACAAATTTTGGGGTCCAATTTCTCCTGTTATCCTCAGAAAATACAAAACTGGGGGCTAAAAAAATAATTTTTGTGGGAAAAAATTTTTGTTTTATTTTTACGGCTCTACATTATAAACTTCTGTGAAGCCCTTGGTGGGTCAAAGCGCTCAAAACACATCTAGATAAGTTCCTTAGGGGGTCTACTTTCCAAAATGGTGTCATTTGTGGGGGGTTTCAATGTTTAGGCACATCAGTGGCTCTCTAAACGCAACATGGCGTCCTGTTATGACCTGGTGGTTAGGAGCACCCGGAATGACCTGATAGTTAAACCTCATACAGGACGAGCTCTGGGATGTGGGAGCTCTGCTTACCGCAATCCCTAATCCTATCACACACACTAAAAATAGCCGTGGAGCGCTCCTGACCAGACCTAGGCGCCTCGTCACAGCCTAAGAGCTATCTAGCCCTAGAGATAGAAAATAAAGCCTACCTTGCCTCAGAGAAATTCCCCAAAGGTAAAGGAAGCCCCCCCCCATATATTGACTGTGAGTAAAGATGGAAGTCACAAACGCAGAGATGAAACAGGTTTCAGCAAAGGGAGGCCAGACTTACTAAATAGACAGAGGATAGGAAAGGTAACTTTGCGATCAGCACAAAAACCTACAAAAGACCACGCAGAGTGTGCAAAAAAGACCTCCGCACCGACTCACGGTGCGGAGGGGCCACTCTGCATCCCAGAGCTTCCAGCTAGCAAGACAAAATCATGTTAACCAGCTGGACAAGAAAACAGTGAACAAATAATGACTATCAGGCACTTAGCTTCTGCAGGAGAAGGCAGGTCACCAGAGAGATCCAGGAGCGAACTGAACGAATGCAAAAACATTGACAGCTGGCATGGAGTAACGATCTGAGAGGAGTTAAATAGAGCAGCCATCCAAAGGATAAACAAAGTCACCTGTGTAAGGAACCTCAGAAGCAGCAGCTTCACTCATAGCCACCAGAGGGAGCCCATAGACAGAACTCGCCGAAGTACCATTCACGACCACAGGAGGGAGTTCGACAACAGAATTCACAACAGTACCCCCCTTTGAGGAGGGGTCACCAAATCCTCACCAGAGCCCCCAGGCCGATCAGGATGAGCCAAATGAAAGGCACGAACAAGATCGGCAGCATGAACATCAGAGGCAAAAACCCAGGAATTATCTTCCTGACCATAACCCTTCCACTTGACCAGGTACTGCAGTTTCCGTCTCGAAACACGAGAATCCAAAATCTTCTCCACCACATACTCCAACTCCCCCTCGACCAACACCGGGGCAGGAGGATCAACGGAGGGAACCATAGGCGCCACGAATCTCCGCAACAACGACCTATGGAACACATTATGGATGGCAAAAGAAGCTGTTAGGTCCAAACGAAATGACACAGGATTAAGAACTTCAGAAATCTTATATGGCCCAATGAAACGAGGCTTAAACTTAGGAGAGGAAACCTTCATAGGAACGTGACGAGATGACAACCAAACCAAATCCCCAACACGAAATCGGGGACCAACACAACGCCGGCGGTTAGCGAAACGTTGAGCCTCCTGCTGAGACAATGTCAAATTGTCCACCACATGAGTCCAAATCTGCTGCAACCTGTCCACCACCGCATCCACACCAGGACAGTCCGAAGGCTCAACCTGCCCTGAAGAGAAACGAGGATGGAAACCAGAATTACAGAAAAAAGGAGAAACTAAAGTAGCCGAGCTGGCCCGATTATTAAGGGCGAACTCAGCCAAAGGCAAGAAGGACACCCAATCATCCTGATCAGAGGAGCAGCACTTTTAGACCTAATACTATCTAATAGACCTGACAGAATAACAAATCTGCAGGTGGTTGGGCATTTAGGAAATAGCGACCACAATATTGTGCAGTTTCACCTGTCTTTCACTAGGGGGACTTGTCAGGGAGTCACAAAAACATTGAACTTTAGGAAGGCAAAGTTTGAACAGCTTAGAGATGCCCTTAATCTGGTAGACTGGGACAATATCCTCAGAAATGAGAATACAGATAATACTTGGGAAATGTTTAAGAACATCCTAAATAGGCAGTGTAAGCGGTTTATACCTTGTGGGAATAAAAGGACTAGAAATAGGAAAAACCCAATGTGGCTAAACAAAGAAGTAAGACAGGCAATTAACAGTAAAAAGAAAGCATTTGCACTACTAAAGCAGGATGGCACCATTGAAGCTCTAAAAAACTATAGGGAGAAAAATACTTTATCTAAAAAACTAATTAAAGCTGCCAAAAAGGAAACAGAGAAGCACATTGCTAAGGAGAGTAAAACTAATCCCAAACTGTTCTTCAACTATATCAATAGTAAAAGAATAAAAACTGAAAATGTAGGCCCCTTAAAAAATAGTGAGGAAAGAATGGTTGTAGATGACGAGGAAAAAGCTAACATATTAAACACCTTCTTCTCCACGGTATTCACGGTGGAAAATGAAATGCTAGGTGAAATCCCAAGAAACAATGAAAACCCTATATTAAGGGTCACCAATCTAACCCAAGAAGAGGTGCGAAACCGGCTAAATAAGATTAAAATAGATAAATCTCCGGGTCCGGATGGCATACACCCACGAGTACTAAGAGAACTAAGTAATGTAATAGATAAACCATTATTTCTTATTTTTAGTGACTCTATAGCGACAGGGTCTGTTCCGCAGGACTGGCGCATAGCAAATGTGGTGCCAATATTCAAAAAGGGCTCTAAAAGTGAACCTGGAAATTATAGGCCAGTAAGTCTAACCTCTATTGTTGGTAAAATATTTGAAGGGTTTCTGAGGGATGTTATTCTGGATTATCTCAATGAGAATAACTGTTTAACTCCATATCAGCATGGGTTTATGAGAAATCGCTCCTGTCAAACCAATCTAATCAGTTTTTATGAAGAGGTAAGCTATAGACTGGACCACGGTGAGTCATTGGACGTGGTATATCTCGATTTTTCCAAAGCGTTTGATACCGTGCCGCACAAGAGGTTGGTACACAAAATGAGAATGCTTGGTGTGGGGGAAAATGTGTGTAAATGGGTTAGTAACTGGCTTAGTGATAGAAAGCAGAGGGTGGTTATAAATGGTATAGTCTCTAACTGGGTCGCTGTGACCAGTGGGGTACCGCAGGGGTCAGTATTGGGACCTGTTCTCTTCAACATATTCATTAATGATCTGGTAGAAGGTTTACACAGTAAAATATCGATATTTGCAGATGATACAAAACTATGTAAAGCAGTTAATACAAGAGAAGATAGTATTCTGCTACAGATGGATCTGGATAAGTTGGAAACTTGGGCTGAAAGGTGGCAGATGAGGTTTAACAATGATAAATGTAAGGTTATACACATGGGAAGAGGGAATCAATATCACCATTACACACTGAACGGGAAACCACTGGGTAAATCTGACAGGGAGAAGGACTTGGGGATCCTAGTTAATGATAAACTTACCTGGAGCAGCCAGTGCCAGGCAGCAGCTGCCAAGGCAAACAGGATCATGGGGTGCATTAAAAGAGGTCTGGATACACATGATGAGAGCATTATACTGCCTCTGTACAAATCCCTAGTTAGACCGCACATGGAGTACTGTGTCCAGTTTTGGGCACCGGTGCTCAGGAAGGATATAATGGAACTAGAGAGAGTACAAAGGAGGGCAACAAAATTAATAAAGGGGATGGGAGAACTACAATACCCAGATAGATTAGCGAAATTAGGATTATTTAGTCTAGAAAAAAGACGACTGAGGGGCGATCTAATAACCATGTATAAGTATATAAGGGGACAATACAAATATCTCGCTGAGGATCTGTTTATACCAAGGAAGGTGACGGGCACAAGGGGGCATTCTTTGCGTCTGGAGGAGAGAAGGTTTTTCCACCAACATAGAAGAGGATTCTTTACTGTTAGGGCAGTGAGAATCTGGAATTGCTTGCCTGAGGAGGTGGTGATGGCGAACTCAGTCGAGGGGTTCAAGAGAGGCCTGGATGTCTTCCTGGAGCAGAACAATATTGTATCATACAATTATTAGGTTCTGTAGAAGGACGTAGATCTGGGTATTTATTATGATGGAATATAGGCTGAACTGGATGGACAAATGTCTTTTTTCGGCCTTACTAACTATGTTACTATGTTACTATGATCAGCAGAAACAAAGCATCTCAGATATGTCTCCAAAGTCTGATTAGTTTGTTCGGTTTGGCCATTAGTCTGAGGATGGAAAGCCGAAGAAAAAGACAAATCAATGCCCATCTTAGCGCAAAAGGACCGCCAAAACCTCAAAACAAACTGGGAACCTCTGTCCATGACGATGTTCTCTGGAATGCCATGCAAACGAACCACATGCTGGAAAAACAATGGCACCAAATCAGAGGAGGAAGGCAATTTAGATAAGGGTACCAAATGGACCATCTTAGAGAAGCGATCACAAACCCCCCAAATGACCGAGATCTTTTGAGAAACAGGGAAATCAGAAATAAAATCCATGGAAATATGCGTCCAGGGCCTCTTCGGGATCAGCAAGGGCAAAAGCAACCCACTGGCACGAGAACAGCAGGGCTTAGCCCTAGCACAAGTCCCACAGGACTGCACAAAAGAACGCACATCCCGTGACAAAGAAGGCCACCAAAAGGATCTAGCCACCAAATCTCTGGTACCAAAGATTCCAGGATGACCAGCCAACACCGAACAATGAACCTCAGAGATAACTCTACTAGTCCATCTATCAGGGACAAACAGTTTCTCCATAGGACAACGGTCAGGTCTATCAGCCTGAAACTTCTGCAGCACCTGCCGCAAATCAGGGGAGATGGCAGACAAAATTACCCCCTCTTTAAGAATACCCGCCAGCTCCGGAACACCCGGAGAGTCAGGCACAAAACTCCTTGACAGGGCGTCAGCCTTCACATTCTTAGATCCCGGAAGGTATGAAACCACAAAATCAAAACGGGAGAAAAAGAGCGACCATCGAGCCTGTCTAGGATTCAACCGTTTGGCAGACTCGAGATAAGTCAAATTCTTGTGATCCGTCAAGACCACCACGCGATGTTTAGCTCCTTCAAGCCAATGTCGCCACTCCTCGAATGCCCACTTCATGGCCAACAACTCCCGATTGCCCACATCATAATTGCGCTCAGCAGGCGAGAATTTTCTAGAAAAGAAGGCACAGGGTTTCATCACCGAGCCATCAGAACTTCTTTGCGACAAAACAGCCCCTGCTCCAATTTCAGAAGCATCAACCTCAACCTGAAAAGGGAGCGAAACATCTGGCTGGCACAACACAGGGGCAGAAGCAAAACGACGCTTCAATTCCTGAAAAGCCTCCACAGCCGCAGAGGACCAATTGACCACATCAACACCTTTCTTGGTCAAATCAGTCAATGGTTTAGCAATACTGGAAAAATTAGCGATGAAGCGACGATAAAAATTAGCAAAGCCCAGGAATTTCTGCAAGCTCTTCACAGATGTTGGCTGAGTCCAATCGTAAATGGCCTGAACTTTAACAGAGTCCATCTCGATAGTAGAAGGGGAAAAAAAAGACAAAACACAGTGCAAAGAAAAAAAAAATGGTCTCAGAAGTTCTCTTATCCCTCTATTGAGATGCATTAATAGTTCGGGCCAGCTGTACTGTTATGACCTGGTGGTTAGGAGCACCAGGATTGACCTGATAGTTAAACCTCATACAGGACGAGCTCTGGGATGTGGGAGCTCTGCTGACCGCAATCCCTAATCCTATCACACACACTAAAAATAGCCATGGAGCGCTCCTGACCAGACCTAGGTGCCTCTTCACAGCCTAAGAGCTATCTAGCCCTAGAGATAGAAAATAAAGCCTACCTTGCCTCAGAGAAATTCCCCAAAGGTAAAGGAAGCCCCCCCCCATATATTGACTGTGAGTAAAGGTGGAAGTCACAAACGCAGAGATGAAACAGGTTTCAGCAAAGGGAGGCCAGACTTACTAAATAGACAGAGGATAGGAAAGGTAACTTTGCGATCAGCACAAAAACCTACAAAAGACCACGCAGAGTGTGCAAAAAAGACCTCCGCACCGACTCACGGTGCGAAGGGGCCACTCTGCATCCCAGAGCTTCCAGCTAGCAAGACAAAATCATGATAACCAGCTGGACAAGAAAACAGTGAACAAATAATGACTATCAGGAACTTAGCTTCTACAGGAGAAGGCAGGTCACCAAAGAGATCCAGGAGCGAACTGAACCAATGCAAAAACATTGACAGCTGGCATGGAGTAACGATCTGAGAGGAGTTAAATAGAGCAGCCAACCAAAGGATAAACAAAGTCACCTGTGTAAGGAACCTCAGAAGCAGCAGCTTCACTCATAGCCACCAGAGGGAGCCCATAGACAGAACTCGCCGAAGTACCATTCACGACCACAGGAGGGAGTTTGACAACAGAATTCACAACAGCGTCCCATCTCAATTCCTGTCAATTTTGCATTGAAAAGTCAAACGGCGCTTCTTCTCTTCCGAGCTCTCCCATGTGCCCAAACAGTGGCTTACCCCCACATATGGGGTATCAGCGTACTCAGAACAAATTGTACAACAACTTTTGCAGTCCAATTTCTTCTCTTACCCTTGAGAAAATAAAAATTGGGGGCGAAAAGATAATTTTTGTGAAAAAATATGATTTTTTATTTTTACGGATCTGCATTATAAACTTCAGTGAAGCACTTGGTGGGTCAAAGTGCTCACCACACCTCTAGATAAGTTCCATAGGGGGTCTACTTTCCAAAATGGTGTCACTTGTGGGGGGTTTCAATGTTTAGGCACATCAGTGGCTCTCCAAACGCAACATGGCGTCCCATCTCAATTCCTGTCAATTTTGCATTGAAAAGTCAAACGGCGCTCCTTCCTGTTGTGAATTCTGTGGCAGAGCTCCCTCTTGTGGTCACAAGTGGTACTTCGGCTGATTCTCTCTGTGATCTGTTGGTGGAGAAAAGTGGTACTGCGGCTTCTGAGTTTCCTTCCTCAGGTGATATGGTGAAGTCGTTAGGTGCTACCCTATTTAACTCCACCTGGTGTTTGGATCCTTGCTTCCAGTCTATGTTCTAGTGTTGGACCTGTTTCCTCCTGGAGTGTTCCTGTGGCCTGCTGATCTGCATAGCTAAGTTCCTCTTTGCTATTTGTTTGCTGTTTTTTCTATTCCAGCTTGTCTATTTGTTTTTTCTGCTAGCTGGAAGCTCTGGGATGCAGAGGGTGTACCTCCGTGCCGTTAATTCGGTACGGAGGGTCTTTTTGCCCCCTTTGCGTGGATTTGTAGGGTTTTGTGTTGACCGCAAAGTTGCCTTTTCTATCCTCGCTCTGTTCAGGAAGTTGGGCCTCACTTTGCTAAATCTATTTCATCTCTATGTTTGTCTTTTCATCTTAACTCACAGACATTATATGTGGGGGCTGCCTTTTCCTTTGGGGTATTTCTCTGAGGCAAGGTAGGCTTATTTTCCATCTTCAGGCTAGCTAGTTTCTCAGGCCATGCCGAGTTGCATAGGTAGCGTTAGGCGCAATCCACAGCTGCCTCTAGTTGTGTTGGAGAGGATTAGGGATTGCGGTCAACAGAGTTCCCACGTCTCAGAGCTCGTTCTTATTTTTTTGGGTTATTGCCAGGTCACTGTATGTGCACTGACCTCTATGTCCATTGTGGTACTGAATTACCAGCCATAACACCTTCCCTTCCGAGCTCTCCCATTCGCCCAAACAGTGGTTTACCCCCACATATGGGTTTATCAGCGTACTCAGGACAAATTGTACAACAACTTTTGGGGTCCAATTTCTTCTTTTACCCTTGGGAAAATAAAAAATTGGGGGCAAAAAGATAATTTTTGTGAAAAAATATGATTTTTTATTTTTACGGTTCTGCATTATAAACTTCTGTGAAGCACTTGGTGGGTCAAAGTGCTCACCACACCTCTAGATAAGTTCCTTAGGGGGTCTACTTTCCAAAATGGTGTCACTTGTGGGGGGTTTTAATGTTTAGGCACATCAGGGGCTCTCCAAACGCAACATGGTGTCCCATCTCGATTCCAGTCAATTTTGCATTGAAAAGTCAAATGGCGCTCCTTCCCTTCCGAGCTGTGTCATGCGCCCAAACAGTGGTTTACCCCCACATATGGGGTATCGGTGTACTCAGGACAAATTGTACAACAACTTTTTGCGTCCATTTTCTCCTGTTACCCTTGGTAAAATAAAACAAATTGGAGCTGAATTAAATTTTTTGTGAAAAAAAGTTAAATGTTCATTTTTATTTAAACATTCCAAAAATTCCTGTGAAGCACCAGAAGGGTTAATAAACTTCTTGAATATGGTTTTGAGCACCATGAGGGGTGCAGTTTTTAGAATGGTGTCACACTTGGGTATTTTCTATCATATAGACCCCTCAAAATGACTTCAAATGAGATGTGGTCCCTAAAAAAAAATGGTGTTGTAAAAATGAGAAATTGCTGGTCAAATTTTAACCCTTATAACTCCCTAACAAAAAAAAATTTTGGTTCCAAAATTGTGCTGATGTAAAGTAGACATGTGGAAAATATTACTTATTAAGTATTTTGTGTGACATATCTCTGTGATTTAATTGCATAAAAATTCAAAGTTGGAAAATTGCAAAATTTTCATAATTTTCGCCAAATTTCCATTTTTTTCACAAATAAACGCAGGTACTATCAAAGAATTTTTACCTCTATCATGAAGTACAATATGTCACGAGAAAACAATGTCAGAATCACTGGGATACGTTGAAGCGTTCCAGAGTTATAACCTCATAAAGGGACAGTGGTCAGAATTGTAAAAATTGGCCCGGTCATTAACGTGCAAACCACCCTTGGGGGTAAAGGGGTTAAAGCAGAACAGCTCTTTGTCATGCCTCTGAATTCGATCCGGCAGTCTTGTGGTTGTCTGTCGGCATCTCTATCCGCTTAGCCACTGGAAATCCTGTCATGTCTGCGTGCTGATTTCCCTTTGTCACTTCTTTTTTACAGCAGGCATTTTCCATTTGCTATTTGACCTATCCTATCACTGTTCTGTTTAAACCCCACTACTTCCTCTGTTCGCTGCTGGTGATATCTTACAACTACCTAGTTTGGTGATGAAGGAGTAGTCATTATTTGTGACAGTTGGTGTTTACTCTAGGAGTTTTCTGCGTGCTTTTTGTAGTGTGTGTATTTCCTTATCCCCACACATTTGATTGGTCTCTCTTACTGTTCCCTTGTTTTCTTTTTCCACTTTGTTGTTTCTTGATCTTTTTTATGATTGCAGTTTTCTTTCATCCCAGTCTGTTTCCCCTGTCTGTCTAGTTATTATTTTTTTTTATTATTATTATTATACATTTTTATAGCGCCATTTATTCCATGGCGCTTTACATGTGAATACGGGGCAAATATAGACAAATACATTAAACATGAGCAGATAACAAGGCACACGAGTACATAAGGAGGGAGGACCCTGCCCGCGAGGGCTCACAGTCTGCAGGGGGTGGGTGAGGATACACTAGGAGAGGGAAGAGCTGGCTGTGCGGCTGTTCAGTAGGTTGAGGATCACTGCAGGCTGTAGTTTGTGCTATCCATTTCTTGTCAGTCCCATACCTCCTTGGGTGGGGGAGGAATTAGTTCAGTGTGCATTCAGAAGTATAGTAAGGCTAGAGACCCAGGCCTTTCTACCTTCAAGAGTACCCTGGAAAAGGGATAGTGAGGACCCCAGGTCCAGGGACAGTTGCAGGCCCCTTCCCCTTTCTTCAGACAGGCACATCCACAAGAGATAAGCAGAGCTTTGAAATTCAAATTAACTAACTCCACTGATCATTCGCCCAAATTTTTTTGGCGTCAAATACATTTGCGTGAATGTCAATAATAATGAGCAAATTGTGAAATATTCGGATTTGGGAAAATCGGCACAAATACTTTCTAATAACCGTGTATTTGCACCGAATAACAGATCCAATGCAAGTCAATGGGAAAGCAGAATATTTTTCAGCTGGACCCAACAAACAGGTTTGGGGGCATGAGAAAAGATGAAATGGATGAGATAGATAGAGATGAAAAGTTGGCTATTCATGTGCCGCGTACAGCGTGACAGGTTAGAATAGAATAGATAGAATGGATATATACACATAGAATAGATAGATATATAGATGTTAGTGACACACAAATATATGTACAGTATATACATATATATTACATCTATCTCTATCTAAGAAAAGCCTTCAATTCAACAACCACGTACTTTAAAACACAATTGTTGAGCATTCCGATACCGCAAGTATCGGGTATCGGCCGATACTTGCGGTATCGGAATTCCGATACCGAGATCCGATACTTTTGTGGTATCGGGTATCGGTATCGGATCCATAGGGATGTGTAAAATAAAGAACTAAAATAAAAAATATTGATATATTCACCTCTCCGGCGGCCCCTGGACATCACGCTGGTAACCGGCAGGCTTCTTTGTTTAAAATGAGCGCCTTTAGGACCTGCGAATGACGTCGCGGCTTCTGATTGGTCACGTGCCGCTCATGTGACCGCAACGCGACCAATCAGAAGCCGCGACATCATTCTCATTCACTAAACTCCTAATTCTAGGAATTAAGGACCTGCGAATGACGTCGCGGCTTGTGATTGGTCGCGTGGCGGTCACATGAGCGGCACGCGACCAATCAGAAGACGCGACATCATTCGCAGGTCCTAAAGGCGCTCATTTTAAACAAAGAAGCCTGCCGGTTACCAGCGTGATGTCCAGGGGCCGCCGGAGAGGTGAATATATCAATATTTTTTATTTTAATTCTTTATTTTACACATCCCTATGGATCCCAGGGCCTGAAGGAGAGTTTCCTCTCCTTCAGACCCTGGGACCAATCAGAATACCTTCCGATACTTGGTGTCCCATTGACTTGTATTGGTATCGGATATCGGTATCGGCGATATCCGATGTTTTTCGGGTATCGGCCGATACTATCCGATACCGATACTTTCAAGTATCGGACGGTATCGCTCAACACTAATCCTAACCCTAACTTTAGCCCCAAACCCAACCCTAACTTTAGCCCTAACCCTAACTTTAGCCCCAACCCTAACCCTAACTTTAGCCCCAGCCCTAACTGTAGTCCTAAACCTAACCCTAGCCCAAACCCTAGCCCCAACCCTAACCCTAGCCCAACTCTAACCCTTGCCCCAACCCTAATCCTAGCCCCAACCCTTACGCTAGCCCCAACCCTAACCCTAGCCCCAAATCTAACCCTAACCCTAGCCCCAACCCTAACCCTAACCCTAACCCTAGCCCAAACCCTAACTTTAGCCCTAACCCTAGCCCTAACCCTAACCCTAATGGGAAAATGTAAATAAATACATTTTTTAAATTTTATTATTTTTCCCTAACTAAGGGGGTGATGAAGGGGCAGCTGTCACACACTAAAAGATGTTTATTATTGCAAACAATAGTTTTTGCATCTCCATATTTTGAGAGCTATAATTTTTCCATATTGTGGTCCACGGAATCATGTGAGGTCTTGTTTTATGCGGGACGAGTTGCTGTTTTTATTGGAACCATTTTCGGGCATGTGATATTTTTTGATCGGTTTTTATTCTGAATTTTGTGAGGCAAAATGACCAAAAACCAGCTATTCATGAATTTCTTTTGGGGAGTGCGTTTATACCATTCGGTGTTGGGTAAAATTCAGTGTTTATGGTCCATAAAATTGATAAAGCAGTTTTATTCTTCGGGTCAGTACGATTAGAGAGATAACTCATTTATATAATTTTTGTATGTTTTGGAGCTTTTGTACGATAAAGATTATTTTATATAAAAAATAATTATTTTTGCATCACTTTATTCTGGGGACTATTTTTTCGCTGATGACGATGTATGGCAGTTCGTTTTTTGCGGGAGAAGATGATGTTTTCAGTGGTACCATGGATATTTATATCCTTTTTTTTATAGCATGTTATTCGACATTTTGTTTGGTGTTATGATAATAAAGCGTTGTTTTTTGCCTCGGTTTTTTTTGTGACGTGTTCACTGAAGGGGTTAACTAGTGGGACAGTTTTATAGGTCAGGTCGTTACGGATGAGGCGGTACTTAATATGTGTACTTTTATTGTTTTTTTTATTTAGATAAAAAATGTATTTATTGGAACAATACTTATTTTTCTATATTTAGGATTTTTTTTTTTTTGCACATGTAAATATCCTTTTTAACATTTTTACATTGCCCCAGGGGGGGTGACATCACACTATAGTGTCAGCTCGCTGATCTGACACTTTGCACAGCACTGTGTCAGATCAGCGATCTGGCATGCAGGGCTTCAGGCTTACCAGCGCTTGCGCTGAGCAGGCGCTGGTAAGCCACCTCCCTGCAGGACCTGAAAGTAGCCCATCGCCATTTTGGATCCGGGGCCTGCAGGGAGAAGGAGACAGAAGACCCTCGGAGCAACGCGATCACATTGTGTTGCCCCGAGGGCCTCAGGGAAGCACACAGGGAGCTCCCTCCCTGCGCAATGCTTCCCTATGCCGCCGGAACGCTGCAGTCATTTTTGATCGCAGCATTCCGGAGGTTAATGTGCCAGGAGCGGTCCATGAGATGTCAGCTGCGATAGTCAGCTGGCACACGGCCGCGATCAGCGGTGCTTCCCCCGTGAGTGCGGCTGATCGCGCTGGATGTACTATTCCATCCATGGGAAGTAGGGCCCACCCCACATGGGCGAATAGTACATCCAATGGAAGACAGGGGTAAAGGGTGATGTTATGGCAGCTAGATGGTATACATTCCCACAGGTGAAATACGTCCCCAGAGCTTCCCGGTGTGTAGATGGTGGTATGGAGAGAGACGCAGAGAAGAATGAGGACACAAGGTTGCAGTCTCTTTATCTTTACTGTAGGCTTCAGCATCCACAGTCCAGAGCACCAGATCACAGAGCAGGCACAGTCTGGCCGCTTTGGAGGCAAGTCCAGAGTTCCCTTGTTCAGGTGGAAATCAGTAGCAAATTGTTATATCAGTTACCAATAAGCCTATGTGCATTTAAAAAAAACGCTACTATTGCATCTACTTTTCACATGCCGTATAGGCTATAACGGGCAGCTAGTCTTATACTTATGCACATTGGCACTTTATTATAGGGGTTTTTTCCTTTAGGCAACTTATTGGACATATAGCCTATAAATTGGTGTGACAATAGTTATGGAATAGGCTACTTGTGGCTTACCGTAGTAATTATTATATAGATGTCACCATTCAGGCATCCATTTAGTCATATGGGACTAGTTATTGGATTAGAGGTATTTGCACATTTATGTGATTGTATATGTTGAATGATGATTTTATTTATTTGTCATAAATAAATTTAGATTTTTTGAACCAAACATTCTGTGGCCTGTTTAATAGCTTAGGAGGCCCTTTTTGGAATCCTTAAAGGGACCTTGTCTACTTATTTCACACAACACCTCAGGTTGGTCATTTACTGATCTCTATTCATATACCTTGCTAAAAAAAGGCTCACACTATCCACCACCATCTATCTACTTAGGTTTTTATCAATGCATTTGTACTTTTCTCTGTCTTTACAACATCTAGCCTTTAATATACCATGGTCTAGAACCAGCCGATTTCATTCTAGTAGATATAAAAAACAATTTTCCTTAAAAATTTTTCTTGGGACTTATATTTGACTTTTTCTCTGTATATTTGTAAATAGGTACTTTTATGTTGTATAATTTTGTACAGAACACAAATTTTGTTTATATATTTATTTTTCAGTGAAGTTTGAGAGAGACCCTAAGTTGAAACATTACTTTGCCATTATTATCCTGCTGTATGATATATATTTTTCTCATTTAAAGCATGTGAAAAAATTCACTATCAGTTTTGCAAAGCAAAATTTGGTTGAGTGCAGCTGCTTTCCTCCTTGCACAACAGCTGCGGTAACAGTCCTGCTGCTGGGTTGTTGCCCTCCTATGGCCCCCTCTACATCTCCTGGTGTACTGGCCTGTCTCCTGGTAGCGCCTTTAGCCTCTGGACACTGCGCTGACACACACAGCATTAGCTCGTATTGATGTGCCATCCTGGATGAGCTTCACTACCTGAGCCACTTGTGGGTTGTAGAGTCCATATCATGATACCACGAGTGTGAAAGCACAACCAGCATTGGAAAGTGACCAAAACATCAGCCAGCAAGCATTGGTACTGAGTAGAGTTGAGCGACCTTGACCTTTTTAGAGTCGAGCCGGGTTTTGCGAAACCCGACTATGTCCAAAGTCGGGTCGAGTGAAATCGGCCGATTATGACGTAAAGTCGGGATCGACCGAAACACGAAACCCAATGCAAGTCAATGGGGCAGCATAGTCGGCAGTGAGTGGGGGCCAGGAAAACACCTAGAGTACACATTTTAATGTCAATACCATCCATTCTTCTTAATGAAGCTTGTCAAGCGTAATTTACCTTATAATAATTGGAAGGCATTTGAAATTGGGGGTCATTTGGCTAAAGTTGTGGGGGGTAGGGCTGGTTCAAGTAATTAGTGGGCCCAGGAAATCTGGACCACGTCACGGCAGTGGAGCAGGGAGAGGTAAGTATTTCAACTTTGCAAGTGCTGTGAACCTGAGCAAGCAGGGGGGGCCCACTCGTTGGCATTGGCACTGGCACAGGGCCCCTCAAAGTACAGCGGTGTGTTTGCACGGCGGGGGCGCCTCCCACCGGCAGCAACACTTTTGCGTACTATGAGAGGCCCTGTGCCAGTGACGTCGCCAACTAGTATTCCTCCCCCCACCTGATGAAGGAACCTGCACTTTCATCTGCACCTTCCTCTTTGTCCCCGTGTAAGGTGGTATGGTATGCGGGAAGAGCAACCTGACTTTCAGCAGGGTCACAATGTTGTTGTGTAGCGTGCACGGGGAATGTTGCGTTATGGGTCAATGTTCCAGCAGACTCATCTATCACTGGCTGGGCAATGGGCACGATGAAGTGGAAACACAGATATAGGCCCAAAGAAGAAAGTGGGCTAAATGCAGTTCAAAATTGGTAACACAGGAATAACCAGGGGGCATTGCAGTGGAGGACAACTGGAATGAGAGGCTGACACAGAGAGTAGGGCCAAATCAGTAAGTAGTCGAAATGCAGTTCAAAATTGGCAACCGTAGTAAACAGGCGGCACAGCTTTGTTCAGTGGAGGAGAACAGCAAGGAGTGGCAGACACCGATAGTAGGCCCCAACCCAACTAGTAGGCCAAATGCAGTCTAACATTAACAACTACTTAACGAGAGCCTGAAAATGGAATTTCAGGACAGGAAACCAGGAGAACAGCAAGGAGTGGCATAGGTGGACACCTATAGTAGGCCCCAAACCAACTAGTACGCCAAATGCAGTTGTTCCATTTAACCACAATTTAATGAGAGCCTGAAGATAGAAGCTCAGGAAAGGCAACCTGGGGAACACCTTGGAGTGTAACACACCATCTCTCTCCACCCCATACCCAATTTGTAGGCCTAATGCAGCCTACTTTCCGACACCTACTAAACGAGAGCATGAAGATCGAAGCTCAGGAAAGGCAACCTGGGGAACACCTTGGAGTGTAACACACCATCTCTCTCCACCCCATACCCATTTTTTAGGCCTAATGCAGTGTACTTTTCTACAACTACTAAACGAGAGTCGGAAGACCGAAGCAATGGCAAGGAAACCTGGGGAACACCTTGGAGTGTAACACACCATCTCTCTCCACCCCATTCCCCATTTTTTAGGCCTAATGCAGCCTACTTTCCGACACCTACTAAACGAGAGCATGAAGATCGAAGCTCAGGAAAGGCAACCTGGGGAACACCTTGGAGTGTAACACACCATCTCTCTCCACCCCATACCCATTTTGTAGGCCTAATGCAGCGTACTTTTCTACAACTACTAAACGAGAGCATGAAGATCGAAGCTCAGGAAAGGCAACCTGGTGAAAACCTTGGAGTGTAACACAACCTGTCTCTACACCCCATACCAAATTTGTAGGCCTAATGCAGCGTAGTTTCCACCAACTACTAAACGAGAGCCGGAAGATCGAAGCTCATGAAAGGCAACACGGGGAACACCTTAGTGTAACACAACCTCTCTCTACACCACGAAAGGGCTGATTCTTAGGAAGGAAGGCTGTTGTAAATAAGCATTGCGCGTCCGAGGGTGATTATATTCTTATTCGGTATCTACTCACCCTCGGACGCGCCATGCTACTTGATTTGTAATTAATGTTTATTTGCAATGTGCTTTTGACTTACTCAATTAATTTTTTAATTATTGATTTTATTAAATTAGTAGTTTAACATCTTATTGGAAATAATTTAAAGGAGACGCGACAGGACAACACTCGGTGGATGCCATATCTGTGTTAACAACTCCAAAAAACTTTCAGTTAACTTCTTGCAGGAGAAAGAAATTGTAGCTGTTGGACCTTTGTAGTACAGTTCCAGATATTTGATGTGTGTTTGTTTTGATTGTTAAAATGTCTGCATTTGAGATCTCAACACGATCTTATTTTTTATAATCAAATTAATTTTTAAAATATTTTATTAGGTTGGTTCAAGGGGTACACGGGCAGCAATAGACAGGTCAGTGGAGGCCTAGTGGAAGGAGTGACGGCAGACAGGCATCAAAGGCCTAACATTGGGCTGGCTGTAGGCAAGTTAAAATTGGTTCCAGGGGAACACGGCCATCAGTGGCCTGGTCAGTGTAGTTGTAGTTGAAAGAACGGGACGCAGACAGGCTTCGAAGGCCTAACATAATAACATAGGGCTGGCTGTAGGCAAGTTAAAATTGGTTCCAGGGGAACACGGCCATCAGTGGCCTGGTCAGTGTAGTTGTAGTTGAAAGAACGGGACGCAGACAGGCTTCGAAGGCCTAACATAACAAACTTGGGCTGGCTGTAGGCACTTTTAAATTTGTTCCAGGGGTACATGGGCAGCAGTGTATGGTCAGTGGAAGTCTAGTGGAAGGAGTGACCGCAGACAGGCTTCCAAGGCCTAACATAACAAACTTGGGCTGGCTGTAGGCACTTTTAAATTGGTTCCAGGGGTACACGGGCAGCAGTGGTCTGGTCAGTGGAAGTCTAGTGGAAGGAGTGACCGCAGACAGGCTTCCAAGGCCTAACATAACAAACTTGGGCTGGCTGTAGGCACTTTTAAATTGGTTCCAGGGGTACACGGGCAGCAGTGGTCTGGTCAGTGGAAGTCTAGTGGAAGGAGTGACCGCAGACAGGCTTCCAAGGCCTAACATAACAAACTTGGGCTGGCTGTAGGCACTTTTAAATTGGTTCCAGGGGTACACGGGCAGCAGTGGTCTGGTCAGTGGAAGTCTAGTGGAAGGAGTGACCACAGACAGGCTTCCAAGGCCTAACATAACAAACTTGGGCTGGCTGTAGGCACTTTTAAATTGGTTCCAGGGGTACATGGGCAGCAGTGGTCTGGTCAGTGGAAGTCTAGTGGAAGGAGTGACCGCAGACAGGCTTCCAAGGCCTAACATAACAAACTTGGGCTGGCTGTAGGCACTTTTAAATTGGTTCCAGGGGTACATGGGCAGCAGTGGTCTGGTCAGTGGAAGTCTAGTGGAAGGAGTGACCGCAGACAGGCTTCCAAGGCCTAACATAACAAACTTGGGCTGGCTGTAGGCACTTTTAAATTGGTTCCAGGGGTACACGGGCAGCAGTGGTCTGGTCAGTGGAAGTCTAGTGGAAGGAGTGACCGCAGACAGGCTTCCAAGGCCTAACATAACAAACTTGGGCTGGCTGTAGGCACTTTTAAATTGGTTCCAGGGGTACACGGGCAGCAGTGGTCTGGTCAGTGGAAGTCTAGTGGAAGGAGTGACCGCAGACAGGCTTCCAAGGCCTAACATAACAAACTTGGGCTGGCTGTAGGCACTTTTAAATTGGTTCCAGGGGTACACGGGCAGCAGTGGTCTGGTCAGTGGAAGTCTAGTGGAAGGAGTGACCGCAGACAGGCTTCCAAGGCCTAACATAACAAACTTGGGCTGGCTGTAGGCACTTTTAAATTGGTTCCAGGGGTACATGGGCAGCAGTGGTCTGGTCAGTGGAAGTCTAGTGGAAGGAGTGACCGCAGACAGGCTTCGAAGGCCTAACATAACAAAATTGGGCTGGCTGTAGGCACTTTTAAATTGGTTCCAGGGGTACATGGGCAGCAGTGTATGGTCAGTGGAAGTCTAGTGGAAGGAGTGACGGCAGACAGTCTTCGAAGGCCTAACATAACAAAATTGGGCTGACTGTAGGCACTTTTAAATTGGTTCCAGGGGTACATGGGCAGCAGTGGTCTGGTCAGTGGAAGTCTAGTGGAAGGAGTGACCGCAGACAGGCTTCCAAGGCCTAACATAACAAACTTGGGCTGGCTGTAGGCACTTTTAAATTGGTTCCAGGGGTACATGGGCAGCAGTGGTCTGGTCAGTGGAAGTCTAGTGGAAGGAGTGACCGCAGACAGGCTTCCAAGGCCTAACATAACAAACTTGGGCTGGCTGTAGGCACTTTTAAATTGGTTCCAGGGGTACATGGGCAGCAGTGGTCTGGTCAGTGGAAGTCTAGTGGAAGGAGTGACCGCAGACAGGCTTCCAAGGCCTAACATAACAAACTTGGGCTGGCTGTAGGCACTTTTAAATTGGTTCCAGGGGTACACGGGCAGCAGTGGTCTGGTCAGTGGAAGTCTAGTGGAAGGAGTGACCGCAGACAGGCTTCCAAGGCCTAACATAACAAACTTGGGCTGGCTGTAGGCACTTTTAAATTGGTTCCAGGGGTACACGGGCAGCAGTGGTCTGGTCAGTGGAAGTCTAGTGGAAGGAGTGACCGCAGACAGGCTTCCAAGGCCTAACATAACAAACTTGGGCTGGCTGTAGGCACTTTTAAATTGGTTCCAGGGGTACATGGGCAGCAGTGGTCTGGTCAGTGGAAGTCTAGTGGAAGGAGTGACCGCAGACAGGCTTCCAAGGCCTAACATAACAAACTTGGGCTGGCTGTAGGCACTTTTAAATTGGTTCCAGGGGTACATGGGCAGCAGTGGTCTGGTCAGTGGAAGTCTAGTGGAAGGAGTGACCGCAGACAGGCTTCCAAGGCCTAACATAACAAACTTGGGCTGGCTGTAGGCACTTTTAAATTGGTTCCAGGGGTACACGGGCAGCAGTGGTCTGGTCAGTGGAAGTCTAGTGGAAGGAGTGACCGCAGACAGGCTTCCAAGGCCTAACATAACAAACTTGGGCTGGCTGTAGGCACTTTTAAATTGGTTCCAGGGGTACACGGGCAGCAGTGGTCTGGTCAGTGGAAGTCTAGTGGAAGGAGTGACCGCAGACAGGCTTCCAAGGCCTAACATAACAAACTTGGGCTGGCTGTAGGCACTTTTAAATTGGTTCCAGGGGTACATGGGCAGCAGTGGTCTGGTCAGTGGAAGTCTAGTGGAAGGAGTGACCGCAGACAGGCTTCCAAGGCCTAACATAACAAACTTGGGCTGGCTGTAGGCACTTTTAAATTGGTTCCAGGGGTACATGGGCAGCAGTGTATGGTCAGTGGAAGTCTAGTGGAAGGAGTGACGGCAGACAGTCTTCGAAGGCCTAACATAACAAAATTGGGCTGACTGTAGGCACTTTTAAATTGGTTCCAGGGTAACACGGCCAGCAGTGGCCTGGTCAGTGTAGTAGTTGTAGAAAGAAGGGACCGCAGACAGGCTTCGAAGGCCTAACATAACAAAAATGTCAAAACAATGGTATTGTCAGTGCCAGGCATTGAAGGATGTCAGCGCCTAGACTACACATTGGTGAAGCTGTGAGAGATAATTTTGCTAGTGGTAGAGCACTGTTTGAGCTGGAGGGGGGAACTGTCTTGTGGCCGGCGGTACAGGCACAGGGCCCCTCATATTACAACGGTGTGTCTGACGTTGGGTGCGCACCACCACCGCCAGAGACACTTTATTGTACTATGAGGGACCCAGTGGCAGTGCCGTCGACCAAAAGCGGCCACACCCACCTCTTCAAACAAACAGCACTCTCAAGGGTCCAAGCGCAAAGTGGCGATAGCACGGCCCCGTGTGGGGAGTTTGGCCATTTCGTGAGGTGGAAACATGTCGTATGCTGGACAATCAGGTGAAGAAAATTACGAGATTGGAAAAGTCATTCAGAATAGTCCACAGGCAAGACCTTTTCATAGGAAAGCTAGGTGTCAGCCGGGCAGGGTGGGGCAAAAGATTTTGAAATCCAGTTGTGGTTCATTTTAATGAAGGTTAGATCATCTACATTTTGGGTAGCCAGACGAGTCCTTTTTTCTGTTAGTATTGAACCTGCAGCACTGAATACTCTTTCTGATAGGACACTAGCTGCCGGGCAAGCAAGCTCCTGCAATGCATATTCTGCCAATTCTGGCCAGGTGTCTAATTTGGATGCCCAGTAATCAAATGGGAATGACGGTTGAGGGAGAACGTCGATAAGGGATGAAAAATAGTTTGTAACCATACTGGACAAATGTTGTCTCCTGTCACTTTGAATTGATGCTGCAGTACCTGTCCTGTCTGCGGTCATAGAAAAATCACTCCACAACCTGGTCAGAAAACCCCTCTGGCCAACGCCACTTCTGATTTCTGCCCCTCTAACACCTCTGGTCTGCTGGCCCCTGGAGCTCGTGTGAGAACGATCACGGGCGCTGTGTGCAGGGAATGCCAGAAGCAAACGGTCAACAAGAGTTGATTGTTTTGTTGCTAATATTAGTTCCAAGTTCTCATGTGGCATAATATTTTGCAATTTGCCTTTATAGCGAGGATCAAGGAGGCAGGCCAACCAGTAATCGTCATCATTCATCATTTTAGTTATGCGTGTGTCCCTTTTGAGGATACGTAAGGCATAATCCGCCATGTGGGCCAAAGTTCCAGTTCTCAAATCTGCGGTTGTGCTTGGTTGAGGGGCAGTTGCAGGCAAATCTACGTCACTTGTGTCCCTCAAAAAACCAGAACCCGGCCTTGCCACGCCACCAATTTCCCGTGCCCCCGGGAAAGCTTCCTCATTAAAAATATACTCATCCCCATCATCCTCCTCATCCTCCACCTCCTCTTCGCCCGGTACCTCGTCATGTACACTGCCCTGACCAGACAATCGCTGACTGTCATCAAGGCTTTCCTCTTCCTCTGGTGCAGACGCCTGATCCTTTATGTGCGTCAAACTTTGCATCAGCAGACGCATTAGGGGGATGCTCATGCTTATTATGGCGTTGTCTGCACTAACCAGCCGTGTGCATTCCTCAAAACACTGAAGGACTTGACACATGTCTTGAATCTTCGACCACTGCACACCTGACAACTCCATGTCTGCCATCCTACTGCCTGCCCGTGTATGTGTATCCTCCCACAAAAACATTACAGCCCGCCTCTGTTCGCACAGTCTCTGAAGCATGTGCAGTGTTGAGTTCCACCTTGTTGCAACGTCTATGATTAGGCGATGCTGGGGAAGGTTCAAAGAACGCTGATAGGTCTGCATACGGCTGGAGTGTACAGGCGAACGGCGGATATGTGCGCAAAGTCCACGCACTTTGAGGAGCAGGTCGGATAACCCCGGATAACTTTTCAGGAAGCACTGCACCACCAGGTTTAAGGTGTGAGCCAGGCAAGGAATGTGTTTCAGTTGGGAAAGGGAGATGGCAGCCATGAAATTCCTTCCGTTATCACTCACTACCTTGCCTGCCTCAAGATCTACAGTGCCCAGCCACGACTGCGTTTCTTGCTGCAAGAACTCGGACAGAACTTCCGCGGTGTGTCTATTGTCGCCCAAACACTTCATAGCCAATACAGCCTGCTGACGTATGCCAGTAGCTGCCCCATAATGGGAGACCTGGTGTGCAACTGTGGCAGGTGCGGATGGAGTGTTTGTGCGACTGCGGTCTGTGGACGAGCTCTTGCTTCTGCAGGAGGACGAGGAGGAGGAGGAGGAGGGGGTGCGAACGGCTACAGACAACTGTTTACTAGACCGTGGGCTAGGCAGAACTGTCCCAAACTTGCTGTCCCCTGTGGACCCTGAATCCACCACATTTACCCAGTGTGCCGTGATGGACACGTAACGTCCCTGGCCATGCCTACTGGTCCATGCATCTGTTGTCAGGTGCACCTTTGTGCTCACAGATTGCCTGAGAGCATGGACGATGCGCTCTTTAACATGCTGGTGGAGGGCTGGGATGGCTTTTCTGGAAAAAAAGTGTCGACTGGGTAGCTCGTAGCGTGGTACAGCGTAGTCCATCAGGTCTTTGAAAGCTTCGCTTTCAACTAACCGGTAGGGCATCATCTCTAACGAGATTAGTCTAGCTATGTGGGCGTTCAAACCCTGTGTACGCGGATGCGAGGCTAAGTATTTCCTTTTTCTAACCATAGTCTCATGTAGGGTGAGCTGGACTGGAGAGCTGGAGATCGTGGAACTAGCGGGGGTGCCGGTGGACATGGCAGACTGAGAGACGGTGGGAGATGGTATTGTTGCCGCCGGTGCCCTAGATGCAGTGTTTCCTACTACGAAACTGGTGATTCCCTGACCCTGACTGCTTTGGCCTGGCAAAGATACCTGCACAGATACAGCAGGTGGTGCGCTAAATGGTGGTCCTACACTGCCGGAAGGGATGTTGCGTTGATGACTAGCTTCATTGGCCGAGGGTGCAACAACCTTAAGGGACGTTTGGTAGTTAGTCCAAGCTTTCAAATGCATGGTGGTTAAATGTCTATGCATGCAACTAGTATTGAGACTTTTCAGATTCTGACCTCTGCTTAAGGAAGTAGAACATTTTTGACAGATGACTTTGCGCTGATCAATTGGATGTTGTTTAAAAAAATGCCAGACTGCACTCTTTCTAGCATCGGATACCTTTTCAGGCATTGCAGACTGAGCTTTAACCGGATGGCCACGCTGTCCTCCACCAGGTTTTGGCTTTGCCACGCGTTTTGGGCAAGATACGGGCCCGGCAGATGGAACCTGTGGCGATGTTGATGCCTGCTGCGGCCCCTCCTCCTCCTCTGCTTCAGAACTGCTGCCGCCTGCACCCTGTTCCCCCAATGGCTGCCAATCGGGGTCAAGAACTGGGTCATCTAATAACTCTTCTTGTACCTCCTGCGCAACTTCGTCTGTGTCACCGTGTCGTTCGGTGGTATAGCGTTCGTGATGGGGCAACATAGTCTCATCAGGGTCTGATTCTTGATCAGCACCCTGCGAGGGCAATGTTGTGGTCTGAGTCAAAGGACCAGCATAGTAGTCTGGCTGTGGCTGTGCGTCAGTGCACTCCATGTCAGATTCAATTTGTAATGGGCATGGACTGTTAACTGCTTCACTTTCTAAGCCAGGGACGGTATGTGTAAAGAGCTCCATGGAGTAACCCGTTGTGTCGCCTGCTGCATTCTTCTCTGTTGTTGTTTTTGCTGAAGAGGACAAGGAAGTGACTTGTCCCTGACCGTGAACATCCACTAACGACGCGCTGCTTTTACTTTTACCAGTTTCACGAGAGGAGGCAAAAGAGCTAGAGGCTGAGTCAGCAAGATAAGCCAAAACTTGCTCTTGCTGCTCCGGCTTTAAAAGCGGTTTTCCTAATCCCAGAAAAGGGAGCGTTCGAGGCCTTGTGTAGCCGGACGACGAACCTGGCTCCACAGCTCCAGACTTAGGTGCAATATTTTTTTCCCCACGACCACCTGATGCTCCACCACTACCACTACCCTCATTACCAGCTGACAATGAACGCCCCCGGCCACGACCTCTTCCACTAGACTTCCTCATTGTTTTAAAAACGTAACCAAACTAACGTTATTTGTTGCAGTCACACAACTTACACGGTGAGCTATAACTTCAGTATGATTTAGCTACCCCTTTACAGGTTGGTGAGACCACAGCGAAAATCAGGCCCAATGTTACACACTCTTTTTTTGGTGGCTGCAAATTAGAGAGATGCCCCACACGCAGGACTGTCACTGAAGCACAAATGTTAATATTAATGTCACACTATTATTTTTTTTTTATTTTTTTTTTTTCAGGAACACTTTAGAAACCGCAAAAAAAAAAAAAATAGATTTTTGCAGGGAGAATTTAGAAAACAAATGTAACAAACTATATGCTTTCTATGGGCCACTGAGTGAGAGATGACGCACACAGGAATCAGGAGTGGCACACAAGCCCAGAGGCCAATATTTTTCTACCAATGATTGATGGAGTTATTTTCTCTGGTAGATTTTTGAACCCAAATCAAGGAAAAAAAATATAGGCTTTCTATGGACCACAATTGGAGAGAGAGAGAGAGAGAGAGAGAGAGAGAGATGGCACACCCAGGAGTCAAGACTGGCACACAAGCAGAAAGGCCAATATTAATCTCCCAATTTTTTTTTGGGTTTGTTTGTTTTTTTTTTTTTTCAGGGAGACTTTAGAAAAAAAAATAATAAAAAAAATATGATTTTATCAGGAAGAATTTAGAAACCAAATAAAATAAAATGATTTTTTCAGGGAGAATTTATAAAACAAATAAAAACAAAAATAGGCGTTCTATGGCCCACTGACTGAGAGATGACGCACACAGGAGTCAGGAGTGGCACACAAGCCCAGAGGCCAATATTTTTCTACCAATGATTGATGTAGTTATTTTCTCTGGTAGATTTTGGAACCCAAATCAAGGAAAAAAAATATAGGCTTTCTATGGACCACAATTGGAGAGCGAGAGAGAGAGAGAGAGAGAGATGGCACACCCAGGAGTCAAGACTGGCACACAAGCAGAAAGGCCAATATTAATCTCCCACTGTTTTTTTTGGTTGTTTTTTTTTTTTTTTTTTCAGGGAGACTTTAGAAAAAAAAATTATAAAAAAAATATGATTTTATCAGGAAGAATTTAGAAACCAAATAAAATAAAATGATTTTTTCAGGGAGAATTTATAAAACAAATAAAAACAAAAATAGGCGTTCTATGGCCCACTGACTGAGAGATGACGCACACAGGAGTCAGGAGTGGCACACAAGCCCAGAGGCCAATATTTTTCTACCAATGATTGATGTAGTTATTTTCTCTGGTAGATTTTGGAACCCAAATCAAGGAAAAAAAATATAGGCTTTCTATGGACCACAATTGGAGAGAGAGAGAGAGAGAGAGAGAGAGAGACAGATGGCACACCCAGGAGTCAAGACTGGCACACAAGCAGAAAGGCCAATATTAATCTCCCACTGTTTTTTTGGGGTTTGTTTTTTTTTCTTTTTTTTTCAGGGAGACTTTAGAAAAAAAAATAATAAAAAAAATATGATTTTATCAGGAAGAATTTAGAAACCAAATAAAATAAAATGATTTTTTCAGGGAGAATTTATAAAACAAATAAAAACAAAAATAGGCGTTCTATGGCCCACTGACTGAGAGATGACGCACACAGGAGTCAGGAGTGGCACACAAGCCCAGAGGCCAATATTTTTCTACCAATGATTGATGTAGTTATTTTCTCTGGTAGATTTTGGAACCCAAATCAAGGAAAAAAAATATAGGCTTTCTATGGACCACAATTGGAGAGAGAGAGATAGAGAGAGAGAGAGACAGATGGCACACCCAGGAGTCAAGACTGGCACACAAGCAGAAAGGCCAATATTAATCTCCCACTGTTTTTTTTGGTTGTTTTTTTTTTTTTTTTTTCAGGGAGACTTTAGAAAAAAAAATAATAAAAAAAATATGATTTTATCAGGAAGAATTTAGAAACCAAATAAAATAAAATGATTTTTTCAGGGAGAATTTATAAAACAAATAAAAACAAAAATAGGCGTTCTATGGCCCACTGACTGAGAGATGACGCACACAGGAGTCAGGAGTGGCACACAAGCCCAGAGGCCAATATTTTTCTACCAATGATTGATGTAGTTATTTTCTCTGGTAGATTTTGGAACCCAAATCAAGGAAAAAAAATATAGGCTTTCTATGGACCACAATTGGAGAGAGAGAGAGAGAGAGAGAGAGAGAGAGAGACAGATGGCACACCCAGGAGTCAAGACTGGCACACAAGCAGAAAGGCCAATATTAATCTCCCACTGTTTTTTTTGGTTGTTTTTTTTTTTTTTTTTTCAGGGAGACTTTAGAAAAAAAAATAATAAAAAAAATATGATTTTATCAGGAAGAATTTAGAAACCAAATAAAATAAAATGATTTTTTCAGGGAGAATTTATAAAACAAATAAAACCAAAAATAGGCGTTCTATGGCCCACTGACTGAGAGATCACGCACCCAGGAGTCAAGACTGGCACACAAGCAGAAAGGCCAATATTAATCTCCCACTGGTTTTTTTTTTTTTTTTTTTTTTCAGGGAGACTTTAGAAAAAAAAATAATAAAAAAAATATGATTTTATCAGGAAGAATTTAGAAACCAAATAAAATCAAATGATTTTTTCAGGGAGAATATATAAAACAAATAAAACCAAAAATAGGCGTTCTATGGCCCACTGACTGAGAGATGACGCACCCAGGAGTCAAGACTGGCACACAAGCAGAAAGGCCAATATTAATCTCCCACTGGTTTTTTTTTTTTTTTTTTTTTTTCAGGGAGACTTTAGAAAAAAAAATAATAAAAAAAATATGATTTTATCAGGAAGAATTTAGAAACCAAATAAAATAAAATTATTTTTTCAGGGAGAATTTAGAAAACAAATAAAACCAAAAATAGGCGTTCTATGGCCCACTGACTGAGAGAGAGAGAGAGATGGAACGCTTAGTACTGGCACACAAGCCGAAAGGGCAATATTAATCTCCCTTTTTTTTTCAGGGAGAATTTCTAAAACCCAAAAAAAAAAAAAAATAGGCTTTCTATGGCCCACTATTTGTGAGAGAGATGGGATGCTCAGGACTGGCACAGATGGCACGCTCAGGACTGGCACAGAAGCCCAGAGGCCAATATTAATCTCCCTTTTTTTCTGGGAGAATTTATAAAACCAAAAAAATATTTAAATAGGCTTTCTATGGCCCACTATTTGTGAGAGAGATGGCACGCTCAGGACTGGCACAGATGGCACGCTCACAACTGGCACACAAGCCCAGAGGCCAATATTAATCTCCCTTTTTTCAGGGAAAATTTATAAAACCAAAAAAAAAATTAAATAGGCCTTCTATGGCCCACTATTTGTGAGAGAGATGGCACGCTCAGGACTGGCACAGATGGCACGCTCACAACTGGCACACAAGCCCAGAGGCCAATATTAATCTCCCTTTTTTCAGGGAAAATTTATAAAACAAAAAAAAAAATTAAATAGGCTTTCTATGGCCCACTATTTGTGAGAGAGATGGCACGCTCAGGACTGGCACAGATGGCACGCTCACAACTGGCACACAACCCCAGAGGCCAATATTAATCTCCCTTTTTTTCAGGGAGAATTTATAAAACCAAAAAAAAAAATTAAATAGGCTTTCTATGGCCCACTATTTGTGAGAGAGATGGCACGCTCAGGGCTGGCACAGATGGCACGCTCACAACTGGCACACAAGCCCAGAGGCCAATATTAATCTCCCTTTTTTCAGGGAAAATTTATAAAACCAAAAAAAAAATTAAATAGGCTTTCTATGGCCCACTATTTGTGAGAGAGATGGCACGCTCACAACTGGCACACAAGCCCAGAGGCCAATATTAATCTCCCTTTTTTCAGGGAGAATTTATAAAACCCAAAAAAAAATAAAATAGGCTTTCTATGGCCCACTATTTGTGAGAGAGATGGCACACTCAGGACTGGCACACAAGCCCAAAGGCCAATATTAATCTCCCACTGTATTTTTATCAGGGAGAATTTATACACCCCACAAAAAAAAATACAGAAAAATGAAAAGGCTTTCTATGGCCCACTATGTGAGAGAGATGGCACACACAGGGATGGCACTCTAGCAGAAATGCCAAATTGCCAATCTTAATCTCCCACCAAAAAAAAAAAAAAAACAGGGAATGTCCTACAATTACTATCTCCCTGCCTGCAGTAATCTCAGCCAGGTATGGCAGGCAGCTACTATCTCCCTGCCTGCAGTAATCTCAGCCAGGTATGGCAGGCAGCAATAAGGAGTGGACTGATGCACAAATGAAATAAAAAGTGTGGACAAACAAAAAAGATAGCTGTGCAGAAAGGAAGGAACAAGAGGATTTGTGCTTTGAAAAAAGCAGTTGGTTTGCACAGCGGCGTACACACAGCAATGCAGCTATCAGGGAGCCTTCTAGGGCAGCCCAATGAGCTACAGCGCTGAGGGGAAAAAAAAAAAAAAACTTCCACTGTCCCTGCACACCGAGGGTGGTGTTGGACAGTGCAAATCGCTGCAGCACAAGCGGTTTTGTGGTTAATGGACCCTGCCTAACGCTATCCCTGCTTCTGACAAAGCGGCAGCAACCTCTCCCTAAGCTCAGATCAGCAGCAGTAAGATGGCGGTCGGCGGGAACGCCTCTTTATAGCCCCTGTGACGTCGCAGACAGCAAGCCAATCACTGCAATGCCCTTCTCTAAGATGGTGGGGACCAGGACCTATGTCATCACGCTGCCCACACTCTGCGTTTACCTTCATTGGCTGAGAAATGGCGCTTTTCGCGTCATTGAAACGCGACTTTGGCGCGAAAGTCGCGTACCGCATGGCCGACCCCGCACAGGGGTCGGATCGGGTTTCATGAAACCCCGACTTAGCCAAAAGTCGGCGACTTTTGAAAATGTTCGACCCGTTTCGCTCAACCCTAGTACTGAGATGTTGTCAGGGGTCCTCACCTGCAGAACCACTCCTTTATTGAGTGTGCATTGATAATTGCAAATAATTTCCTTCTGTTGTCTATTCCATTTGCACAACAGTATGTGAAATTGATTGTCAAACAGTGTTGCTTGCTAAGTGGACAGTTTAATTTCACGGAAGTTTGATTCACTTGGAGTTATATTCTGTTGTTTAAGTGTTCCCTTTATTTTTTTGAGCAGTATATATATATATATATATATATATATATACGTAGCCTTTACGGGCTATTAAAATGGGAGAACCCCCCAAAAATGAAGTAGGGTCCCCCTATTATTAATAACCAGTAATGGCTATGTAGACAGCTGTGGGCTAATATTAATAGCCTAGGAAGGGGCCATGGATGCAACCCTAGGCTAAAAACATCAGCTCTCAGCCACCCCAGAAAATATGCATCTCTAAGATGTGCCAATTCTGGCATTAGCCTTTCTTTTCCCTCTTGCCCTGTAGCGGTGGCAAGTCGGGTGATAGTTGGGGGTTGATGTCACCTTTGTATTGTTAGGTGACACCATGCCCAGAAGTTAGTAATGGAGAGGGGTAAATAAGACGCCACCATTTCAAAGCGCATAGTCATATTGTATAAAAACACAAACCCTGAAAAAGTCCTTTAATTGAAAGAATGACATACTCATTTAGTAAATCTTAATTAAACCATACTAATGACATTGCTTATTCCACAGATGCCATTGTCTTCTGTAAAAGAGTTAAAATAAAAAACAACAATATTCCTCACCTTTCTACTGAGAAGATGATAATCCATTTGTCTTGTGATGGGTCTAACTCTGCTACATCTACTACATCTAGATGGCAGGCTACATGGTTGCATGATGCGATCATACAATCTGTCATCCAACAAGACACTAAGCAACAATGACTACTGCTGCCCAGTGTCTCGTGGTGAACTAGTAGGATATGTCTGATGTCACAGAGAGCTTGAGAAAGTTCTCATGCTCCTGGTGCCATCAGAAAGGACCTGGGAGTTCACAGCCAATGAGCTCACGTCAACAATCTGATAGAAATTTTTCGACTATGCTCGCACTATTGTCAAATTGATATCAGAGATGTCAGTGTTCATCTGTGTATTATGTGTGGCACACGTGTAGCAACCATGTGCCACATCAGTAAACATGGTGGGTGCCAGGAAAGCAGCGGAACAGTAAGCACTGTTCCCCTGCTCTACTGGCGATCAGCTTGAGCCGGAGAGAATGTTGAGAGCTGTATTCAAGTGAGAACAATGACAGCAGGTGGTGGCTGAAGGGACTGCTACTCCCATCAGCCTACACCTGCTGCCACTAATAACAGTGAGAGCAGGAGCAGTTAATGGCATTATTCATCAGACAGCTCCGGCGCCATAAATAAATAAGTGAAAAACCTGTCCTGAGTTCCCCTGTATTTTCTATAACCATCCAGGCAAAACTCACAGCTGACGGTTGCAACCCTCAGCTGTCAGCTTTAGCAAGGCTGGTTATCAAGAATAGAGGGGTCCTCACACCATATTTTTTAATTATTTAAATAAATAAATAATTTTTCAAAAAACGACGTGGGAGTCCCCTCTTTTTTGACAACCAGCCTTGTGGTGGAAAGGAGAACAAAGCTTACACTCTCCAGATGAGACAGAGATGACCCTGCTTAGTACTTACATTCGAAGAGAGAGAGACTTACCCAGTGACTTAAGAGACTGAAAATGACCCAGCCAAATAAACTGTGCTCCACTGGGAACCAGTGATTAACCCCTTCCCAACCTGTGACACAGCGTATGCATCATGTGCTGTGTCACAGAATGATCGCGCTCCTGCAGGTCGGGTGAAAGGGTTAACTCAAATTTCTCCTGACCTGCAGGGACAGGGGGAGTTGTATTTGAGTACAAAATGGGTGGCTTTGCCCCCCGTGGCTACGATCGCTCTGATTGGCTGTTGAAAGTTACTGTTTCATTTTCACTTTCAATCAGAGCAATCGTAATATTTCACCAATGAAAATTGGTGAAATATTACAATCCAGCCATGACTGATGCTGCAATATCATCGGCCATGGCTGGAGACCGTGCTCTGCCCCACCACCGATCTCCTCCCTTCCGATCTCTGTCCTGTCCTCTGCTGTCCTCCGCTCCCCTCCATCCTCCCGTCCACTCCCCCGGGTCCAATCTCACCCCCCTGTGGTCCTATCTCACCCCCACTTACCTACCGAGATCCGGGTGTCCCTCCCGGTATTCGTCCGTCTTCTCCATGGGCATCGCCATCTTCCAAAATGACGTGTGCATGTGCAGTGCGCCCACCAAATCTGCCAGCCGGAAGATTCATTCCAGGTACATTTTGATCACAGTGATCAAAATAAAAAAAATAGTAAATAAGCCCCCCTATATCACCCCCATAGGTAGGAAAAATAATGAAATAAAGAAAATATATTTACTTTTATTATTCCACTAGGGTTAGGGTTAGAACTAGGGTTAGGGTTGCAATTACGGTTAGGGTTGCAATTATGGTTAGGGATAGAAATAGGGTTAGGGTTGCAATTAGGGTTAGGGTTGCAATTAGGGTTAGAATTAGGGGTAGTGTTAGGGTTGCAATTAGGGTTGAGCGAAACGGGTGGGCCATTTTCAGAAGTCGACGACTTTTGGCAAAGTCGGGTTTCATGAAACCCGACCCGACCCCTGTGTGGGGTCGGCCATGAGGTCGGCGATCTTCTGAATCTGGTATCGGAATTCCGATACCGAGTTCCAATATGTTTGCAATATCGGAAATCGGTATCGGAATCCATATTTAAGTGTAAAATAAAGAATCAAAATGAAAAATATTGCTATACTCACCCTCTGACGCGCCCTGGTACTAACCGGCAGCCTTTCTTCCTTAGAATCAGCGCGTGAAGGGCCTTAGATGGCATCGCGGCTTGTGATTGGTCGCGCGACCGCCCATGTGACCGCTCGCGCGACCAATCACAAGCCGCGACGTCACCGAAGGTCCTTCAAGCGCTGATTCTTAGGAAGGAAGGCTGCCGGAAAGAAGCAGGGCGCGTCCGAGGTTGAGTATATACCTAATAGGAATATGCTCAACCTCGGACGCGCCCTGCTTCTTTCCGGCAGCCTTCCTTCCTAAGAATCAGCGCTTGAAGGACCTTCGGTGACGTCGCGGCTTGTGATTGGTCGCGCGAGCGGTCACATGGGCGGTCGCGCGACCAATCACAAGCCGCGGCGTCATCTAAGGCCCTTCACGCGCTGATTCTAAGGAAGGAAGGCTGTCGGTTAGTACCAGGGAGCGTCAGAGGGTGAGTATAGCAATATTTTTTATTTTAATTCTTTATTTTACACTTAAATATGGATCCCAGGGCCTGAAGGAGAGTTTCCTCTCCTTCAGACCCTGGGAACCATTGGAAACCCAATGCACTGCATTGGGTTTCGTGTTTTGGCCGACCCCGACCCCGACTTTTTCATAGGATCGGCCGATTTCACTCGACCCGACTTTTGAAAAAGTCGGGTTTCGTGAAACCCGACCCGATCCTATAAAAGTAAAAGTCGCTCAACCATAGTTGCAATTAGGGTTAGGGTTGCAAATAGGGTTAGGATTGCATTTATGGTTAGGGTTAGAATTAGGGTTAGGGTTGCAATTAGGGTTAGGGTTGCAGTTAAGGTTGTAATTAGGGTTAGGGCTAGGGTTGCAATTAGGGTTAGGGTTAGAATTAGGGTTAGGGTTGCAATTACGGTTAGGGTTGCAATTATTGTTAGGGTTAGGGTTGCAATTAAGGTTAGGGTTAAGGTTAAAATTAGAGTTAGAATTAGGGTTAGGGTTGCAATTACTGTTAGGGTTAGAATTAGGGTTAGGGTTAGAATTAAGCTATGTGCACATGGTGCAGATTTCGCTGCAGATCCACAGCGAATTGGCCGCTACGGATTCGCAGCAGTTTTCATCACGTTTACAGCACCATGTAAACCTATGGAAAACCAAATCCGCTGGGCCCATGGTGCGGAAAATACCGAACGGAAACGCTGTATTGTATTTTCCGCAGCATGTCAATTCTTTGTGCGGATTCTGCAGCGTTTTACACCTGTTCCTGAAAAAGAATCCGCAGGTGAAATCAGCATAAAAAACATTTGAAATACGTGGTAAATCTGCAGGTAAAACACAGTGCATTTTACCTGCCGATTTTATAAAAACGGCGCGGAAAAATCCTCACACGAATCCGCAACGTGGGTATATAGCCTTATGGTTAGGGTTGGAATTAGAGTCAGGGTTGAAATTAGGGTTAGGGTTGGAATAGGGTTAAGATGAAGGTTAGGGATGTGTTGGGGTTAGGGTTAGGATTGTGGTTAGGGCTATGGTTAGGGTTTGGATTAGGGTTAGGGGTGTGTTGGGGATAGGGCTGTGGTTAGGGTTAGGGTTGGGATTAGGGTTAGGGGTATGTTGGGGTTATGGTTGTGATTTGGGGTGTGTTGGGGATAGGGTTGTGATTAGGGTTTTGGCTAGAGTTGGGATTAGGGTTAGGGGTGTGTTGGGGTTAGTGTTTCAGCTATAATTGAGGGGTTTCCACTCTCTAGGCACATCAGGAATCTCCAAATGTGACATGGCGCCACCATTGATTCCAGCCAATCTTGAGTTCAAAAAGTCAAATGGTGCTCCCTCCCTTCTGAGCTCCGACGTGCGCCCAAAGAGTGGTTTACCAAAACATATGGAGCATAAGCATACTCAGGAAAAATTGCAAAAGAACTTTGGGGGTCTAATTTCTTCTGTTACCCTTGGGAAAATAAAAAAAATGGGGGCTTAAAAAATTATCTTTGTGGGAAAAAATGATTTTTTATTTTCACGCTCTGTGTTATAAAATTATGTGAATCACTTGGGGGTTCAAAGTGCTCATCACACATCTAGATAAGTTCCTTGGAGGGTCTAGTTTACAAAATGGGGTCACTTGTGGGGGATTTCTACTGTTTAGGCACATCAGGGGCTCTGCAAACGCAAAATGATGCCCACAGACCATTCGATCAAAGTCTGCATTTCAAAACATCACTACTTCCCTTCCAAGCCCTGACGTCTGTCCAAACAGTGGTTAACCCCCACATAAGGGGTATCAGCGTACTCAGGACAAACTGCACAACAACTATTGGGGTCCAATTTCTCCTGTTACCCTTGTGAAAATAAAAAATTGTTTGCTAAAAAATAATTTTTGAGGAAAGACAAATGATTTTTTATTTTCACGGCTCTGCGTTATAAACTTCTGTGAAGCACCTGTGGGTTCAAAGTGCTCAACACACATCTAGATAAGTTCCTTGGGGGTCTAGTTTCCAAAATGGGTTCACTTGTTGGGGGTTTATACTGTTTAGGCACATCAGGGGCTCTGCAAACGTAACATGACGCCCGCAGACCATTCCATCAAAGTCTGCATTCCAAAACGTCACTACTTCCCTACTGAGCCCCAACGTGTGCCCAAACAGTGATTCCCCCCACATATGGGGTATCAGAGTACTTAGGACAAACTGGATAACAACTTTTGGGGTCCAATTTCTCCATTGTGAAAATAAAAAATTGCGGGCTAAAAATAATTTTTGAGGAAAGAAAAATGTTTCTTTATTTTCACAGCTCTGTGTTATAAGCTTCTGTGAAGCACTTGGGGGTTCAAAGTGCTCACCACACATCTAGATTAGTTCCTTGGGAGGTCTAGTTTCCAAAATGGGGTCACTTGTGGGGGAGCTCCAATGTTTAGGCACACAGGGGCTCTCCAAACGTGACATGGTGTCCGTTAACGATTGAAGTTAATTTTTCATTCAAAAAGTCAAATGGCACTACTTCCCTTCTGAGCCCTGCCATGTGCCCAAACAGTGGTTTACCCCCATATATGAGGTATCGGTGTACTTAGGAGAAATTGCCCAACAAATTTTAGGATCCATTTTATCCTGTTGCCCATGTGAAACTGAAAAAATTGAAGCTAAAAGAAATTTTTTGTGAAAAACAAAGTACTTTTTCATTTTTATGGATCAATTTGTGAAGCACCTGGGGGTTCAAAATGCTGACTATGCATCTAGATAAGTTCCTTCGGGAGTATAGTTTCCAAAATGAGGTCACTTGTGGGGGATATAACGATTGGAGCCAATTTTTCATTCAAAAAGTCAAATGGCACTCCTTCCCTTCCGAGCCCTGTCGTGCGCCCAAACAGTGATTCCCCCACATATGGGATATAGGCGTACTCAGGACAAAACACAATAACTTTTGGGGTCCAGTTTCTCTTTTCACCCATGGGAAAATAAAAAAAATGGTTGCTAAAAGATCATTTTTGTGACTAAACAGTTAAATGTTCATTTTTTCCTTCCATGTTGCTTCTGCTGCTGTGAAGCACCTGAATCATTAATAAACTTCTTGAATGTGGTTTTGAGCACCTTGAGGGGTACAGTTTTTAGAATGGTGTCACTTGTGGGTATATTCAGCCATGTAGACCCCTCAAACTGACTTCAAATGTGAGGTGGTCCCTAAAAAAATGGTTTTGTAAATCTTGTTGTAAAAATGAGAAATCGCTGGTCAAATTTTAACCTTTATAACTTCCTAGCAAAAAAAATGTTGTTTCCAAAATTGTGCTGATGTACAGTACACATGTGGGTAATGTCATTTATCAACTATTTTGTGTCACATAACTCTCTGGTTTAACAGAATAAAAATTAAAAATTTAAAAAATTGGGAAATTTTCTAAATTTTCATCAAATTTCCATTTTTCACAAATAAACGCAAAAAAATGGAATGCTCTGTCCTGTGTCCGGGGGTCAGCAGCGCAGCTGTGTTGTCCAATCCAGGACAACACAGCTGTGTTGTCCAATCCAGGACAACACAGCTGGGCGCGGGATGCGCTGCTGACCCCCGAACACAGGACAGAGCAGGACAGCTCCACATGCTGCGGCCCACCCTAAGCAGGATCCCTCTATTTATGCCACAGGAGCATTCACTGGACCCATTATAAGGACTTCTTTATATACCGCGGCTCACCCTAAACAGGACCCCTCTACCTATACCACAGGAGCAATTTCTGGACCCACTATAAGGTTATGCCTTAAAAGGACCATTGTCTTGCCTTCTATCACTGCCACTCCTATGTCTGTGTATCAAAAGAGCTAAGTAACCCCATGAATAAGACCCGGGAGGGTCAAAACGTCGGGTTTCTATCTACGAATTATCACAGTGGCAATTGTTGACTTGTTTTCGTGAATAAATCTGGCATATACCTTTTGCATCATACCAGTTTCGAGTGTGCGGTATTTTTTCTTCTACTATTGACTTGACCACACGGTCTGTTTTACCAGCACCTCCGTGTCCTTGACCTGAGTGCACACCATTATCCTTGTTCTTGATATCACTATGTGAATTAATCCACTTTTTTAACATTGCTATGGTAATTATAGAGGTCATGTTTTAAATTCACTGCAAATACATTGTAAAGTGGGGTCCCATTGTAGGCTTTACTGTTGCTTCTATGTGATATGTTGATCATATTGAGGAATGCATAGTCCTCAATGAGCAAACTGTGACAAATACAGCCATTCATGAAATGTGCTGAGCGTCTCATGTTCTTATCTAAAATGAGGGAAAGTGGGCTTTGCTATGGTGTCCCATAGTAAACTATTACACTGCTACCACCATGTTATGTGCAGAGCACATGGAATAGGCAGAGCATCTGGAGTGCTTCCATGGGATAGGCTGTGCCAGAATCCCTCCATTGAATGAGCTGATGCAAACAAAAGAATTTAGAGTTCTTCCATGAGACAAGCTGATTACATGAAGGCATTCCGAGTCTCTCAATGGGATATGCTGATAATTTACTCACATACAGAGACTCTCCATGGTACATTCTAAATATTTGATCACATACAGAGTCCCTTCATTGGGCAGGCTAAGCACTTGGCAGCATACAGAGCCCCTCCATAGGACAGGCTGAGCATTTAGTCACATACAGAACCTCTTCATTGGGCAGGCTATTTGGTCTCACACAGACCCTGCCCATTGGTCAGGCTAAGCATTTGGTTGCATACAGAGCTTGTGCATTGGACAGGCTGAGTATTTAGTAACATACAGAACCCCTCCATTGGAAAGGCTGAGCATTTAATCAAAATAGAGCCCATCTATTAAATAGGCTGAGTATTTAGTCATATACAGAACACCACTATAGTACAGGCTAAGCATTTTTAGTCACATACAGAACCCTTTCAATGGGAAGGCTGGGCATTAGTCACATACAGAGCCTCTCCATAGTACAAAACCTACAAGAACAAAATGAACATAAACCCTGCTGCAACTAAATAAGTAAAAAGCAAAATTGCATTTAAATAAAACAGAGTTCTAAGTAACACTGTTTTTTATCAAAAATAGCATAAAAGGCATCCCACTGTCGGTGAGGTGACCCTGTTCGGGACAGTCCTACACTGTCTAATATTAAAAACCTTGCTATGTGTCAGAGTTGACCTCAGTGTGTGAATAAGGGCAGACAAAGGACAGGGTCCCGAACTGTGGACACTAGAGATGAATGAACCTTTCAAGGTTCAGTTCGGTGAACGTCCCGATTTTCGCAGAACATTTTCGTCGGACAACTCATTGAACATAGCCAAACATCATTGAATTCAATGGAAGGCAAAACCAAATCAACAGAAAACTCTTTAATTTGGACTCAAGAAACATCATTTCTAGCTTCAGCATTGATAATTGACAGGTGGATGAGTGGCAGGTGTAGGCCTGGTGTTCTGAGTGGTCTGGCAAATTCAGGCAACGCACATGAAGGAGACCCAACTTGGAGTCCAAACATTTCCAAAAATTAGGGGCAGATAGCAGGAAAAGAAATTTGATAATGGCATAGCAGCAGATACCTCATGCAACAGCTGAAATGGTTTTTTTGGTAAGCCACACTCAGATGTCACAAATATCAGCTTGGTAGACCACAAATTTTATAAAAATGTAAGCATAGTAACGCAGGTAGTTGATTGATCAATTCACCAACAGTATAAATTTGATAATGGCACAGCAGCAGTCAGTCATGGGCCATACATGAGGTATCAGGGTCTGGGCCAGCATTTATAGTTTTCAGTTTAAGTTTAAATTAAGTAGAAGTGGGTAAGGGACCAGTGTAGGCCTGCTGTGCTGGGAGCCCTGATACCTCATGCAACAAGTTAAACTGCTTTTCTACTCCGCCACACTCAGATGGCACAAATATCAGCTTCGTAGACTACTATTGTTAGAAACATATAAAGATAGTAACATGGGTAGTTGATTTAAAGTAAGTGCAGGCCTGCTGGTCTGGGAGCCTTACTAAGACAGGCAACACACATGAGAACAAACTTGGAGTTTAAACATTTCCAAAAATTATTGCCACAGATAACTAAAGTGGCATCAATTTCCCCAGAGTACAAATAGTATAATTGCACATCATTTTGACAACTTCTGTTATTGTACAGGCTACTCGACTCCCTTTCTTTGGTAAATGCACAGTGGTATTATTATTATTATTTATTGTTATAGTGCCATATATTCCATGGCACTTTACATGTGGAAAGGGGTATACATAATAAAAACAAGTACAATAATCTTAAACAATACAAGTCACCAACGGGAACTGGAGGAGCATTGTGCTGTTGCACTGACAAAATGGCACAAAATCAACATTTATTATTATGGAGAGGGACATGTGACTTCGGCAGCCAATGACTAAAGATTTTGTGTCTGGACGTTGTGGATGGCTTCTGCGCCTTGATTGGCTGCTGGAATCTACACACATCAAGTTAATTTGAAATGAAAAACAGTCTGCCGCTCCTCAGACCTCTACCTATCCCCTTCCCTCATAAAACATTCCCCGCTCTCATCAACCACTATCCTAAACAAAGTGACAACAAAAGAATTACTGGAAACGTGATCTTTTACTGAACTGTGTCCGAATTTTGCCAAGTTTGAAAGAAAATGCTCAGGAAACCAAACACGAATCCGAATGTGCTTCGTTCGTGTCGAATTTGAGATTGGTGAACGTTTTCTGAACAATTTCCCTCATCTCTAGTGGACACCAGCCTTCGTGAGCTATTTAAATGTAATTTCCAGCTCAAGGAAGGGAGACCACACCCCGGCTTGCACAAAATGCAAAAATACAAAGAAAAAACACAACAAATTAGCTTATTTTAAGTTAGTATACATGCAGCACATAAATACATGTTCACACTATTGTGACACCACTATGTTCATTGTCCTTGTTTATTATGGAGGTCAAAATAATAAGATTTCATGTTCTGAACTCACTACAAGTAAGTGGTAAAGTGGGGCCCCATTCTAGGATTCACTACTGTGAGTTATTACGCCTTTGCATGTATGTAATATGTTGATCATACTGAGGCATACATATTCCTCAATGGGACATGTTGAGACAACAGTGCAAATACAGCTGTCCATGAGATATGCTGAGCTTCTCATGTTCTTAGCTAAAATGAGGGAAAGTGGGCTTTGCTATGATGTCCCATAGCACATTGTCAAACTATTACCTCCATGTTATGTGCAAAGCATAATGAAGCATACAGAGCCTCTCCATGGAATAGGCAGAGCATCTGGAGTGCTTCAATCAGACAGGCTGTGCCAGAATTCCTCCACGAATTGTGCTGAGCATTCGGATGCAAACAAAAGAATGTAGAGTCCTTCCATGGGATAAGCTGATTACATGGAGGCATTCCAAGCCCCTCCATGGGATATGCTGAGCATTTAGTCTCAAACAGAGACACTCCATGGGATATGCTGAACATTTGATCACATGCACAGTCCCTTCATTGGGCAGGCTTGGTTGCATACAGAGCCCGTCCATAGGACCTGCTGAGCATTTAGCCACATACACGCTTTCTTCATTGGGAAGGTTGGTCATTAGCCACATACACAGTCTCTTCATTGTACAGGCTGAGCATGTAAAGTCATACTTCAGTTGGACATGCTGAGTATTTGGTCCCATAAAAAGTCCCTCCATGGGATGTCCTGGGCACACAGAGAGACAAACAGACCTTCCTTTGGTTGTGCTGAATAGTGAAATGGTGCATGACCATGTGTTTAAATTCAACAACTGGACAGTTTATTAGAAATTGATAACATTTATTGATAATGTTTGAGGTTAATATATAACATTTTATTTTAGTTTTCTATAATCTTCATCTCAGTACGAAGCATATGCAAACAAATAAGTACATATTTCTTACTTGCATCACTTAGCCAGCACTATCCTCTGCCCTTTAACAAAATAGTCTCTTAAAAAGTATTAGTGTTGAGATAAGAACGAGAGAGCAGAACATAGGATGTACTTAAAGTAGATTTGACTTCTTTGTTGTTATTCTTTGAAGTTTATTTTCTTATTTGCTGTATGGGGATATAAAATCCATCATCTCATAACAAAGGAAGTGTTTAAAATCCCAGGCACTGTGAATATTGCTTTTGGTGTATATAATTTAAAGTTTCTGTATGCTGTTATGTCATAGAATAATGTATTCTAAGCCATTAAATTCCTATTATTGTGAAATAAATTACGGTTCATAAAATCAGATGCAAGTTTTAATATTTTTCTTGTCCATTACCAATTGATTCTGCCATTGTAAATCAGTTAAAATATGGTAAAGTTGTCTGTAATACTGAATGGAGAATTTCAGCGGATTCTAGCTGGATACTGCGAGCCTCAATGTGGTAAACAAGAAGCTTCATTTATAATCCAGACTACAGTCAAAATAAAGCTTTTTATTATTATCACCAAGTACTGATATGATCCCAAAGAGCTAGATATTAATATGCCATTCCAGCGGATATTTTACAGGCAGGCACAATTTGAGAATTTTCTTCATTATAAGTATTTATTTTTTTTTTTATCATCTGATTAAGTTTATTAAACGCTTGCCGCCAGAGTCGGTTTTGGTCTTTGACAAACCACATTTTTTCAATTTTGTTTTCTCATGTTTCATAAACCATAACTTTTTTCTTTTTTGCTTCTTTTATTTTTTGTTATGAAGTGTATTTGTCCTTGATATAGTATAACTTATCATCATGTTTTATTACCTCTTTATGGGGAGCAATAGAAACTAAAATCAATTCTTCCGCTGTAGTTTTGCCTTTTAAATTTTATGCTATTCTTTGATTATACTCTGCGCTTCTTCTGTTAGTGCTTGACTCATATGTACATTATTAGACTGTGCCTCAGTAGCGTAGCTCCCCGAAGGGCAGAGGGTGCGGGCTCCCCGGGCCCGGTGTTCTGAGGGGGCCCACCCGGAGCTACGCTACTGTAACTTTATCGGCGCATGCAGTGTGCCAATACAGTTACCTTCTGCAGCAGAGCAGGGAGAATCGATCTCCCTGTTCTGCCGCTATGGGGCCCCTGAGCAGGTGCGGGAGCCCCGGTGCCAGCAGTGGCACCAAACCCCCCCCCCCCCCACCGTCATCGGAAGATCAGCTGTACCGGCATTTAGCTGATACAGCTGACCGCAATGATGGGAGAAGGAGTGCTGCGCTCCTTCTCCCATCATCCCCCTGTCAGTGTAGGTGTCTGATGTCGCCGACAATGACAGCGAGCGCGATTATGTCACTGCCCAGCGCCCACTGTCAGGAGATCAGCGGGAGCAGCGCAAGAACCAGGAAGAAGAGAGGTGAATATTTCTTTATTTTTTTTTAATGGGTGCTGCTGCCTTATTACAGGGTCTGATTATGGGGACTGCATTATTGCAGGGTCTAACTATGGGGGCTGCCTTATTACAGGGTCTGCCTATGGGGATCTGCCGCCTTATTACAGGGTCTGCCTATGGGGGCCTGCCTTATTACAGGGTCTGACTATGGGGCTGACTTATTACAGAGTCTGACTATAGGGGTGTTGCCTTATTACAGTGTCTGACTATATGGGTGCTGCCTCATTACAGGGTCAGACTATGGGAGTGCTGCCTTTCTACAGGGTCTGACTATGGGGGTGCTGTCTTATTATAGGGTCTGACTATGGGGGTGCTGCCTCATTACAGGGTCTGACTATGGGGGGGCTGTCTTATTATAGGGTCTGACTATGGGGCTGCTGCCTCATTACAGGGTCTGACTATGGGGGTGCTGCCTTATTACAGGGTCTGACTATGGGGGTGCTGCCTTATTACAGGGTCTGACTATGGGGGTGCTGCCTTACTACAGGGTCTGCCTATAGGGGTGCTGCCTTATTACAGGGTCTGACTATGGGGGCTGCCTTATTGCAGAGTTTGACTATGGGGGTGCTGCCTTATTACAGGGTCTGCCGCCTTATTACAGGGTCTACCTATGGGGGTACTGCCTTATCACAGGTTCTGACTATGGGGGCTGCCTTATTACAGGGTCTGACTATGGGGGCTGCCGTATGCTATAGAGTCTGCCTATGGGGAGTGCATTATACTATATTGTGGACTATTTGGTGCATTATGCTACTGTTTATGGAGGCTATCTAGGGGGCCATCATACAGTATGGAGATTACAGTGAAGGGGCCATCATACACTGTTGGAGCCATCAAACAATTTGGGGTTTACTAAGAGGTCAGTATACTGTGTGGGTGGTACTATACAGTGAGGGGGCATTATACTGTGTATAAGAGAGCATCATGCTGTGTAAAGGGGAGCTGTACAGGGGGAGACTCGGGATATTATTAAATGTAAATTGGGCACTTATTGTTATAGGGGAACTCAGGTTACTGTGACTAGCAAAGGGGCACACAAGGCAATATTACTTTCTAGGGGGCAAAATATTGGCACTGTTTTCTGGGCACTTGCACCCGGCATTACTATATTATAGAGGGGTGCTTTAGAATTTAGAGGGCACAGAGAACCACACAGCAGGTGCAGTAATAGGGACACATATGGCAGCAGCGGCTCAGTATTGGGGTATCAGGTGCAGTAATAGGGACACATATGGCAGCAGCGGCTCAGTATTGGGGTATCAGGGGCAGTAATAGGGACACATACGGCAGCAGTGGCTCAGTATTGGGGAATCTTGTGCAGTAATAGGGATATACGGTAGCAGCGGCTCAGTATTGGGGTATCAGGGGCAGTAACAGGGACACATACGGCAGCAGCGGCTCAGTATTGGGGTATCAGGGGCAGTAATAGGGACACATACAGCAGCAGCGGCTCAGTATTTCCCCATTAAAATAAAAACACCTATACTCACCTTCCTTGCTGGAGCATTTTCAGCTGTGTTGGCACTGATGTTCCTGAGGTTAAGGTGAAATTGTTAGTCACACGAGCCCTGAGCCCAAACAGCACTGGTGTCACTGTGCTCACCTTTAGATAAATAAGTATTCAAGAGGAAGTGAGATCTGAGGTTGCTTCCTTACTCTCTCTTGATTAATTATACATCAGACAGGGAACAGTGACACTAGTGCTGATTGGGACATAACATGACATACCAACCTCATGTGAGCTCCAGGAGCACGAGTGCTAACACTGCTGGAACAGCGCCGGCATTTGCACAGGTCTATCTAGTGGGCAGATGGGACAACTGCCTCTGGCGTAGTTGGCAGGGGGACACCATCAAGTCATCTGACACTGCTGTCCGAAGTTTCTTCCTGGCGGCTGCATTTTGCCCCCCTCTCCCGGACAGGGGGTCAGTTGTTCTCATAGAGGGTGCAGCATGCGGGCTCCCAATGATCAATTGTACTCATGACTCTGCAGAGGCACACATTGGTGGTAAGTGCTCCAGTGGAGCTGAAGCAACCGAAGATTTATTGCAATGGGGTGGGGGGCTTTGGCTTGATTTGAGGACACAGTATGGGGAAAAAGGAAGGGATGGGTGTAGACAAGAGATGGGTTGGGGTCCGATGGGTTTGGTCAAACAGTTACAAAAAGTTCAATTTCATGTACTAGAACAGTACCCAGACCTGAACACGAGCCTGGATGCCATTCACTTGAATGGGGGCCCCAAACATCCCGTGTTTGACATGCTGTCACGTGCATGACACCGTTGTAAACACTGCTTCAGTGGTACAATCATCACCATCGGTTAGACAGAAATGGTTCCCACGCTGTCAAAAGACAGTGTGAACCAGCATCTATGATTGGAGGTACAAAAGTTACCTCCAGTTATTGTTGTCGGCTGATGGGACTACTGCTTCCATCAGCCAACGCCTGCTGCTTATAACAGTGAGAGCAGGAGCGACTGATAGGAGTATTCATCAGCCAGTGCCTGCACTGTAAATAAATAATTAAAACAAAATAACTGCATGGATTCTCCTGTATTATTGATAGCCAACCAGGTAAAACTCAGATGTCAGCGTTACCACTTTGATTTTTTTAATTATTTAAACAAATAATTAAAAAAAACAGCATATAGTACCCCCATTTTTGACAACCAGCCTTGCAAAAAAAGACCGCTGGGGACTGGTATTATCAGGCTGGTAAGAGGCCATGGAAATTGACCCCCCCCCCACAGCCCAAAAATAACAGCCCGCAGCAGCCCAAAAAAGGCACATTATATTTGACAATTATGGTGCTTTGCTTGGCTCTTCCCCCTTTACCTGTAGCAGTGGCAAGTGGGTTCATATTTGTGGGGTTGATGTCATCTTTGTATTGCATTGTTAGGTGACATCAAGCCCACGGCTTAGTAATGGAGAGGCGTCTATCAATACAAAGTCTCAAAGACAAAGTACACATAAAAATAATACATGTGGCAATAATGGGTGGTGATGTCAAACTGTAAAAAGTAATGTGTAATCAGTACATTTAATTAGGACATATCGGCTAAGGTAAATTATAACAAAAGGGGATAACTGAATTGAAGAAGCCCAAAAATGAGTGAAAAGATTATAACTTTATTAATTACAAAATAATATTGAAATAAAGTGCAAGTGGGATCAAAGCACCAGTAAAAAAGCTAAACACGAGAAACACAGCTAAAGTTAAAAGATAGCAATAAATCATAGCAGGAAATCCAAATAACGTATATACAAAATGCTAATTAAAAATTGCATATTTGATATAAAGAATAATTCTGGCGGACAATTGCAAATACTGTATATATCAACTAATATGCAATGTGACAGACAACAGCAGGTATACCTGATGAAAGCAATATAATTAGGATAGTTAAAGTGCATGTACATGTAGTGTTGATACATGGGCTGGAGCAGCCAGAGTGTACTGATTCAGGTAAGGGTAAAGACAATAATTGTCAAGAGATTTGCATTGCTTCTGCACATACTATAACAGAGTAATACCTGTTCTAACATGAAAACCCTCACCAGCTGTAGAGTGGATGAATCCACCCCTATTCAGTTTTTGAATTTCCACAAAAATTTTAAATAACCAACAAATTTCGTTCAACTTCACAATTGTGTTCTATTTGTTGTTGATTCTTCACCAAAAATGTACATTTGTTATCTTATGTTTGAAGCATGATATGTGGGGAAAGGTTGAAAAGTTCCAGGGAGCCGATTACTTTTGCAAGGCACTGTACTTGTGCTCACATGACCGTCTACTCTTGCCACAGGTAACAGATAATCCTTAAAGTTTGCAGTGCATGTGTGTGAGAACTCAGAAGCTTGCAGTCACCTAGAGTGACTGCAGACTTTCATTTCAAACCTGAACAAACCCTTTAATTATCAAATAAATCACTGTAACATGCCAGTCTTAACAGCATGGAATATACTCTCTGTCAGGATTCAGCTCTGCTTGTTGGTTGCAGCCACTTAACTCATATGTGATTTTGATACTTAGCGTCACGTGACGACTTGCTTTTCTTCCTGCTTCTCTCAGTTTTTCACTGAACATTGAGAGAAATGGCGAGAGAGAACAGCTAGCAGGCACGTGATTGCAAGTGTGCAAATCACATATGTGCTTTGGGGGGCTCCAAACTGAATTATTACCCTGGGTGTGGGAAAATCTAGATACATCTCAGGGCATGAAAGGTGACAGGTATTTATTTTAATGGGGGAAAATATTTAGATTGGGAGGGAGTTGTTCTAGTAGCGGGCAACCCTTGTTGGCTTGTGAATCCTTACACTGTGCATGCTGTGAATCCTCATGCTGTTATGATTGTCTAGTGCCGAGGCAGGGAGCAGGTAGGTCCGTGACCACAAGTGTGTAATTTTCAACCTCTCTCAATACTGCTCTTTGCAGCAAGCACAGCCAATTTGTAAGTTTTAACATAACATGTTTCAAGTTATTATTATTATTGTTATTATTTATTTATATAGCACCATTAATTCCATGGTGCTGTACATGAGAAAAGGGGTTACATATCGTTAACAGAAATATCGTTAACAGAAATTTTTTTTTATAATGACAGACTGGTACAGAGGTGAGAAGACCTTGTCCTTCCGGACTTACATTCTACGGGATAATGGGGAAGAGACAGGAGGTCGGGGTGCTGCAACACTTTTGGTGGCACTAACTATTCAGAAGTTGTGCGACCTCCCCTATTTCGTGTTTTTAGTATCATCCTTTGTTCAGAATAAAGCAGTTGGGGAACAACTTTCGCTTAGTATCGTCTTTGTGTATGTGATGCATTCTTGGCCTCTAAGCTAGCACTCAGCTTATATTTGATCAGGTACAAGCAATCATATTGATCTCCATTTAAGAGATCACCCTCACAAGGCGGCAGCTCTAGTGGTGGTGAGGTGGCAGCTCTGGTGGTTGATGACGTGGCGGCAGCTTGGGTGGTTGGTGAGGCGGCAGCTCGGGTGTTTGGTGGGGCAGCAGCTCGAGTGGTTGGTTTGGCGGAAGAATGGTTATTGCAGGTTGCAGGCTTTCCTGAAGAGATGGGTTTTCAAGTTCCTTCTGAAGGATTCATGGGTGGTGGATAATCGGACGTGTTTATGCGTGGAATTCCAGAGGATGGTGGATTTTCGGGAGAAATCTTGGAGGCAGTTGTGTGAGGAATAAATAAGTGTGGAGGAGAGTAGGAGGTCTTGGGAGGATCAAAGATTCCCTGAGGGAAGATAGTGGGAGATTAGTTCAGAGATATAGGGAGGGGACAAGTTGTGGATGGTTTTGTAGATCAGTATTAATAGTTTGAACTGGATTCGTTGGGGAATTGAGAGCCAGTAGATGGATTTGCAGAGGGGAGAAGCAGGGGAGCATCGAGGAGAGAGGTGGATTAGCCGAGCAGCAGAGTTGAGGACAGACTGGAGTGGTGCAAGGAAGTTAGTGGGGAGGCCACAGGAGGGTGTTGCAGTAATTGAGGCAGGAGATGATGAGGGCATGCACAAGAGTTTTAATAGATTGTGGGCTGAGGAAGGGACAGATTCTGGCCATAGTTGGAGGTGACAGGAGGTGGCAAGAGTTTGGACGTGTGGTTTGAAGGGCAGGGCAGAGTCAAGAGTTACCCCGAGGCAGCGGATTTCATTTGCGGCAGAGTTCATGATGCCGTTTACCATAATAGATAGATCAGGTAGGGGGGATACGCAAGATGAGGGAAAGATGATGAGTCCGGTTTTGTTTACATTGAGTTTTAGGAAGTGAGACTTGAAGAAGGAGGATATGGCTGACAGACACTCTGGGATTCTGGACAGCAGAGAGGTGACATCTGATCCAGAGAGGTAGATCTGAGTGTCGTTCGCATATAGGTGGTACTGGAAGCCATGGGACTTTATGAGTTGTTCTAGGCCCAGGGCATAGATGGAAAAAAGTAGAGACCCTAGGTCAGAGCCTTGAGGGACTCCAACAGAGAGAGGGCGGGGTGAAGAGGTAGCGTGGGAGTGGGAAATGCTAAATGTGCGGTTGAAAAGTTATGAGGCAATCCAGCACAGGGCAAGGCCTTTGATGCCGAGGGAAGAAAGAATATGTAGCAGTAGGCAGTAGTCGACTGTGTCGAAAGCAGAGGACAGGTCGAGAAGGAGGAGGATGGAGGACTATCTGTTAGCTTTGGCTGTAAGTTATTAATTTTGGTCAGAGCAGTTTCGGTGGAGTGGTGGGGGCAGAAGCCAGATTGGAGGTTGTCAAGGAGAGAGTTGGATGAGAGGTGAGAGGAAAGTTGACCATGGACATGCTGCTCAAGGAGTTTGGAAGCAAACAGGAGCAGTGATATCGGGCGATAGCTGGGCATAGCAGTTGGGTCAAGGTTAGCTTTTTTGAGGATGGGTGTGATGGTGGCATGTTTGAAGCAGAAGGGAAGGTACCAGAAGATAGCGATATGTTGAAGAGATGGGTAAGGGCTGGAATGAGCATGTTAGTGAGGTTGGGGAGCAGTGGGAAGGGATGGGGTCAAGTGCACAGGTGGTGAGGTGTGATTTGGAAAGGAGGCGAGTGAGTTCTCCTTCAGTGATGTTGAAGAGGGAAGTTATTGGGGAAATGAAGAGGTCTGGTATATGGAGTGGTTGGGGTGGTGGAACAGTAAAGGTTTGCCTTTGGTTGGTTGATCTTGTTTTTGAAGTAGGTGGAAAAGTCCTCTGAAGAGATGAGGGGAGTTGGAGGTGCCAGTGGTGGGCAGAGGAGAGAGTTAAATGTGCTGAACAGTAGTTTTGGGTTGTAGGATAGTAAAGAAATAGGTCTACTTAGCAGAGGTGAGGGCTAGTTTGAAGGCAAGTGTAGCTTGATTGAAAACAGTGAAGTTACCTGGCAGGCGTGTTTTTTTCCAACGCCACTCCGTGACCCTGTGTGCTTGTCGGAGTTTTTTGGTGTGGTTATTGTGCCAAGCTTGCCTATTGGTTTGTCGCACTTTGCCATGCATGAAAGGGGCGACTGAATCTATGGATGATGTGAGGGTGGAGATATAGAAAGCGATGGCGCTGTCCGTGTCATGAAGATATGGAGGACAAGGGTAGGAGAGAGTCTGAGAGTCTGTGAATGTCTAGGTGTGCATGGTTTCTGTGAGGATGTGGTAGTGGCTGAACATGGGGCAGGTGAGGAGGACAAGGATGAGAAGGTGAGTACATGGTGGTCAGATAGGGGGAAGGGAGAGGTTGTGAGGTTAGATAAGGAACAGAGGAGGGTGAAGATGAGGTCTAGCGTATGTCCGTCTGTGTGGGTGGCTGTGGAGGACCATTGAGTAAGTCCAAAGGATGAGGTAAGGGACAGGAGCTTGGAGGCTGCTGGATGGCGGGTGTCAGTAGGGATATTAAAGGGGAAGTAATAGTGTGCACTCAGGTCAAGAACAAGGAGGTGCTGGTAAAACAGACCATGTGGTCCAAATAGTCATGTACTGAAAATTACCGCACACTCAGAACCGGTATGAATCATATCGTATGATGCATCATACCGTATGATGCAAAAGTATTTCACAAGTTGCCACAAAAGTAAACGTGCAGATAGAAACCCAACGTTTCGACCCTCCCGGGTCTTATTCATGGGGTTACAACGGAAATAAAGAGATAATATCAGATTTCAACCTAGTAACATCAACAGAGGCAAAAATTATGCATCGTGAGAATAAACTAAACAATAATATATACACACCAATGGATAAAAATAGACAAGCAAACATAAATGATATCTACAAATATATACAAAAAGAGGAACCAGAGATGGTCAGAGACTACTAGTAAAGAGCAACAATATTTGATTCAAAATACCTAAAACATTGACCGGAATAGGGGATGTTGGAAATAACAGATGGAATATAAGCTGCTTACCTTGGTTTACGATTAAACACATATAAGAGTGGCAGACGTAGGGCAGGAGGATAGATCCCTTGGCGTATAAACTGTCGCTGTGATGGATGATAGATTAGCAAAGTTATATAGAGATAAATGCGAGTAAAATATGTAAGGCATCTAGATGCAGTACGTATACAAGGTCCCCTTAATACCCTGAATGCAAATGGTCAAGCTAGGGGGGCATACTGGAAAGGAATGGGATGTCAGCAGAGAGAAAGGGAAGAAGCCAGGTAGAGAATTGGTCAATGAAGGCAGTGGTTGAGCCCGGTGGTCAGTATATGACAGCCATTTGGAGATTAGAGGAAGAGTAGATACGGAAAGAGTGAACATTGAAAGAAGGGAGGATAAGGGAGGGTGGGCTTGGATAGGGTTGAAGTAACAGTTTTTGGAAAGAAGAAAGCCCCAGGACTGCCCTTCTGCAAAATATCCCCCGGAATACTGCACCTCTGCAAATTATACCCACCAAACTGTGCTTCTCCAAAATTCCACCCCACAATGCCCATCTACAAAATATCACCCATCACATATACACACTTTGCCTCTGGAAAATATCCCCATTACACTGCCTCTCTGAATAAAGTACCCCGCTACCACCACCTCTCACAAAACTATGCATTTTTCAAAACTGTCACACCCATTCAAGGCCGGCTCTAGGTTCTCGTGGGCCCCGGGTGAAAGAGTCTCAGTGGGCCCATTTAACACATACCACCATTCATGATGCACATATATGACACAGAAATATACGTACCTTGAAAAAAATGACTAGCAAAGACATACACAGCGACTTGGTGGAAACATTGGGGGACTCTTCTCCTCCATATTCCACAGTTGCACGCTGGGCCAAGGAATTTAAGCTGGGAAGAACATTGACGGAAGATGAACATCATGAAGCACGCCCATCCATGTCCCTCAATGAAGAAAACGTGAAAAAAGTTGAAGCAGTTGTATTGGCAGATCGAAGAGTGACTATCAGGCATGTAGCTGAGGTCACAGGGATCTCATATGGCAGTATTCAAAGAATCCTTGCAAAAGAATTGCATATGAGAAAAAATTTTTGTCACGTTTTTTGACCACGGACGAGACCTGGATCCACCACTTTGATCCCGAAACTAAACAACAATCCATGACATGGAAACGAGCCGACAAACTGACGCCAGAGAAATTCAAAGTGTCAAGCTCAGCAGGGAAGGTTATGGCATCCATTTTTGGGACGCTGAAGGAGTTATTATGGTGGACTATTTGAAGAAGGAAGCCACTATTATGGGCTCCTACTACGCAGAACAAATAAGAAGATTTCGGGAGGCTATCAAGGAGAAAAGGCGCGGCAAACTGCGGGCTGGACTGCTGTTTCACCAAGATAACGCGCCGGCTCACAAAGCTGCAGTTGCCATGGCTACCATTCAAGAAGCGGGCTTTAGACTGGTGGAACACCCCCCCTATTCGCCAGATTTAGCCCCCAGTGACTTCTTTCTCTTTCCTCGGCTCAAGGAACACCTCCGGGGCAAGAAATTTGACGACAATAGCGACGTGATAACCGCTGTTGGGGATTTTTTTGAGGGTCAAGATCAAGAATGTTTTTCGAAGGGAATTCTAAGTTTAGAAAAGAGATGGACTAAATGTATAGACTTGTTAGGAGTGATTTCTATTGTAAATTCTACAATAGCTCAGACATCAGACAGTATAGTCCACCATACAGTATTATGGGCACCACATAGAGCTTTATACACAATAATGAGCCCCATATAGTGCTCCCTTCAGTATTATGGGCACCACATAGTGCTCCATACAGAATAATGAGCCCCATATATTGCTCCATACAGTATTATGGGCACCACATAGTGCTCCATGCAGAATAATGAGCCCCATAAATGGCTCCATACAGAATAATGAGCCCCAAATATTGCTCCATAAAGTATTATGGGCTCCATATATTGGTCCATACTGTATAATGGGCAATATAATGCTCCATAAAGAATAATGAGACCCATATATTGCTCCATTCATAATGGGTCCCATATAATGTTCCATACTGTATAGAATGGGCAACATGGAGTATAACGAGCCCCATATATTGCTCCATACAGTATAATGAGTCCCATATAATGCTCCATGCAGTATATGATGGGCCCCATATATTGCTCCATACCAAATGGGCTCTATAAAATGCTCCATACAGAATAGTCCCCATATAATGCTCCGTATATAATGGGCCTCATATGATGCTCCATAATGAGCTTCATATAATGCTCAAAATATAATCAGCCCCATATATGATGTTCCATTGTGTGATCAGCCCATGTAATATTCCATATATAATGGATCCCATATTTGATGCTCCAGTGTATGATGGGCTCCATATTTGATGCTTGAATGTATCATGGTCCCCATATATGATGCTCCAGAGTATAATGGGCCCCATATATGATGCTCCAGTGTATAATCAGACCTACATAGGTTCCATATATGATGGGCCCAATATGTGATGCTCCAGTGCATAATGGGCCCCCTATATAATGATCCATATATGATGAACCCATACATTGTGCTCCAAACATCAAAAAAGAAAAAATGAAGCACTCACCTCTCATCGCTGGCCACTGCTCTGCTCTGAACTCCTCAGCATCGCTGTCTTCCGGCTCTCTGCTCTGTGACTGCTCAGGTAGAGAGGGCACCGATGTGACATCATCATGCCCTGTGACCTGAAGGTCAAAGTCAGGAGATGCAGAAGACGCTGCAGCAATGGAGATGGGAGAGGTAAGCATCACAAATGCCAGGGCCCAGAACAGGCAGCTGGGCCTACTAACAGGTGCCGACACAGGCACTGGGCCCCCATAGTGTGACAGTGTCCCTGACAGCGAGTGGGCCTCCCTGCCTGTTCAGGGCCCTGGCACTTGCCCGGGTATGCCGAGTGCTGACGCCGGCCCTGCCCCTGACGCCGGCCCTGCCCCTATTGTATGCCCTCGCAACAACATTAACCCCCTCTCCACCTCATCCAAAATAATAAGACATTCAATTTTCGGCTCCGTTGGCCGCGTTATCTATTCTCTTCACGTTTCGGTGCCGTCAGCAGTGGGATGATGTCAGCAGCATGCTGACCTCATCAAGGTGCTGCACGTCAGGGACTGATGAGCACTATGCTGATCCTGTCCGACTCAACAGTGTTCACATGTTTTTGTGTCTAAAAGATGCAAATATGTTTGACTAGAAGAAGGAATGACGTATCCCTGACGGCTCTGTGGGCAGCACAACATCCTTCATCCCTCGGGTAGTATGTTGTGCAGATCTGGATTAGTGCCATCAGTCTTTCATATGAGATTTAAAGCTATTGAGTGGTTTGCAAAACAATAAAAGGATCATAAGCTACTTTTACAGGTGAGCCACTAAATTGCTGCAATTCTACATACTGCTTTAATGCTTTGGAATTTTTGTTCAGTCATTGTATTAATTGCAAAACACTTAGGATTAAGTGAATGTGTTCAAGATGAGTGTTCTTCACGTTATTACAGGGTAGACCAATGCTATCATTTTCAATACTTTGTCTTTTCAAATTCAGTAAAACATTTTGCTTTCTAGCAGAACTAGAGATTAAAAACCGCTGTACAATTAAAACCACTTAACTTGGGCTGGAGAGAATCAATCTCACTACAAATCTACTATAATTATTTTTTAAAACATCCAATCTGGTTTTAAAGAATGATTTTACATTATTTACAAGCTTGACCTGCTTATTGACAGATTATTTAAATGCATCTGTATATACATTTAAAGATTTTTCTATATTTTCATGACTATGAAAATTGTACATTCACACTGAAGGCATCAAAACTATGAATTAACACATGTGGAATTATATACTTAACAAAAAAGTGTGAAACAGCTGAAAATATGTCTTATATTCTAGGTTATTCAAAGTAGCCACTTTTTGCTTTGATGACTGCTTTGAACACTCTTGGCATTCTCTTGACGAGCTTCAAGAGGTAGTCACCGGGAATGGTTTTCACTTCACAGGTGTGCCCTGTCAGGTTTAGTAAGTAGGATTTCTTGCCTTATAAGTGGGGTTGGGACCATCAGTTATATATATATATATATATATATATATATATATGTATATATATTTACATATATATATATATATCTTCTATATAATTGTCTAAGGGGTACTTCCGTCTGTCCTTCTGTCTGTCTGTCTGTCAGTCACGGATATTCATTGGTCGTGGCCTCTGTCTATCATGGGAATCCAAGTCGCTGATTGGTCGCCACAAAACAGCCATGACCAATCAGTGACGGGCACAGTCCAGAAGAAAATGGCCGCTCCTTACTCCCTGCAGTCAGTGGCTGGCGCCCGCTCCATACTCCCCGCAGTGTCCCGGGCGCCCGCTATATACTCCCCGCAGTGTCCCCGGCACTCCGCTATATACTCCCCGCAGTGTCCCTGGCGCTCCGCTATATACTCTCCACAGTGTCCCTGGCGCTCCGCTATATACTCCCCGTAGTGTCCCCAGTGCTCTGCTATATTATACTCCCTGCAGTGTCCCCGGCGCTCCACTATATACTCCCTGCAGTGTCACCGGCGCTCCGCTCCATACTCCCCGCAGTGTCACGGGCGCTCCGCAGTCAGTGTCCCTGGCGCTCAGTTATATTATATTCCCCGCAGTGTCCCCGGCGCTCCACTATATACTCCCTGCAGTGTCACCGGCGCTCCGCTCCATACTCCCCGCAGTGTCACGGGCGCTCCGCAATCAGTGTCCCTGGCGCTCCGCTCCATGCTACCCGCAGTCACTGTCCCTGGCACCCGCTCCATACTCCCCTCTGGTCACCGCTAACACAGGGTTAATGCCGGCGGTAACGGACCACGTTATGGTTATGCCGCGGGTAACACACTCCGTTACCGTCGCTATTAACCCTGTGTGTCCCCAACCTTTTACTATTGATGCTGCCTATGTGGCATCAATAGTAAAAAAAGTAATGTTAAAAAAACAAACAACCTGCTATACTCACCCTGCGTTGTCCGCTGAGGCGCTCGTGCCTGCCGCCATCTTCCTTTCCCAGCGATGCATTGCGAAATTACCCAGAAGACCTAGCGGTTTCGCGAGACCGCTAAGTCATCTGGGTAATTTCGCAATGCATCCTGGGAACGCAAGATGGCGGCAGCCGCGCCCATCGGCACAGCGCTGTTGGGTCCCAGGAGGCGGAGAAACCGGATCGTTAGGTGAGTATGTTTATTTTTTATTTTTTAACCTGTGACATACGTGGCTGGGCAATATACTACGTCACTGCCCAATATACTACGTGACTGGCCAATATAGTAAGTGGCTCTGTGCTGTATACTACGTGGCTGTGTGCTGTATTCTACGTCACTGGGCAATATACTATGTGGCTGGGCAATACACTACGTAGCTGTGCAATATACTACATCGCTGTGCAATATACTATGTGGCTCTGTGCTGTATACTACATCACTGGGCAATATACTACGTGGCTCTGTGCTGTATACTAGGTCACTGGGCAATATACTATGTAACTGGGCAATATACTACGTGGCTCTGTGCTGTATACTACGTAATTGGGCAATACACTTTGTCACTGAGCAATATACTACGTGGCTGGGCAATATACTACGTCACTGGGCAATATACTATGTCACTGGGCAATATACTATGTCGCTGTACAATACACTATGTGGCTCTGTGCTGTATACTACGTCGCTGGGCAATATACTATGTGGCTGTGCAATATACTACGTGGCTGGGCAATATACTATGTGTCTGGGCAATATACGACGTGTCTGGGCAATATACTACGTGGATCTGTGCTGTATACTACATCACTGGGCAATATACTACGTGGCTCTGTGCTGTATACTACGCCACTGGGCAATATACTACGTCATTGGGCAATATACTACGTGGCTGGGCAATATACTACGTCGCTATGCATTATACTACGTGGCTCTGTGCTGTACACTATGTCGCTGTGCAATATACTACGTGGCTCTGTGCTGTACACTATGTCGCTGTGCAATATACTACGTGGCTCTGTGCTGTATACTACGTCACTGGGCAATATACTACATAACTGGGCAATATACTACGTGGCTCTGTGCTGTATACTACGTCACTGGGCAATATACTACATGGCTGGGCAATATACTACGTGGCTGGGCCAAATACTACGTTGCTGGGCAATATATTATGTGGCTGTGTAATATACTACGTGGCTGGGCAATATACTATGTGGCTGTGCAATATACTACGTGGCTGGGCAATATACTATGTGGCTGGGCAATATACTATGTGGCTGGGCAATATACTACATCGCTGGGCAATATAATACATGTCTGGGCAATATACTACGTGGCTGGGCAGTATACTATGTCACTGGGCAATATACTACATCACTGGGCAATATACTACGTCGCTGGGCAATATACTATGTGGCTGTGTAATATACTACGTGGCTGGGCAATATACTATGTGGCTGTGCAATATACTACGTGGCTGGGCAATATACTATGTGGCTGGGCAATATACTATGTGGCTGGGCAATATACTACATCGCTGGGCAATATACTACATGTCTGGGAAATATACTACGTGGCTGGGCAGTATACTATGTCACTGGGCAATATACTACGTGGCTGGGCAATATACTACGTTGCTGTGCAATATACTACGTGGCTCTGTGCTGTACACTATGTCGCTGTGCAATATACTACGTGGCTCTGTGCTGTACACTATGTCGCTGTGCAATATACTACGTGGCTCTGTGCTGTAAACTACGTCACTGGGCAATATACTACATAACTGGGCAATATACTATGTGGCTCTGTGCTGTATACTACGTCACTGGGCAATATACTATGGGGCTGGGCAATATACGAGTGTGGCTGGGCCAAATATTACGTCGCTGGGCAATATACTATGTGGCTGTGTAATATACTACGTGGTTGGGCAATATACTACATGGCTGGGCAATATACTATGTGGCTGTGCAATATAGTACGTGGCTGGGCAATATACTATGTGGCTGGGCAATATACTACGTCGCTGGGCAATATACTACGTGTCTGGGCAATATACTACGTGGCTGGGCAGTATACTGCGTCGATGGGCAATATACTACGTCGCTGGGCAATATACTATGTGGCTGGGCAATATACTACATCGCTGAGCAATATACTACGTTGCTGGGCAATATACTATGTGGCTGGGCAATATACTATGTGGCTGGGCAATATACTATGAGGCTGGGCAATATACTACATGGCTGTGCAATATACTACGTGGGCTGGGCAATATACTACGTGGACATGCATATACTAGAATACCCGATGCGTTAGAATCGGGCCACCATCTAGTATATATATATATATATATATATATATATATATATATATATACTATATAATTGTCTAAGGGACACTTCCCTCTGTCTGTCTGTCCAGGATATTCATTGGTCGCGGCCTCTGTCTGTGATGAAAATCCAAGTAGCTGATTGGTCTCACCAGCTGCCTGTCATGGCTGCCGCGACCAATCAGCTATGGCCACAGTCTGATTAGTCCCTCCCTACTCCCCTGCAGTCAGTGCCCGGCGCCCGCTCCATACTCCCTGCAGTCAGTGCCCAGCGCCCGCTCCATACTCCCCACAGTCAGTGCCCAGCGCCCGCTCTATACTCCCCGCAGTCAGCGCCCGCTCCATACTCCCCTCCGGTCACCGCTCACACAGGGTTAATGACAGTGGTAACGGACTGCGTTATGCCGCGGGTAACTCAATCCATTACCGCCGCTATTAACCCTGTGTGACCAAGTTTTTACTATTGATGCTGCCTATGCAGCATCAATAGTAAAAAGATCTAATGTTAAAAAAAACAAAAAACCTGCTTTTCTCACCTTCGGTAGTCCAACGATGCGCTCGCGCCTGCTGCCAGCTTCTGGGTCCCAGAGATGCATTGCGAAATTACCCAGAAGACTTAGCAGTCTCGCGAGACCGCTAAGTGATCTGGGTAATTTTGCAATGCATCCTGGGAACGCAAGATGGCGGCAACCGCACACATTGCCAGAGGTTCGCTGGATCTACGCTGGATCCCGCCAGGTGAGTATATAACTATTTTTTATTTTAATTATTTTTTTAACAGGGATATGGTGCGCACACTGCTAAATACTACGTGGGCTGTGTTAGATACCGCGTGGCTGCTATATACTACCTGGCCAGTGTTAGATACTATGTGGGCTGTATTCTATACTACGTGGGCTGTGCTATGCATTATGTGGCCAGTAGGGTTGAGCGACCTTGACCTTTTTAGAGTCGAGCCGTGTTTCGCGAAACCCGACTATCTTAGAAGTCGAGTCAAGTGGAATCGGCCGATTATCGCGAAAAGTCGGGTATCGCCCGAAACACGAAACCCAATGCAAGTCAATGTGGGAGCATAGTCGGCAGTGAGTGGAGGCCAGGAAAACACCTACACTGCCCATTTTAATGGCAAAAACATCCATTCTTGTTAAAGAAGCTTGTCAATCATAATTTACCTTATAATAATTGGAAGGCATTTGAAATTGGGGGTCATTTGGCTAAAGTTGTGGGGGGTAGGGCTGGTTCAAGTAATTAGTGGGCCCAGTAAATCTGGACCACGTCACGGCAGTGGAGCAGGGAGAGGTAAGTATTTCAACTTTGCAAGTGCTGTGATCCTGAGCAAGCAGGGGGGGCCCACTCGTTGGCATTGGCACTGGCACAGGGCCCCTCAAAGTACAGCGGTGTGTTTGCACGGCGGGGGTGCCTCCCACCGGCAGCAACACTTTTGCATACTATGAGAGGCCCTGTGCCAGTGACGTCGCCAACTAGTATTCCTCCCCCCACCTGATGAAGGAACCTGCACTTTCATCTGCACCTTCCTCTTTGTCCCCGTGTAAGGTGGTATGGTATGCGGGAAGAGGAACCTGACTTTCAGCAGGGTCACAATCTTGCTGTGTAGCGTGCACGGGGAATTTTGCGTTATGGGTCAATGTACCAGCAGACTCATCTATCACTGGCTGGGCAATGGGCAGGATGAGGAGGAAACACAGATATAGGCCCAAAGAATAAAGTGGGCTAAATGCAGTTCAAAATTGGTAACACAGGACTAACCAGGGGGCATTGCAGTGGAGGACAACTGGAATGAGAGGCTGACACAGAGAGTAGGCCCAAATCAGTAAGTAGTCGACATGCAGTTCAAAATTGGCAACTGTAGTAAACAGGCGGCCCAGCTTTGTTCAGTTGAGGAGAACAGCAAGGAGTGGCAGACACCGATAGTAGGCCCCAACCCAACTAGTAGGCCAAATGCAGTCTAACATTAACAACTACTTAACAAGAGCCTGAAAATGGAATTTCAGGACAGGAAACCAGGAGAACAGCAAGGAGTGGCAGACACCGATAGTAGGCCCCAAACCAACTAGTACGCCAAATGCAGTTGTTCCATTTAACAACAATTTAATGAGAGCCTGAAGATAGAAGTTCAGGAAAAGCAACCTGGAGAACACCTTGGAGTGGAACACACCATCTCTCTACACCCCATACCCAATTTGTAGGCCTAATGCAGTGTAGTTTTCAACAACTACTAAACGAGAGTCGGAAGATCGAAGCAATGTGGACGAAACCTGGGGAACACCTTGGAGTGTAACACACCGTCTCTCTACACCCCATACCCAATTTGTAGGCCTAATGCAGTGTAGTTTTCTACAACTACTAAACGAGAGCATGAAGATCGAAGCAATGGAGAGGAAACCTGGGGAACACCTTGGAGTGGAACACACCATCTCTCTACACCCCATACCCAATTTGTAGGCCTAATGCAGCGTAGTTTCCAACAACTACTAAACGAGAGCATGAAGATTGAAGCTCAGGAAAGGCAACCTGGGGAACACCTTGGAGTGGAACACACCATCTCTCTACACCCCATACCCAATTTGTAGGCCTAATGCAGCGTAGTTTCCAACAACTACTAAACGAGAGCATGAAGATTGAAGCTCAGGAAAGGCAACCTGGAGAACACCTTGGAGTGGAACACACCATCTCTCTACACCCCATACCCAATTTGTAGGCCTAATGCAGCGTAGTTTCCAACAACTACTAAACGAGAGCATGAAGATTGAAGCTCAGGAAAGGCAACCTGGAGAACACCTTGGAGTGGAACACACCATCTCTCTACACCCCATACCCAATTTGTAGGCCTAATGCAGCGTAGTTTCCAACAACTACTAAACGAGGGCATGAAGATTGAAGCAATGGAGAGGAAACCTGGGGAACACCTTGGGGAGGCAGACACCGTTAGTAGGCCCTACCAAAGTTGTACACCCAATGCAGTTTTAAAATTCCTAGAGGCTGAAAACAAGACTATTGACGCTCAGCTTTTTTCAAAGGAACACAGCTGAATTGAGTGGCGCAGACAGACACAGGTAGTAGGACTCAAACCAAAAATGTGGCTCACTGCAGCAGAAAAAAGTTACAGGGGTACACAAGCTGCAGTGCTCTGGGCAGTGGAGGACAATTTCAATAGTGAACCGCAGACAGACTTTGTACGCCTACTATTAAAAAAAGGATGCTCTATGCAATTATAAATAGGTTCTAGGGGTACACGGGCAGCAGAGGTGTGGTCAGTGGAGGCCTAGTGGAAGGAGTGACCGCAGACAGGCATCGAAGGCCTAAAATAATAACACATGGCTGTAGGCAATTTTAAATTGGTTCCAGGGGTACACGGGCAGCAGTGGCCTGGTCAGTGTAGTAGTAGTAGTAGAAAGAACGGACCGCAGACAGGCATCGAAGGCCTAAAATAAAAAAATTGGGCTGGCTGTAGGCAATTTTAAATTGGTTCCAGGGGTACACGGGCAGCAGTGGCCTGGTCAGTGTAGTAGTAGTAGAAAGAACGGACTGCAGACAGGCATCGAAGGCCTAAAATAAAAAAATTGGGCTGGCTGTAGGCAATTTTAAATTGGTTCCAGGGGTACACGGGCAGCAGTGGTGTGGTCAGTGGAGGCATATTGTAAGGAGTGACCGCAGACAGGCATCGAAGGCCTAAAATAATAACACATGGCTGTAGGCAATTTTAAATTGGTTCCAGGGGTACACGGGCAGCAGTGGTGTGGTCAGTGGAGGCCTAGTGGAAGGAGTGACCGCAGACAGGCATCGAAGGCCTAAAATAAAAAAATTGGGCTGGCTGTAGGCAATTTTAAATTGGTTCCAGGGGTACACGGGCAGCAGTGGTGTGATCAGTGGAGGCATATTGTAAGGAGTGACCGCAGACAGGCATCGAAGGCCTAAAATAATAACACATGGCTGTAGGCAATTTTAAATTGGTTCCAGGGGTACACGGGCAGCAGTGGTGTGGTCAGTGGAGGCATAGTGGAAGGAGTGACCGCAGACAGGCTTCGAAGGCCTAACATAACAAAAATGTCAATACAATGGTATTGTCAGTGGCAGGCATTGAAGGATGTCAGCGCATAGACTAAACATTGGTGGAACTGTGAGATAATTTTGCAAGCGGTAGAGCACTGTTTGAGCTGGGGGGGGGACTGTCTTGTGGCCGGCGGTACAGGCCCAGGGCCCCTCATATTACAACGGTGTGTCTGACGTTGGGTGCGCACCACCACCGCCAGAGACACTTTATTGTACTAGGAGGGACCCAGTGGCAGTGCCGTCGACCAAAAGCGGGCACACCCACCTCTTCAGACAAACAGCACTCTCACGGGTGCTGTCGCCAAGTGTCGATACCACGGCACCGTGTGGGGAGTTTGCCATTTAGTGAGGTGTAAACATGTCGTATGCTGGACAATCAGGTGCAGAAAATTACGAGATTGGAAAAGGCATTCAGAATAGTCCACAGGCAAGACCTTTTCATAGGAAAGCTAGGTGTCAGCCGGGCAAGGTGGGGCAAAAGATTTCGAAATCCAGTTGTGGTTCATTTTAATGAAGGTTAGATCATCTACATTTTGGGTAGCCAGACGAGTCCTTTTTTCTGTTAGTATTGAACCTGCAGCACTGAATACTCTTTCTGATAGGACACTAGCTGCCGGGCAAGCAAGCTCCTGCAATGCATATTCTGCTAATTCTGGCCAGGTGTCTAATTTTGATGCCCAGTAATCAAATGGGAATGACGGTTGAGGGAGAACATCGATAAGGGATGAAAAATAGTTTGTAACCATACTGGACAAATGTTGTCTCCTGTCACTTTGAATTGATGCTGCAGTACCTGTCCTGTCTGCGGTCATAGCAAAATCACTCCACAACTTGGTCAGAAAACCCCTCTGGCCAACGCCACTTCTGATTTCTGCCCCTCTAACTCCTCTGGTCTGCTGGCCCCTGCAGCTCGTGTGAGAACGATCACGGGCGCTGTGTGCAGGGAATGCCAGAAGCAAACGGTCAACAAGAGTTGATTGTTTGGTTGCTAATATTAGTTCCAAGTTCTCATGTGGCATTATATTTTGCAATTTGCCTTTATAGCGAGGATCAAGGAGGCAGGCCAACCAGTAATCGTCATCGTTCATCATTTTAGTTATGCGTGTGTCCCTTTTGAGGATACGTAAGGCATAATCCGCCATGTGGGCCAAAGTTCCAGTTCTCAAATCTGCGGTTGTGCTTGGTTGAGGGGCAGTTTCAGGCAAATCCACGTCACTTGTGTCCCTCCAAAAACCAGAACCCGGCCTTGCCGCGCCACCAATTTCCAGTGGCCCCGGAAAAGCTTCCTCATTAAAAATATAATCATCCCCATCATCCTCCTCGTCCTCCTCCTCCTCTTCGCCCGCTAACTCGTCCTGTACACTGCCCTGGCCAGACAATGGCTGACTGTCATCAAGGCTGTCCTCTTCCTCAGCTGCAGACGCCTGATCCTTTATGTGCGTCAAACTTTGCATCAGCAGACGCATTAGGGGGATGCTCATGCTTATTATGGCGTTGTCTGCACTAACCAGCCGTGTGCATTCCTCAAAACACTGAAGGACTTGACACATGTCTTGAATCTTCGACCACTGCACACCTGACAACTCCATGTCTGCCATCCTACTGCCTGCCCGTGTATGTGTATCCTCCCACAAAAACATAACAGCCCGCCTCTGTTCGCACAGTCTCTGAAGCATGTGCAGTGTTGAGTTCCACCTTGTTGCAATGTCTATGATTAGGCGATGCTGGGGAAGGTTCAAAGAACGCTGATAGGTCTGCATACGGCTGGAGTGTACGGGCGAACGGCGGATATGTGAGCAAAGTCCACGCACTTTGAGGAGCAGGTCGGATAACCCCGGATAACTTTTCAGGAAGCACTGCACCACCAGGTTTAAGGTGTGAGCCAGGCAAGGAATGTGTTTCAGTTGGGAAAGGGAGATGGCAGCCATGAAATTCCTTCCGTTATCACTCACTACCTTGCCTGCCTCAAGATCTACAGTGCCCAGCCACGACTGCGTTTCTTTCTGCAAGAACTCGGACAGAACTTCCGCGGTGTGTCTGTTGTCGCCCAAACACTTCATAGCCAATACAGCCTGCTGACGATTGCCAGTAGCTGCCCCATAATGGGAGACCTGGTGTGCAACAGTGGCAGCTGCGGATGGAGTGGTTGTGCGACTGCGGTCTGTGGATGAGCTCTCGCTTCTGCAGGAGGACGAAGAGGAGGAGGAGGGGGTGCGAACGGCTACAGCCAACTGTTTCCTAGACCGTGGGCTAGGCAGAACTGTCCCAAACTTGCTGTCCCCTGTGGACCCTGCATCCACAACATTCACCCAGTGTGCCGTGATGGACACGTAACGTCCCTGGCCATGCCTACTGGTCCATGCATCTGTTGTCAGGTGCACCTTTGTGCTCACAGATTGCCTGAGTGCATGGACGATGCGCTCTTTAACATGCTGGTGGAGGGCTGGGATGGCTTTTCTGGAAAAAAAGTGTCGACTGGGTAGCTCGTAGCGTGGTACAGCATAGTCCATCAGGGCTTTGAAAGCTTCGCTTTCAACTAACCGGTAGGGCATCATCTCTAACGAGATTAGTCTAGCTATGTGGGCGTTCAAACCCTGTGTACGCGGATGCGAGGCTAAGTACTTCCTTTTTCTAACCATAGTCTCATGTAGGGTGAGCTGGACTGGAGAGCTGGAGATCGTGGAACTAGCGGGGGTGCCGGTGGACATGGCAGACTGAGAGACGGTGGGAGATGGTATTGTTGCCGCCGGTGCCCTAGATGCAGTGTTTCCTACTACGAAACTGGTGATTCCCTGACCCTGACTGCTTTGGCCTGGCAAAGAAACCTGCACAGATACTGCAGGTGGTGCGGAAAATGGTGGCCCTACACTGCCGGAAGGGATGTTGCGTTGCTGACTAGCTTCATTGGCCGAGGGTGCTACAACCTTAAGGGACGTTTGGTAGTTAGTCCAGGCTTGCAAATGCATGGTGGTTAAATGTCTATGCATGCAACTTGTATTGAGACTTTTCAGATTCTGTCCTCTGCTTAAGGTAGTTGAACATTTTTGACAGATGACTTTGCGCTGATCAATTGGATGTTGTTTAAAAAAATGCCAGACTGCACTCTTTCTAGCATCGGATACCTTTTCAGGCATTGCAGACTGAGCTTTAACCGGATGGCCACGCTGTCCTCCAACAGGTTTTGGCTTTGCCACGCGTTTTGGGCAAGATACGGGCCCGGCAGATGGAACCTGTTGCGATGTTGATGCCTGCTGCGGCCCCTCCTCCTCCGCTTCAGAACTGCTGCCGCCTGCACCCTGTTCCCCCAATGGCTGCCAATCGGGGTCAAGAACTGGGTCATCTATTACCTCTTCTTGTAGCTCGTGTGCAACTTCGTCTGTGTCACCGTGTCGGTCGGTGGTATAGCGTTCGTGATGGGGCAACATAGTCTCATCAGGGTCTGATTCTTGATCATTACCCTGCGAGGGCAATGTTGTGGTCTGAGTCAAAGGACCAGCATAGTAGTCTGGCTGTGGCTGTGCATCAGTGCACTCCATGTCAGATTCAACTTGTAATGGGCATGGACTGTTAACTGCTTCACTTTCTAAGCCAGGGACGGTATGTGTAAAGAGCTCCATGGAGTAACCCGTTGTGTCGCCTGCTGCATTCTTCTCTGTTGTTGTTTTTGCTGAAGAGGACAAGGAAGCGATTTGTCCCTGACCGAGAAACATCCACTAACGACGCGCTGCTTTGACATTTACCAGTTTCACGAGAGGAGGCAAAAGAGCTAGAGGCTGAGTCAGCAAGATAAGCCAAAACTTGCTCTTGCTGCTCCGGCTTTAAAAGCGGTTTTCCTACTCCCAGAAAAGGGAGCGTTCGAGGCCTTGTGTAGCCAGTCGACGAACCTGGCTCCACAGCTCCAGATTTAGGTGCAATATTTTTTTTCCCACGACCAGCTGATGCTCCACCACTACCACTACCCTCATTACCAGCTGACAATGAACGCCCCCGGCCACGACCTCTTCCACCAGACTTCCTCATTGTTTTAAAAACGTAAACAAACTAACGGTATTTGCTGCGGTCACACAACTTACACGGTGAGCTATAACTTCAGTATGATTTAGCTACCCCTTTACAGGTGAGTGAGACCACAACGAAAATCAGGCACAATGTTACACACTCTGTTGTTGGTGGCAACAAATGAGAGAGATGCCACACACGCAGGACTGTCACTGAAGCACAAATGTAAATATTAATCTCCCACTGATTTGATTTTTTTTTTTTTTTTCAGGGAGACTTTAGGAAAAAAAAATAATAGAATAAAATGATTTTTTCAGGAAGAATTTAGAAACCAAATAAAATAAAATGATTTTTTCAGGGAGAATTTAGAAAACAAATAAAACAAAAAAAGGCTTTCTATGGCCCACTGAGTGAGAGATGACGCACACAGGAGTCAGGAGTGGCACACAAGCCCAGAGGCCAATATTTATCTCCCACTGATTGATGTATTGATTTTTTCAGGTAGATTTTGGAACCCAAATCAAGCTAAAAAAATTATAGGCTTTCTATGGCCCACAATTGGAGAGAGAGAGAGAGATGGCACACCCAGGAGTCAAGACTGGCACACAAGCAGAAAGGGCAATATTAATCTCCCACTGATTTGATTTTTTTTTTTTTCCAGGGAGACTTTAGAAAAAAAAATAATAAAAAAAAAAAAGATTTTTTCAGGAAGAATTTAGAAACCAAATAAAATAAAAATGATTTTTTCAGGGAGAATTTATAAAACAAATAAAACAAAAAATAGGCTTTCTATGGCCCACTGAGTGAGAGATGACGCACACAGGAGTCAGGAGTGGCACACAAGCCCAGAGGCCAATATTTATCTCCCACTGATTGATTTATTGATTTTTTCAGGTAGAATTTAGAACCCAAATCAACCAAAAAAATAAATAGGCTTTCTATGGCCCACTATTTGTGAGAGAGATGGCACGCTCAGGACTGGCACACAAGCCCAGAGGCCAATATTAATCTCCTACTTTTTATTTTTTTTCAGGGAAAATTTATAAACCCAATAAAAAAAATAATAAATAGGCTTTCTATGGCCCACTATCTGAGAGAGAGAGATGGCACGCTTAGGACTGGCACACAAGCCCAAAGGCCAATATTAATCTCCCTTTTTTTTTTCAGGGAGAATTTATAAAACCAAAAAAAAATAAATAAATAGGCTTTCTATGGCCCACTATTTGTGAGAGAGATGGCACGCTCAGGACTGGCACACAAGCCCAGAGGCCAATATTAATCTCCCACTTTTTTTTTTTGTTCCAGGGAAAATTTATAAACCCAATAAAAAAAATAATAAATAGGCTTTCTATGGCCCACTATCTGAGAGAGAGAGATGGCACGCTTAGGACTGGCACACAAGCCCAAAGGCCAATATTAATCTCCCTTTTTTTTTTCAGGGAGAATTTATAAAACCAAAAAAAAATAAATAAATAGGCTTTCTATGGCCCACTATTTGTGAGAGAGATGGCACTCTCAGGACTGGCACACAAGCCCAGAGGCCAATATTAATCTCCCACTTTTTTTTTTTTGTTCCAGGGAAAATTTATAAACCCAATAAAAAAAATAATAAATAGGCTTTCTATGGCCCACTATCTGAGAGAGAGAGATGGCACGCTTAGGACTGGCACACAAGCCCAAAGGCCAATATTAATCTCCCACTGATTGATTTATTGATTTTTTCAGGTAGAATTTAGAACCCAAATAAAGCAAAAAAAAAAAAAATAGGCTTTCTATGGCCCACTGACTGAGAGATGGCACACACAGGAGTCAAGAGTGGTACACAAGCCCTGAGGCCAATATTTTTCTCCCACTGATTGATGTAGTGATTTTTTCAGGTAGATTTTATAACCCAAATCAAGCAAAAAAATAAATAGGCTTTCTATGGCCCACTGAGTGAGAGATGGCACACACAGGGATGGCACTCTAGCAGAAATGTTAATCTTAATCTCCCACAAAAAAAAAAAAAAAAAAAAAACAGGGAGTGTCCAACAATTACTATCTCCCTGCAGTAATCTCAGCCAGGTATGGCAGGCAGCAATAAGGAGTGGACTGATGCACAAATTAAATAAAAAGTGTGGACAAACAAAAAAGACAGCTGTGCAGAAAGGAAGGAACAAGAGGATTTGTGCTTTGAAAAAAGCAGTTGGTTTGCACAGCGGCGTACACACAGCAATGCAGCTATCAGTGAGCCTTCTAGGGCAGCCCAATGAGCTACAGCGCAGAGGGGAAAAAAAAAAATGTAGCTTCCACTGTCCCTGCACACCGAAGGTGGTGTTGGGCAGTGGAAATCGCTACAGCACAAGCGGTTTGGTGGTTAATGGACCCTGCCTAACGCTATCCCTGCTTCTGACGAAGCGGCAGCAACCTCTCCCTAAGCTCAGATCAGCAGCAGTAACATGGCGGTCGGCGGGAACGCCCCTTTATAGCCCCTGTGACGCCGCAGACAGCAAGCCAATCACTGCAATGCCCTTCTCTAAGATGGTGGGGACCAGGACCTATGTCATCACGCTGCCCACACTCTGCGTTTACCTTCATTGGTTGAGAAATGGCGCTTTTCGCGTCATTGAAACGCGAATTTGGCGCGAAAGTTGCGTATCGCATGGCCGACCCCGCACAGGGGTCGGATCGGGTTTCATGAAACCCGACTTTGCCAAAAGTCGGCGACTTTTGAAAATGAACGACCCGTTTCGCTCAACCCTAGTGGCCAGTGTTATATACTACGTGGGCAGTGTTATATACTACATGGCTGCTATACACTACGTGGCCAGTGTTATATACTACGTGGCTGTGTTCTATACTGCGTGTAATATACTGCGTAGCCACAGTTAGATACTATGTGGGCTGTGCTATATATTACGTGGGCTGTGTTATATATTACGTGGCCAGTGTTACATACTACGCGGACTGTGTTATATACTGCGTGGCTGGTAGATACTGCGTGGCTGGTATATACTGCGTGGCTGCTATATACTATATGGGCTGTGTTATATACAGTACTACGTGGGCTGTGTTATTTACTGCGTGGCCTATATTAATGCATCAGGTATTCTACAATATGTATGTATGTATATAGCAGCCACATGGTATATACCACAGGCCACGTAGTACTCCTATATATTACGCTGCCTGTGCTATATACTATGTGGCTGCTATATGCAAACATACATATTCTAGAATGCGTTAGAATCGGGCCACCATCTAGTATATATATATATCTATAATATAACGCTGGGAGCGTCACTCTCTCCGAAGCCTTTATAGACTGCGCAGGCGCAAGCGCCGGCGCAGTCTGGCCCCCACAGAGTGACGCTCCCAGGAGATCGCGGTATGCGTAAGCACTGAACGCATACCGCGATCTCCACCGGAGAGTCAAGGACCGTGGACGCGCCAGGAGGGAGGGTAAGTATATTCACCTGTCCTCCGTTCCAGCGCTGGGTGCGGCTCCGTCTCCCGGCTCCTCTGCTGTGACAGAGTCCAGTCACAGGCAGAGGAGCTGGAGTGTGTGTTCAAGAAAATGGCGCCGGAAAGCGCGGACTGCGCAGGCGCCGATTCCTGCTGCCGGAATTGGCGCCTGCGCAGTCCGCGCTTTCCGGCGCCATTTTCTTGAACACACACTCCGGCTCCACTGCAGGTGTGTCTTCAAGAAAATAGCGCCGGAGAGCGCGGACTGCGCAGGCGCCGATTCCTGCTGCCGGAATCGGCGCCTGCGCAGTCCGCGCTTTCCGGCGCCATTTTCTTGAAGACACACCTGCAGTGGAGCCGGACGATAGGTGAGTATGGTATTTTTTTTTTTTATATGGCAGTAGCATACGGGGGCATACACACTGGAGCATCTTATGGGGGGCATATAATACAATAGTGGCGCAGGATGGGAGCAGCACATGACAGAACGGGCGCAGGATGGCAGCAGCACATGACAGAACGGGCGCAGGATGGCAGCAGCGCATGACAGAACGGGCGCAGGATGGCAGCAGCACATGACAGAACGGGTGCAGGATGGCAGCAGCACATGACAGAACGGGCGCAGGATGGCAGCAGCACATGACAGAACGGGCGCAGGATGGCAGCAGCACATGACAGAACGGGCGCAGGATGGCAGCAGCGCATGACATAATGGGCGCAGGATGGCAGCAGGATGGGAGCAGCACATGACAGAACGGGCGCAGGATGGCAGCAGCGCATGACAGAACGGGCGCAGGATGGCAGCAGCACATGACAGAACGGGCGCAGGATGGCAGCAGCAATTACTGCTGATGGACCAGCCAGTGACCAGACGACCAGTCCTTCAGGTCTTCCATTAGAAAATAAGCTTTCACATGCTCCATCAGTCATCATTGCATTATATATCTAACAAGTCAGGATGGTATGTAATAAAGACAGGGCTCCATATAATCTGATGTGTAAGGGACGGAACTGTACATGTGTGTGTAGCTATATATATATATATATATGTATATATATATATATATATATATATATATATATATATAGTAGGGGCTTAATCACACCCAGAGGTGAGGTATATGGGTAGTCAGACCCGAACATCTCTCATATCTACCCGCAACCTGGTCCCAGGTGCACCAAACTAACCTCCTAGTGTTTACGTGCACTAAAGAAAATACTGTGGGTTACATAACAGAGAGCAGACATTTCTGTGACACATACAGTACCTCCCATCGGCTACACGGCCATTAGCTTCCTTACAATATGTACAGTGCATGTATACGTACATATACAGCTCTGGCAAAAATTAAGAGACCACCACATTAAAAACCCTGTCATGGGCAGCCCGATCTCCAGTCCTGAATTGAAAACCTCTGGAATGTAATCAGGAGGATGATGGATAGTCACAAGCCGTCAAACAAAGAAGAACTGCTAAAATTTTTGCACCAGGAGCCGTGTGAAAGACTGGTGGAAAGCATGCCAAGATGCATGAAAGCTGTGATTAAAAATCATAGTTATTCCACAAAATATTGATTTCTGAACTCTTCCTGATTTAAAACATTAGCATTGTTGTTTCTAAATGATTATGAACTTGTTTTCTTTGCATTATTTATTTTGACCATTTCTCATTTTCAGAAAAAAATACAACATTTATTGTTTGGAAATTTGGAGACATGTTGTCAGAAGTTTACAGAATAAAAGAAAAAATTACATATTACTCATATTGACTTGTGACTCTGTGGCGCAATGGATAGCGCATTGGACTTCTAGGGAACTGATGTGATTCAAATGTTGTGGGTTCGAGTCCCACCAGAGTCGTATTTTGAAGTTTGTGTGACATTCATACTTTGTCTCAGTTGTTGTTGGAAATATGAAAAAGGAAAAATAAAAGTATCAGATCTGGGCTTCATATTAACTATGTTACTATAGTCGAGGGGTTCAAGAGAGGCCTGGATGTCTTCCTGGAGCAGAACAATATTGTATCATACAATTATTAGGTTCTGTAGAAGGACGTAGATCTGGGTATTTATTATGATGGAATATAGGCTGAACTGGATGGACAAATGTCTTTTTTCGGCCTTACTAACTATGTTACTATGTTACTAAAAATATACCTATAAAGAGAAAAATCAGAGAAACTGACAATTTTGCGGTGGTCTCTTAATTTTTGTCAGAGCTGTCTATCTATCTATCTATCTATCTATCTATCTATCTATCTATCTATCTATCTATCTATCTATCTAAATATGTTTAGCTTTGTCGCCATGAAAGGAGGGGGACCCAGACAAATTTCTTGCACAGGGGTCCCAAGCTGTTGGTGTCCGCCCTTGATACTAAATATGCACTTATTAGCACATGATGTTTAATCCCTCTCCGACATCGGGCGTAATAATATGCCGATGTTGGACACCCTCCCTTTGATGTGGACTCTGTTGGTGAGCCCACATCTTTTCTAGCACAAGTTAGCTGTTTGGAACAGCTGACATGTGCCGCTAACAGCTGCGGGAACGAATCGCTATTCTCCCGCGGCTGTTAGCCCATTAAATGCCACTGTTAAACTCTGACAGCGGCATTTAACGTGCGCTTTCAGCAAGATTGCCGGAAATCTGCATCAAGGGATGAGAAGTAAAGCTTTTTTGATGTCTGACTGTCATAGAATGATTTGTACTATAGTAATGAATAAAAAATACCACGCTACAAGGCTGTGTTTAGGTGGGATAGTCTACCCACCTGAACAAGTGCTCAGAAAGATGTGATTATATGTATACAACTGATGCCAGTTGCTAGTGTGTGGACGCTGAAAAAGCCATTGGGGCCATTAGTCGCACAAATCACTGCTGTAAATGCACAGATAATTCAGCCTGCAGGCCTTAGGCAATAACACTAAATAATGGGTTTTGTTTAGAATGCACACTAATTAAGCTCACATACCTTAGGGTTCACAATGAATCTGGTAGGTAAGGCTGGGTTCACATTGCGTTAATGGCAATGCACTGACGGGATGCGTTACATAGCGGCACTAATGCTATGTAACGGATGCGTTAGCGCACCCATTAACGCATGTCATAATCGGCATACGTTAGCGATGTGCCGTCATTCTGTGACGGACCCTCGGACACAGTCTGCAGCATTTTTGAGTCCGTCACTGCTAGCACAGATAGAGCATCTGCGCTAGCGAGATCGCATAAACGCAATCTTTTTCGGCACTTGCGTTAACGCAGTCCGTTTAACGTATGCGTTGAACGGACTGCACTAACACAATGTGAACCTAGCCTAAGAGTTTGATTGATGTGCAGATATCTGCCAGTGCTTCGCAGATGATTAGTGCCCTGCTACAAGACCGTGCAGGGTTGAGTGAGAGATCTGCTGAGTGTATACACTACAGACCAAATTTTGGACACACCTTCTCGATTAAAGATTTTTCTGTATTTTCATGACTAAGAAAATTGTAAGTTCACGCTGAAGGCATCAAAACTATGAATTAACACATTTGGAATTCTATACTTAACAAAAAAATGGAAAACAACTGAAAATATGTCTTATAGTCTAGGTTCTTCAAAGTAGCCACCTTTTGCTTTGATGACTGCTTTGCACACTCTTGGCATTCTCTTGATGAGCTTCAAGAGGTAGTCACCGGAAATGGTCTTCCAACAATCTTGAAGGAGTTCCCAGAGATGCTTAGCACTTGTTGGCCCTTTTGCCTTCACTCTGCGGTCCTGCTCACCCCAAACAATCTTGATTTGGTTCAAGTCTGGTGAGTGTGGAGGCCAGGTCATCTGGTGTAGCACCCCATCACTCTCCTCCTTGGTTAATTTGCCCTTACACAGCCTTGGGGTGTGTTTGGGGTTATTGTCCTGTTGAAAAATAAATGATGGTCCAACTAAACGCAAACCGGATGGAATAGCATGCCGCTGCAAGATGCTGTGATAGCCAAGCTGGTTCAGTGTGCCTTCAATTTTGAATAAATCTTTAACAGTGTCACCAGCAAAGCACCCCCACATCATCACACCTCCTCCTCCATGCTTCACGGTGAGAACCAGGCATGTAGAGTCCATCCGTTCATCTTTTCTACGTCGCACAAAGACACGGTGGTTGGAACCAAAGATCTCAAATTTGTACTCATCAGACCAAAGCACAGATTTCCACTGCTCTAATGTCCATTCCTTGTGTTCTTTAGGGGCTAATTTCACATTTGCGTTAGAATCCGCTGCGTTTAATCTGCATCCGCAAGTGCAGGAAAAAAAGCATATAAACACGTACAAACGCTGCGTTTTTTCCAACGCATGTGGTTAAAAAAATGCCGCGTTTGTACGCTTTTCTATGCGTTTTGCCAGCGTTTGCGTTTTTTGGTGCGCATGGTGACAAATTTTACAGGAGAAAAATCTAGATAACCAGACACCGCCAATGTGACTACAGAGGGCGTGTATTATGGGATATATTTATATAGACCCTTGAACAGCTGAAATCTTCAGATTTTGCTCCTGTATCCTGTGTCATGATGGATCTTTACATGGAGAGCTTTTATTTCAACCTGGATTTAAGCATCAAGCTGTTTCTTGCCTGTGCGTTTGCTTGGGAGCAAGACAGAAATCGCAAAAGATGGAGAAGGAGACGTCGTAGGTAGTGTTGAGCATTCCGATATCGCAAGTATCGGGTATCGGCCGATACTTGCGGTATCGGAATTCCGATACCGAGATCCGATACTTTTGTGGTATCGGGTATCGGTATCGGATACATAGAGATGTGTAAAATAAAGAATTAAAATAAAAAATATTGATATATTTACCTCTCCGGCGGCCCCTGGACTCAGCGTGGGTAACCGGCAGGCTTCGTTGTTCAAAATCAGCGCTTTTAGGACCTGAGAATCACGTCCCGGCTTCTGATTGGTCGCGGGCCACCCATGTGACCGCCACGCGACCAATCACAAGCCGCGACGTCACCGCAAGCTATTAACGCGCTCATTTTTAAAAATGAGCGCGTTAATGGCTTTCAAAGACGTAGCGGCTTGTGATTGGTCGCGGCCACGCGACCAATCACAAGCCGCGACGTCACCGCAAGCTATTAACGCGCTCATTTTTAAAAATGAGCGCGTTAATGGCTTTCAAAGACGTAGCGGCTTGTGATTGGTCGCGGGCACGCGACCAATCACAAGCCGCGACGTCACCGCAAGCTATTAACGCGCTCATTTTTAAAAATGAGCGCGTTAATGGCTTTCAAAGACGTAGCGGCTTGTGATTGGTCGCGGCCACGCGACCAATCACAAGCCGCGACGTCACCGCAAGCTATTAACGCGCTCATTTTTAAAAATGAGCGCATTAATGGCTTTCAAAGACGTAGCGGCTTGTGATTGGTCGCGGGCACGCGACCAATCACAAGCCGCGACGTCACCGCAAGCTATTAACGCGCTCATTTTTAAAAATGAGCGCGTTAATGGCTTTCAAAGACGTAGCGGCTTGTGATTGGTCGCGGCCACGCGACCAATCACAAGCCGCTACGTCTTTGAAAGTCATTAACGCGCTCATTTTTAAAAATGAGCGCGTTAATAGCTTGCGGTGACGTCGCGGCTTGTGATTGGTCGCGTGGCCGCGACCAATCACAAGCCGCTACGTCTTTGAAAGTCATTACCGCGCTCATTTTTAAAAATGAGCGCGTTAATAGCTTGCGGTGACGTCGCGGCTTGTGATTGGTCGCGTGGCCGCGACCAATCACAAGCCGCTACGTCTTTGAAAGTCATTACCACGCTCATTTTTAAAAATGAGCACGTTAATAGCTTGCGGTGACGTCGTGGCTTGTGATTGGTCGCGTGGCCGTGACCAATCACAAGCCGCTACGTCTTTGAAAGTCATTAACGCGCTCATTTTTAAAAATGAGCGCGTTAATAGCTTGCGGTGACGTCGCGGCTTGTGATTGGTCGCGTGGCGGTCACATGGGCGGCCCGCGACCAATCAGAAGCCGGGACGTGATTCTCAGGTCCTAAAAGCGCTGATTTTGAACAACGAAGCCTGCCGGTTACCCGCGCTGAGTTCAGGGGCCGCCGGAGAGGTAAATATATCAATATTTTTTATTTTAATTCTTTATTTTACACATCCCTATGGATCCCAGGGCCTGAAGGAGAGTTTCTTCTCCTTCAGACCCTGGGAACCATGAGAATACCTTCCGATACTTGATGTCCCATTGACTTGTATTGGTATCGGATATCGGTATCGGCGATATCCGATATTTTTCGGGTATCGGCCGATACTATCCGATACCGATACTTTCAAGTATCGGACGGTATCGCTCAACACTAGTCGTAGGTGTTTTTGGAGACACCCCATTATTGAATTACGTGAGAGACGTGGAGCCTATGACACACTGTATGGCAAGCTTAATGCCAACCTGGACAAATTCCAGGAATATACAAGGATGACGCAAGACTCGTTCCGGGATTTGCTTGCTCATGTCCAAGGAGCCATACGGAGACAGGACACCCAGCTCTGTAGAGCAATTCCACCAGAGGAACATCTGCTGGTTACATTAAGGTACGTAAGAAATCTAAACCAATGCCAGTGCTAATTTGGGGTGTTCTGACATGTGTTTTTGTTTGGTATTTTCCTTTATGTCTTTAGCATAACAACAACATAAATAGATTTGATTGTAATTTTTTTTATTATTTATTTTCTTCCAGATTTCTGGCAACTGGAGAGACTTTATCATCCCTCCACTTCATATACCGGCTTGGAATATCCACACTGTCGGGAATAGTTGCGGACACCTGCCGGACTTTGTGAAATGTACTCCGGGATGAATTTATACCCCTACCCACCTTGAACATGTGGATTGGAATTGCGGAAAAATTCTGGAGTGTGTGTGATTTCCCCAACTGTTTGGGAGCGGTGGAAGGAAAGCACATCCACATTATCAAACCAGCCAGAACAGGATCGGAGTACTTCAACTATAAAAAATATTTTTTCTGTTGTGCTCATGGCAATAGCTGATGTGCACTGTCGTTTCATCACCGTGGACATTAGAGCTTTTGGCCGTGGCAACGATTCCCAGACTTTCAAGAACTCATATATGGGCTGCCGTGTGTATGGCAAAAATTTTAATTTTCCATGTCCACAACCTCTTCCCAACACTCAAGGTCCACCAATGCCATTTGTTATGGTTGGGGATGAGGCCTTTCAGATGTGTGAAAACCTACTGAAGCCATATTCCAGTCGGGTCTTGAACCACATTAAAAGGATCTTTAACTACAAACTGACCAGGGCCCGAAGAACTGTAGAGTGTACCTTTGGGATTCTAGTCTCAAAATGGTGCATTCTTGCATCAGCCATTAATCTAAAAATAGAGACAGTTGACGAAGTGATCAAAGCCTGTGTGGTTCTGCACAATTACATAATGGCTAAGGAGCGGCCCAACATTGAACTGGATGAACCAGTTGCACACCCACTGCCCGATTACCAGCATCACCCACTGCGGGCAACAGCTGAAGTTGGCCACATGTGGGACCAATTTGCTGCCTTTTTTATACGGATATTGGACGTGTGTCATGGCAGGACAATGTTGTGTAAATGTTCTGTTGTTATTTTATCTGTATCAGTTATTTTCTTACATGTTACTAATGTTTCTCGTTAATAAACTTTATTTTTGGGTGTCTTGACCGTGTCTCATATGTATTTCCTCTACAAACCAAGGTTGTCCTCACACTAGCAGTATTTGGTCTGTATTTATTATCAGTATTTGTAATCAAAAACCAGGAGTGGATGATAAAGGCTGAGGTGCTAGATATGTTAATATTATGATTTTCCTCTAATTGTTCCATTCCTTGTTTTGGCTTACAAATATTGATATAAAATACTGACCACATACTGCTAGTGTGACGGCAGCCATGTTGTTTTAGTGATAAGGTTGTTGACATCATTGCGTCCTGATTCTGTTCTGCTATGCAGAATCCATTGGACACAGACTGAAGAGACAATGGCTGTCATACAAAACAGATCTATACTCATCAAGTCAGGTGTCAGAAATAATGAATTCATGATGCACATATAACAGCCTCATAAATTCACTATTTCTGACACATGTCCAGGTGAGCATAGATATGCCGTGTATGACCACCATCGTCCCTTCACTTTGTGTGAAATAGATCAAGTACACAGAAGAGAAAAAGGAGGTTATACAATGCACTTCTCTACTCACCAGGTCAGGTGTCTTAACTAATGAGTTTTTGGACACCTGACCTGTTGAGTATAGTTTTTCATTGTATTGCCACCATTTTCTCTTCAGTCTGCAACACTAGTCACAGACTAAGCAGAATGAAGAGATTATGGAGAAAATACAGTGTGTCAGAACCACAATTTTTGCTTCAAAATATTTTTTCTATTTTCCTCATTTAAAATGTAGGTGCGTCTTATAGTCAGGTGCATCTTATAATCCGCAAAATATGGTAAACAGTTCAGACCCTGTAGATACAGTTAAGTTTAAAATCATCAGGTAAGAGAATAGTCAATAAACAAGCCAAAGTCAGAATCAGGAATATCTGCTAAAACACAGTTGCTGAGCTACACACAGTACAAGAGCTAGTTAGGTTATAACTGATTATCAGGGGTTTAAATAGTAAGCAGTCCCACTGATGGCTCAAAGCAGGAAGAAATGCAAGCTAATTATAATTTAAATCTTCCAGACTGGCCAAAGCCTTAAGTCCCAGTAGTAAAACAGGGCTACCAAGAATTCAGTCCAAAAATCGATGCAGAAAGAGAAGGGGAAGGCACAGTCACAGATGTCACAGAGAACTTACTTTTTAATTTTGGGTTAGCAAGTCAAGAAACTTAAAAACATTATAGCTCTGATGAGTAGTAGCGTCCAAGTTAACTATTCCTATGTAAAAGTGCAGGAAGGTTTCTTCAAGTCTGTGTCCTGCCTATTCAATTATCATTCAATTAAACAAGTAATCTTTGCTCTTTTTTGTGCCTTAGACATTAAGTGTCACATTTACCTTGCATTGCCCTTTTTTCATTTCTAAAGTCTTTCTTCTCAGGAATAGTTTAAAATCATTTTTAGAAGTAGAAGTAAAAGTACTCACATAATTGACTGCTCTTTTAGAGATGGCAAGAGTCTTTCCTGTGTGTGACTACTTCTTAATACGTACATTTGGATAATTCAAAACTGCTGTCGGAGTTAAGAAAATCTGTCTGTTAAGGAAATTGGTTCTCCAAAGAGAAATTATTAGCAGAGACAAAATGTTTTCTTTTGTTATCTTCACTATTCTTGAATGGTGTAAAATTAAGCCATCGCTGATTTTACAGTTCATTTAACGATGCAATTAGACACTTCAATAGATATGAAAGATTTTAAATTGAATATGCTTATCTTTCATGTTTAGAAGTCTATTTTTTCTCTTGTTCTGCCATATTTTGTTATAGAAGCATCATCTCCATTTTTATACCAAAGTAAAAATTGATTTTACTATATATGCAGGAAAAATCAAACATTTCTGTTATGTCAAACTCTGCAACAGTGGACTTATATTACTATAGAAAATAGTCACATTCCTAAAAGGTTTTTACATTATCTTTTTTTTAGCAAAGAATTTTATCCCCTTCATCCCCATGTCATTTTCCATTTTTCCTCCTCCTTTTTTAAGAGTCATATTGTCTTTATTTTTCCATCAATATAGCTGTTAGATGTCAAGTTCCCACAGCTGCACAGGGAGAATCTCGAACTTTGTCCACTGCGGTCTCCCATTCTTCTCCAGCCACAGTGGAGCCAGCGTCTGAGCAGACGTTCCATGGACTAAGTCCTGCTTTTCTTTTCATGCCCACAGGACGACCTATCATTGGAGGTCAGGGGCCACATGCTCAGGTCCTGTAGCATCTCCGATTGGATCACTAGGAAGGTCCCTGTAGGCTACAGCTATAAAAGGTTTGCATGGCCGCTCGGCCATGCGCTAGTATAAAATTGAAATTGTGTGTGTGTGTGGTTGTATGACTGAATCTGGTGAAAGCTCCTTAATTATTCCCATCCCTAGTGTTGTTGAAAGTACATGGATGATTGAGCTACCTAGCACCAGACTATGCCATCCAGCACTAGGCACAAGCTACAGCGTCTATTAGCAGCGACCGCCAGTGCGGAGCCGTACGCAATCAGTGCGCTTTCCTGACCCTAGTTAGGGTGGTTAGTGGCATCCGCGATGTACGTGGAGCGCCCCCAGACACAGGGCCACGAGTTCTCGGTACCGGGCCTCTCTGGTTCGGTTCTGAGGCTGTCACGGTGGCTAGACCCGGTCTGTGACCCTGCTAAGGGGCGTCCAGTAAGGGGATTTGTACAGTCTGTCAATGGTTCGTGACGCCACCTGTGGTGTTCGGTCAGGGTGACCGACACTGCTGTGTGGTCCACTGGGGTGATGGAATGGCAGCTGGATGGTATAACTTCCCATAGGTGAAGTATGTCCCCAGGGCTTCCCAGTAAAGTGAATGGTGATGGTGTAAGGCGCAGTCAATAACGAGGACACAAGGTTGCAGTCTCTTTGCCTCTTTACTGAAGGCTTCAGGATCCTCAATCCAGAGTACGTTCAACAGGGCGCTCAGAGACCGGCCGGTCTGATGGGCACATCCAGAGTTTCCCTTGCAGATGGAAATCGTTGCCCACCAATAGCGCCTGTATGTTGTAGTCCTACCCTGCTGAGCATTCGGAATAGTCCTCACAACTGTGTTCTCGTTCGTTCGTTCTCTACAGCTCTCTCTCTCTCTCTCTCTCTCTCTCTCTCGTTCTTTGGTTCCAGATGTTGCTAGTTTCTAACGTCCCCCAGATATGTTATGGCTAGGACGCCACCCGTTTGACGGGAAGGCTTGGAGGTCTTCCGGGACCCTAGAGACGCCCCTCTCCCAATGTTGCCCCCTATGTCTTCGTAGGTGTAAAAGGTAGACAGCCAACCTATAATCAACTGTCCAGCGGAATTTGAAGTAAGGCCTGAGGTCAATTATTCCTACGATGATCCGGCCACCGACTACGCGCCTCAGTAAGATGTTGCCTTCCTCTCTCGGCACGACTCTTACTGGCTCTCCTTTGTGCTGATCTCGTTTACACTGTTCCACAATATTCTTCCCCTCTTGTCTCTCTCTTAGGATACCGCTGCAAGGTGTGCAGGCGTGGTTCCGCTACGTTCTGTTCTGTTCGCTAGGCGCCTGCCAGGTTCCCACGCCTGACAGGGACCCCCCTGTGTCTTCTCCCTGCAACACCCCCTGCCACGGGATGTTGCCTGGTTCCAACCCAGTCAGCTTCTGACTAACTTCCTCCCCAGCACCTAGTTTTACCAGTGTGAGGAGTGGCCCAATAAATAAAGCCTTTTGCTCCCCCTAGTGGCCAGAGTGTGAAGTGTAATGTGTTCTGGTGATACCTGGTCAGGATAACTCTTTAGTGCCATCAGACATACCGCTGCTCCCATTAGTGGCAGAGCGCTATACTGCAACGACCAGGTCTCTGGGGCGCTGCATACGCACTCATTGCGGTAAATGTTTTAGTTAGTCCTGTCCTGACAACTGGTCAGTGTAGGGTGGGAATTCCCGGTTGAACTCAGCATCTGACTCAGGGCGCCCTCGGGCGTGGACTCAAAAGCCACCGAGGATCAGAGCGAGTCCAATCACCAGTTTAGTGGGGGTGATTCATAGGGATCCCACTAGCGTCTTTCAGCTGCACCCTGTGACTGCTAACAGGGCGCAGCGTATATTTGGCTACTCTGTGAAGCAACAGAGTTCGCTTCCATTCACACTGGGTGAGGTCTAAACCCACGTGTGAGCAAGCGTTCATCCGCCATTATTCAGCAGCAGGTTCCATTTCTGCACAGTGGACCCCGGGCTGCGAATGCACCTCTTATCTCCCTTCACATTATTTGGTGCGTTCTGCTAGCATGAACAATAGCTATATGAGGGATTGTTTTTTGAGGGATGAGTTGAGCTTTTAAATAACATCTTTCATTTTACCATGTAATGTGCTGGAATTTGGGAACAACATTTCTAGTGTTCTAAAATTGCAAAAATAGTGCAATTTCTACTATTGTTTTTAAGTTTTTTTTTATTTACCATGTTTACTATATAGTAAAATTGAACTGGTGATATGATTTTCCAGGTCAGTATGAGTACGCGGATACCAAACATGTTTAGTTTTTTTTTAAGTAGAGAAATTTGTATGAAAATATTTTTTGCTCAGCCGAACAAAGCTGAGCCTCAATTTTAATCCGGTGTCAGATATTAAACTGCATTTGGCCTACTTCTTTGATTGGGCCTACAAATGTTGTGTGCCGCTGCTTGGTGTTCTCCACTGAACAAATCTGAGCTTCAATTTTCAGCCTTTCAGCCTATATGAAATTTAAAACTGCACTTACCTTACTTGTTTGGTTGGGCCTACATACAAACGGTGTCTGCCGCTCCTAGCTTTTCTCCTCCACTGAACAAATCTGAGCTTCAATTTTCAGGCTTTCAGCCTATAAAACGTATTAAACTGCATTTGGCCTACTTGTTTGGTTGGGCCTACTAACGGTGTCTGCCGATGCTTGTTTTTCTCCACTTTACAAAGCTGAGCTTCAATTTTCAGGCTTTCAGCCTATTTAAAGTATTAAACTGCATTTGGCCTACTTGTTTGGTTGGGCCTACTAATGGTGTCTGCCGCTGCTTGTTTTTCTCCACTTTACAAAGCTGAGCTTCAATTTTCAGGCTTTCAGCTTATATAAAATATTAAACTGCATTTGGCCTACTTGTTTGGTTGGGCCTACTAATGGTGTCTGCCGCTCCTTGTTGTTCTCAACTAAACAAAGGTGAGCTTCAATTTTCATCCTGTGACAGATATTAAACTGCATTTGGCCTACTTGTTTGGTTGGGCCTACAATGGTGTGTGTCGCTGCTTGGTGTTCTCCACTGACTAAAGCTAAGCCTCAATTTTCATCCGGTGTCAGATATTAAACTGCATTTGGCCTACTTGTTTGGTTGGGCTTACAAATGGTGTGTGTCACTGCTTGGTGTTCTCCACTGACTAAAGCTGAGCCTCAATTTTCATCCGGTGTCAGATATTAAACTGCATTTGGCCTACTTGTTTGGTTGGGCCTACTAATGCTGCCTGCAGCTCCATGCTTTTGTCCTCCACGGAACAAAGGTGAGCTGTTATGAATAGGTAATTCAGAACCACAATGGACCTTGAAGTTTAGAGCACAACAAGTGACCTGACAAAAACCACAAAACATAGGACGAGCTCTGAGACGTGGGAACTCTGCTGACCGCAATCCCTAAATCTATCAAACAACACTAGAGGTAGCCGTGGATTGCGCCTAACGCTCCCTATGCAACTCGGCACAGCCTGAGAAACTAGCTAGACCTGAAGATAGAAAAATAAGCCTACCTTGCCTCAGAGAAATTCCCCAAAGGAAAAGGCAGCCCCCCACATATAATGACTGTGAGTAAGATGAAAACACAAACACAGAGATGAAATAGATTTAGCAAAGTGAGGCCCGACTTACTGAATAGACCGAGGACAGGAAAGATAGCTTTGCGGTCAACACAAAAACCTACAAACAACCACGCAGAGGGGCAAAAAGACCCTCCGCACCGACTAACGGTACGGAGGTGCTCCCTCTGCGTCTCAGAGCTTCCAGCAAGCAAGCAAAACCAAAAACGCAAGCTGGACAGAAAATAAAGCAACAAAAAGTAACACAGGCAGAACTTAGCATATGCTAAACAGACAGGCCACAGGAACGATCCAGGAGGAAGCAAGACCAATACTAGAACATTGACTGGAGGCCAGGATCAAAGCACTAGGTGGAGTTAAATAGAGCAGCACCTAATGACTTAACCTCATCACCTGAGGAAGGAAACTCAGAAGCCGCAGTACCTCTCATGACCACAGGAGGGAGCTTGATCACAGAACTAACAACAGTACCCCCCCTTGAGGAGGGGTCACCGAACCCTCACCAGAGCCCCCAGGCCGACCAGGATGAGCCATATGAAAGGCACGAACAAGATCGGCAGCATGGACATCAGAGGCAAAGACCCAGGAATTATCTTCCTGACCATAACCCTTCCACTTAACCAGATACTGGAGTTTCCGTCTCGAAACACGAGAATCCAAAATCTTCTCCACTATATACTCCAACTCCCCCTCCACCAAAACCGGGGCAGGAGGATCAACAGATGGAACCACAGGCGCCACGTATCTCTGCAACAATGACCTATGGAATACGTTATGGATGGAAAAAGAATCTGGAAGGGTCAAACGAAAAGACACAGGATTAAGAACCTCAGAAATCCTATATGGACCAATAAAACGAGGCTTAAACTTAGGAGAGGAAACCTTCTTGGAATATAACGAGATGACAACCAAACCAAATCCCCAACACGAAGTCGGGGACCCACACAGCGTCTGCGATTAGCAAAACGTTGAGCCTTCTCCTGGGACAAGGTCAAATTGTCCACTACATGAGTCCAAATCCGCTGCAACCTGTCCACCACAGTATCCACACCAAGACAGTCCGAAGACTCAACCTGCCCTGAAGAGAAACGAGGATGGAACCCAGAATTGCAGAAAAACGGTGAAACCAAGGTAGCCGAGCTGGCCCGATTATTAAGAGCGAACTCAGCCAACGGCAAAAAGGACACCCAATCATCCTGATCAGCCGAAACAAAACATCTCAGATATGTTTCCAAGGTCTGATTGGTTCGTTCAGTCTGGCCATTTGTCTGAGGATGGAAAGCCGAGGAAAAAGACAAATCAATGCCCATCCTAGCACAAAAGGCTCGCCAAAACCTTGAAACAAACTGGGAACCTCTGTCAGAAACGATGTTCTCTGGAATGCCATGTAAACGAACCACATGCTGGAAGAACAATGGCACCAAATCAGAGGAGGAAGGTAATTTAGACAAGGGTACCAAATGGATCATCTTAGAGAAGCGATCACAAACTACCCAAATGACCGACATTTTTTGAGAGACGGGGAGATCCGAAATAAAATCCATAGAGATATGTGTCCAAGGCCTCTTCGGGATCGGCAAGGGCAAAAGCAACCCACTGGCACGAGAACAGCAGGGCTTAGCCCGAGCACAAATCCCACAGGACTGCACAAAAGAACGCACATCCCACGACAGAGACGGCCACCAAAAGGATCTAGCCACCAAATCTCTGGTACCAAAGATTCCAGGATGACCAGCCAACACCGAACAATGAACCTCAGAGATAACTTTATTCGTCCACCTATCAGGGACAAACAGTTTCTCTGCTGGGCAACGATCAGGTTTATTAGCCTGAAATTTTTGCAGCACCCGCCGCAAATCAGGGGAGATGGCAGACACAATTACTCCCTCTTTGAGAATACCCGCCGGCTCAGGCAAACCCGGAGAGTCGGGCACAAAACTCCTAGACAGGGCATCCGCCTTCACATTTTTAGAGCCCGGAAGGTACGAAACCACAAAGTCAAAATGGGAGAAAAGCAGCGACCATCGAGCCTGTCTAGGATTCAACCGTTTGGCAGACTCGAGATAAGTCAAGTTCTTGTGATCAGTCAAGACCACCACGCGATGCTTAGCTCCTTCAAGCCAATGACGCCACTCCTCGAATGCCCACTTCATGGCCAGCAACTCTCGATTGCCAACATCATAATTTCGCTCAGCAGGTGAAAACTTCCTGGAAAAGAAGGCGCATGGCTTCATCACCGAGCAATCAGCACCTCTTTGCGACAAAACAGCCCCCGCTCCAATTTCAGAAGCATCAACCTCAACCTGGAACGGAAGCGAAACATCTGGTAGACACAACACAGGGGCAGAAGAAAAACGACGCTTTATCTCTTGATAAGCTTCCACAGCAGCAGAAGACCAATTGACCACATCAGCACCCTTGTTGGTCAAATCGGTCAATGGTTTAGCAATACTAGAAAAATTACAGATGAAGCGACGATAAAAATTAGCAAAACCAAGGAACTTTTGCAGACTCTTCAGAGATGTCGGCTGAGTCCAATCATAAATGGCCTGGACCTTAACAGGGTCCATCTCGATGGTAGAAGGGGAAAAAATGAACCCCAAAAATGAAACCTTCTGAACACCAAAGAGACACTTTGATCCCTTCACAAACAAAGAATTAGCACGCAGGACCTGGAACACCATTCTGACCTGCTTCACATGAGACTCCCAATCATCCGAGAAGACCAAAATATCATCCAAGTATACAATCAGGAATTTATCCAGGTACTCTCGGAAGATGTCATGCATAAAGGACTGAAATACTGATGGAGCATTGGCAAGTCCGAATGGCATAACTAGGCACTCAAAATGGCCCTCGGGCGTATTAAATGCAGTTTTCCATTCATCGCCCCGTTTAATACGCACAAGATTATATGCACCACGAAGATCTATCTTGGTGAACCAACTAGCCCCCTTAATCCGAGCAAACAAATCAGATACCAGCGGCAAGGGGTACTGAAATTTGACCATGATTTTATTTAGAAGGCGGTAATCAATACAAGGTCTCAGCGAACCATCCTTCTTGGCCACAAAAAAGAACCCCGCTCCCAATGGCGATGACGACGGGCGAATATGACCCTTCTCCAAGGATTCTTTTACGTAACTCCGCATAGCGGCGTGCTCAGGTACAGATAAATTAAGCAGTCGCCCCTTAGGAAACTTACTGCCAGGAATCAACTCGATAGCACAATCACAATCCCTATGCGGAGGTAGGGCATTGGACTTGGGCTCATCGAATACATCCTGGTAATCAGACAAGAACTCTGGGACCTCAGAAGGGGTGGATGATGAGATAGACAAAAATGGAACATCACCATGTACCCCCTGACAACCCCAGCTGGACACAGACATAGATTTCCAATCTAATACTGGGTTATGGACTTGTAGCCATGGCAACCCCAACACGACCACATCATGCAGATTTTGCAACACCAGAAAGCGAATATCCTCCTGGTGCGCAGGAGCCATGCACATGGTCAGCTGGGTCCAATACTGAGGCTTATTCTTGGCCAAAGGCGTAGCATCAATTCCTCTCAATGGAATAAGACACTGCAAGGGCTCCAAGACAAACCCACAGCGCCTAGCAAACTCCAAGTCCATCAAATTCAGGGCAGCGCCTGAATCCACAAATGCCATGACAGAATAGGAAGACAAAGAGCAGATCAAAGTAACGGACAAAAGAAATTTCGACTGTACCGTACCAATGGTGGCAGACTTAGCGAACCGCTTTGTGCGCTTAGGACAATCGGAGATGGCATGAGTGGAATCACCACAGTAGAAACACAGCCCATTCTGACGTCTGTGTTCTTGCCTTTCAGCTCTGGTCAAAGTCCTATCGCACTGCATAGGCTCAGGTTTATGCTCAGATAATACCGCCAAATGGTGCACAGATTTACGCTCACGCAAGCGTCGACCGATCTGAATGGCCAAAGACATAGACTCATTCAGACCAGCAGGCATAGGAAATCCCACTATGACATCCTTAAGGGCTTCAGAGAGACCCTTTCTGAAGATTGCTGCCAAAGCACATTCATTCCATTGAGTGAGCACAGACCACTTTCTAAACTTCTGACAATAAATCTCTATCTCATCCTGACCCTGACACAAAGCCAGCAAATTTTTCTCTGCCTGATCCACTGAATTAGGTTCATCGTACAGTAATCCGAGCGCCAGAAAAAACGCATCAATATTACGTAATGCAGGATCTTCTGGCGCAAGGGAAAATGCCCAGTCTTGAGGGTCGCCACGTAATAAAGAAATAATGATCTTAACTTGTTGAACTTGGTCACCAGAGGAGCGAGGTTTCAACGCCAGAAACATAGTAACATAGTAACATAGTAACATAGTTAGTAAGGCCGAAAAAAGACATTTGTCCATCCAGTTCAGCCTATATTCCATCATAATAAATACCCAGATCTACGTCCTTCTACAGAACCTAATAATTGTATGATACAATATTGTTCTGCTCCAGGAAGACATCCAGGCCTCTCTTGAACCCCTCGACTGAGTTCGCCATCACCACCTCCTCAGGCAAGCAATTCCAGATTCTCACTGCCCTAACAGTAAAGAATCCTCTTCTATGTTGGTGGAAAAACCTTCTCTCCTCCAGACGCAAAGAATGCCCCCTTGTGCCCGTCACCTTCCTTGGTATAAACAGATCCTCAGCGAGATATTTGTATTGTCCCCTTATATACTTATACATGGTTATTAGTAGTGTTGAGCGATACCGTCCGATACTTGAAAGTATCGGTATCGGATAGTATCGGCCGATACCCGAAAAATATCGGATATCGCCGATACCGATATCCGATACCAATACAAGTCAATGGGACATCAAGTATCGGAATGTATCCTCATGGATCCCAGGGTCTGAAGGAGAGGAAACTCTCCTTCAGGCCCTGGGATCCATATTAAAGTGTAAAATAAAGAATTAAAATAAAAAATATTGTTATATTCACCTCTCCGGCGGCCCCTGGACATCAGCGGGAGGATCCGGCGTCCGGCACGGCTTCTTTCTTCAAAATGCGCGCCTTCAGGACCTGTGGAATGACGTCCCGGCTTCTGATTGGTCGCGTGCCGCCCATGTGACCGCCACGCGACCAATCAGAAGCCGCGACGTCATTCCTCAGGTCCTAGAAGGCGCTCATTCTAGGACTTTAGCTGAGGAATGACGTCGCGGCTTCTGATTGGTCGCGTGGCGGTCACATGGGCGGCACGCGACCAATCAGAAGCCGGGACGTCATTCCACAGGTCCTGAAGGCGCGCATTTTGAAGAAAGAAGCCGTGCCGGACGCCGGATCCTCCCGCTGATGTCCAGGGGCCGCCGGAGAGGTGAATATAACAATATTTTTTATTTTAATTCTTTATTTTACACTTCCGATACCGATACCCGATATCACAAAAATATCGGATCTCGGTATCGGAATTCCGATACCGCAAGTATCGGCCGATACCCGATACTTGCGGTATCGGAATGCTCAACACTAGTTATTAGATCGCCCCTCAGTCGTCTTTTTTCTAGACTAAATAATCCTAATTTCTCTAATCTATCTGGGTATTGTAGTTCTCCCATCCCCTTTATTAATTTTGTTGCCCTCCTTTGTACTCTCTCTAGTTCCATTATATCCTTCCTGAGCACCGGTACCCAAAACTGGACACAGTACTCCATGTGCGGTCTAACTAGGGATTTGTACAGAGGCAGTATAATGCTCTCATCATGTGTATCCAGACCTCTTTTAATGCAGTTTGCAATTATTTTTGAAACTCAGAAATTTAGCTCTATCTCCAGAAAACAAATCAGGAATAGGAATTCTTGGTTCTAACATAGAATTCTGAGCCACAAAGTCTTGAATATTTTGTACTCTTGCAGTGAGAAGATCCACACATTAAGACAGACCTTTAATGTCCATCACCACACCTGTGTCCTGATCCACCCAAATGTCTAGGGGAAAAAAAAGGCAAAACACAGTGCAAAGGAAAAAAAATGGTCTCAGAACTTCTTTTTTCCCTCTATTGAGAAGCATAGTACTTTGGGCCTCCAGTACTGTTATGAATAGGTAATTCAGAACCACAATGGACCTTGAAGTTTAGAGCACAACAAGTGACCTGACAAAAACCACAAAACATAGGACGAGCTCAGAGACGTGGGAACTCTGCTGACCGCAATCCCTAAACCTATCAAACAACACTAGAGGTAGCCGTGGATTGCGCCTAACGCTCCCTATGCAACTCGGCACAGCCTGAGAAACTAGCTAGACCTGAAGATAGAAAAATAAGCCTACCTTGCCTCAGAGAAATTCCCCAAAGGAAAAGGCAGCCCCCCCACATATAATGACTGTGAGTAAGATGAAAACACAAACACAGAGATGAAATAGATTTAGCAAAGTGAGGCCCGACTTACTGAATAGACCGAGGATAGGAAAGATAGCTTTGCGGTCAACACAAAAACCTACAAACAACCACGCAGAGGGGCAAAAAGACCCTCCGCACCGACTAACGGTACGGAGGTGCTCCCTCTGCGTCTCAGAGCTTCAAGCAAGCAAGCAAAACCAAAAACGCAAGCTGGACAGAAAATAAAGCAACAAAAAGTAACACAAGCAGAACTTAGCATATGCTGAGCAGACAGGCCACAGGAACGATCCAGGAGGAAGCAAGACCAATACTAGAACATTGACTGGAGGCCAGGATCAAAGCACTAGGTGGAGTTAAATAGAGCAGCACCTAATGACTTAACCTCATCACCTGAGGAAGGAAACTCAGAAGCCGCAGTACCACTCGTGACCACAGGAGGGAGCTTGATCACAGAACTCACAACAGTGAGCTTCAATTTTCAGGCTTTCAGCCTATATAAAATGTTAAACTGCATTTGGCTTACTTGTTTGGTTGGGCCTACTAACACTGTCTGCCACTGTTAGGGATAGCGGAATGCACTGAGTAAATAAAGATGTTTATTATGAATGGTGCGTTTGCAGCCCGGGGTCCACCGTGCAGGAGGAACCTGCTTCTAGTGAATGGTGGCACTGTTTGGCCGTATAGACTAACTCTGTTACCTCACAGAGTAGCAGTGAGAGGAAAGCACTGTGCCCTGTTAGCCTCACAGGAGCACAAGCTTGCTGCTGAACTGATAGCAGTCAGTAGTTCTGCACACACGCAATCTCCTCACCGGAGGTGCCGGTATTCTAGGGGTTTATTTTAGCCGGGTCCCTGAACACATTCATGCATAACCACACTGGCGCAAAGCACATATTAGGATTGATACTAGCACAAGGCCGTGCGGCCATGTGAGCCTTTTATAGCTGCAGCACGTACAAGACCTTCCTAGAAGGACCAATGAGAGGCTGCCACAAAGCCAGAGCACCTACAGGACCTTCCTAGAAGGACCAATGGACTTAGCTGCAGTATCTGAACATGTGACCCTCGATCTCCACTGAGAGATCTTACTCTGGGCATGCTCAGAATGAGAAAAGCAGGACTTAGTCCCAGAAGCGTCTGCTCGCCGCTGCCCAGCAGTGACTTCAATGGCAGAAGCAGGAAAAGCAGCATTAAAGGGAAGGTACCGCATTTGTAGATTATTAATTAATCAATGTAATGTAGCATAACATGCTGTTATAACCCAGATTTGAATGCATGTAAAACAGATTTTGTGTGATATATGAGTAGAAAGAAGGAACTGGGGGCTGACATCTTGGTTTTGCAGCAGTAGCACGTCACTATCAGTGTCAGATTACGGCACCCCATGGACATAGGAGATAATAGACCGGCTCGGACCCTATCTGTAACATTGCAGCAGCATTAGCAGTGAGCTGGGCACGCCTCTGTGGGCTGCACAACTCACTGCTGTAGGTGTGACTAGCTGCCATTTTATTATAGTCCAGTGCTATCTGTTGAGCTCCACTTGCTCTCTATCGCAGGAGGACAGAAGCACTGACTGATCCTCTGTACTCCAGGCACTGCAGGTTCTGGGCAGACATCCTCTGCTCTCACACTCTGCCGTGTGCTTCTCCTGCTGTGTCTCCGCCTCCCCACAATCCCAGTGATCTCCGGTAAACTGCACTCTCCCCCTGTGTCGCTCTCCTTCTCTGTGCGGCGTGGGGGGGTCTCTGTGCGGCGTGGGGGGGTCTCTGTGCGGCGTGGGGGGGTCTCTGTGCGGCGTGGGGGGGTCTCTGTGCGGCGTGGGGGGTCTCTGTGCGGCGTGGGGGGTCTCTGTGCGGCGTGGGGGGGTCTCTGTGTGGCGTGGGGGGGTCTCTGTGCGGCGTGGGGGGGTCTCTGTGCGGCGTGGGGGGTCTCTGTGCGGCGTGGGGGGGTCTCTGTGCGGCGTGGGGGGGTCTCTGTGCGGCGTGGGGAGGTCTCTGTGCGGCCTGGGGGGGTCTCTGTGCGGCGTGGGGGGGTCTCTGTGCGGCGTGGGGGGTCTCTGTGCGGCGTGGGGGGGTCTCTGTGTGGCGTGGGGGGGTCTCTGTGCGGCGTGGGGGGGTCTCTGTGCGGCGTGGGGGGTCTCTGTGCGGCGTGGGGGGGTCTCTGTGCGGCGTGGGGGGTCTCTGTGCGGCGTGGGGGGGTCTCTGTGCGGCGTGGGGGGGTCTCTGTGCGATGTGGGGGGTCTCTGTGCGGCGTGGGGGGTCTCTGTGTGGCGTGGGGGGGTCTCTGTGCGGCATGGGGGGGTCTGTGCGTCGTGGGGGGGTCTCTGTGCGGTGTGGGGGGGTCTCTGTGCGGCGTGGGGGGGTCTCTATGTGTGTATGCAAGCATCATCCGATGGGACTACAAGTCCCATCGGACGATGCCTGCTACAATGACAGTGATTGACACATTAGCCAATTATGGGACAGTAATAGTCCCATCATCCGGCTAATGTGTTCAATGAAAAAAAAAAAAACTCCATACATACATGCTACATACATACTCCATGCATGCATACATACATTCAAAAAGGGCTCTAAAAGTGAACCTGGAAATTATAGGCCAGTAAGTCTAACCTCTATTGTTGGTAAAATATTTGAAGGGTTTCTGAGGGATGTTATTCTGGATTATCTCAATGAGAATAACTGTTTAACTCCATATCAGCATGGGTTTATGAGAAATCGCTCCTGTCAAACCAATCTAATCAGTTTTTATGAAGAGGTAAGCTATAGACTGGACCACGGTGAGTCATTGGACGTGGTATATCTCGATTTTTACAAAGCGTTTGATACCGTGCCGCACAAGAGGTTGGTACACAAAATGAGAATGCTTGGTCTGGGGGAAATTGTGTGTAAATGGGTTAGTAACTGGCTTAGTGATAGAAAGCAGAGGGTGGTTATAAATGGTATAGTCTCTAACTGGGTCGCTGTGACCAGTGGGGTACCGCAGGGGTCAGTATTGGGACCTGTTCTCTTCAACATATTCATTAATGATCTGGTAGAAGGTTTACACAGTAAAATATCGATATTTGCAGATGATACAAAACTATGTAAAGCAGTTAATACAAGAGAAGATAGTATTCTCCTACAGATGGATCTGGATAAGTTGGAAACTTGGGCTGAAAGGTGGCAGATGAGGTTTAACAATGATAAATGTAAGGTTATACACATGGGAAGAAGGAATCAATATCACCATTACACACTGAATGGGAAACCACTGGGTAAATCTGACAGGGAGAAGGACTTGGGGATCCTAGTTAATGATAAACTTACCTGGAGCAGCCAGTGCCAGGCAGCAGCTGCCAAGGCAAACAGGATCATGGGGTGCATTAAAAGAGGTCTGGATACACATGATGAGAGCATTATACTGCCTCTGTACAAATCCCTAGTTAGACCGCACATGGAGTACTGTGTCCAGTTTTGGGCACCGGTGCTCAGGAAGGATATAATGGAACTAGAGAGAGTACAAAGGAGGGCAACAAAATTAATAAAGGGGATGGGAGAACTACAATACCCAGATAGATTAGCGAAATTAGGATTATTTAGTCTAGAAAAAAGACAACTGAGGGGCGATGTAATAACCATGTATAAGTATATAAGGGGACAATACAAATATCTCGCTGAGGATCTGTTTATACCAAGGAAGGTGACGGGCACAAGGGGGCATTCTTTGCGTCTGGAGGAGAGAAGGTTTTTCCACAAACATAGAAGAGGATTCTTTACTGTTAGGGCAGTGAGAATCTGGAATTGCTTGCCTGAGGAGGTGGTGATGGCGAACTCAGTCGAGGGGTTCAAGAGAGGCCTGGATGTCTTTCTGGAGCAGAACAATATTGTATCATACAATTATTAGGTTCTGTAGAAGGACGTAGATCTGGGGATTTATTATGATGGAATATAGGCTGAACTGGATGGACAAATGTCTTTTTTCGGCCTTACTAACTATGTTACTATGTTACTATGTTACATGCTACATACATGCTACATACATGCTACATACATGCTACATACATGCTGCATACATGCTGCATACATACTCCATGCATGCTACATACATGCTACATAAATGCTACATACAATACATTACATACATATAGACATACAGTACATTAAACATAGATTTCATACTCACCATTACTTGTCATTTTGTTCCCCGAAACCAGTGTCATCTGTAAAAAAAATATGAAAAAAACAAACAACCAATATACTCCCTGTCCGCAGAAATCCACGAGTGTCCCACGACGATCTCCCGTGGAGAGCAGCAGCATTAGATAATGCGACTGCTCTCTAGGGGCTCCAGGAACACAATGACGGCAGGAAGGTATCCTTCTACCACTGTATTCCTCCGCCGCTGTAAAAAAAAAGTCCCTAGTCTGACTTTATGCCATTGCTGTATGAGAAATTTTCCCAGGCAGCAATTGCCATAAAGTGAGACCTTGTCCTAAGGTAACCTCTCAGTGATGCACTGTAGGAGCCATTGTCTCCTGTCAGTGTGTCACTGAGGGTCCTATAGAGTAGTGATATGACCCGATGTCACCGTTCTATAGGGAAGATCGTCGTGGGACACTCGATATTAATTGGACTACGGCGGACAGGTAGTATACGGTTTATAATTTTACGTTTCTTTGCAGGCGCTGAAGTATGGTAAGTATGGTGAAATGAAGAATATTAAAATACTTTTTTCCTAATGTGTGCGTGTTTTTTTAACCCTTTCTTACTATTGGATTAATAACGGATAGGCATCTTATTGACGCCTCTCCGTTATTAACCCGGCTTAATGTCACCTTACAATAGCAAGGTGACATTAACCCTTCATTACCCCATATCCCGCTACACGGGAGAGGGAAGAGAGGGGCTAAGTGCCGGAATTGGCACCGGAAACGCGTTGACCTTGGTTTTAATTTTTCTGTATGCTGATGTTTTGTCCTTTCACTATATTTTAAGTGAAATAAACTGTGGATTTTTCACTATTTCGTTGAGCTGGATCTCCTTCTCTTTCCTACAAATATTGGCCCCCGGCCGTCAGCTTTCCCCCTCTGGTGCAGAAAATTGCATGGGCGCCAAAGCGTTTTTTTTTTTTTTTTTTTTTTAATTCAACCCTCATAAAGGCCTCTTTCACACTTGCGTCGGTACGAGTCCGTCGCTATGCGTCGGGCCAACGTACCGACGCACATTGTGAAATTTGTGCCCGACGTGGGCAGCGGATGCAGTTTTTCAACACATCCACTGCCCATTCTGAAGTCTGGAAGGAGGGGGCGGAGTTTTGGCAGCGCATGCGCGGTAGAAAATGGCGGACGCGCTGGACAAAAAAAGTTCACTTGAACGATTTTTCGTGCCGACGGTCCGCCAAAACACGACGGATCCGTTGCACGTCGGACGCGACGTGTGGCCATCCGTCACGATCCGTCGCTAATACAAGTTCATGGGAAAAAAATGGATCCTGCGAGCACATTTGCAGAATCCGTTTTTTCCGCCAGATCCGTTTTTTCCACGGGATCCTTTTTTTCCCGCCGGATCCGATTTTTTTTCCGCCGGATCCGTTTTTCCCGCCGGATCCATTTTTTCCTGCTGGATACGTTAATTCCCGCCGGATCCACTTTTTTCCTGCCGGATCCGTTTTTTCCCGCCGGATCCGTTTTTTTCCACAATTTCCTTTTTTTTCTGTCAGATCAGTTTTTTTCCATCGGATCCTTTTTTTTCCCACCTGATCCGTTTTTTCCACAATTTCCTTTTTTTTCTGCCAGATCAGTTTTTTTTTCCATCGGATCCTTTTTTTCCCGCCTGATCCGTTTTTTTCCGCCGGAACCGTTTTTTTTCCACAAGTTCCTTTTTTTTCTGCCAGATCAGTTTTTTCCGCCGGATCCGTTTTTTTCCACAAGTTCTTTTTTTTATCTGCCAGTTCCGTTTTTTCCCGCCTGATCCGTTTTTTTCCACAATTTCCTTTTTTTTCTGCCAGATCAGTTTTTTTTCCATCGGATCCTTTTTTTCCCGCCTGATCCATTTTTTTCCGCCGGATCCGTTTTTTTTCTACAAGTTCCTTTTTTTTCTGCCAGATCAGTTTTTTCCGCCGGATCCGTTTTTTCCCGCCAGATCCGTTTTTTTCCACAAGTTCCTTTTTTTCTGCCAGATCAGTTTTTTTTTTCCGGATCCGTTACTTTCTCATTGTGTTGTATTAGCGCCGGATGGCCACACGTTTCATCCGTTTTTTGCAGGATCCGTCAAAACAGCTGTTTCCGCCGGACGGAAAACACATACAGAGGAACGGTTGAATCGCGATTTCACCCGCCGCTATTTCGGGCACATGCCAGTCATGTTTTTTTTATTGACAGATCGGGCGATTCTGAACGCGGCGATACTAAATATGTGTAGGTTTGATTTTTTTATTGTTTTATTTTTGATGGGGCAAAAGTGGGGTGATTTAAACTTTAATTTTTTTTTCATATTTTTAAAAACATTTTTTTTTTACATTTGCCATGCTTCAATAGCCTCCATGGGAAACTAGCACAACTCGATCGGCTCAGCTACATAGCAGCCATCATCAGATTGCTGCTCCTTGGCTGAATTACAGGCTTGGTATGAGTGCCGACCACAGGGTGGCGCTCACAGCAGGCCGGCATCAGTAACTATAGAGGTCTCATGGACCTCTATGGTTACCATCCTGACGCATCGCCAACCCCTGATCATGTGACGGGGGTGGACGATGCGCTCATTTCTGGCCGCGCGGCTGGAAGCGGTAGTTAAATGCCGCTGTCAGCATTTGACAGCGGCATTTAACAGGTTAATAGCGGCGGGTGAATTGTGATTTCACCTGCCGCTATTGCGCTCACATGTCAGCTGTACAAAACAGCCGACATGTCGTGACTTTGATGTGGGCTCAGCGCCGGAGCCCACATCAAAGGAGGAGACACGACATGCGCAGAACATGTTGCGTTTTTTACTGCAGGTCACAGGGCAGTCACACACAAAATGGTGCTGCCATGTGATGCTGCTCTTCATTCTTACTGTTGGGGCAGTAACTGCTGACATCACCATTTCCCTCCCCTTTTGGGTGGTCTAATATCCCTGGGGCAGAGCTGCTAAATCTTACTATAGCTGCTTGAGGTCTAAAACGGAAAATGCTCCCCCTAGTGGTAAATATGTATATTTGTAGAAAAATATATAATATTTTTCATATAGAAATGTTTGCAAACAGTGCAAACATTGCATTATTACATTTTAATTACTATTTTAAGCTTAATTTCACAAAAAAACAAAATACAAGAAAACTGGTGGCACCTTCCCTTTAACTCTTTGCACAGAGTCGGACCGAGCAAGAGATGGCCCGATATTCCCCCTGTGCAGAGGCGTGAACTCGACCCCTAACAGCCGTTCCTTGCTTTTGTGCTCCACTGAACACAGGTAAGCTTCAATTTTCAGGCTTTCAGCCTATATAAAATATTAAACTGCATTTGCCCTACTTGTTTGGTTGGGCCTACATACAAACGGTGTCTGACGCTCCTAGCTTTTCTCCTCCACTGAACAAATCTGAGCTTCAATTTTCAGGCTTTCAGCCCATATAAGGTATTAAACTGCATTTGGCCTACTTGTTTGGTTGGGCCTACTAACGGTGTCTGCCGCTGCTTGTTTTTCTCCACTTTACAAAGCTGAGCTTCAATTTTCAGGCTTTCAGCCTATTTTAAGTATTAAATTGCATTTGGCCAACTTGTTTTGTTGGGCCTACTAATGGTGTCTGCCGCTGCTTGTTTTTCTCCACTTTACAAAGCTGAGCTTCAATTTTCAGGCTTGTGTCCCCATTTTCTCAAGATCCATAGCCTTACTTTTTCAAGATATGGGGCTTATTTTTTCCACCCTGAGCTGCCGTTTTTACTGATACCTTTCTGGGGTAGATATGGTTTAATTGCCTCCTATTGCATTTTATTGAAATTGTCCAGAAACTGTAATACTGGCATTTTAATCTTTTTCTCGTTTTGCCATTTATAGATTATTTTATTTTATTTTGCTAGATCTGATATTTCTGAATGCAGCAATACCAAATGTGTTATTTTATTTATTTTTTATTGCTTTATTTTCAGTGAGGCAAAATATGATGATTTAACCTTTTCGGGTTTTTTTAATTTTTTTTTTAACTTTTTTAATTTGTACTGTATTTAATAGTTCCCTTAGAAGACCTGAAGCTGCGATCGTCCAATCGCATGTGCTATAAACACCAAAAAGTATGATCTTCCTCTTCAATAGGAGGATTGCAATGACAAGCACTGGGGTCATCATCAGACTCCTGGCTGTCATGACTAACCATTGGCGCCTCATGATAATGTAACGGGTGCACCAATGGGAATAAGGGATAATGTGAAACCAGGGATATGGTATGACATAAATATAAATCAAATGTCATGAAGGGGTTAAATACAAGCAATAATAATGTCCTAAACATGGATAATCAAAGCTATTATTTTAACTAAGGATGAATGAACCCGAACTGTAATGTTCCTGGTTCATAGTGGACACCTACTGTCTATTGCTAAACCCTGAGCATGGAGCACAGCCAATAAGCAAGCTTTTAGGATGTGAGCCCTTCTGCATGCCATCGCAGCCATGCCGATTATTGGCTTGGCCAGCAACACCCATGATCCGGACTGTATAACTGCCAGATCACGGGGTGCACCGCAATTGTGCTCTTACTATAGTAGGACAGCTCAAGTTAGGAATAGTGTAAAAGAAATAAATTATTTAAAAAGATTAGGTGGGGTCCTTCGTATTTTACTTACCAGCCAAGGGAAAGCAGACAGCTTTGAGCTGGTCTTATTATGCTGGGAAAGGACCAATGTCCATCGACATTCCCAGCCTATTAGTACCAGCCCCCAGCAGTCTGTTTGCCTTTGCTGATTATTGAAAATGGGGGGACCCAGAAAAAAATAACATAGGGTCCCCCCTATTTTTAATAACCAGCTAAATCAAAGCAGACAGATAGGGGTTGATATTAGTAGGCTGGGGATATCCATGGTTATTTTGCCCCTTCTCAGCCTAACAAGACCAGTTCTCAGCTACCCCATAAATGGTGTATCTCTTGTGGGTTCCCACAATGTCCAGCAATTCTCTCAAGTAACCTATGGAGCGTTGTTCTGAGAACAATACTCTATAGGTTACATGCGGTCAACAACTAACCAGATAACGGTTTTGCCATGAGAGTGGGGAAGATCAGTGATAAAATCCATGGACAGGTGAGTCCACGGTCTATCTGGAATTGGCAGTGGTACCAATTCCCCGGCCGGCCGGTTACGGGAGGTTTTAGTGCGAGGACAAGTTTCACAGAAAGACACAAACCCAATGATGTCAGGAGCCAATGAAGGCCACCAAAACAGCCTAGTAATGGCTTTATGCGTGGCCGAGATTCCAGAATGCCCACTAAGATCCGAGTCATGGAACTTCCGGATCACCCTTAACCGATACTGGACAGGTACAAAGAGCTGGTCATTGGGTACAGACGAGGGAGCAAGAGATTGGGCCTCACGAATCTGTCGCTCCAATACTGAGGACACCGCAGCCACCACCACTCCGCGCTGAAGAATGGAGGAAGGAGGTTCAGGAGGTGAAACTGGGTCCAGGCTACGAGATAAAGCATCAGCCTTCACATTCTTGCACCCTGGTCTGAAAGTAATAGAAAACTGAAATCGGGAAAAGAAAAGTGACCACCTAGCTTGTCTCGGGGTCAACCGTTTGGCAGATTCGATATAAGAAAGATTCTTGTGATCCGTAATATGATGGGCAGCCCCCTCCAAAAAATGCCTCCATTCTTCAAATGCTAATTTAATGGCCAACAGCTCCCGATTACCCACATCATAATTCCTCTCAGCAGAGGAAAATTTTCTCGAAAAGAAAGCACAAGGTCTTAAGTTAGTCACCTCTACGATAAATGGTTTAGACAAATCAGGTTGAACCAGTACAGGAGCAGTCATGAAACAATTCTTCAAAGAAGAAAACGCCCCCAAAGCTGGAGTTGACCAGTTTTTGAGATCTGCCCCCTTACGAGTTAAATCTGTGAGGGGTTTGACCACCTGAGAAAACCCCTTAGTGAATTTTCTATAATAATTGGCGAAACCCAGAAAACGCTGAAGACCCATGAGATCTCTGGGTTGCACCCAATCCACAATAGCCTGTACTATCCTAGGGTCCATACGAAACCCCTTAGTGGACAAAATGACCCCTAGAAAGGACAATTCCTGAGCAAAAAATGAACACTTCTCCGGTTTAGCAAATAGTGAGTTCTCCCTAAGCCTCAGAAGAACTGCACGGAGGTGGTCCATGTGACTCTGTTTGTCGGAAGAATATATGAGGATGTCATCCACATAAATTACCATGAAACGCTCAATAAAATCTGAGAAAACATGATTCATGAAATTCTGAAAATCAGCTGGTATTAAACTGCATTTGGCCCACTTGTTTGGTTGGGCCTACTAACGATGTCTGACGCTCCTTGTTGTTCTCAACTGAACAAAGGTGAGCTTCAATTTTCATCCGGTGTCAGATATTAAACTGCATTTGGCCTACTTGTTTGGTTGGGCCTACTAATGCTGTCTGCCGCTCCTTGCTTTTGTCCTCCACTGAACAAAGGTGAGCTTCAATTTTCAGGCTTTCAGCCTATTTAAAATATTAAATTGCATTGTTCTCACAACAAGGGCCTCTCATAGTACGCAAAAGTGTCTCTGCCGGTGGGAGGCGCCCCCGCCGTCAAACACAATGCTGTACTTTGAGGGTCCCTATGCCAGTGCCATTGCGACAAGTGGGCCCCCCTCCTTGCTCAGGATCACAGCACTTCCAAAGTTTTAATACTTACCTCTCCATGCTCCACCGCTGTGATGTAGTCTGCGTTTCCTGGGCCCACGAAAAACTTGAACCAGCCCTACCCCCCCACAACTTTAGCCAAATAATCCCCAACTAACTATTATTATAAGGTAAATTAAGATTGAGAAGCTTAAGTGACAAGAATTGATGTTTTTTACATTAAAATGGGCACTGTAGGTGTTTTCCTGTCCTCCACTCACTGCCTACTTTGATTCCCCTTTGACTTACATTGGGTATCGTGTTTTGGTTGATCCACGACTTTTCACGATAATTGGCCGATTTCACCCGACACTACTATTGACAAAGTCGGGTTTTGCGAAACCTGACTTGATCCTAAAAAAGTAAAAGTCGCTCAACCCTATTATCACCAGTTAGCAGTAAAGGTGAATTAATCAATTCAAATCAAATTGAATTACTAACAAAGTTTAGGAAATTCACTCAAATAACAGGACTGGAGGAGCTGGAGGATAAAATTCAAATATTTAGTTATGATAGTGGCTCTCTCTGCCGTCATAGTAGGGGCATTGTGGTTGTAGCCGAGGTAGTAGAGGAACTCTCAATCATTAAAATCAAGAGGTGGGAATCAAGAGGGAGGGCAAATAACTTAGTACTAGTGTTGAGCATTCCGATACCGCAAGTATCGGGTATCGGCCGATACTTGCGGTATCGGAATTCCGATACCGAGATCCGATACTTTTGTGGTATCGGATATCGGTATCGGATCAATAGGGATGTGTAAAATAAAGAATTAAAATAAAAAATATTGATATGCTCACCTCTCCGGCGGCCCCTGGACATCACGCTGGTAACCGGCCGGCTTCTTTGTTTAAAATGAGCGCGTTTAGGACCTGCGAATGACGTCGCGGCTTCTGATTGGTCGCGTGCCGCTCATGTGACCGCCAGGCGACCAATCAGAAGCCGCGACGTCATTCTCATTCACTAAACTCCTAATTCTAGGAATTAAGGACCTGCGAATGACGTCACGGCTTCTGATTGGTCGCGTGGCGGTCACATGAGCGGCACGCGACCAATCAGAAGCCACGACGTCATTCACAGGTCCTAAAGGCGCTCATTTTAAACAAAGAAGCCGGCCGGTTACCAGCGTGATGTCCAGGGGCCGCCGGAGAGGTGAGCATATGAATATTTTTTATTTTAATTCTTTATTTTACACCTCACTATGGATCCCAGGGCCTGAAGGAGAGTTTCCTCTCCTTCAGACCCTGGGAACCATCAGGATACATTCCGATACTTGATGTCCCATTGACTTGTATTGGTATCGGATATCGGTATCGGCGATATCCGATATTTTTCGGGTATCGGCCGATACTATCCGATACCGATACTTTCAAGTATCGGACTGTATCGCTCAACACTACTTAGTACATATTGCACACTGAGGCAACAGTCAATTGATAATTGTGTGGTAGACAAGACTTGGGAGCCAGATTAGAGTAACAAGAGGTAATCAGAGGGGAGGTTGTTGACAAACTAGAGCCAATGTATAGCTCAAATATATTCTGGTGCTGCTTCTTCTGCGGTCAGCTTGAGAATATGTGAGGTTACAACTACTGCCACTGCAGAAGGCTCAACAGTGCCCTAAAGCTCTAGTCATGGTCATAGTGGTAGTGAGTCCTACATTCAGTCATCTCTGTTGTTGGAATTCTTTTCCATGTTACTGGCCAACAAATCTTTTGCAGCCTGCAAGCACTGCAGGAGGAAAATAAGCTACAATCAGCAAAGCTCAAATAGATTAAGAACTGTGGTTCTACATCAGCACATGAAGCAAATTCACATACTTTTTGGGAAAATTAAGCAAGTCAGAAATATGTGCTAGGTTCACACTGTTCTCCTACCCTGTATCTATGTGCTCAAATTTTCTGATAGACAGGCCTCATCCTTCAGGAGTAGTTGGTCAATGTCAACTTAAATCCCATCCACTAATATGTCTGTCGTAATCCAACTATTTCACTTCCTTCTGTGTTGCACCGTCCTAAATCCATACCTGATTGTATGGCAAGGAAACAAGTATACGTTTTGTGTGCCTACTCTACTTCCAACTAGTAGAGGTGCTGGAAGTGCAGTTACTATTTACCTTAATGTTCTCTGCTACCTTTTGAGAAATTATGTTATGTGCTCAGCTTCACTGGAACAACTCTAACCACCATGATTTTTCATAGAAAAGGGTGTGTATCATGAACAGGAGAACATGGACTGCTATTTTGACTAGCCTTTGAGTTTCGAAGTGCAATGCACCATGTACTGTACACATGGTGCTGCAACTATGAACAGGGACAGTACATGTCTTTCAATTTCTACTTTGTCAATGTTTGAAGTGGCAACAATGCACCAAAAAGCTTGAAAGATGATCAATATGCTACTTTGAGACCTCAGGGTGTTACGTGTTTTTTCCATGCAATTTGTGGCTTTGCAGAAATTTGCAGAAAATAAATTAACTTAGAAATACATTTAAAACAAAAAAAATTCTGAAAATGGCAAATTTTAATTTAAAGGATTTGCTTTTCTGTCAGATCTTGGCCCCCACCATTCTGATATTGAACATCTATACTAAGGATAAGCCATCAATTTATAAATAGTAGAACGACCTTTTAAGAACTCTATTAGATTATCTATTAGAGGTCTGCTCATTTCACCCAAATGTACCTTCCCAATTATCCCTCAAGTACCCTCACTTGTATTCCCTTCCTTTGAGGTCCATGCTGTCAGACTCTACGTTCCCTTCTCTATGCGAGTGGCAGTGGTGTATCGTCCTCCCGGCCCCTCTCATGAGTTCCTGGATCACTTTGCCACCTGGCTTCCACACTTTCTCTCCTGTGACACCCCCACCCTTATCATGGGTGATTTCAACATCCCCATTGCTTCTCCCCTCTTCCCATTTGCTTCTCACCTTTTATCTCTAACCTCCTCTTTCGGCCTCTTGCAGCATACTAACTCTCCAACACATGAAGATGGAAACTCCCTTGACTTGGTCTTCTCCCGGCTTTGCTCAGTGGACGATTTAACAAACTCCCCTCTCCCGCTCTCTGACCACAACCTTCTTTCATTCTCACTTTCCACACTTATAGAAACATACAGGCCATTAACACCCAGAAACTTATGAAGAACTTGCAGTCCTCATTGGCCCCAATCTCATCCATCTCATGTCCTGATTCTGCTCTGAAGCATTACAATGAAACCCTGCAAAGTGCCCTGGATGAAGCTGCACCTCCTATATATAGAACAACTCAGCACAGACGGCGACAACTGTGGCACACGCTGCAAACACGTTTCCTGCAGCGGTGCTCCAGGTGCGCTGAATGTCTGTGGAGAAAATCTAATCTACCCGAAGATTTCATCTATTATAAGTTCATGCTAAAAACATACAACTCTGCCCTTCACCTCTCCAAACAAACCTATTTCAACACCCTGATCACCTCACTGTCAAATAACCCTAAACGTCTCTTTGACACTTTCCAGTCCCTACTCAACCCAAGAGAGCAGGCCCCAACCACGGATCTCCACGCTGATGATCTGGCCAATTACTTCAAAGAAAAAATTGACCACATTCGACAGGAAATCATCTCCCAATCTCTTCATACCATGCACTGTCCTCCCTCCCCCACTGCATCTAGTTCACTCTCTGACTTTGAACCAGTTACAGAAGAAGAAGTTGTCGGGCTCCTTGCATCTTCTCGCCCAACCACTTGCACCAGTGACGCCATTCCATCACATCTCTTCCAGTCCCTTTCCCCGGCTGTCACCTCTCACCTAACAAAAATATTCAACCTTTCTCTCACTTCCGGTATTTTTCCCTCATCATTTAAGCATGTCATCATACATCCATTACTTAAAAAACCATCCCTTGACCAAAACTGTTCCGCTAATTATAGACCTGTCGCTAATATTCCCTTCATCTCTAAACTCCTCGAACGCCTGGTCCACTCCCGTCTTACTAACTATCTCTCAGATAACTCTCTTCTCGACCCTCTTCAATCTGGCTTCCGCTCTTTACACTCTACTGAAACTACCCTCACTAAAGTCTCTAATGACCTACTAACAGCTAAATCTAATGGTCACTACTCCATGCTAATTCTCTTGGATCTCTCCGCAGCATTCGATAATGTGGATCATCAGCTCCTTCTCAATATGCTCCGCTCGATCGGCCTCAAGGACACCGTTCTCTTCTGGTTCTCCTCCTATCTCTCTGACCGATCCTTCACTGTATGTTTTGCTGGTTCCTCCTCCTCTCACCTTCCCCTTACTGTTGGGGTTCCTCAAGGATCAGTCCTAGGCCCCCTCCTCTTCTCTTTGTATACTGCCCCTATTGGAAAAACAATCAGTAGATTTGGTTTCCAGTACCATCTCTATGCTGACGACACCCAATTATACACCTCTTCTCCTGTTATCACGTCGACCTTTTTAGAAAACACCAGTGATTGTCTTACCGCGCTCTCTAACATCATGTCCTCCCTCTATCTGAAACTGAACCTGTCAAAAACTGAACTCCTCGTGTTCTCTCCCTCTACTAACCTACCTTTGCCTGACATTGCTATCTCCGTGTGCAGTTCCACCATTACTCCAAAGCAACATGCCCGCTGTCTTGGGGTCATCCTTGATTCCGAGCTTTCATTCACCCCCCACATCCAATCACTGGTTCGCTCTTCTTATCTGCACATCAAAAACATTTCTAGAATTTGCCCTTTTCTTACTTTCGACTCTGCAAAAACTCTTACTGTTTCACTTATTCATTCCCGTCTGGACTATTGTAACTCTCTACTAATCGGCCTCCCTCTTACCAAACTCTCCCCGCTCCAATCTGTGCTGAATGCTGCAGCTAGGATCATATTCCTCCCCAACCGTTACACCGATGCCTCTACCTTGTGCCAGTCATTACACTGGCTACCCATCCACTCCAGAATCCAGTACAAAACTACTACTCTCATCCACAAAGCACTAAATGGCTCAGCACCACCCTACATCTCCTCTCTGGTCTCAGTCTACCACCTTACCCGTGCCCTCCACTCCGCTAATGACCTCAGGTTAGCATCCTTAATAATCAGAACCTCCCACTCCCATCTCCAAGACATTACACGTAGGGTTGAGCGACTTTTAGTTTTTCAGGGTCGAGTCGGGTTTCACGAAACCCGACTTTCTCAAAAGTCGGGTCGAGTGAAATCGGCTGATCCTTTTGAAAAGTCGGGGTCGGGGATCGGCCAAAACTCAAAACCCACTGTAAGTCTATGGTTCTTTGTTTTTTTTTTACATTTCCTTCAGGGCGATATAGCAGAAAACCCGGTAATTCAATTACCGGCTTTTCATTTCTCCTGCCAAAACCAGACATGATATGAGACATGGTTTACATACAGTAAACCATGTCATATCCCCCTTTTTTTGCATATTACACACTACTAATGTTAGTAGTGTGTATATGCAAAATTTCGGTGCTCTAGCTCTTAAATTTAAGGGTTAAATCGCGGAAAAAATTGGCGTGGGCTCTCGCGGAATTTTCTCCGCCAGAGTAGTAAAGCCAGTGACTGAGGGCAGATATTAATAGCCTGGAGAGGATCCACGGTTTTTGGCCCCCCCCCTGGCTAAAAACATCTGCCCCCAGCCACCCCAGAAAAGGCACATCTGTAAGATGCACCTTTTCTGGCACTTGACCACTCTCTTCCCATTCCCGTGTAGCAGTGGGATATGGGGTAATGAAGGGTTAATGTCACCTTGCTATTGTAAGGTGACATTAAGCCAGATTAATAATGGAGAGGCGTCAATTCTGACACGTATCCATTATTAATCCATTTGCATTAAATGGTTAAAAAAACACACACACATTATTAAAAAGTATTTTAATGAAATAAAAACAGGTTGTTTTAATATTTTATTGTACGCTCAATCCACTCGCTGAAGACCTTCGCTTTGTAACAAATAAAAAATAATAAACCAACAATATCCATACCTTCCGTAGATCTGTAACGTCCCACGTTGTAAATCCATCTGAAGGGGTTAAAATATTTTACAGCCACAAGCTCTGCTAATGCAGCTGTGCTTGTGGCTGTAAACCCCAGCGAATGAAGGTAATGTAGGTCAATGACCTATAGTTACCTTTATTCACGGTGATGCGCCCCCTGCTGGATGTCCTCATATGACCTCGAGCCTGGGAACTTTTCCCACGCTCCAGGGACATCCAGCAGGGGGCGCATCACCGCGAATGAAGGTAACTACAGGTCATTGACCTACATTACCTTCATTCGCTGGGGTTTACAGCCACGAGCAGCGCTGCATTAGCAGAGCTCCTGGCTGTAAAATATTTTAACCCCTTCAGATGAATTTACAACGTGGGATGTTACAGATCTACGGAAGGTATGGATATTGTTGGTTTGAGCGTACAATAAAATATTACAACAAACGGTGTGTTTATTTCATTAAAATACTTTTTAATATTGTGTGTGTGTTTTTTTTAACTCTTTCATACAATTGGATTAATAATGGATAGGTGTCATAATTGACGCCTCTCCATTATTAATCTGGCTTAATGTCACCTTACAATAGCAAGGTGGCATTAACCCTTCATTACTCCATATCCCACCGCTACACGGGAATGGGAAGAGAGTGGCCAAGTGCCAGAATAGGTGCATCTTCTAGATGTGCCTTTTCTGGGGTGGCTGGGGGCAGGTGTTTTTAGCCAGGGGGGCCAATAACCGTGGACCCTCTCCAGGCTATTAATATCTGCCCTCAGTCACTGGCTTTACTACTCTGGCGGAGAAAATTGCGCGGGAGCCCATGCCAATTTTTTCCGCGATTTAACCCTTAAATTTAAGAGCTAGAGCACTGAAATTTTGCACATACACACTACTAACATTAGTAGTGTGGAATATGCAAAAAAAAAGGGAAATATGACATGGTTTACTGTATGTAAACCATGTCTCAAATCATGTCGGGTTTTGGCAGGAGAAATGAAAAGCCGGTAATTGAATTACCGGCTTTTCTGCTATATCACGCTGAAGTTAATATACAGTAAATATATATATATATATGTGTCTGAATGATATATATGTATACATATATAAAACGATACCCGACTTTTAAGTAGAGATCGCCGACCGCCGACCCGATCCCAGAGTGGGATCGGGTCGGGTTTCACGAAACCCGACTTTGCTAAAAGTCGGCGACTTTTGAAAAGTGCCGATCTGTTTCGCTCAACCCTAGTTACATGTGCTGCGCCAATTCTTTGGAATGCGCTACCTAGGTTAATACGATTAATCCCCAATCCCCACTGCTTTAAGTGTGCCCTAAAAACTCATTTGTTCAGATTGGCCTACCGCCTCAACGCATTAACCTAACGATCCCTGTGTGGCCTATCATTAAAAAAAAAAACATAATCAGGTTCCTTGTATCATGTTCTCATACACTTTATGCAGTTAATAGCCCTCTATGTCTGTAATGCTACATACTTAGGCAGTTAACTGGTTCATGCAGCTTTACATGAACACCCGAGCCTTACACTATGGCCGGTCCGAATAACTAAAGCAATTGTTACCATCCACCTCTCATGTCTCCCCTTTTCCTCATAGTTTTGTAAGCTTGCGAGCAGGGCCCTCACTCCTCCTGGTATCTATTTTGAACTGTGATTTCTGTAATGTCTATTGTCTGTACAAGTCCCTTCTATAATTTGTAAAGCGCTGTGGAATATGCTGGCACTATATAAATGAAATTATTGTTATTATTATTATTATTTAAAGAGTTGTTGGAGAGTAAACCCTTTTCCTAGTCTTGATCTGTCAGTATCTCAAATCTTGTGGACCCATATATGCGAACAGTCTCAATTTTGACAATCCTGTGAAACAAACCACAAAAATGTGAAATTTCAAGAAAAAGTAAACTTTTTGGGTGTTATTCTCAGTAGTTAGGTTTACTTGTCCCAATATAGGGATTTTAATGTTGCTATGTATATACTGAGTAGATATTGATATATACACTGTATATTGAAAACTACACTCTAAGTCCCCACTGCAAGGCAAAGAGAAAGAGCTGCAGATATACTTTTCTGGAATTTGGTTAAAGAATAACCTTTGGAGACCTTTGGTGACATCATGGTCCCATAACCGTGATGTCACCAAAGGTCCTTAGGCAATCTCAACCTCAGAATAGAAACAAAACAAAATACCGCATTTGCTCACATAGATCTGTTCAATCTCTGGTTTCACTCCCTAATTAAAGTACAACAGGCAGTAAAATGGAGGATTTGTTTCAATTATTAAAATATAACTTTTAATTGATCACTAACAATGAGCCACATATATAGTCAACAGGACAAACAAAACAAACAGGAAGCTACCCCTTCTAAAATATATATACCGCTCTGGCAAAAAATGAAGAGACCACCACATCAAAACCCTGTCATGGGCAGCCCAATCTCCAGATCTAAACCCCAGTGAAAACCTCCGTAATGTAATCAAGAGGATGATGGATAGTCACAAACCATCAAAAAAAAGAGGAACTGCTTACATTTTTGAGCAAGAAGCGGTGTGAAAGACTGGTGGAAAGCATGCCAAGACGCATGAAAGCTGTGATTAAAAATCATGGTTATTCCACAAAATATTGATTTCTGAACTCTTCCTGAGTTAAACCATTAGTATTGTTGTTTCTAAATGATTATGATCTGAAATCACTGGTTGTTGTTTTTCTTTTATTTTGACCATTTCTCCTTTTCAGAAAAAAAATACAAAATATATTGCTTGGAAATTCAGAGACATGTTGTCAGTAGTTTATAGAATAAAAGAACAATTTACATTTTACTCACAAACATACCTATGAAGAGAAAAATCAGATAAACTGATAATTTTGCAGTGGTCTCCTTATTTTTGCCAGAGCTGTTTTTAGGCTTATTGTCGTGCTGTAGAATAAATTTGGAGGCAATCAAATATTTGGCTGATCGACGGTATCTTTTCTTTGCAGCATTTTTTTCCACAGCTATCTAGTACTTTTGTACAGTACCATATACATCAAACAGATGTAACAGTATGCTGTACAGTTACATATTTTTTCATTAGAAAGCCCTGCAAATACAAATATAAATATATCTACTTTGGCTTTGTTTGATGTTTTTTGCTTTATATCTTATTATTAGACATATTTACAAAATGTGTTTGGAGAGTTTCTTGATGTTTTGCCAATTGTAGATAAGAGCATAGCCTTCTGCTATATGGGCAGTTGCAGTGAATGTCAATGTCAAAGTTAGACTGATAACTGAAATTATGCTTAATTCCTTAAGGACTGGGAGTAAAATGACTAATGTCTACATCAGAGAAATTATAGTTTGATGAGCCGGCTGGTGAACATAATGAGAGAGGAGACCAGTCCAGCTCCATCCCTGACCGGCTTCACCCATAATTACTCTAGTTGATTGACAGTTCTTTCCCAAGTATGTGCATAGCGAATAATATGTCAATCAACTAGATTTGTATGGGGAGTAGTACACAAAATAGAAAGAAGAAAAAACCCTAAAAAAATACATTTTATTAATTTTTAGAAATAACCTATGTATAATACAATTAGCCCACATTACATAAAATTACAGGGTGAACATACAGTAAAAAATGTTTTTCCTACCACAAACAATCAGAAATTCTTTTAAGGGAGTGAGGGGAGGTTTTATCCTAACTGACACTACCTGGTTGTAGAAGAGGTCGATATGGCGCCTCCGCTCAATGTAGATTAGTTCTGTATAACATTATTGTTACCTCCTTTAAAGCCAAACTACCACCATAACCTATTTAATGTATTGAAGTGCATGAATGTATAAAAATTGTTGTCTGGTTATACATAGACTTAAATAGCTGAAGACCCCTGATTAGCTAACAATATGCTGCAAATACTGTGTCTATAAATCTATAAAGTCATTGGTCTGTTATGATAGGTACACCACCATACATTGATTGCATACAGTGAAAGACAAATCCATTTCTGATAAAAATACAGTCAATATACATGACCTCGTAGAGAACCTTATGACCCAAAAACTGGTAAGTGACCTTATTAGAGAAGGTTTTTGCACCAACATAGAAGGGCAGTGAGAATCTGGAATTGCTTGCCTGAGGAGGTGGTGATGGAAAACTCACTCGAGGGGTTCAAGAGAGGCCCGGACGTCTGCCTGGAGCGTAACAATATTGTATCTTACAGTTATTAGGTTCTTTAGAAGGACGTAGATCTGGGGATTTAGTCTGACGGAGTATAGGCTGAACTGGATGGACAAATGTCTTTTTTTGGCCTTGCTAACTATGTTACTATGTTGCTTATAAAAAACAGAATTATCTTTGCTTATAAAAAATAGAATTATCTTAATATTCATATCCTTAGCCACGTACAAACGTTTCCCAACCTGTGTGTCAAACCAAGGGGTTCAGCAGAGGTCAGGTAGGGTCAGTGAGGGTAACAGCCCTCCTCACTCCCCTAAAGAGATTTTCTGATTATTTGTGGTAGCAAAAACATTTTACTGTGTTTTGACCCCATATTTTTTAAAAAGTATGGATTTTGATATATTGCACCTAGGTTCTATATGATAAATCATAAAAGGTATTTTTAGGGCTTTTCTTGTTTTCATTTGGTGTACTACTTTTCTACCACTTTTTTGATATCTTCTGAAGTTTCTGTTGGTGCGGGGAGTAACCAGCTGTTATTGGAGCTGTTATTGGCCCTGGATAGGCCTCCTCTCTCCCTATGGTCTTTTCTGCTTTTCAAACTATGTTAAAACGTTGGAATATTTAAGAGAGGAACATACGTCTGATGCTGCCTGTGGTTAGGGCATCATGCTTTGTGTGACAGGTTCCATTGAACAACTTTTTGCTATGAAAAATTGAATTTTTGCATTTTTTTTTACATTTTTTAAACATTAAAATGTTTTCTTTTTAATCTCTTTATTAATCCCATGAAAGAACTTGAACCACATGATCCTTTGATTGTATTGGTATTTCAATGGACTACTTACGTAGTGCAAAGCATTACAAAGACTGTTAAAGTAATAGACTGACTAAGAGGGAATCGAGGGCTCTTAAGGTACCGTTACACTTAACGATTTACCAACGATCACGACCAGCGATACGCCCTGGCCATGATCGTTGGTAAGTCGTTGTGTGGTCGCTGGAGAGCTGTCACACAGACCGCTCTCCAGCGACCAACGATGCCGAAGTCCCCGGGTAACCAGGGTAAACATCGGGTTACTAAGCACAGGGCCGCGCTTAGTAACCCGATATTTACCCTGGTTACTATTGTAAAAGTTAAAAAAAAAACATTACATACTCACATTCCGGTGTCTGTCACGTCCCCCGGCGTCAGCTTCCCGCACTGACTGTGTCAGCGCCGGCCGTAAAGCAGAGCACAGCGGTGACGTCACCACTCTGCTTTACGGCCGGCGCTCACAATGGTTACAATGGTAACCAGGGTAAATATCGGGTTACTAAGCACGGCCCTGCGCTTAGTAACCCGATATTTACCCTGGTTACCAGTGAACACATCGCTGGATCGGCGTCATACACACCGATCCAGCGATGACAGCGGGTGAACAGCGACCAAAAGAAAGGTCCTGATCATTCCCAACGACCAACGATCTCCCAGCAGGGGCCTGATCGTTGGTCGCTGTCACACATAACGATTTCGTTAGCGATATCGTTGCTACGTCACAAAAAGCAATGATATCGGTAAAGAAATCTTTATGTGTGACGGTACCTTTAGTCAGTTGGGATCACAAATCTGGGGCATACATACAATGGCTTTTCTCACTCTCTTGCAAATTACATCTATTAGGACTTAAGGTACCTTCACACTAAACGATATCGCTAGCGATCCGTGACGTTGCAGCGTCCTCGCTAGCGATATCGTTCAGTTTGACATGCAGCAGCGATCAGAATCCTGCTGTGATGTCGTTGGTCGGGGCTAGAGGGCCCGAACTTTCTTTGGTCGCTGGCTCTCCCGCTGACATCGCTGAATCGGCGTGTGTGTCACCGATTCAGCGATGTCTTCGCTGGTAACCAGGGTAAACATCGGGTTACTAAGCGCAGGGCCGCACTTAGTAACCCGATGTTTACCCTGGTTACCATCCTAAAAGTAAAAAAAACAAACGCTTCATACTTACCTTCAGCTGTCTGTCCCCTCGCCGTCAGCTTTCCTGCACTCACTGTGAGAACAGCGGCCGGAAAGCAGAGCGGTGACGTCACCGCTCTGCTTTCCGGCCGCTGTGCTCACAGCCAGTACAGAGAAGCACAGCGCCGAGGACAGACAGCGGAAGGTAAGTATGAAGCGTTTGTTTTTTTTTACTTTGTACTAGAGAGAGTACAAAGGAGGGCAACAAAATTAATAAAGGGGATGGGAGAACTACAATACTCAGATAGATTAGCGAAATTAGGATTATTTAGTCTAGAAAAAAGACGACTGAGGGGCGATCTAATAACCATGTATAAGTATATAAGGGGACAATACAAATATGTCGCTGAGGATCTGTTTATACCAAGGAAGGTGACGGGCACAAGGGGGCATTCTTTGCGTCTGGAGGAGAGAAGGTTTTTCCACCAACATAGAAGAGGATTCTTTACTGTTAGGGCAGTAAGAATCTGGAATTGCTTGCCTGAGGAGGTGGTGATGGCGAACTCAGTCGAGGGGTTCAAGAGAGGCCTGGATGTCTTCCTGGAGCAGAACAATATTGTATCATACAATTAGGTTCTGTAGAAGGACGTAGATCTGGGGATTTATTATGATGGAATATAGGCTGAACTGGATGGACAAATGTCTTTTTTCGGCCTTACTAACTATGTTACTATGTTACTATGTTACTATGTTACTTTTAGGATGGTAACCAGGGTAAACATCGGGTTACTAAGCGCGGCCCTGCACTTAGTAACCCGATGTTTACCCTGGTTACCGGGGACCTCGGGATCGTTGGTCGCTGGAGAACTGTCTGTGTGACAGCTCTCCAGCGACCAAACAGCGACGCTGCAGCGATCCGGATCGTTGTCGGTATCGCTGCAGCGTCGTTTAGTGTGAAGGTACCTTTAAAAAACAAGCAAGGTGGCAGGATTGGGTTAATCTGTTACCAGTTATACCACTACCATGTGCATTCGAGGTGCGTATTTGACACATCTTCATTTCAGCCAGTTCACCAATAAAATATTTGAAAGAAATTGGTAATAATAACTCCAACCGGTAACGAGTTTTGCTTTTGTTATTTTCGTATTCTTTAACCAAACACTGTTTTGCCATTTTACCCTTTTATTTCAGAATATCTGTAAATACTGTAAACATCTCTCACAATAAAACATTTCTTTGTATCAGAATGTGAGGTTAACTCCGCAACTTGGGAGGATATTTTATCAAAGATTAAACCAAGGTAAAAATTTGTATAATAGCATGCAATGAAAACAATGGTATCATTCATCAATTATGGGTCAGTAAACATTGAGGACTGAAAGGTAAAGACATTTTAGAGCTTGGTTCATAAACAGAAATCTAAATACCCAAGGTCAGCGGTACAATAACTACCGTACCGGTTACCATTTACCTTTCAGAACACACATAAAAGATACTGAACCTCGGCTATTTAGCATTTTTGGATTGAATTCAGTAGCATTTGTCATTATTGTTCAATTACAGGAGCAGATTGTCACGGTTGTAATCTGAAATGTAACATTTTTAAAGAATTAATACCAGGGTGAAGTGTCACGATTATCCCGTATTCCCATATGTCGGGAGGCAGTAGATTTCGATAATAAAAACCTGACATACACAGACCCGAAGCTTTCTGTTCCCTGTCTGAAGAAAGATTTGCAAGTCTGAAATGTCACCTTTAATGTCACAATCTATTAAACGCCGTATATTTATTTGTCTTTTTTATTTTATTTTATATTTTGCCGGTATCTGCGTGCTGTTCTTTTCTCCTGACATTTCCCACGCTGCTTTAATTTATTCACAGCTAGAAATGAAGTGTTTGATAAGAAATCTGTGTTTAATAGAAACTCTTCATTCCCACAGTGTATAAAACTCCCGGAATTGGGGTGAAAGTTCAGGTAGGAAGCTAGCATTGCTTTTCATTAACAGGGAAAGATTTGTTTCTAATGGTAGCACAAAATCCCAGAACATGATCCAAAAGAGCAGTTTTTTAGGGGAGAAGTTCAGTCGTCTTTTGCTGCCAAATACTCTTTTACATTTTCAAGCAAACCGATTGAATGAATATTTCCAAACATCTACATCTCCAATTCAGGTTGGAGTCACCTCTGAAAGTGCATTTTGTTATTTTGTGCTTTTAACTTGTGTCTATCTTGGTAACAAATCAGTTATTGGAGATTTAAAGGAAATCTTTCTCCAGGTTTAGAGACCCTGATTCCAGTGATGTCTCACTTACATGGCTGGTTGCTGCAGTTTTGATTAAAGGGAACCTGTCACCCCGAAAATCGCGGGTGAGGTACGCCCACCGACATCAGGGGCTTATCTGCAGCATTCTGTAATGCTGTAGATAAGCCCCCGATGTTACCTGAAAGAGGAGAAAAAGATGTTATATTATACTCACCCAGGGGCGGTCCCGCTGCTGGTCAGGTCAGATGGGCGTCTCCGGTCCGCTGCAGCGCCTCCCATCTTCATTACAAGACGTCCTCTTCTGATCTTCAGCCACGGCTCCGGCGCAGGCGTACTTTGCTCTGCCCTCTTGAGGGCAGAGGATAGTACTGCAGTGCGCAGGCGCCGGAAAGGTCAGAGGCCCGGCGCCTGCGCACTGCAGTACTTTGTCTGCCCTCAACAGGGCAGAGTAAAGTACGCCTGCGCCGGAGCCATGGCTGAAGATCAGAAGAGGACGTCTTGTCATGAAGATGGGAGGCGCCGCAGCGGACCGGAGACACCCATCCGACCTGACCAGCAGCGGGATCGCCACTGGGTGAGTATAATCTAACGTTTTTTTCTCCTTTTTCAGGTAACATCGGGGGCTTATCTACAGCATTACAGAATGCAGCAGATAAGCCCCTGATGCCGGTGGGCTTACCTCAACATCGATTTTCGGGGTGACAGGTTCCCTTTAAAAACTGTTTTCTCTGTTGCAGATCAACCAGTCCTCTGAACGCTGAGCTCTGTATTACCCCGCCCACAACACTGATTGGCAGCTTTCTGTATACACTGTGCATAAGTAGAAATAAGCCAAGTGGAGGGAGGCGGAGTTGGACTAAATGGCAGCAAGCCAAGTAGTCCTCTAGTGATAATCTTCTGCTGATAAAACAGTTTTTTTTTATATAAAAACTACACAAAGCAGCCCAGTAAGTCACACATCACTGGAATCAGGGTTCCTGTCCCTATATTTTGCTGCTTTCCATTTAGGTAGCAAAAATTTGATGACAGAATCCTTTTAAGCGGTTGAGGTTACTAAAAAGGCTGGAGATGACGGCAGTAAATATTTTCCATGAGCAAAAAATGTGATGGCAACATCAAGTATTTCATCACAATTGCATGAAGTTTTCCAGATAAAATGAATTATCTGAAGATTCCGTTATTAAACACTGGTTATGTGTAACAAATGTGGAAAGCTACACTAGAAAATATAAAAAAGCAGGAGGTGTCTGTCAGCTCGATCTCCATATTGCCCTCACTATATCTGCAGCGTGTTTTCTGTTATTCAAAGTCATGATTATCATCAGAGGCATGCACCATCTGCCTTATCTGCAATCGCTCCAGAATTACCAGCTGCAGACATGTATCTCTTAAAATCTTATGGTTTATTATAGTTCCCTAATGTGTCTGTAAGAAAAAGTTGTCTGTTCATGATTTTATGAGGAGTCCAGAAAAAATTAAAAATTAAAGTTAGCAAACCCGACTCTTGCACTTCGGTTACTGTGGCTGCTAGGTAGAAGGAGAAAGCAAAAGAGCTTCTCCGGCCGCACTCACTGTTAGGAGATTTGTGCATGAGATATGGCGTCCGGATCCAAAATACTTGGTAATGTGTCTAAGACTAAGGCGACAAATTATGGTAATAAAACCCTATTAGAAAATATATCCGGACTACATTTAAAAAAAAAGTTTTGCTCCTCTTCAAGGCATGTGCTGAAAACATTGATGACAGCTGCGACAATTTGGAAAATCCGCTTCAATATACTTATTATAAGGGACATTAATTAGTACTCAGAGTCTGGCGATTGTGCTAAATGATGGAAGTTTTATTCCACAATCCAAGACAATTATCTTATTCATTTGGTTGATTAGCCAAACAGAGGAGATAATTTGATCTAATCTCATCAAACAGACCAGATATGGCATCAGATCTGCCGTTCGATGAGCACTTGGGCAGCAGTAACCGCATCCTGGTAACTTTCAAAGTAACATTTAATAAAACTTTTCAAAAGGGCAAAAATAAAAACCTACAAGTTGGAGCAGAACTAGGCACAATATACTTGGATTACTACGTACGGACAATGGCGGCATCTTATTCATATAACAATCTACCCCGTTCATCGTTACATAAATTTGTGATTGAGGATAATGTCATGTTTGCATGTAGCTGAAAAGTGGGGCCCCGGAGTTGGTTTCTGGTGGACCCTTGGCCCCCCAGTCCAACACTAAACCCCCATTCTTTAATTGACAGCTCTGACTTTATAGAGCCAGAGAAGGATAGAAATAGAGAGGTGGGAAGGTTCAGTGAAACATTTGGCCATGCCATGATGAACCAAGCTACCTTTGAAACAACTCCCATTTAGCATTTAAAAACTGTTTGGAGGACAAAAGGGCACATACATAGAGCTGTCTAACCTGGCAAGGATGGTCAAAGATGGGAGTAAAAGCCTAACATCTGTAGATGAGTCTAACTGCTACTGCGGCACAGTGGCTGGAGTAATATAACTTATTCCAGATTACTAATAGTAGAGGAGGATGATATTAACTTGAAGAGGCGCTGTTGCTATAATTGAGAAGCCTTTTGAGTTCCAAAAAATTCCACAATTTTTTTTATTTTTATTTTTTCTGTTATGGCGCCGAACTGGTGCCTTTTTTCAAGGTAAAAAAATTTGCATTGAGAAAGACACCAATCTCATTTGCCACAGCTAATCCCATATATCATTTGTGTTCCTATTTCTATCTGACAGTATTTGCTCTCAGTTAGTGTCATGACGTGCAAACTTTAACCACGGGAAAACTTGAAAACTTCTTGTTTAGAATTAAGTGTTTTTGCCCTCCCTGTCCAAGTTTGGTTGTTACAGTTTAACCCCTTAACGACCGCCAATACACCTTTTAACGGCAGTAGTTAAGGGTACTTAAACTGCAATTAACGGCGCTGTGGAAAAGTGTATAGTGACCCCCAGAGTCGGACTTTCTCCGGGGTCTTTTTGTGGAAAAAAATGATTTTTTTTATTTTGACAGCTCTGTGTTATAAACTTCTGTGAAGCACTTGGGAGTTCAAAGTGCTCACCACTAGTGTTGAGCATTCCGATACCGCAAGTATCGGGTATCGGCCGATACTTGCCGTATCGGAATTCCGATACCGAGATCCGATACTTTTGTGGTATTGGGTATCGGTATCGGATCCATAGTGAGGTGTAAAATAAAGAATTAAAATAAAAAATATTGATATATTCACCTCTCCGGCGGCCCCTGGACATCACCGCGGGTAACCGGCAGGCTTCTTTGTTTAAAATGAGCGCATTTAGGACCTGAGGAATGACGTCGCGGCTTCTGATTGGTCGCGTGCCACCCATGTGACCGCCACGCGACCAATCAGAAGCCGCGACGTCATTCCTCAGGTCCTAAATTCCTAGAATGAGCGCGTTTAGGACCTGAGGAATGACGTCGCGGTTTCTGATTGGTCGCGTGCCGCCCATGTGACCGCCACGTGACCAATCAGAAGTCGCGACTTCATTCTCAGGCACTAAACTCCTCATTCTAGGAATTTAGGACCTGAGGAATGACGTCGCGGCTTCTGATTGGTCGCGTGGCGGTCACATGGGCGGCACGCGACCAATCAGAAGCCGCGACATCATTCCTCAGGTCCTAAATGCGCTCATTTTAAACAAAGAAGCCTGCCAGTTACCCGCGGTGATGTCCAGGGGCTGCCGGAGAGGTGAATATATCAATATTTTTTATTTTAATTCTTTATTTTACACATTAATATGGATCCCAGGGCCTGAAGGAGAGTTTCCTCTCCTTCAGACCCTGGGAACCATCAGGATACCTTCCGATACTTGGTGTCCCATTGACTTGTATTGGTATCGGATATCGGTATCGGCGATATCCGATACTTTTCGGGTATCGGCCGATACTATCCGATACCGATACTTTCAAGTATCGGACGGTATCGCTCAACACTACTCACCACACCTCTAAACAAGCTCCTTGGGAAGGTCTAGTTTTCAAAATGAGGTCACTTTTGGGGGGTTTCTGCTGTTTAGGCACATCAAGGGCTCTGCAAACACAATATGACACCCGCAGACCATTCCATCAAAGACTGTATTCCAAAACATCACTACTTCACTTTCGAGCCCCGACATGTGCCCAAACAGTAGTTTTGTCCCACATATGGGGTATCAGCATACTCAGGACAAATTGGACAATAACATTTGGGGTCCAATTTCTCCTGTTACCCTTGAGAAATAAAAAATTACGGGCGAAAAATTCATTTATGTGGAAAAAAAATGATTTTTTATTTTCGCAGTTCTGCGTTATAATCTTTAGTGAAACACTTGGGGTTAAAAGTTCACACAACACATCTATATAAGTTCCTTTGGGGGTCTAGATTCCAAAATGGCATCACATGTGGGGGTTTCTACTGTTTAGGCACATCAGGGGCTCTGCAAACGCAACGTCACGCCAGCAGACCATTCTATCAAAGTTTGCATTCCAAAACGTCACTACTTCCCTTCTGAGCTCTGCCATGCACCTAAACAGTGGTCCCACCCACATATAGGGAATCAGAGTACTCACAACAAATTGCACAACAACTTTTGGGGTCCAATTTATCCTGTTACCCTTATGAAAGCAAAAATTTTGGGATGATAAGATCATTTTTGTGGAAAAAATATAATTTTTTAGTTTCACAACTTTACATTATAAACTTCTGTGAAGCAGTTGTGGGCTCACAGTGCTCAACACACATCTGAATAAGCTCCTTTGGGGGGTCTTTCAAAAATGTGGTCCTTGTGGGGGGTTTCTACTGCTTAGTCACATCAGGCGCTCTGCAAACGCATCATGATGCCCGCAGACCATTCCACCATTCCATCAAAGTCTGCATTTTAAAACATCACTACTTCCCTTCTGAACCCCAATGTGTGCCCTAACCGTGGTCATCCCCACCTATGGGGCATTTACATACTCAGGACAAACTGGACAACAACTTTTGGGGTCCAATTTCTCCTGTCCCCTTGTGAAAATAAACATTTTCAGGTTAAAAAAAAATCATTTTTGAGAAAAAAAAAGCTTTTTTATTTTCAAGGCTCTGCTTTTAAAACTTCTGTGAAGCACATGGCAGTTCAAAGTGCTCACCACATATCTAGATAAGTTCCTTAAGGGGTTTAGTTTCCAAAATGGTGTCACTTGTGGGAAGGTTTCAATGTTTGGGCACATCAGGGGCTCTTCAAACGTGACAAGGCGCCCTATCTCAAATCCAGCCAATTCTGCATTGAAAAAGTCAAACGGCGCTCCTTCCTTTCCGAGCTCTGTCGTGTGCCCAAACAGTGGTTTACCCCCACATATGGGGTATCAGCGTACTCAAGACAAACTGCACAACAACGTAGGGAGTCTAATTTCTCCTGTTACCCTTGTGAAAATAAAAAATTAGGGGAGAAAGTATAATTTTTGTGAAAAAAATACAATTTTTTATTTTTATGACTCTACGTTATAAACTTCTGTGAAGCACTTGGGGGTTCAAAGAGCTCACCACACATCTAGATAAATTCCTTAAGTGGTCTAGTTTCCAAAATGCTGTCATTTGTGGGGGGTTTCCACTGTTTAGGCACATCAGGGGCTCTCCAAACGCGACATTACGTCCGATCTCAATTCCAGCCAATTCTGCTTTGAAAAAGTCAAACGGCGCTCCTTCACTTCCAAGTTCTGTGGTGCGCCCAAACAGTGGTTTACCCCCACATATGGGGTATCAGCCTATTCAGGAGAAATAGCACAACAAATTTTGTGGTTTATTTTCTCTTTTTACACTTGTGAAAATAAAAAAAATTGGTTCTGAAATAAAATGTTTGAAAAAAAAGGTTAAATGTTAATTTTTTCCTTCCACATTGCTTCAGTTCCTGTAAAGCACATAAAGGGTTAATAAACTTCTTGAATGTGGTTTTGAGCACCTTGAGGGGTCCAGTTTTTAGAAAGGTGATGTGTTCCCTATAAAAAATGGTTTTGTAAATTTTGTTGTAAAAATGAGAAATCACTGGTCAACTTTTAACCCTTATAACTTCCTAGCAAAAAAATGTTGTTTCCAAAATTGTGCTGATGTAAAGTAGATGTGCAAAATGTTATTTATTAACTATTTTGTGTGACATATATCTCTGATTGAAGGGCATAAAAATTCAAAGTTTAAAAATTGCAAAATGTTTAAGTTTTTTGCCATATTTCCATTTTTAAATGAATAAATGCAAGTAATATTGAAACAGGAAAGAAATATATCTTGGTATATATCTCTGCCTGATGAAGAGATGTATGTAGTCTCGAAAGCTTGCAATTTGTTACCATCTTTTCAGTTAGCCATTAAAAGGTATCAACCACTGAGGACTCTCAATTCTAAATATTTTAGTAATATTGAAGAAATTTTACCACTAACATGAAGTACAATATGTCTCAAAAAAAATTCTCAGAATCAGCGGGATCCGTTAAAGCGTTCTAGAGTTAACAGCTCATAAATTGACTGTCAGAATAGTAAAAATTGGCTCAGTCATTAGGCTGCAAATTGGCTTCGTTACTAAGTGGTTAAGAAAAATGAAATGATATTGTGGTTACTGTTACCAAAGATTTCACAAACAGCAACAATTCCAACAAACTGAATTTTTTGCCATTATAATTTGAAGCAGAACTGTGACTCAGGGGTATTCCCATCTCCAAGATCCTATTCCAATATGTAGTAGATTCAATAATAATAATAATAATGATAGTAATAGCAAACACCTCCAATTATAAATTATCCTAATATGTAGTAGATATAGTAATAATAATAATAATAATATTAGCAAACACCTCCAATTGGAAATGTATAGTTCTTCTGATTTGCTATGACCAGGACATTTCAGAAGCTTAGGTATCCATGGTTATGACCACTAACAACTGTCACTATATGAGTGGTCATAATTATTTTCTAATATTATTGTTATTACACCTACTACAAATTGTGACAGGATCTTGGAGATGGGAATTTCTCCTTCGTATCTGTTTAGTTCAAATGTCTCCCAATCACTATTGTAACAGTCTACCATCTCATTATGCAGCCAACCTTTCAACTCCTCAGTGATGTTTAGGTATCTATATATTAAACCAAAACAATTTTTTTAATCTTTATATCCTTTTTTTAATTCCATCCACAAGATTTCAACTTCCTCAAAAACAACTTCCCTTATCGCCTCATTATACTTCTAACATAGAGACGTACTCCTCCTCTTTTCCCATTTGCCCTGTCTTAACAATAGAGCGTAAAACCGGGAAGATTATATTCCAGTGGTGCGGAAAATATTTCACATTTTTCTAAGAGATGACTTGCAAAACTATACAGCAGAGAACATTCTAATTACTGACAACTAGCATGGATTTATGAAGGACAAGTTGTGTCTCACCAACATTGTGTCTGATGAGGTAAGTGCAAATCTTGATGATGGTCATGTGGCTGATGGGATAAATCTAGGTTTTGTAAAATTGTTTTAAACTTTACCCCACTACAGATTGTACTAATGCTGCAGGTGTAGGGATTCAAGGAAATGTATACATACAGTATGAGTTAAGAACTGGTTGAGAGATGAAAAAACAAGATTCATTATAAATGTTTCATAATGTGTCCATTTTCCAATGGGCTAAAGTCATTAGTGGGTTCTACAAGGATCAGTATTAAGTCTAATTGTTACATTTCTCCATTAGGGATGAGTGCATCAATTGTGAAGAATCAAGTTCGATTTCAGACATTTTGAGATTCAATTCACATATTCCAAATAGAGAAAAATTGACCGGAAGCACTGCTGAAGCGTCAGAGAGCAGGCAAACATCATTTTGTGTTGTCGTGCGGGACTTCCCCCCAATGTCCTGCAACTATGACATCTTATGGTTTATTACACATTATACCTGGGGAAACATTACCTGGGCTATCACAGATCAGCTGTTTCCAGTGGAGCACAGTATGGTCATTTTCCATCTCCTGAGTCACTGATTAAAGGGCCACTGTCACCCCCTCCAGCCGTTATAAACTAAAAGAGCCACCTTGTGCAGCAGTAATGCCGCATTCTAACAAGGTGGCTCTTTTAGTTTTGTGTTCATGTATTACTAAAATAAAGTGCTTTGAAACTTTTCAAAAAAACCTATCTTTGTCCATGGAGGCGAGTCCTCAATCCCAAGCTTGAACGGTACTCTGCCGTCACTCACATCTTCAGGGGCTTTCGGCGCCGCCCCCTCTGCGCTGTTTTCTCTTCCAAACCGGCGCCTGCGCTGTGTAAAACTTTGTGGGGCAGGCGCAGTAAGCTCTGGCGGTCTGACGTCCCAGCCAGGCTTGCAGACTACGCCTGTGCTGGCAGTGCGGCCACCCACCTCGGGAATCCCTGCCCCGTACTGTGTTATGCATTATGCACAGTGCGGGGCTAGGATTCCTGGGCATGCGCACTGCGTGTGTCAGACTGTCACCCAGGTCTCCCGCCTTACAGCCTCTGTCTATTCAGCTGATCGTGCCTCCTCCTAGCAATTCTTTCCTGGCGATTGCTAGGAGGAGGAGGCACGATCAGCTGAATAGACAAGCCTGGCTGGGACGTCAGACCGCCAGAGCTTACTGTGCCTGCCCCACAAAGTTTTAGACAGCGCAGGCGCCGGTTTTGAAAAGAAAAGTGTTAAACCAAACTCCGAATTAGATGCGGCCAAGATCCATCAAAAGCAGAGGATAATAAAAAAATATATATTTTATTTCATCTCATATTATTAAAGACAATAGAACAGCATATAATGCAATTGTGCATGTATCCAAATAACAACAATAAGTAGTCAACCCCTGACGAAGGAATTCTTATTCTGAGACACGCGTCGGGGTGCTCAGTATTCTTACCAGGCAATATTTAAAGGTATAGTTTTTTCCCCCCACCTTATAATCCTTTCATGCATCATGCACATGGCACTTAATTAGGATTTTTTCACTTAGCACTCATTGTCATACTGGTGTACTTCATCTTTTTTGGAGTTCCCTCTTCACTTTACCCATTAATTTATTTATTTCCTGCAAACACTTGCACTAGCATTGTAGCCACTGGGCTACACACACTGTTTTATACATTTTTGGTAGTCTTTGTATGGATATTTCACATATACATGTGTATCTCATCTTTTTGTGAGTTTATGGTGCTAAAAATGGGGAGGGATGTGAGATAAATTATATATCAATTATACCTTGTCCGCCACAGGATAAATTGGTCCTTGATTTTATATATGGTATATTTAAAAAAAAAATTTTGTTTTATTGTTGTTATTCGGATACGTGCACAATTGCATTATATGCTGTTCTATTGTCTTTAATAATATGAGAGGAAATAAAATATATATTTTTTTATTATCCTCTGCTTTTGATTTCGGAGCTTGGTTTAAAACTTTTATACTGGACCATTACTTATGGCTTTGAAGAGCCCTGGGAGGGTTCTACATATGTGCACATAAGATCTTGGCATACTCCATGACATTATGACATCTTGATCTTTCACGTGCTTGTGGTGGCTCAGTGGTTTGTACTGTTGCTTTGAAGAACTGGGGTCCTGGGTTCGAACCCCACCAAAGACAACATCTTCAAGGAATTGGTATGTTCTCCCCGTGTTTGTGTGGATTTCCTCCAGTTTCCTCCCACACTCCAAAGACATATTGATAGGAGATTTAGATTTTGAGCCCCAATGGGGACAATGATGATAATGTATGAAACGTGCTGCAGAATATGATGGCGCTATAAAGCATAATAAATAATAATACATTTTGCAGACTCCTCCCAGGCCCTCATTAAAGCCGGAAGTCCTGGCCTAGCGTGAGAGGCCCAGGAAATTTAGCGCTAAAGACGATGATCTAAAAATGCAAGGACTGTATGAGTTACATGGAGGGGTCAGAGAGGTGAGTGGAAAGGTAAGTATAAGAAATTTTTTTTTAACATTTTGATGACCTTTATGGTAAGAATGCTTAATCCACGTGAAAGTGAGTGACAGAAAAATCACATTTTGGCAAATGCAAATTTTACCAAAAATTTTCGTAGAATTCAATTCCAATCAAAAGTATTTGCTCATCTGTAGTCACTAGTGGTCCACTGTAAGATATAGGACTTAGCTGCAGCTTGATTCGTCTTGGAAAACCTAATTTATAGTTGATAAGGAAAATGTATTAGCCCTCAGTATAATTAAGACAGCTTGTGCCCTTTAAAAAAAAATTCACACCAGAAATCTTATTGAAACTTTGCACCATTTTATTAATGACTAGAAACCAATTAAATGGCTTTTATGGCTATTTATCAAATTGGTAAACTACGTGAAACTGGGTTGTAACTTCTGATCATTGGTTTAGGTATTGTTGCCTTCTAAAAACATTGTAATGTACAAAGCCCATAATAAAACACCTATAGATTTTTAGGAGGTCCTACTGTAAAAAAAGGGGGCATATATTGTATGAGAGGCAATATTAACTCAAAATAAAGGAAAGCATAAAGCAGCCTGCATGCAAAAATTAGTACAAATTTGTATAAAGTAATCAAGATGAACAAAGGATCATGATGAACATTTAAAAAGCAAAAAAAAAAGTTGTGTTTGCTAAAAATTAAAACTCCATAGAAGAATATGTATGTAGATCAATACAAACTCCCCACCCGGAGGAAAAAAAGGCTTGACACAATGATATCAACACAAAGGTTACAATATAAGTAGCCAAATATTACAAATGCAAAAAAACAAGAGCATAAGTGCAAATAACAGTAAATAATGGCTATAACACCAATAGATCACAAGAAATATAATACACAGAAGGTAGACATTAACAGGAGTTTAAATACCAATTCAAATAAACCAGATGAAAATTGTATGTGCGACCTATAAGATAAAACCCTGGAAAAGAGAAATAGACGAGAGAGTAATGACCTACTGAACCTACGTATGGAAGAAAATGCTCACCTTGCTTGCTAATAATCATTATCGGTGGGTGCTGCATTCAGCTGGTGTGTGCAGCAATATGGAAGAGGAATTCAGCACATCCATCTGGTAATGTAAAAAAATATTCATCTTTTTTTCAATCCATTAAAACATGAGCGTCTATGGTGACATTAAAAATTGTCGTGTTTCTCCCTAACCAGCCCTTAATCATAGCAAGCTATGATTAAGGGCAGGTTCACCAGAAACACATCAGATTTTTAATGTCACCATGGACGTTCATGTTTTAATGGATTCAAATGAAGATGAATATTTCTTTATACATTACTGGACGGATGTGCTGAATTCCTCTTCCTCTCCTGTACCTATGTATGGTTTCAATGAAACATAGAGGTATACAGTTTTTTTTTTTGCTAATGGAATCGGTATTTAAACTAAATTGTGTTACGTTCTATCAGATGCCATAATACAATCCTCTTCACCATAGCCATAATATATAATTTAATGGAGCATCATGTTTCGTATGAGGGCCTAGATACCCCCATACAGCTTTAGAAAGACTTTTTAAATAGAGGTACAGTAAGTAACCGTGATTGCACATTTCTTTATGTTGAGATATAGTACGAAAATCTTTTTTGATACGCGCATTAAATGAATAATCAATATAGTAATGTTTTCATAGTCCACTTTATATGTAAATCCTGACATCGCCTCGATACAAGGTTCCAGTACTAATTTTAACATTATAGTGTGACCAACTAAACTTTGACCAAGATACAAAGAAGTGTAATTCATTTCAAATTAGCACCATTAAATCTGAGAAATGCCCCATTCACCCAGCATTAGCTTGTAAATCACATTTCATTTGTGTAGAACAAGGTTGGCAATAAAAAATGTTTTAGTATTTTTTTTTTGTCTGAATATTGATGTCCTTCTTTGTTCTAAGTAGTAATTAACTGCGCGGCCATAAAACTATACTAGCAAAAATACTTTTCACAGACGCAACACTTTACTTGGGTTTAACCTTTCATTTGCATAGGTTAATTTTAAACTGCAGTTCAAATTTAGCTTGAAAAGATAATTACAATATTTCACCTCCTTTCATCTCGGGTTATGTAAATGGGACTTTAATCTTTTCACAGTTCATATTATATTAATAAGTGAAAAAGTAGACTTGATTTACTTTATTCTGTCAATCACATTACGAGCAATAGGCTCAAATGGGAGCAAGCAGATACAGATCAGGAATTCAGCCTCAATTTTATAATCGGACTCACAAAGAAATGACCTTATTTTCCTCTGCATTTCTCTTCATGAATAGATAGCGATGAGTTTATTTTTTAATGAATCATATTACTAAGCACTTATTGTTCTATTTAAAGTTATGAACCTTTCACTCGAAGGAACTACATTTGGCTTTGGAAATGGGAAGCCTAGTAAGAATTACCCTTAGAACCCTTACATCAATTTATTACATCTCTAAGTTAACTTGACTGATATTTATTAGAAATAAAAATATAGTTTTCAGAATTATTTTTCATTAAACAAATGCCAAGAAACGTATTGGTATATTAAACTTGAGACATGCCACTCGAAACAAGAATCACACCGCTACGACTTGCCTATTTGGACACATCATACGAAGAGAGCAGTCACTGGAAAAGGACTTTGTGATGAGAAGAATAGAAGGAGCAAAACGACGAGGAACCAGTTGGAAGACCAGCAACCAGTTAGAAGACCTATCAAGAAGACCCTGGTGGACCTATCTAGGCTTGTACAAGATCAATCTTCATACAGACTGTTCATCCATCAAGTCGCTGTATCTCGGGATTGAGCTGAAGGCTGTTAAATAAATAAATGCACTTGCAATAAAAAAAATTAAGGTTACATTTTGAAGGATTGTCCTGTTATAAGATGTCCTGATATGGTATGTGCTTGCATGGAAACATTTTGCTTTTGCAAAGCATTTTGGTCAATTTCCAACCAAGGCTTTTGGAGACTCTTAAATAGAGGACTACACTTTATAAAAAAAATCCTTAAAGGTTTTTTTTTTTAGAAATATGTTAACATGAATAGGTCTTTAGAATTCTGAATCAGTTTTATATTGACATTTTAAATGTGACTTTAAATTAATGAATAAACAGATTTGCAAATAATATTGGATTTGTAAAGATTAACATAACTATGGAAAAAATAATAGCATGAACTACCCATCCAAATATACATTCTACTGTGGTGGAGCAAGATTTTTTTTAATAAATGATCATAATGTTCCTAATTAACATTTTGATCCAAGTAAATATGCCCGCTGCCTTGTCTGTCAACCTTTATAGTTTCTCCTTTCAACTCTTAAAATTGAATGACAGCCACAACCAGAGGCTTTCAAGATAACAAACTCAGATACCCAATAAAGATGAGCGAACATGAACTGAAAAATACGGGGTTCCTGCCAGACACCTAGTGCCTGGAATCGTACTCCAAACATGGAGTCTGTTTTAGTATTCAGAGCTCGGATACTGAGAGAGACCTCTTTACAATGACCATATTACAGCATTAAAGTGCGGGTCCCTATTGAATTGTATGTTATTCAAGTTGAAATTTGGGTAGAGTTCTGATCATCCATAATCCCCAATGGTACACCTGCTGCCAGACAAAGTTCCCTAGGACTCTGGGCCACATCACCCTACAAAACAGCAACATTGGATGCCACACAGTACCAGCACCAAGTGAACAGATGTTTTAAAGAGACTCTGTCACCTGAATTTGGCGGGCTATGTAAATGCCCTGTTTGCTGTCCAATGGACAGTGTTTCTTCTTTTTCCTCCACTACATCCTTCCCTGCTGTCCGCAATATTTTCCAGATTTGGAGTAGATGTCCTCCATAGTTCGCTCGAGCGCAATGCAATCTTGTCTCGCGCATGCGCAGTATGCTTTGCCCATCTGCAGGCAAAGCCAAAAAGCATTACTGTGCATGCACCGGCGCCAGAACACAGAGAAATACTTCTGGAACATAGTGCGCCAGTGCTAGCACCGTAATGCTTTTCGGCTTTGCCCACAGATGGGCAAAGCATACTGCGCGAGCGCGAGACAAGATTGCATTGCGCACTCGCGAAATATGGAGGGCACCTACTCCAATTCCGGAAAATATTGTGAACAGCGGGGAAGGAAGTGGTGGAGGAAAAAGAAGAAACACCACCCATCAGACCGAAAACAGGGCATTTACATAGCCCGCCAAACTCAGGTGACAGATTCCCTTTAAAACTAAACTTTCAATGTGGTCTCAGTCCAGAAACTGGTAGCAAGTAGGTGAGACCAAAGTTGTAGCCTCCTGCTAAACTAAAAAAAAATAGCAAAAAAAAAGAAAATTGAAAGGCACAAAGACAAAAAATCGACTTACTGGTGGAGATGGTGATCTCTGAATCAACGACACCCTTCACGGTATATTCACGGTGCGTGGAGGTGCCTGCTGAAAAACACATGTGAAGTAATCCAATAATAAGAATAAAACAGCAGCACAACTCAAATCTTCCGTGGAATAAAAAAACCTTTGTCCTTGATCTTATTTGCACAAAGTGGACAAGGTTATACAGTAAATGAGGGATGTTAGCAGAACATACAGAAAAAAAGGACTACGGCCGTTTCACGTCTTGCACACTTATGGGACCCGTTGAAGCGTGCAAGAAGCGAAATGGCCATAGTCCTTTTTTTCTGTATGTTCTGCTAACGTCCCTCCCTTATAACCTTGACCACTTTGTGCAAATGAAATAAAGGACAAAGATTTTTTATTCCACCAAAGATTTGAGTTATGCGGCTGTTTTCTTCGTATTATTGGATTTTAAAATAATTGCAAATTCCAAATATTATAGACCCACTATAGATGTCGCTGTGGTATGACATTGGGCTTACACACTTTAATTCAAATGTTAACAAAGAAATACAGCTCTTGCAAAAATTATGAGACCACTGCAAATTTTTAGTTTGTCTGATTTTTCTCTTTATAGGTATATTTTTGAGTAAAATGTAAATTGTTCTTTTATTCTATAAATTTCTGACAACGTCTCCGAATTATGAAGAAATAAATGTTGTATTTTTTTCAGAAAAGGAGAAATGGTCAAAATTAAAAAAAAAACAGTGCTAAACAGTGCTTTCAAACTGTTAGGGCTTGCAGAGCGCACCAAATAATTATAAGGATGGTATAAGGTGTGTTTGCAGCCCGGGGTCCACTGTGCAGAGATGGAACCTGCTGCTGAGTAATGGCGGAGGGACGCTTGCTCACACGTGGGTTAGACCTCACCAAGTGTGAATGGAAGTGAACTCTGTTGCTTCACGGAGTCGCCAAATAAATGCTGTGCCCTGTTAGCAATCACAGGATGCAGCTGAAAGACACTGGTAGGATCCCTATGAATCACCGCCACTAAACTGGTGATTGGACTCCCTCTGACCCTTGGTGGCTTTTGAGCCCATGCCTGAGGACGCCCTGAGTCAGATGCTGAGTCCAAGCGGGAATTCCCACCATACACTGACTGGTTGTCAGGACAGACCTAAACTAACATTTACCGCACAGAGTGAGTACAGCGCCACACTAGCGGACGCCACTATCCACCCTTACTAGTGTTAGGAAATCGCACTGTTTGCGCACGGTGCCACACTGGCAGTCGCTGCTGATTTGATGCAGTAAAGTCATGATTCTGTGCAGGATAGCACTGTCAGGTGCTAGGTAACACCATCATTCGCGAACATTCAACATCACTAGGAATGGGTATGATTAAGGAGCATTCACCAGAACAGGCATACATCCACACACACAAGATAATAGGTTTATACTAGAGCATGGCCGTGTGGCCAAGCGAACCTTTTATAGCGGAAGCTCTCCAGGACCTTCCTAGTGGTCCAATAGGAGCTTCTACAGGACCTGAGCATGTAACCCTCGACCTCCAATGGGAGGTCGTCCCTTGGGCATGCTCAGAAGAAGAAAAGCAGGACTTAGTCCAAGGAGCACCCGTTCGCCGCTGATCAGTATTGATTATGATGGCTGAGCCCGGAAGGACAGCAGTAACCAGCTGCACAGTATCAGCTTGAGTCAGATGCTGGGACTGATGTCTCTGCTGCTCTGCTGAGCAGGCTTCGCTTTGGCAGACCGCAGTGCAAATGGTTCGAGATTCCCCCTGTGCAGCGGCGGGAACTCAACACCTACCATTACCCGTCCTCCTAGGTCCCCCTCCTTGGACCTCACTATGCTCGAAGGCCGCAATGAGCTGCAGAGCTCAAATGTGCTCAGCAGTAGGGTTGAGCGACCTTTACTTTTATAGGATCGGGTCGGGTTTCACGAAACCCGACTTTTTCAAAAGTCGGGTCGAGTGAAATCAGCCGATCCTATAAAAAAGTCGGGGTCGGGGTCGGCCGAAACTCGAAACCCAATGCAGTGCATTGGGTTTCCAATGGTTCCCAGGGTCTGAAGGAGCGGAAACTCTCCTTCAGGCCTTGGGATCCATATTTAAGTGTAAAATAAAGAATTAAAATAAAAAATATCACCATACTTACCCTCTGACGCGCCCTGGCACTAACCGGGAACCTTCCTTCCTTAGAATCAGCCTTCCAGGACCTTGCGGTGACGTCGCGGTGACGTCGCGGCTTGTGATTGGTCGCGCGGCCGCCCATGTGACCGCTCCAATCACAAGCCGCGACGTCACCGCGGCATCACCGAAGGTCCTGGAAGGGCTGATTCTTAGGAAGGAAGGCTGCCGGAAAGAAGCAGGGCGCGTCCGAGGGTGAGTACATTCCTATTAGGTATATACTCACCCTCGGACGCGCCCTGCTTCTTTCCGGCAGCCTTCCTTCCTAAGAATCAGCCCTTCCAGGACCTTCGGTGACGTCGCGGTGACGTCGCGGCTTGTGATTGGTCACGCGAGCGGTCACATGGGCGGCCGCGCGACCAATCACAAGCCGCGACGTCACCGCGACGTCACCGCAAGGTCCTGGAAGGCTGATTCTAAGGAAGGAAGGTTCCCGGTTAGTGCCAGGGCGCGTCAGAGGGTAAGTATGGCGATATTTTTTATTTTAATTCTTTATTTTACACTTAAATCTGAATTCCGATACCAATTCCCGATATCTTAAACATATCGGGAATCGGTATCGGAATTCCGATTCCAGATTCAGAAGATTGCCGACTTCATGGCCGACCCCACACAGGGGTCGGGTCGGGTTTCATGAAACCCGACTTTGCCAAAAGTCGGCGACTTCTGAAAATTGCCGACCCGTTTCGCTCAACCCTCAACTCAGCAGGCTCCCAGGACCTGTCTTCAGGGCCATGACCCTTCCAATCCACCAAAAAGAATCTTTTGCCATGAACCACCTTACACCTCATGATTGTGTTCACCTCGTAATCATCCGTGGACGAACCCGATGTCCCAGCAGATGACTCGGACAACCAGGACAAGTGAATGGGCTTTAGGAGGGACACATGAAAAGTGTCAGTGATGCCTAGGCGTGGAGGAAGGACCAGATGGTAGACCACAGGGTTAACCTGTTCCAGGACCTTGAAGGGACCCAAGTAGCGAGATGCAAACTTATTGGACTCAACTCGAAACCTGATGTTACAGACGGAGACCCACACCAAGTCACCAGGCAGGAGCAAAGGTCAGAGTGGGGCGCCGATGTGCATCAGTGGAGGACCTCATTCTCTCCTTGGAGGCCTGGATGGCATCCTGTGTGCAGTCCCAAATGTCACGTACCTTCACAGCCCAGTCTGCCACCCTGGAGTCGGTGGAAGACACGGACATGGGCACAGGAACCCGAGGATGCTGGCCGTAATTAAGGAGGAATGGGGTCTGCCCAGTGGAGTCAGCTACGGCATTGTTTAGTCATCCTGCCTGGCTGAAACAAAATGTCACAGATATGTGTCCAGAGTCTGGTTGGCCCTCTCTGCCAACCAATTCGTCTCGGGATGGTATGCTGAAGAGAGATTCAGCTCGATGCTGAGTAAACGACAAAACTCTCCGGAACAAGACGCAAACTGGGGACCCCAGTCACTGACAATTTTGTCAGGCAAACCGTGTAGGCAGAAATCGTGATTAATAAACAACGCCGCCAAGGCCCGTGCAGAAGGTAGCTGTGGAAGTGGCACCAAGTGCACCATTTTAGAAAAATGGTTGGTGACTACCCAAATAATGGTGCAGCTACAGGACTTGGGTGAGCCCACCACGAAGTCCATCCCAACCATCTCCCAGGGCCTGTCCACCACCGGCAGAGGGTAAAGTAACCCAGCAGGCCGTTGTCAAGGAGACTTACTCTTGGCACAGGAGACACACACCCGAATATAGTCTCCGACGTCACGGGCCATATGCGGCCAACAGTATGTCCTCGCCAGAAGCTCAGATGTCCTCTTGGTCCCAAAATGTCCATGGACCCTGGTCGAGTGAGCCCAAGACAGAACCTCCTGTCACAAATTGGATGGCACCAAGGTCTTGCCCGGGGGCACAGACTCTAGCGACACCGGAGCCACAGATCTCGGACACTCAGTGTGAACAATTAGCCGAGGCTCCTCCTTCTCTGATGACACCACGGAGCAGGAGAGAGTGTTGGCGTGAATGTTCTCCCCGGATAGGAAATGAAGGGTGAAGGGGAACTGGGAGAACAGGAACCATCTAGCCTGGTGAGAATTTAGCCACTGGGAAGTCTGTAGATACACCAAATTTTTGTAGTTGGTGTAAACCTGGAAGGGAAAGTGAGCCCCCTCCAGGAGGTGTCTCCACTCTGAGAAGGCCAACTTCATGGCTAGCAACTCCCTATCCCCGATGGAAAAATACCTCTCCGCAGGTGTGAAGGTCTTAGAGAAGAAGTAGCAATGATGTTTCCAACCTTGAGCATCCTTCTGGAAGATTACTGCTCCAGCACCGACGAAAGATGCATCCACCTCCATGATAAATGGTTTATCAACATTGGGGCAATATAGAATGGGAGGGCTTGAGAAATGTGACTTAATAAAGAGAAAGGCCTTGGAGACCTCCTTCAACCACAATTTGGGATTTGCTCCCTTCTTGGTGAGGGCAACCAAGAGAGCTAATAAAGTTGAGAAGAAGGGCATCACCAGGTGTTCATAGTGCCCATTCCTGGTGTTCAATGCCATCTTCCATTCGTCCCCCTCACGGATTTGAATCAGGTTGTAAGCACACCGCAGATCAAGCTTAGTAAATACCCTTGCTCCCTGCAACCTGTCGATTAGCTTAGATATCAGAGGCAGGGGGTATTTGTTCTCAATGGTGATGGCATTAAGACCACTGTAATCTATGCATGGACATAGTTCTCAATTCTTCTTCTGCATGAAGAAGAACCCCGCCCCTGCAGGTGACACTGACTTCCTAATGAATTTTCTGGCCCAATTCTCCTGGATGTATTGGGTCATCGCCTCCTTCTCTGGGAGAGATAGGGGATAGACTCGACCCCGGGGAGGCTCTGCACCAGGCAAGAGGTCAATAGGGCAGTCAGAGGGACGGTGGTGTGGTAGAGTCTCCGCAGCCTTCTTGGAAAACACGTCCGCATAGGGCCAATAGTGCTTGGGGAGAGAAGAAAGATCTGCGGGTACCTCAGTAGTAGCAACCTGAACACACTCCCTCAGACATCTACCCTCACAAGATTCACTCCATTCCAAAATTCTCCCTAAGGACCACTCTATATGAGGAAAGTGGTAGCGTAGCCATGGTATCCCTAAGAGGACCTCATCAATTCCCTCAGGAATGACAAGCAGAGATAATCTCCTGATGGGATGGAGACATGGATAAAGTGAATGGGATGGTCTGGTGTGTTATCTGTGAGGGCAGTGTTGACCCATTTACCACTCGTACGGTCACAGGTTTGGCGAGCATCACCAGGGGTATTGTGTGCGTTGGGTGAAGGCAAATGACATAAAATTGCCTTCCGCTCCGGAATCCACGCATAGCTCTACCGCAAGAGTGGATGGGCCAATGGAAATTGTCCCCTTGAAGGACAGTTTGGAGGAAAACATCGCCGTGTCCAGTGTACCTCCTCCTACAACCACTAGATGGTGATGTTTTCCCGACCGCTGGGGACATCTGGAGGCAGGATGTCCTGACCGTCGGCAGACATGAAAGACCTTGGGCGCACGAGCGGTCCGGGACTTAGATCCCGCTGTGACACCTCCATGGCCTCATGTGGCTCGGACACCTGAACCGGAGATTCCAGAGGTATGGCGCAGGTGGGAGCTAGCTGAAACCTCTGCCTACACTGGGCTCACTCCAACCTTCGTTCATTAAAATGAAAGTCGATGCGAGTTGATACAGCTTGAGCCAGACGCTGGGACTGACGTCTCTGCTGAGCAGGCTCCACTGCGTCTGGAGGAGAATGGTAGACTGTAGCGGAGATGGTTCAAGATTCCCCCTGTGCAGCGGCGGGAATTCAACACCTAACACAGACCTTAAATAATGCAAAGAAAACAAGTTAATAATCATTTTGAAACAACAATATTAATGTTTTAACTCAGGAAGAGTTCAGAATTCAATATTTTGTGGAATAACCTTGATTTTTAATCACAGCTTTCATGCGTCTTGGCATGCTTTCCACCAGTCTTTCAAACCGCTTCTGGAGCAAAAATGTAAGCAGTTCTTCTTTGTTTGATGGCTTGTGACTATACATCATCCTCTTGATTACATTCCAGAGGTTTTCAATGAGGTTTAGGTCTTGAGATTGGGCTGCCCATGACAGGGTTTTGATGTGGTGGTCTGTTAATTTTTGCCAGGGCTACATATGTTCATTTTTGTATTATTTTGCCTAGGCACAGTAAAACAATTACCAACCTACAATATAAATCCTCAAATCTTCAACAATGGGTTTCAATAAGTTGATTTAATAAACTTATCAAAGTTGAAATTGTAACTTCTTGAGGAAAATTGTTGGAATTATAGATATTACTATTTCTATACACATTTTACATAGACATGTTAACAATATGCAAGAGATAAAGAAATGGTAACATTTTGAAAACATTTCAATTTATTCAGCACCAAGTATGCGTAATAAGTGCAGAAATACATGTACTTACACACCTCTCTAGCTAAAACTGACTCTCCCATCTACTTAGAGATTTTATGCATACTCATCTAAATTGAGCAATCTTGTTTATCATGAAGTCAGGGGTACTAGATATGATGTGAATTAATATTTGATTAACAGTGTTTCAATGTGCAAGTCCACCTTTAATTTTCATAGATATTTTAGTTACTTATAAAGATAGTCAAGAGTCCTTATAGAGTAAAAAAAAAATTATTTTATCTTATTTAAGCAGAAAACCAACCAGCTAGGAAAACCATAAAAAATATATATTTATTACCCGTATTTTCCGGCGTATAAGACGACTGGGCGTATAAGACGACCCCCAACTTTTCCAGTTAAACTATAAAATCTTCTCAAAAGTCAGGGGTTGTCTTATATGCCGGGTGTCGTCTTATAGGGTGGGTGCGGAGCAATCTGCGGTCAAAGTATATAGTGGGGGAGTGGTCCCGATGACAAGGTGAGGGAGCGCCTCACCAGGAAGGTGTAAGTGAAGCAAACTGTCAGCGTCTGGGATGCCAGGGTTATGCAAAAAAAGTGCTGTGCCTAGAAAAACACTCCTTTTTCACTCATCTGGCTCGCCCTTGTATCCAATTATCTCCTTCTCTGTCTCTGCTTCACTTACACCTTCCCGGTGAGGTGCCCCCTCTCCTCGTCATTGGGGTCGCTCCCCCCACAATATGCGGCGACCGCAGATTACTCCGCACCTGCCTATAAGATGACACCTGGCGTATAAGACGATACCCGACTTTTGAGAAGATTTTCAGGGGTTAAAAAGTAGTCATATACGCCAGAAAATACAGTAATTATAACTTAAAAATTATTACTATAATAGGAAGAACCACAGAGAGCTCAAAACGTGAAGGTCCAGGTATATAGGCAAACAGGAGCTGGGCTTATCTGCCCTTACCTATAGCCTAGAATAACCCTGCCTGTCCACAGAGGTTGTAATCCTATTGCAGGCAATATGGCATTTACGTTTTGAGCTAGAACTTTGGCTCTTCTTATTATGATAATAATTTTTAATTTATAATTAGTAAAGGTTTTTTAGGTTTTTTTCTGGCTGGTTGGTTCTTTGATTAGGACTCCTTACTGCTGTACCTTTCTGTCTTTTCTTATTTAGATAACCATTAAAATTGCAAAAAGAGAAAACATAATGAAAGAAGGACATAGATCTGTTGGACCACTTTACCACAATGTTTCCGCTTTTTGAATTTTAATGGCTGTTTAAATAAGAAAGAAGAATTTATTTTACTCCATATGGACTTACGATGATCTTTACTAGTGATAGAACAGGAGCGCAGTCCAAGTCTGTGAAAGGTGAAATGACCACATCTCATTAGCTGGTTTGTGTATGATACATTTTAATGACTGTCACTTGTGAAATATAAAGTGAATACATAAAAACGGTATAAGAAGATTAGGGCAGATTGTAGGAAAAGTGTCACATACCTGTTTGTTGTATTGGTGATTTATTGGTTAGCAGAGCCATACCTTGAAGCTCCTAGGCCCTGTTGCAAAATTTGCAAAATCAAACTACCTCAAATGTCATTTATAGCCGAGTTCTCCAACATAAGTCCTCAAGGCCCACCGATAGGTCATGTTTTCAGGATTTCTTTAGTAGTGCACAGGTGATAATTCCATGATCTGTGCTGTTAGGTGTCAAGTTCCTGCAGCTGAACAGGGGGAATCTCAAACTATGTCCGCTGCAATCTCCCATTCTTTTCCATCCACAGTGGAATCTGCTCAGCGGAGATGTCAATCCCAGCGCCTGGCTCAGACAGATACTGCACGTTTGGTTACTACTGCCCTTCCAGGTTCAGCCATTATAACCAGTACTGTTCGGCAGCAAGCAGGCACTCCTGGGACTAAGTCCTGCTTTTCTCCTTCTGAGCATGCCCAAGGGAGGACTTCTCATTGGAGGTTGGGGGTCACCCCCTCAGGTCCTGTAGCAGCTCCTATTGGTTCACTAGGAAGGTCCTGAAGAGCTACAACTATAAAAGGTTCGGAACTCAAGACCATTCCGAGACATTTTAAGGCACATTACGACTGCAACCCAGGTGCACTTAAAGTACGAGGTATCGATAGGGTCCACTCTGGCATCAGGGGTGGTGATCTTAAAAGGACATTAGCGCAAATTGAGTGTTGGTGGATAGCATCACTGGGGACAATGGCCCCAAATGGCCTCAATGAGAAATTGTCCTTTGTTCCATTTTTGTAAGACGTGGTTTACAGTAATTCTCTCTTCCTCTATTTTTATATTAGTATATGTTGTGTTTATATTGCTTGTTTTTCTTTTTAGTGGTTTTAATCGCATATTTATCCTCCTTTGACGTATCTACATCTACACTACTGTGTTTTGATGCATCAGCTCCAGTGACGTCTAAGGACTGTGCAATCAAGCATAAAAGGAAGTAACAGTGACACCTAGAGCAGTGACCGTAGGGAGATTTTTACATCATGGCTGCTATATATGAAGAGCTGGTTTCCATCTTTATTGTTGTCATTTTCTTATGTACCCTCTTGACCCAATAGTACGTTATCATTGGAGTGGGATGTATATCTAACATCCCTGTTATGTATCGCGCACAGTTTACTGTTTAGTTTTGGTCCATAGTATATGTTACCTGCTTTTTTTAGCTTGCCAGCACACTTTCCCTCACCCAAAATGGCCGTCGCGATGGTGCGCATGCGCGATGGACTCTCGGGCAGACCGTGCCCCCTAAGGCATCAGCAAACAGCGACGCCCAGACTTCTGACGTCACGGGAGGATTTCCCCCTCTCTGTGCATCGCTGTGATGGCCGTAAGGAGCGTGGTACTGGCGTGAGGACCCTCCCACATGCGCTGCATGATTCGCTCGGCAATTAGTTATGAAATTAACATGGACCTATATAACCCAGGTATAATCAGTATCCACACAGCCCCCCAAGGAAGTACAGCACGCGAAACGCGCGTCATGGCTCTCTGCTGGATACCGACGGCACGGGAGTACACACATGGGTAAGTCCAATATGCGGCACGCCATTTAGGCGCACTTTAGGTCACTTGCACTTTATGGGCATTGTTGCCGTATGGACGGGTGCAAACAAGGGATAGGATTAACCAATACTTATGAGTCATTGGCCACTGTACCTTAGACTTCTATGCCTTCCCTCCCACTAGCGTCTAGTTTAATGCCCTGTCTGTTTGGAGACATGTACTATATTGGCTGCTGATTGGCGGTACCCTTACTGTTTTATGTGTGTGTTCTCATGCGGCTGGTTTTCCTTCGTAGTCTTTCACCTTATCCTCATCATTTTTGTAATGTATTATTAATTTTTGATGTTGTACTTATTTGAATAAAATTTATATTTTTGTATTTAATCATTGTCATGAACATTTATGGGGCATTATGCTCTTGGTTGTTGATAGGATTCTATTTGATTGGGAGTTGTGCCCCTGTTTCCCCTTGTTGGAGTGCAATGGGCATTTCACGTGTAAGGGACTGTTGTACTAGGTATTACATCCACAAGTTCGGTTTTTGTAAAATAACTATAAAAAGTTCGCATGGCCGCACGGCCATGCGCTAGTATCATTTGTGTTTGGCTGTTGCCAGTGGATACTCTACCACTCAGTTCATATGTGGTGTGAGTCTGTTTAGCTTTGGGGCTGTACATTCAGGCAGGCAGCTAGCGTCAATGGGGGCTATTAGCCTTGTCTTAGCATCTGGTTCATTCATGTGTGCGGTTAGCACAGAAGAGTTCCAGAGCATGCACAACCCTAGTTAGGGTATTATTCCATGTGTACAGTGTGACTCTGTGAGGCAACAGAGCTCACTTTCATTTCACACGGGGTGAAGTTTAACTAACGTGTGAGCTCAGTGTCCATCCGCCATTACTTTGCAGCAGGTATCTCTGCACGGTGGACCCCAGACTGCGAACGCACCTTGTATCAAACTCTCTATTACTTGGTACGTTCAGCTAGCCCCAACATGTGCATTCTAAAGGAATTCCTAAACATGATCCTCTGGTAGGCTTGGAGGACATGAGGAATGATGATTCATAGTACTTTGTCTTTTTTGCTTCCCCTCAGAAACCGTGTCTCTTGGTGATTACTATAGTTTCCCTACAATATTTACTTTCAAAAGGTCACTCAAATGTAGATATTTATTACAACTAGTTCAAGAAAAAGTTTAGTGGTCCCCAACATTACCCAATACAGTTCTAGCTTCAAGTAGTTAAATGGCCCATTGGAAAATAAAATAAAATATCAGAACTAGAGAAGGGGTTCAGAGTAGAGTGACTAATGTCATCAGAGGAATGTGTGAAATGAAATACCAAGGCAGGTTATCAAACTTATTAAATTAGGAAAAACAACAGCTGAAGGAGATGTAATTACAATGGGCAAATATACACGGCCCCGGAAGCAGATACGTCCGGGAGACAGAGTGACGGGAGGACGTGTCGCTGGACAAGTAAGCATAATTCTAATGTTTATTATTCATTTTCTGCTTTTTTTTTTAGAGCTCTCCCTTCCATATATGTAAAGTCTGAGTTCGGGGTTCGGAGGTAAGTTTGTGTCATCTCTGGCCTCCAAACTCAAACTTTATAAAAAACTCAGGCGAACCTGCCGATCCCGAACATCGGGGGGTTCGCCCATCACTAGTCCTATTTCCAGAATTACCCAAACTGGCCCATTTAAAAGTTGCTGTTTGCGACTGGACTAATTTATGGCCTTACATTTCAAACATCCTATGTCTACCCATTCCTCTCCATACAGTAAATTGGAAATATTCTGCTTAGTTGCAGACCATTTATTCACATTTGAAGCTCAGGTTCCAGGGGCTGAGGTGCCATACTTGACACTTCCAGCAAAAAACCCTTTGTGTTTCTAATACTGAATATCCCTTTTCACCCTTTTATTAACTAAATGTAACGCTACTGCTGTTATGTTTCCTCTATTTATTATATATTTCCTTCACATGGGATTTTTGCCCCTCTACATTATAGGGTCAATCAAATATACCAGACCACACATCCACCACCAATCAATACACTAGGGGTGCTCGGATATGTGTTACAGGTTCAGTGCAAAAGCAAGCAAACAGGAAAACCTAAAAGAGCTACACTACCAAGTAGTAATAACAAAATCTTTATTAGATAACCAATAAAATTACATCTTGCGTATATTTTAGGAATGACAAAAAAGATGACAAAGATCACCATAACAGAATCAGCACAGGACCCAACAGGCAAATAGTATTACAAACGTATGTACCAGATTGTAGCCACGTATTTACTACAGAAAGTGCAAGTGCATTGTGCAAATAGAGTAATAGTCAATTTAACCCACTATAATACAGAGGAATCTGTAGAATCAATGCATAAATGCAGTGTATCACCCAAATATACAAATCATATCCATAGTTATGGGTGAGTGAATGCTAAGAAAAGGTATGGGCTAACCAGTCATATTACCTGGGGAACCACGCTGCCACGAGCCCCAACGCGCGTTTCGGCGCAGTGTATTCTTCTGGGGGTATGGCATAATGGAGAAATGTGGACTATTTAAGAATAAGATGAACCAATCAAAACATTCCTAATGGAATGCTGTAACGCTGCATATTGCCCGCGCGTGCACAAGTGAATCATAGCTACAGCACGGCAGAGTATGAGAGACCAATCAGGTCCCTTCTACTAGATGACTGCATCTCAACAGCGCATGCGCAATCGGTCCACCAATCAGCCCGGCAACAACGAGTGAATCACAGAAGGAGGATGTCAGAACCATCCAGGTCACGCCCACCGGTAAGGCGCGAGCCGGATATAGATCCCAGCGTCCAAGCCTCAATAGGACGCCATCACCATTGCCTGGCAACGGGGCACCAACACGCATGTGCTCAGAGCAGAGAGGGGAATAAAATGAGGAAACTGCATGGCATAACAGAAAAGAGCACAGGGAAGGAAAAATTGATGGGGAACTGAATGTGTGGCACAAAACATAAAGTGCACGTGACTGGGGAAAGTACATATATATAGTAAAAAGTGAATATATACACTGAGAAAATCACATTTAAAATCACAAACATATATGTGTCTAGAAAATTTAAAAAATCATATTTGGAGTGCCGTGAGAATACATGTTGTGATAAATATATACCACAATACCAAAGGAAAATGATAATGCAATACATGTGCACATTAAATATAACAAACATATATACATCCCCATTTAGGGAGAAAAGAATCAGGCTACTGCAGTAGATAAATCCTCAAAGAGGATCATCCAAACAGGCAAAAGGATCCAGCATCCAAGAGGAACTATAAGAATAATAACTTCCATTGGTCCTCCAGGAAGGATGTGTACCTGATCAAGTTCTGTGGCAGCCTTCCATTGGTCCTTCTAGGAAGGTCCTGAAGTTGCTGCAGCTATAAAAGGTTCTCATGACCGCACGGCCATGTGCTAGTATCAAATATGTACGAGCTCAGCGCCAGTGTGGTCATGTGTGTGGTCAGGGACCCAGCTGAAATAAGCCCCTAGAATGCTGGAAACCGGTGAGGAGTTTTTGTGTGTATGCAGTCAGGGACCCGGCTGAAATAAGCCCCTAGAATGCTGGGACCTCCGACGAGGAGTTTCTTATGAGTGAATTCAGGGCTGCCTAATAGCCATTAGAATTCCGGCTCCACCGGAGAGGAGCAGCGTGTTTGGTTTGGACTGCAAGACCACTGTCGGCTCTACTCAGTAGCTATGTCCCCCGTGAGCTAAACAGGGCACGGCGTTCTCTTTACTACGGGCTCTGTGAAGTAACAGAGTTCGTTTATACTAATTTACTTCACTGCCTTACTTAGCAGCAGGTTCTTTCCTGCGCGGTGAATCCCGGGTAGCGGACGCACCTATCTCACCTAATAAATATATTCGGTGCGTTCCGCCAAACCTAACATGCCATTTTTTGAACAGTAGGGATCGTGCGAGCAAATGTAAATCCTTCAAGGCCAGAAAAGGGTCAAACTGCATGCAGGGTGATAAAGTGAGACGTTTGGTAAGAAGAGAAATTTCATCAGCATTAAGGGAGTGTTCCGAAAGATTAATTACCTTGGGGGTGTCTCTATGCGCTGGATGGTTAGGACCACGCTTATTAAGAGAGGTTTTCCATTCCCACTTTCTTTTCCCCGTATTGCCAAAGCGGGCATAGGATCAATGTTGTCAACCATCCAGAATATCCAGGACAGGCCATAAAAATAGGGATTTTTTTTTTGCACAATCCGTAAAAACAGTTTAAGGCGTCTGTGATATTTTTGAAGCTGAAGAAACTTATATAAATTATTTTGACTGTAAGGTTATGTGCACACGTTCAGGATTTTCCGCGTTTTTTTTGCATTTTTTGCTATAAAAATGAAAAAAAGCGCATACATATGCATCCTATCATTTAGAATGCATTCCGCAATTTTTGTGCACATGATGCATTTTTTTCCGTGAAAAAGCGCACCGCGGTAAAAAAAAAGCAGCATGTTCATTAATTTTGCAGATTTTTCGCGTTTTTTCCCGCTATTTAATGCATTGGGAAAGCTCCGGAAAAGAAACGCCAAAACGCGTAAAAAAGCATGCAGATTTCTGGCAGAAATGTCTGGTTTTTGTCATGAAATTTCTGCAAGAAATCCTGAACGTATGCACATGCCCTAATTATCACCATTTTACAGTTTACTGTGAATGCAACAAATATCTGAATTATGGGCTATAGACATGGATCACTTCTAAACATAATCATTTATTATAGTTTTCCAATATGTTTGCAAAAAATATTGTTTGCCCATGACTTATTGATAAGTTGTCCAGAAAAAAAAAATTCAAGTTGGCCAACCTACATAGGATGAACATGATCTCTACTTTCAACCACAAAAATTTTGAAACCTAATTGGTTGCTATTGGCATCTGATCCAACTTTTCTTTGTACTTCTTTTAATAAAATTTCAACAGACTGTTTACCTTGTGTGGGTTTTATCCAAAATAACACACAAGAATGCTAATCACCTTCCAAATAAATGGTCCTTAAAAATAAATGAATGCAATCTGCTTTTGTGTCATTAAACTGCAACAAATTTCTGGTGACATAATTTCCTAGTTATCTACAAACATAGTTAGTTATTAGTTATAGTTATCCACATCACCTGCAAGTGTATGAAGTGTGATAATCATATCATAGCTGAATATTTTCCAATAACGCACAAATGATCACCTCCCATAAAATCAGGTAAAATTTAAGTGAAACAGTATGTGAATTTCATAGTTCAATGCTTTGGAAAAAATGACACAATATACCTGATACAGGAAAGATATATATCTTGGTACCGTGTTAGCCAGTAGATGGAAAAATATTTAGAACTGAGAGTCCTCAGTGGTTGATACCTTTTAATGGCTAACTGAAAAGATGGTAACAAATTGCAAGCTTTCAAGATTACTCACGCCTCTTCATCAGGCATAGACTAAAAGAAATTCTGGAGAATTTCATATTTATGCACAAAACATCACAGAAAAAAAATGGATAAGACAGGTGACATGAAGTAGAATTACCATGGGTGATAAACAGTTATGACCATAAATATTGGACCAGTTCTTAGATAGGGAATAGTGTTGAGCGATACCGTCCGATACTTGAAAGTATCGGTATCGGATAGTATCGGCCGATACCCGAAAAATATCGGATATCGCCGATACCGATATCCAATACCAATACAAGTCAATGGGACATCAAGTATCGGAAGGTATTCTCATGGTTCCCAGGGTCTGAAGGAGAGGAAACTCTCCTTCAGGCCCTGGGATCCATAGGGATGTGTAAAATAAAGAATTAAAATAAAAAATATTGATATATTTACCTCTCCGGCGGCCCCTGAACTCAGCGCGGGTAACCGGCAGGCTTCTTTGTTCAAAATCAGCGCTTTTAGGACCTGAGAATCACGTCCCGGCTTCTGATTGGTCGCGGGCCGCCCATGTGACCGCCACGCGACCAATCACAAGCCGTGACGTCATTCGCAGGTCCTTAACGCGCTCATTTTTTAAAAATGAGCGCGGTAATGACTTTCAAAGACGTAGCGGCTTGTGATTGGTCGCGGCCACGCGACCAATCACAAGCCGCGACGTCACCGCAAGCTATTAACGCGCTCATTTTTAAAAATGAGCGCGTTAATGACTTTCAAAGACGTAGCGGCTTGTGATTGGTCGCGTGGCCGTGACCAATCACAAGCCGCTACGTCTTTGAAAGCCATTAACGCGCTCATTTTTAAAAATAAGCGCGTTAATGACTTTCAAAGACGTAGCGGCTTGTGATTGGTCGCGTGGCCGCGACCAATCACAAGCCGCTACGTCTTTGAAAGCCACTAACGCGCTCATTTTTAAAAATGAGCGCGTTAATAGCTTGCGGTGACGTCGCGGCTTGTGATTGGTCGCGTGGCCGTGACCAATCACAAGCCACTACGTCTTTGAAAGCCATTAACGCGCTCATTTTTAAAAATGAGCGCGTTAATAGCTTGCGGTGACGTCGCGGCTTGTGATTGGTGGCGTGGCCGCGACCAATCACAAGCCGCTACGTCTTTGAAAGTCATTAACGCGCTCATTTTTGAAAATGAGCGCGTTAATAGCTTGCGGTGACGTCGCGGCTTGTGATTGGTCGCGTGGCGGTCACATGGGCGGCCCGCGACCAATCAGAAGCCGGGACGTGATTCTCAGGTCCTAAAAGCGCTGATTTTGAACAACGAAGCCTGCCGGTTACCCGCGCTGAGTCCAGGGGCCGCCGGAGAGGTAAATATATCAATATTTTTTATTTTAATTTTTTATTTTACACATCTCTATGTATCCGATACCGATACCCGATACCACAAAAGTATCGGATCTCGGTATCGGAATTCCGATACCGCAAGTATCGGCCGATACCCGATACTTGCGGTATCGGAATGCTCAACACTAATAGGGAATGTTTTATTGTCCTCTTATTGGGGACTGGTTCTGTTGTGATGACCCCACATGGTCTGAAGGGCAAATTCCTTAGTTCCTTAGTTGATGTAAAAAGACATCCATGTGACACATTCATTCCTGCATTAAGACTGTCAAAGGTCATCATCAGCTTATATTCCCATATACTTTTGTCTCTTTGAGATTTGAAGTTACCTTTTAAAATAAGTAATTTCATGTCCATAATGTTATGATCCGAGAGACAAAAAATGTATTACCACAGGTAGATTCATTCTTTTTTCTCAAATTGTATGGGTGTGAGAAATCATCCTTGTCCTCAGTTTTTGCCCTGTCTCCCCCACATACAGACTTCCAGTTGGATATTTAGTACAAATAATTAGGCACACCACTTTAGAAGTGACGTAGCTGAAAGTACCTGGTATCTTGTAGTCCTGATGTGAATTGGGGATCTTTATCTTGTCCATGGTCATTATAAATGGACAGGTTTTACATTTTTTCTGATTGCAAGGAAAGGTGTTGTGAATTCTGTGGTCGAGCTCCCTCCTGTGGTCATGAGTGGTACTTCGGCTGGTTCTGTCTATGAGCTTCCTCTGGTGGATGTGAGTGGGGCTGCGGCTTCTGAGTTTCCTTCCTCAGGTGAAGAGGTTAAGTTGTTAGGTGCTGCTCTATTTAACTCCACCTAGTTCTTTGTTCCTGGCCTCCAGTCAATGTTCCAGTATTGGTCTTGCTCTCTCCTGGATCGTCCTTGTGGCCTGCATAAGCTAAGTTCTGCTTGTGTTTCTTGGTTTGCTATTTTTTCTGTCCAGCTTGCTATTTTCGTTTGTCTTGCTTGCTGGAAGCTCTGGGACGCAGAGGAAGCACCTCCGTACCGTTAGTCGGTGCGGAGGGTCTTTTTGCGCCCTCTGCGTGGTTGTTTGTAGGTTTTTGTGCTGATCGCAAAGCTATCTTTCCTATCCTCGGTCTATTCAGTAAGTCGGGCCTCACTTTGCTAAATCTATTTCATCTCTGTGTTTGTATTTTCATCTTTACTCACAGTCATTATATGTGGGGGGCTGCCTTTTCCTTTGGGGAATTTCTCTGAGGCAAGGTAGACTTATTTTTCTATCTTCAGGGCTAGCTAGTTTCTCAGGCTGTGCCCGAGGCGCCTAGGTCTGGTCAGGAGCGCTCCACGGCTACCTCTAGTGTGGTGTGATAGGATTAGGGATTGCGGTCAGCAGAGTTCCCACGTCTCAGAGCTCGTCCTATGTTATTAGTAACTATCAGGTCACTTTGTGTGCTCTTAACCACCAGGTCCATTGTGTTTCTGAACCACCAGTTTATAACAGTACTTGAGGCCCAAAGTACTAATGCTTCTCAATAGAGGGAAGAGAGAAGTTCTGAGACCATTTTCTTTTCTTTGCACTGTGTTTTGTCTTTCTTTTCCCCTTTACATCAGGGTGGTTCAGAACACAGGTGTGGACATGGACATTCAAGGTCTGTCCTCTTTGATGGATAATCTCACTATAAGTGTACAGAACATTCAAGATTTAGTGGTTCAGAATCCTATGTTAGAACCTAAAATTCCTATTCCTGAGTTATTTTCTGGAGATAGAGCTAAGTTTCTGAATTTCAAAAATAATTGTAAACTATTTCTGGCTTTGAAACCCCGCTCCTCTGGTGAACCAGTTCAACAAGTAAAGATCATTATTTCTTTATTACGTGGCGACCCTCAAGACTGGGCATTTTCCCATGCGCCAGGAGATCCTGCATTATGTGATATTGATGCTTTTTTTCTGGCGCTCGGATTGCTGTATGATAAACCTAATTCAGTGGATCAGGCAGAGAAAAATTTGCTGGCTCTGTGTCAGGGTCAGGATGAGGTAGAGATATATTGTCAGAAGTTTAGGAAGTGGTCAGTGCTCACTCAATGGAATGAATGTGCGCTGGCAGCAATTTTCAGAAAGGGTCTCTCTGAAGCCCTTAAGGATGTCATGGTGGGATTTCCTATGCCTACTGGTCTGAATGAGTCTATGTCTTTGGCCATTCAGATCGATCGACGCTTACGTGAGCGTAAAAATGTGCACCATTTGGCAGTATTATCTGAGCATAAACCTGAGCCTATGCAATGTGATAGGACTTTGACCAGAGCTGAGCGGCAAGAACACAGACGTCGGAATGGGCTGTGTTTTTATTGTGGTGATTCCACTCATGCTATCTCCGATTGTCTTAAGCGCACTAAGCGGTTCGCTAGGTCTGCCACCATTGGTACGGTATAGTCGAAATTCCTTTTGTACGTTACTTTGATCTGTTCTTTGTCATCCTATTCTGTCATGGCATTTGTGGATTCAGGTGCTGCCCTGAATTTGATGGACTTGGACTTTGCTAGGCGCTGTGGGTTTTTCTTGGAGCCCTTGCAGTATCCTATTCCATTGAGAGGAATTGATGCTACACCTTTGGCCAAGAATAAGCCTCAGTACTGGACCCAACTGACCATGTGCATGGCTCCTGCGCATCAGGAGGATATTCGCTTTTTGGTGTTGCATAATCTGCATGATGTGGTCGTGTTGGGGTTGCCATGGCTACAAGTCCATAACCCAGTATTGGATTGGAAATCTATGTCTGTGTCCAGCTGGGGTTGTCAGGGGGTACATGGTGATGTTCCAGTTCTGTCTATTTCATCATCCACCCCTTCTGAGGTCCCAGAGTTCTTGTCGGATTACCGGGATGTATTTGATGAGCCCAAGTCCAGTGCCCTACCTCCGCATAGGGATTGCGATTGTGCTATCGATTTGATTCCTGGTAGTAAGTTTTCTAAGGGTCGACTGTTTAATTTGTCTGTGCCTGAGCACGCCACTATGTGGAGTTACGTAAAGGAATCCTTGGAGAAGGGTCATATTCGCCCGTCGTCGTCGCCATTGGGAGCAGGGTTATTTTTTGTGGGCAAGAAGGATGGTTCGTTGAGACCTTGTATTGATTACCGCCTTCTAAATAAAATCACAGTCAAATTTCAGTACCCCTTGCTGCTGCTGTCTGATTTGTTTGCTCGGATTAAGGGGGCTAGTTGGTTCACCAAGATAGATCTTCGTGGTGCGTATAATGTTGTGCGTATTAAACAGAGCGATGAATGGAAAACAGCATTTAATACGCCCGAGGGCCATTTTGAGTACCTGGTTATGCCATTCGGGCTTTCCAATGCTCCATTAGTATTTCAGTCCTTTATGTATGACATCTTCCGAGACTACCTGGATAAATTCCTGATTGTATACTTGGATGATATTTTGGTCTTCTCGGATGATTGGGAGTCTCACGTGAAGCAGGTTAGAATGGTGTTCCAGGTCCTGCATGCGAATTCTTTGTTTGTGAAGGGGTCAAAGTGTCTCTTTGGTGTTCAGAAGGTTTCATTTTTGGGTATCATTTTTTCTCTTTCTACTATCGAGATGGACCCTGTTAAAGTTCAGGCCATTTATGATTGGACTCAGCCGACATCTCTGAAGAGTCTGCAAAAGTTCCTGGGCTTTGCTAATTTTTATCGTCGCTTCATCAATAATTTTTCTAGTATTGCTAAACCGTTGACTGATTTGACCAAGAAGGGTGCTGATGTGGTCAATTGGTCTTCTGCTGCTGTAGAAGCTTTTCAGGAGTTGAAGCGCCATTTTTCTTCTGCCCCTGTGTTGTGCCAGCCAGATGTTTCGCTCCCGTTCCAGGTCGAGGTTGATGCTTCTGTGATTGGAGCAGGAGCTCTTTTGTCGCAAAGAAGTTCTTATGGCTCGGTGATGAAACCATGTGCCTTCTTTTCCAGGAAGTTTTCACCTGCTGAGCGTAATTATGATATTGGCAGAGTTGTTGGCCATGAAGTGGGCATTCGAGGAGTGGCGTCATTGGCTTGAAGGAGCTAAGCATCGCGTGGTGGTCTTGACTGATCACAAGAACTTGACTTATCTCGAGTCTGCCAAACGGTTGAATCCTAGACAGGCTCGTTGGTCGCTGTTTTTCTCCCGTTTTGACTTTATGGTTTCGTACCTTCCGGGCTCTAAGAATGTGAAGGCGGATGCCCTGTCTAGGAGTTTTGTGCCCGACTCTCCGGGTTTGCCTGAGCCGGCAGGTATTCTCAAAGAGGGGGTAATTTTGTCTGCCATCTCCCCTGATTTGCGGCGGGTGCTGCAAAAATTTCAGGCTAATAGACCTGACCGTTGCCCAGCGGAGAAACTGTTTGTCCCTGATAAATGGACGAGTAGAGTTATCTCTGAGGTTCATTGTTCGGTGTTGGCTGGTCATCCTGGAATCTTTGGTACCAGAGATTTGGTGGCTAGATCCTTTTGGTGGCCGTCTCTGTCGCGGGATGTGCGTTCGTTTGTGCAGTCCTGTGGGATTTGTGCTCGGGCTAAGCCCTGCTGTTCTCGTGCCAGTGGGTTGCTTTTGCCCTTGCCAGTCCCGAAGAGGCCCTGGACACATATCTCTATGGATTTTATTTCGGATCTCCCCGTCTCTCAAAAGATGTCGGTCATTTGGGTGGTTTGTGATCGCTTCTCTAAGATGGTCCATTTGGTACCCTTGTCTAAATTGACTTCCTCCTCTGTTTTGGTGCCATTGTTTTTCCAGCATGTGGTTCGTTTACATGGCATTCCGGAGAACATCGTTTCTGACAGAGGTTCCCAGTTTGTTTCGAGGTTTTGGCGAGCCTTTTGTGCTAGGATGGGCATTGATTTGTCTTTTTCCTCGGCTTTCCATCCTCAGACAAATGGCCAAACTGAACGAACCAATCAGACCTTGGAAACATATCTGAGATGTTTTGTTTCTGCTGATCAGGATGATTGGGTGTCCTTTTTGCCTTTGGCTGAGTTCGCCCTTAATAATCGGGCCAGCTCGGCTACTTTGGTTTCGCCATTTTTCTGCAATTCTGGTTTCCATTCTCGTTTCTCTTCAGGGCAGGTTGAGTCTTCGGACTGTCCTGGTGTGGATACTGTGGTGGATAGGTTGCAGCAGATTTGGACTCATGTAGTGGACAATTTGACATTGTCCCAGGAGAAGGCTCAACGTTTCGCTAACCGCAGGCGCTGTGTGGGTCCCCGACTTCGTGTTGGGGATTTGGTTTGGTTGTCGTCTCGTTATATTCCTATGAAAGTTTCCTCTCCTAAGTTTAAGCGTCGTTTCATTGGTCAGTATAGGATTTCTGAGGTTCTTAATCCTGTGTCTTTTCGTTTGACCCTTCCAGCTTCTTTTTCCATCCATAATGTATTCCATAGGTCATTGTTGCGGAGATACGTGGCACCTGTGGTTCCATCCGTTGATCCTCCTGCCCCGGTTTTGGTTGAGGGGGAGTTGGAGTATATAGTGGAGAAGATTTTGGATTCTCGTATTTCGAGACGGAAACTCCAGTACCTGGTTAAGTGGAAGGGTTATGGTCAGGAAGATAATTCCTGGGTCTTTGCCTCTGATGTTCATGCTGCCGATCTGGTTCGTGCCTTTCATTTGGCTCATCCTGGTCAGCCTGGGGGCTCTGGTGAGGGTTCGGGGACCCCTCCTCAAGGGGGGGTACTGTTGTGAATTCTGTGGTCGAGCTCCCTCCTGTGGTCATGAGTGGTACTTCGGCTGGTTCTGTCTATGAGCTTCCTCTGGTGGATGTGAGTGGAGCTGCGGCTTCTGAGTTTCCTTCCTCAGGTGACAAGGTTAAGTCGTTAGGTGCTGCTCTATTTAACTCCACGTAGTTCTTTGTTCCTGGCCTCCAGTCAATGTTCCAGTATTGGTCTTGCTCTCTCCTGGATCGTCCTTGTGGCCTGCATAAGCTAAGTTCTGCTTGTGTTTCTTGGTTTGCTATTTTTTCTGTCCAGCTTGCTATTTTCGTTTGTCTTGCTTGCTGGAAGCTCTGGGACGCAGAGGAAGCACCTCCGTACCGTTAGTCGGTGCGGAGGGTCTTTTTGCGCCCTCTGTGTGGTTGTTTGTAGGTTTTTGTGCTGATCGCAAAGCTATCTTTCCTATCCTCGGTCTATTCAGTAAGTCGGGCCTCACTTTGCTAAATCTATTTCATCTCTGTGTTTGTATTTTCATCTTTACTCACAGTCATTATATGTGGGGGGCTGCCTTTTCCTTTGGGGAATTTCTCTGAGGCAAGGTAGGCTTATTTTTCTATCTTCAGGGCTAGCTAGTTTCTCAGGCTGTGCCCGAGGCGCCTAGGTCTGGTCAGGAGCGCTCCACGGCTACCTCTAGTGTGGTGTGATAGGATTAGGGATTGCGGTCAGCAGAGTTCCCACGTCTCAGAGCTCGTCCTATGTTATTAGTAACTATCAGGTCACTTTGTGTGCTCTTAACCACCAGGTCCATTGTGTTTCTGAACCACCAGTTCATAACAGTACTGGAGGCCCAAAGTACTAATGCTTCTCAATAGAGGAAAGAGAGAAGTTCTGAGACCATTTTTTTTTCTTTGCACTGTGTTTTGTCTTTCTTTTCCCCTTTACATCAGGGTGGTTCAGAACACAGGTGTGGACATGGACATTCAAGGTCTGTCCTCTTTGATGGATAATCTCACTATAAGTGTACAGAACATTCAAGATTTAGTGGTTCAGAATCCTATGTTAGAACCTAAAATTCCTATTCCTGAGTTATTTTCTGGAGATAGAGCTAAGTTTCTGAATTTCAAAAATAATTGTAAACTATTTCTGGCTTTGAAACACCGCTCCTCTGGTGAACTAGTTCAACAAGTAAAGATCATTATTTCTTTATTACGTGGCGACCCTCAAGACTGGGCATTTTCCCTTGCGCCAGGAGATCCTGCATTATGTGATATTGATGCGTTTTTTCTGGCGCTCGGATTGCTGTATGATGAACCTAATTCAGTGGATCAGGCAGAGAAAAATTTGCTGGCTCTGTGTCAGGGTCAGGATGAGGTAGAGATATATTGTCAGAAGTTTAGGAAGTGGTCTGTGCTCACTCAATGGAATGAATGTGCGCTGGCAGCAATTTTCAGAAAGGGTCTCTCTGAAGCCCTTAAGGATGTCATGGTGGGATTTCCTATGCCTACTGGTTTGAATGAGTCTATGTCTTTGGCCATTCAGATCGATCGACGCTTACGTGAGCGTAAAAATGTGCACCATTTGGCGGTATTATCTGAGCATAAACCTGAGCCTATGCAATGTGATAGGACTTTGACCAGAGCTGAGTGGCAAGAACACAGACGTCGGAATGGGCAGTGTTTTTATTGTGGTGATTCCACTCATGCTATCTCCGATTGTCCTAAGCGCAATAAGCGGTTCGCTAGGTCTGCCACCATTGGTACGGTACAGTCGAAATTTCTTTTGTCCGTTACTTTGATCTGTTCTTTGTCATCCTATTCTGTCATGGCATTTGTGGATTCAGGTGCTGCCCTGAATTTGATGGACTTGGACTTTGCTAGGCGCTGTGGGTTTTTCTTGGAGCCCTTGCAGTATCCTATTCCATTGAGAGGAATTGATGCTACGCCTTTGACAAGAATAAGCCTCAGTACTGGACCCAACTGACCATGTGCATGGCTCCTGCGCATCAGGAGGATATTCGCTTTTTGGTGTTGCATAATCTGCATGATGTGGTCGTGTTGGGGTTGCCATGGCTACAAGTCCATAACCCACTATTGGATTGGAAATCTATGTCTGTGTCCAGCTGGGGTTGTCAGGGGGTACATGGTGATGTTCCAGTTCTGTCTATTTCATCATCCACCCCTTCTGAGGTCCCAGAGTTCTTGTCGGATTACCGGGATGTATTTGATGAGCCCAAGTCCAGTGCCCTACCTCCGCATAGGGATTGCGATTGTGCTATCGATTTGATTCCTGGTAGTAAGTTTTCTAAGGGTCGACTGTTTAATTTGTCTGTGCCTGAGCACGCCGCTATGTGGAGTTACGTAAAGGAATCCTTGGAGAAGGGTCATATTCGCCCGTCGTCGTCGCCATTGGGAGCAGGGTTATTTTTTGTGGGCAAGAAGGATGGTTCGTTGAGACCTTGTATTGATTACCGCCTTCTAAATAAAATCACAGTCAAATTTCAGTACCCCTTGCCGCTGCTGTCTGATTTGTTTGCTCGGATTAAGGGGGCTAGTTGGTTCACCAAGATAGATCTTCGTGGTGCGTATAATGTTGTGCGTATTAAACAGAGCGATGAATGGAAAACAGCATTTAATACGCCCGAGGGCCATTTTGAGTACCTGGTTATGCCATTCGGGCTTTCCAATGCTCCATCAGTATTTCAGTCCTTTATGCATGACATCTTCCGAGAGTACCTGGATAAATTCCTGATTGTATACTTGGATGATATTTTGGTATTCTCGGATGATTGGGAGTCTCACGTGAAGCAGGTTAGAATGGTGTTCCAGGTCCTGCGTGCAAATTCTTTGTTTGTGAAGGGATCAAAGTGTCTCTTTGGTGTTCAGAAGGTTTCATTTTTGGGTTTCATTTTTTCTCCTTCAACTATCGAGATGGACCCTCTTAAAGTTCAGGCCATTTATGATTGGACTCAGCCGACATCTCTGAAGAGTTTGCAAAAGTTCCTGGGCTTTGCTAATTTTTATCGTCGCTTCATCAATAATTTTTCTAGTATTGCTAAACCGTTGACTGATTAGACCAAGAAGGGTGCTGATGTGGTCAATTGGTCTTCTGCTGCTGTAGAAGCTTTTCAGAAGTTGAAGCGTCGTTTTTCTTCTGCCCCTGTGTTGTGCCAGCCAGATGTTTCGCTCCCGTTCCAGGTCGAGGTTGATGCTTCTGAGATTGGAGCAGGGGCTCTTTTGTCGCAAAGAAGTTCTGATGGCTCGGTGATGAAACCATGTGCCTTCTTTTCCAGGAAGTTTTCGCCTGCTGAGCGTAATTATGATGTTGGCAATCGAGAGTTGTTGGCCATGAAGTGGGCATTCGAGGAGTGGCATCATTGGCTTGAAGGAGCTAAGCATCGCGTGGTGGTCTTGACTGATCACAAGAACTTGACTTATCTCGAGTCTGCCAAACGGTTGAATCCTAGACAGGCTCGTTGGTCGCTGTTTTTCTCCCGTTTTGACTTTATGGTTTCGTACCTTCCGGGCTCTAAGAATGTGAAGGCGGATGCCCTGTCTAGGAGTTTTGTGCCCGACTCTCCGGGTTTGCCTGAGCCGGCAGGTATTCTCAAAGAGGGGGTAATTTTGTCTGCCATCTCCCCTGATTTGCGGCGGGTGCTGCAAAAATTTCAGGCTAATAGACCTGACCGTTGCCCAGCGGAGAAACTGTTTGTCCCTGATAAATGGACGAGTAGAGTTATCTCTGAGGTTCATTGTTCGGTGTTGGCTGGTCATCCTGGAATCTTTGGTACCAGAGATTTGGTGGCTAGATCCTTTTGGTGGCCGTCTCTGTCGCGGGATGTGCGTTCATTTGTGCAGTCCTGTGGGATTTGTGCTCGGGCTAAGCCCTGCTGTTCTCGTGCCAGTGGGTTGCTTTTGCCCTTGCCAGTCCCGAAGAGGCCCTGGACACATATCTCTATGGATTTTATTTCGGATCTCCCCGTCTCTCAAAAGATGTCGGTCATTTGGGTGGTTTGTGATCGCTTCTCTAAGATGGTCCATTTGGTACCCTTGTCTAAATTGCCTTCCTCCTCTGATTTGGTGCCATTGTTTTTCCAGCATGTGGTTCGTTTACATGGCATTCCGGAGAACATCGTTTCTGACAGAGGTTCCCAGTTTGTTTCGAGGTTTTGGCGAGCCTTTTGTGCTAGGATGGGCATTGATTTGTCTTTTTCCTCGGCTTTCCATCCTCAGACAAATGGCCAAACTGAACGAACCAATCAGACCTTGGAAACATATCTGAGATGTTTTGTTTCTGCTGATCAGGATGATTGGGTGTCCTTTTTGCCTTTGGCTGAGTTCGCCCTTAATAATCGGGCCAGCTCGGCTACTTTGGTTTCGCCATTTTTCTGCAATTCTGGTTTCCATCCTCGTTTCTCTTCAGGGCAGGTTGAGTCTTCGGACTGTCCTGGTGTGGATACTGTGGTGGATAGGTTGCAGCAGATTTGGACTCATGTAGTGGACAATTTGACATTGTCCCAGGAGAAGGCTCAACGTTTCGCTAACCGCAGGCGCTGTGTGGGTCCCCGACTTCGTGTTGGGGATTTGGTTTGGTTGTCGTCTCGTTATATTCCTATGAAAGTTTCCTCTCCTAAGTTTAAGCGTCGTTTCATTGGTCAGTATAGGATTTCTGAGGTTCTTAATCCTGTGTCTTTTCGTTTGACCCTTCCAGCTTCTTTTTCCATCCATAATGTATTCCATAGGTCATTGTTACGGAGATACGTGGCACCTGTGGTTCCATCCGTTGATCCTCCTGCCCCGGTTTTGGTTGAGGGGGAGTTGGAGTATATAGTGGAGAAGATTTTGGATTCTCGTATTTTGAGATGGAAACTCCAGTACCTGGTTAAGTGGAAGGGTTATGGTCAGGAAGATAATTCCTGGGTCTTTGCCTCTGATGTTCATGCTGCCGATCTGGTTCGTGCCTTTCATTTGGCTCATCCTGGTCGGCCTGGGGGCTCTGGTGAGGGTTCGGTGACCCCTCCTCAAGGGGGGGGTACTGTTGTGAATTCTGTGGTCGAGCTCCCTCCTGTGGTCATGAGTGGTACTTCGGCTGGTTCTGTCTATGAGCTTCCTCTGGTGGATGTGTGTGGGGCTGCGGCTTCTGAGTTTCCTTCCTCAGGTGAAGAGGTTAAGTCATTAGGTGCTGCTCTATTTAACTCCACCTAGTTCTTTGTTCCTGGCCTCCAGTCAATGTTCCAGTATTGGTCTTGCTCTCTCCTGGATCGTCCTTGTGGCCTGCATAAGCTAAGTTCTGCTTGTGTTTCTTGGTTTGCTATTTTTTCTGTCCAGCTTGCTATTTTCGTTTGTCTTGCTTGCTGGAAGCTCTGGGACGCAGAGGAAGCACATCTGTACCGTTAGTCGGTGCGGAGGGTCTTTTTGCGCCCTCTGCGTGGTTGTTTGTAGGTTTTTGTGCTGATCGCAAACCTATCTTTCCTATCCTCTGTCTATTCAGTAAGTCGGGCCTCACTTTGCTAAATCTATTTCATTTCTGTGTTTGTATTTTCATCTTTACTCACAGTCATTATATGTGGGGGGCTGACTTTTCCTTTGGGGAATTTCTCTGAGGCAAGGTAGGCTTATTTTTCTATCTTCAGGGCTAGCTAGTTTCTCAGGCTGTGCCCGAGGCGCCTAGGTCTGGTCAGGAGCGCTCCACGGCTACCTCTAGTGTGGTGTGATAGGATTAGGGATTGCGGTCAGCAGAGTTCCCACGTCTCAGAGCTCGTCCTATGTTATTAGTAACTATCAGGTCACTTTGTGTGCTCTTAACCACCAGGTCCATTGTGTTTCTGAACCACCAGTTCATAACAGAAAGGTACCTGCAGCTGTTGGAGAGGACAGGGAGCTTTTGACAATGATGCTTCTTAGATTTGGGGGCTGCGTAAAACACAGTAGTGGGGGTCTAGGAAAATGGATTGTAAGCGGGCATCTTTTTGTAGTAAAGGTTGCAATTTCCATGCAACTCCCTTTAGCGCCTCCAGATTTGGACTGTAGGTGACTACTAGAGGCACCCGGTTATTTTCTTCTTTAGCTTTGTAATGTAGCATGTGATTCCTTGATATTCTGGTGGCTCTTGTAATCTGTTTTTCAATTGTTCTTGGATGGTAGCCCTGATTCAAAAAGGTCTTTCTGAGGTGACCAAGGTGTTCACCCCTATTCATTGGGTTGAAACATATACGATTGTATCTGATGGCTTGGCTGGTGACAATAGAGTTTTTTATGTGTTTTGGATGGAAACTGTCCCATTTAAGGTATGTTGGATGGTCGACTGGCTTCTGATACAGAGATGTCTCTATTTTATTGTTCGGCAGCTTAATGATGGTGTCCAAAAAGTTAATTTCAGTACAGGAGTAATTGAGTGTCAAGTTGATGGTTGGATGAAATTGATTAAACTGTTCATGGAACGTTTTTAGCTGTTGCTCAGACTCTGTCCAGATGATTAAAATGTCATCAATGTAGCGGTAGTAGGCCAGAGGCCTGATGGGACATGAGGACAAAAAGTCACTTTCAAGCTTGGCCATGAAAAGATTTGCATACTATGGAGCCATTTTACTTCCCATTGCTGTGCCAGTCTCCTGTAGATAGATCTTGTTGTCCAATTCAAAGTAATTGTGGGTGAGGATGAATTTTATAATTTTGACCACAGAATCCGCATCAGTCCCTGTGTTTTCCATGAAGAATTTACAGGCATTTAATCCATTCTGGTGTGGAATATTGGAGTACAAAGATTCCACATCCATGGTGGCCAGGATGGTTCCTTCTGATAGAGGACCTATTGTTTGTTCAACAGGTCAGTTGTGTCCTTAATGAAGCTGGGTGTATCCTTTTCCAGGGGTTTAAGAATACCCTCTACCCATCCAGATACCTGCTCAGTAAGGGTGCCCACACATGAGATAAGTGGTCTTCTGGATTTCCAGATTTGTGGATTTTGGGAATCATGTAGAATGTCCCTGTTTTTGGACTTTCCGGTATAAGGTCATCGGCTCTTGTGGATTTGTCAGGCAGACAAGATACTAAGTTGTTAAGTTCGTTGTAATAGTTCTGTGTAGGATCCGACTCCAATTTTTTGAAGTAGCGTGTGTCCATAAGTTGTCTGTTTGTTTCCTTCATATAGTCTGATGTGTTCATCATGACTATTGCACCTCCCTTGTCAGCAGGTTTGATAATGATTTCATTGTTGGTTTTCAGAGACTGTATGGCCTTTCTCTCCTGGGCACTGATGTTGGATGCTCATCTCCTGTTAGTATCTATGATGGTGGATTTTATCAAATGTCTGAAGGAGTCTATATATTTATCCAAATGAGGGTTGCATCCAGGTGGAGGTGTCCAGTCTGACCTCTTCTATGTTGTTCGGATCCCTTTTCCTTCAGTCCCGGTGGGTTCTGAATCTTCTATCATTGAAATATTCCCTCAAGCACAGTCTACTGAAAATATACCTGCACATGTAGTTCATAGGGATCCGATAATACTAAAGTAGCTAACTTTTACTTTCTAAAATATTAGACCTTACAGATCATTAAGAGAAAATATCAGAATCTTCAATATCTTTTTAAAGATCTTGAATTTGCAGGAAAATGACTTAAGGTACCGTCACACTCAGCGACGCTGCAGCGATACCGACAACGATCCGGATTGCTGCAGCGTCGCTGTTTGGTCGCTGGAAAGCTGTCACACAGACAGCTCACCAGCGACCAACGATCCCGAGGTCCCCGGTAACCAGGGTAAACATTGGGTTACTAAGCGCAGGGCCGCGCTTAGTAACCCGATGTTTACCCTGGTTACCATCCTAAAAGTAAAAAAACAAACGCTACATACTTACCTACTACCGCTGTCTGTCCTCGGCGCTTTGCTTCTCTGGTGTGGCTGTGAGCGCCGGGCAGCCGGAAAGCAGAGCAGTGACGTCACCGCTCTGCTTTCCGGCCGCTGTGCTCACAGCCAGACCAGAGAAGCAGAGCGCCGGGGACAGACAGCGGTAGTAGGTAAGTATGTAGCGTTTGTTTTTTTACTTTTAGGATGGTAACCAGGGTAAACATCGGGTTACTAAGCGCGGCCCTGCGCTTAGTAACCCGATGTTTACCCTGGTTACCAGCGAAGACATCGCTGAATCGGTGTCACAGAGTCCAGCGACGAAATAAAGTTCTGGACTTTCTTCCCCGACCAGCGACAGCACAGCAGGGGCCTGATCGCTGCTGCCTGTCACACTGCACGATATCGCTAGCGAGGACGCTGCAACGTCACGGATCGCTAGCGATATCGTCTAATGTGATGGTACCTTTACACCACCATCTTGGATAATTGTGTACTTTTTGGCTTAGATAACAAGAGAAATGAAACATCCCTTGAACTGTTTGCATTCGGTTCATATTTAGCTACAAAAAAAATTGTAACTCGAGTCGCTGTTTAATCTCATCTTATCTTATTTCAATTAGAATTGACAGCCGTTTTGGCAAAATATTGTAATTTAAAGAACTGTGTAACTTATTTCAGACAGCTCATATGAGCCATCATAGCAAAGTAGTTTGCTGCAGATTCCTCCAATGTAGATCTAACTGGAATAGGAAGTCATTAGGCTAATACGCTCAAGGAAAAGTTAAGAAAAAATCTGGTCTCCATAAAAGAAAACTGGCTCTTAAGAGTTACCTTTACTAGCTCCCTATAAGTCAATTGGTGCCCTCTATAAAGACTTCAATGATGAGTAGATTTCTCAAAAAAACGATACCCATCTGTTAACAGCATTGCTAAATGCAAAACACTTCAACAATCAGAGCCAAGTTCTGTGCTGATGAGGAACAACATTTCAAAAGTATTGTTATTTACAGCTGAATGTTTCTGGTTGGCCATTTCCGAAGACTAAATAAAAAAAAATAAAAAAATGTGCATATATCTTACAGGAAGTAAATAATAATAGTACATGAAAATAACATAGGGCACTAACAGTATATTGATCAAAAAATCATAAAAGTCATCCCACCAAGACAAAGTGTATCCATAGGGATGGTCCTAACCTGTCTCTAACACTTACCATGTGTCAAACGACATCAATGTGAATAAGGGTAGAGCAGGGCAGGGGACCAACTGAGACAACCATCCATGGGAAGCTATACTGATTAAATACTTAGCTCAGAAAGGGGAGCCAAGACCCATGTTTGTACAAAGTACAAGAACTGGTATACATGCAAAATGTAATAGTACGTTCACACTTGCCATTTCACAGACAAAACACCCAAAAAGAGAAAAAAATACAAAATGACGTGGTGATGAGCGAACATACTCGTTACTCGAGATTTCTCGAGCATGCTCTGGGGGTCCTCCGAGTATTTTTTAGTGCTCAGAGATTTTGTTTTTCTTGCCGCAGCTGAATGATTTACATCTGTTAGCCAACATAAGTACATGTGGGGGTTGCCTGGTTGCTAGGGAATCTCTACATGTACTTATGCCGCTAACAAATGTAGATCATTCAGCCGTGGCAAGAAAAACTAAATCTCCGAGCACTAACAAATACTCGGAGGACCCCCAAGCATGCTCGAGAAATCTTGAGTAACGAGTATATTCGCTCATCACTAAAAATGAGCATAGACCATACATATTGAGTCATTTAGCAAGGTTTTAAAATGGATTGGACATTGGCTTACAGGGTAGATACTTTGTAGGTGCTATTAGACAAGTATCATCATTCCATCATTACAGACATTCTTTGCTCTCATTGTTTGTCTTCCATGTTCTTGTACAATTTCCTTTTGTCAGGCAGGCTATGGTGTTATTTGCTATATATATACTGTATATATATATATATATATATATATATATATATTTATATATTCTGATAAATGACACATTGATGTCTTGTACAACTGCATATAAATTGCAATTATATAGCTGTCAATGCTTATCTAAGCCTTAGGTCAAGCGAGGACTGTAAAGTCTCCCAGGAATCTCAGGATCAGCAAGCACAAACATAGAACACTAACAACACAGATGGTGAAGAGCACCTAACATTGGACTATGAGTCTTAGTTTTAATCCCAAGACACAAATGTCTGTGTCAATGGGCTTTAACCCCTTCATGACCCAGCCTATTTTGACCTTAAAGACCTTGCCGTTTTTTGCAATTCTGACCAGTGTCCCTTTATGAGGTAATAACTCAGGAACGCTTCAACGGATCCTAGCGGTTCTGAGATTGTTTTTTCGTGACATATTGGGCTTCATGATAGTGGTAAATTTAGGTCAATAAATTCTGCGTTTATTTGTGATAAAAATGGAAATTTGGCGAAAATTTTGAAAATTTCGCAATTTTCACATTTTGAATTTTTATTCTGTTAAACCAGAGAGATATGTGACACAAAATAGTTAATAAATAACATTTCCCACATGTTTACTTTACATCAGCACAATTTTGGAAACAACATTTTTTTTTGTTAGGAAGTTATAAGGGTTAAAATTTGACCAGCGATTTGTCATTTTTACAACGAAATTTACAAAACCATTTTTTTTAGGGACCACCTCACATTTGAAGTCAGTTTAAGGGGTCTATATGGCTGAAAATACCCAAAAGTGACACCATTCTAAAAACTGCACCCCTCAAGGTACTCAAAACCACATTCAAGAAGTTTATTAACCCTTCAGGTGCTTCACAGCAGCAAAAGCAACATGGAAGGAAAAAATGAACATTTAACTTTTTAGTCACAAAAATTATCTTTTAGCAACAATTTTTTTATTTTCCCAATGGTAAAAGGAGAAACTGAACCACGAAAGTTGTTGTCCAATTTGTCCTGAGTACGCTGATACCTCATATGTGGGGGTAAACTACTGTTTGGGCGCACGGCAGGGCTTGGAAGGGAAGGAGCGCCATTTGACTTTTTGAATCAAAAATTGGCTCCACTCTTTAGCGGACACCATGTCCCGTTTGGAGAGCCCCCGTGTGCCTAAAAATTGGAGCTCCCCCACAAGTGACCCCATTTTGGAAACTAGACGCCCCAAGGAACTTATCTAGATGCATAGTGAGCCCTTTAAACCCCCAGGTGCTTCACAAATTGATCCGTAAAAATGAAAAAGTACTTTTTTTTCACAAAAAAATTCTTTTAGCCTCAATTTTTTCATTTTCACATGGGCATCAGGATAAATTGGATCCTAAAATGTGTTGGGCAATTTCTCCTGAGTACACCAATACCTCACATGTGGGGGTAAACCACTGTTTGGGCACATGGTAAGGCTCGGAAGGGAAGGAACGCCATTTGACTTTTTGAATTAAAAATTATTTCCATCGTTAGCGGACACCATGTCGCGTTTGGAGAGCTCCTGTGTGCCTAAACATTGGCGCTCCCCCACAAGTGACCCCATTTTGGAAACTAGACCCCCCAAGGAACTTATTTAGATGCCTAGTGAGCACTTTAAACCCTCAGGTGCTTCACAAATTGATCTGTAAAAATGAAAAAGTAATTTTTTCACAAAAAAATTCTTTTCGCCTCAATTTTTTCATTTTCACATGGGCAGTAGGATAAAATGGATCATAAAATTTGTTGGGCAATTTCTCCCGAGTACGTCGATACCTCATATGTGGGGGTAAACCACTGTTTGGGCACTCGGTAGGGCTCGGAAGGGAAGGCGCGCCATTTGACTTTTTGAATGGAAAATTAGCTCCAATTGTTAGCGGACACCATGTCGCGTTTGGAGAGCCCCTGTGTGCCTAAACATTGGAGCTCCCCCACAAGTGACCCCATTTTGGAAACTAGACCCCCCAAGGAACTTATCTAGATGCATATTGAGCACTTTAAACCCACAAGTGCTTCACAGAAGTTTATAACGCAGAGCCATGAAAATAAAAAAATATTTTTCTTTCCTCAAAAATGATTTTTTAGCCTGGAATTTCCTATTTTGCCAAGGATAATAGGAGAAATTGGACCCCAAATATTGTTGTCCAGTTTGTCCTGAGTACGCTGATACCCCATATGTGGGGGTAAACCACTGTTTGGGGGCACGGCAGGGCTCGGAAGGGATGGCACGCCATTTGGCTTTTTAAATGGAAAATTAGCTCCAATCATTAGCGGACACCATGTCACGTTTGGAGAGCCCCTGTGTGCCTAAACATTGGAGATCCCCCAGAAATGACACCATTTTGGAAACTAGACCCCCAAAGGAACTAATCTAGATGTGTGGTGAGGACTTTGAACCCCCAAGTGCTTCACAGAAGTTTATAACGCAGAGCCATGAAAATAAAATAAAAAAATTATTTTCTCAAAAATGATCTTTTAGCCTGCAATTTTTTATTTTCCCAAGGGTAACAGGAGAAATTTGACCGCAAAAGTTGTTGTCCAGTTTCTCCTGAGTACGCTGATACCCCATATGTGGGGGTAAATCACTGTTTGGGCACATACCGGGGCTCGGAAGTGAAGTAGTGACGTTTTGAAATGCAGACTTTGATGGAATGCTCTGTGGGCGTCACGTTGCGTTTGCAGAGCCCCTGATGTGGCTTAACAGTAGAAACCCCCCACAAGTGACCCCATTTTGGAAACTAGACCCCAAAAGGAACTTATCTAGATGTGTGGTGAGCACTTTGAACCCCCAAGTGCTTCATAGAAGTTTATAATGCAGAGCCGTGAAAATAATAAATACGTTTTCTTTCCTCAAAAATAATTATTTAGCCCAGAATTTTTTATTTTCCCAAGGGTTACAGAAGAAATTGGACCCCAAAAGTTGTTGTCCAGTTTCTCCTGAGTACGCTGATACCCCATGTGTGGGGGTAAACCACTGTTTGGGCACATGCCGAGGCTCGGAAGTGAAGTAGTGACGTTTTGAAATGCAGACTTTGATGGAATGCTCTGTGGGCGTCACGTTGCGTTTGCAGAGCCCCTGATGTGGCTTAACAGTAGAAACCCCCCACAAGTGACCCCATTTTGGAAACTAGACCCCCAAAGGAACTTATCTAGATGTGTTGTGAGCACTTTGAACCCCCAAGCGCTTCATAGAAGTTTATAATGCAGAGCCGTGAAAATAATAAATACGTTTTCTTTCCTCAAAAATAATTATTTAGCCCAGAATTTTTTAATTTTCCCAAGGGTAACAGGAGAAATTTGACCCAAATATTTGTTGTCCAGTTTCTCCTGAGTACGGTGATACCCCATATGTGGGGGTAAACTACTGTTTGGGCACATGCCGGGGCTTGGAATTGAAGTAGTGACGTTTTGAAATGCAGACTTTGATGGAATGCTCTGCGGGCGTCACGTTGCGTTTGCAGAGCCCCTGATGTGCCTAAACAGGAGAAACCCCCCACAAGTGACCCCATTTTGGAAACTAGACCCCGAAAGGAACTTATCTAGATGTGTGGTGAGCACTTTGAACCCCCAAGTGCTTCATAGAAGTTTATAATGCAGAGCCGTGAAAATAATAAATACGTTTTCTTTCCTCAAAAATAATTATTTAGCCCAGAATTTTTTATTTTCCCAAGGGTTACAGGTGAAATTGGACCCCAAAAGTTGTTGTCCAGTTTCTCCTGAGTACGCTGATACCCCATGAGTGGGGGTAAACCACTGTTTGGGCACACGTCGGGGCTCAGAAGGGAAGTAGTGACTTTTGAAATGCAGACTTTGATGGAATGGTCTGCGGGTGTCATGTTGCGTTTGCAGAGTCCCTGGTGTGCCTAAACAGTAGAAACCCCCACAAGTGACCCCATTTTAGAAACTAGACCCCCCAAGGAACTTATCTAGATATGTGGTGAGCACTTTGAACCCCCAAGTGCTTCACAGACGTTTACAACGCAGAGCCGTGAAAATAAAAAATCATTTTTCTTTCCTCAAAAATTATGTTTTAGCAAGCATTTTTTTAGATTCACAAGGGTAACAGGAGAAATTGGACCCCAGTAATTGTTGCGCAGTTTATCCTGAGTACACTGATACCTCATATGTGGGGGTAAACCACTGTTTGGGCACACGTCAGGGCTCGGAAGTGAGGGAGCACCATTTGACTTTTTGAATACGAGATTGGCTGGAATCAATGGTGGCGCCATGTTGCGTTTGGAGACCCCTGATGTGCCTAAAGAGTGGTAACCCCTCAATTCTAACTCCAACACTAACCCCAACACACCCCTAACCCTAATCCCAACTGTAGCCATAACCCTAATCACAACCCTAACCACAACCCTAATTCCAACCCTAACCCTAAGGCTATGTGCCCACGTTGCGGATTCGTGTGAGATATTTCCGCACCATTTTTGAAAAATCCGCGGGTAAAAGGCACTGCGTTTTACCTGCGGATTTTCCGCGGATTTCCAGTGTTTTTTGTGCGGATTTCACCTGCGGATTCCTATTGAGGAACAGGTGTAAAACGCTGCGGAATCCGCACAAAGAATTGACATGCTGCGGAAAATACAACGCAGCGTTTCCGCGCGGTATTTTCCGCACCATGAGCACAGCGGATTTGGTTTTTCATATGTTTACATGGTACTGTAAACCTGATGGAACACTGCTGCGAATCCGCAGCGGCCAATCCGCAGCCAAATCCGCACAGTGTGCACATAGCCTAATTCTCAAGGCATGTGCACACGCTGCGGAAAACGCTGCGGATCCGCAGCAGTTTCCCATGAGTTTACAGTTCAATGTAAACCTATGGGAAACAAAAATCGCTGTACACATGCTGCGGAAAAACTGCACGGAAACGCAGCGGTTTACATTCCGCAGCATGTCACTTCTTTGTGCGGATTCCGCAGCGGTTTTACAACTGCTCCAATAGAAAATCGCAGTTGTAAAACCGCAGTGAAATGCGCAGAAAAAAACGCGGTAAATCCGCCATAAATCCGCAGCGGTTTAGCACTGCGGATTTATCAAATCGCAGCGGAAAAATCCGCAGAGAACCAGAATACGTGTGCACATACCGAAACCCTAACCCTAGCCCTAACCCTACCCCTAGCCCTAGCCCTAACCCTACCCCTAACCCTAACCCTACCCCTAACCCTACCCCTAACCCTACCCCTAACCCTAACCCTAACCCTATTCTAACATTAGTGGAAAAAAAAAAATTCTTTATTTTTGTATTGTCCCTACCTATGGGGGTGACAAAGGGGGGGGGGGTCGTTTATTATTTTTTTTATTTTGATCACTGAGATATAATCTATCTCAGTGATCAAAATGCACTTTGGAACGAATCTGCCGGCCGGCAGATTCGGCGGGCGCACTGCGCATGCGCCCGCCATTTTGGAAGATGGCGGCGCCCAGGGAGAAGACGGACGGGACCCCGGCTGGATCGGTAAGTATGATGGGGTGGGGGGGACCACGCGGGGGGGGGATCGGAGCACGGGGGGGGGAATCGGAGCGCGGGAGGGGTGGAACGGAGCACGGGGGGGCTGGAATGGAGCATGGGGGGGCTGGAATGGAGCACGGGGGGGTGGAACGGAGTACCGGGGGGGGTGGATCGGAGTGCAGGGGGGGTGATTGGAGCACGGGGGGGTGATTGGAGCACGGGGGGAGCGGACAAGAGCACGGGGGGGAGCGGAGCACTGGACGGAGGGGAGCCGGAGCAGTGTACCGGCCAGATCGGGGGGCTGGGGGGTCGATCGGTGGGGTGGGGTGGGGGCACATTAGTATTTCCAGCCATGGCCGATGATATTTCAGCATCGGCCATGGCTGGATTGTAATATTTCACCAGTTATAATAGGTGAAATATTACAAATCGCTCTGATTGGCAGTTTCACTTTCAACAGCCAATCAGAGCGATCGTAGCCACGAGGGGGTGAAGCCACCCCCCTGGGCTAAACTACCACTCCCCCTGTCCCTGCAGATCGGGTGAAATGGGAGTTAACCCTTTCACCCGATCTGCAGGGACGCGATCTTTCCATGACGCCGCATAGGCGTCATGGGTCGGATTGGCACCGACTTTCATGACGCCTACGTGGCGTCATGGGTCGGGAAGGGGTTAAATACATCTAGGGAGATGATGTCCTAGATCAATGCTGGGCAACCTGCAATATCCAACGTAAAGCACAACAGAGGTCAGCGGACCCAGGAGATGGGAGGGGAGGCTGGGATACCCAGGACAAGTGATTAACAATCACTCTCTACTAAAGCCCATCACCCATACACTTCAGATAACTATAAACCGAACAATGGTCTGGTTGATCAATCAGCTGTCGTCATCACATGTTGTGGGACATTCTGAGACGTCGTTCCTTCTCCAAATTAAATTGTAAAATCCAAGTACATGTACAAAGAGAGAGAACCACACTGACATGCTTAGTATAGGAACATAACTCCTTTATTACATCATTTGGTCAGGGTTTATATAGGTTTTAATGGTTGTGCATTGTAACGATATAATTTACTTAGCTTATCTCTAAATATGTACCAGTATTAGCATTCATACTTCTAATTGGCTACAGTTAACACTATCGACACCTAGCTTTTGGGTCTAGGCATGGCTCAACTTCTTTGGCTTCATGTCTCTTTTATCTCTAAGTCTCTAGACAAAGAAATTCCTAAGACTCCCCTTTTTACATAGATTCCATTTTGCAAGCAAAGAGATGCACGTGCAAAAACCAAAATGGAGTCACAATAGCTAAATAATAAGTTATGTCACCCAATTCTCCCATAAACATGATCACGTGTTCTGCCAATCTTTACTATGTTATTTATCGGAGAGATGCTGCCAGACAACGCATCCTTATCCCTTACAACAAAAGGATACGTTGTTTTAAATCGGACATAGCGAGCAAATCATTGACATCATCTTTTGACGGTAGAGATTCTGGGGCCATGGTACAGATTAAACTGTAGGCTAAACTCATGATTATTGACTAGTTTGGCTGATGTTAGTCTAATGTGTATAGGGCCCTAAGTTACTACATTATCATCATTACAATCCTGTCTTGCGAAATCCAAAGGTTGAGACGACCAAACAGTTTTCATAGTTTTTATTGCCTCTATTTATTTTTTCTTTTTCATTTCTTTATAATAGCTTGATTTATGTAGAAAACTGGCAAACATTTATGAACAACAAAAAGTACAGTTTGTTCTACGGGATGATGCCAAAGGGTAATATTTATCTGCTTATTAGTAAAATACCCAGACAGACAGAGAATCATCAACTAATAAATGCATATAAACTCCACTATAACTTTTAGGCTGCCGTCACACTATCAGTATTTGGTCAGTATTTTACATCAGTATTTGTAAGCCAAAACCAGGAGTGGAACAATCAGAGGAAAAGAATAATAGAAACATATGCGCCACTTCTGCATTTATCACCCACTCCTGGTTTTGGCTGAGAAATACTGATGTAAAATACTGACCAAATACTGCTAGTGTGACGGCAGCCTTATTCTTTAAAGTGATCCCTGTTTACAATTTGATCCAGTTTATATCTAGACATTTTCTTTAAAAACTTGTATGGCATTTCCTATTAAAAGTAGGATGTTCAAAATGCAAACAAAAATCAGTAGCAGTCACACACTGAACCAATATTTATCCTGTGCTCCAATCATGCATCCCTACTGCTCCCCACCGGTCTGTCTGCAATCTCCATCGATTTGTATATTGTCTTCAAACTCCACAGACCGTATACCCTATTGGATGTCTGCAACCAATCACTGGCCTCCATGGTATACACCTTCAGTTTGCTGAGGTCAATGATTGACTGCCGATGTCCCATAGTTCCTGAGCCAGTGTAAACAGCAGGAGCAGAAGGACCATAACCCTGAAACAGAGGGTAAGCATTACTTCATTGTTTAGTGCTACAGCTGCCTGGATCTCACACTTTACATATCTCTGACAACCCCTTAATTAATAAAATAATATGTAACATTTCAAGGAAAAGTGAAAGGCAAATAGAAATATTTCGTAAAAACATCGAGTAAACAAATACATTAGTTACCTTTATGAGCAATTTAGAGTATATTCTCTGACATAGTATTATGTATTGGTACTGCTAGGTCATCTTTGCACCTATTTCTATACCAATGGTGTCCAAACTTTTGGCATCTCAGGGCCACATTGGAAGAAGAAGAATTTCCTTTGACCACACAAGGACCTTTCATCACAGTAACCTACCTGCTAACCAAAAGAGCTTACACTCTACAGAACAGAGAGACTTACCCAGAGATGGAAAACGACTCTAATGTACAAACTGTGCTACGGTGGGAACCGCTAATCTGTGATGGTCGAGATGCTGACCAGTGACCACCACTGTACAAGGTATCTGATAACCTGTGAGATGCCATAGCTGCAGAGCATAATGGAGATGCCATGCAGAAAGACAAAATTATGTTAGCCAGCTCTTTGATGCTTCATCAGTGTGGGAGACGGCACCAGGCAATTTTTTTTATATATTTTTGCAAACTGTTAAGTGAAGCTCAAAATGTTTGAATTCGTGTGAAACCACCAGTGAATTTTACTCAAACTAGATCCTTTATGGATTGATCCACTCATTTATAGTGAGTGGAAAGCAAAGCAATGAATTGGAATGTAAGTTGGACACCAAAGGTTGGTGTGCAGGCAGCATGTAAGTGAATGTTCACACTGGCCACTAAACATACAAAACACAAGAGAAAAACAAAATTAGCAAATACACCACGGTAAGTAAATAAATAAGTAGATACAGTGCAAAAAAATAATATAGGGTACTTGGTTTGATCCTGCAGGGCATTTGCTCATTTTATTTTTCTCTTTGTTTGTGTCTGTTTATTGGCCAGTGTAAACATGTGAAAAAAATTTTCACTGAAAAAGGAAAAGAAAATTAACACTATCACTGAGAGAGAAAAAACAGCCATACTTGCAATACCATGTCCAGATCCAAATGCACAAACTGGATGCAGCAGGTCCTCGAAGAAAAAAGCTGGGGCAGCACAGGTGCAAACTACTGAAAACAAGCCACTTACTAACCCACCAAACATCCATGGGGCGGCTGCCTAGTATTCTAATTGCACACATCTCTGCATAGGGTGTCGTTCACACCATTACGTGAGATGCACCTCTATCCGTATAGCAGCCTATTACCAACACCCCTACTATTACATCAGGTGGGCTGCCAATACCGTATGTACACCCACAGGCTAGACACCTCACATTACCCAGCCATCTGTGGAAGGACCCGGCCTGCACCTTGCATAAAAAAGGTGCAAAAAAGATGTAAATCTTAAATATGTGCCTACATGTTGCATTCACACCAACTTACAATACAGTTCATTGTTTTTGCTTTCTGTTTCACTCTCTGCAGATAGAAGCATGGCCTCCCTTTTCCTTGAGCGTCACATAGCGTTCTGGGTGTCTATTAGTCGGGGCCTTGGTCCTTTTTCTTTGAGCTGGACATTGCATTCTGGGTGTCTATTAGTTGGGGCCTCGGTCCTTCTCAGCCCTTGTTTACATAAATGTCATTAGACACACGGTCAGGTTTTAAAACGAGAGGTTAGGACCTTCCCAAATAGGGTCACCATGATGGGGTGGGATGGCTTTTACATTTTTTTGATTAAAAAAATGTTAATCAAGTACACCATATTATTTTCATGCACTGTTGTTATTTATTTATTTACTACAGGGTATTGGCTCATTTCGTTTTTTTCTCTTTGGTTTTGTCCATTTATATTTATGATTGACAGAGTAAGCCGAATACTGTGCTCAGCTTTTTCCAGACGTCCCATGGACAATGAATGGAATGAAGGTTGAACATGCACAGCTCTGCTCCATTCAAGACGGGGTAATGTACAGTCCTATTTTTGTAACCCTATTGATAAGAGTTAACTCGCTATTATGAAAATAACCCTTTAAAGGGAACCTGTCACCAGTTTTAGCCGATAAAACTTATGGCTATCAACTTTCAGGGCTGATATGCAGCATTCTATAATGCTGTATATCTGCCCCCAACCCGACCTGTGATAGAAGAAAAATAACTTTTATTATACTCACCTGCGGGCGGTCCAGTCCGATGGGCTTCTCTGGTCTTGGTCCAGCACCTCCCATCTTCTTACGATCCCCGTCCTCCTGCTTGCTTTGTGTGGAAGACACATCCCTTCATCATCCACTCAGTCACCTCAGCATCGTGCTTTTGCGCAGGTGTACTTCTCCGCCCTGTCGAGGGCAGAGCAAAATACTGCAGTGCTCATGCGCCCGGGGCTCTTTGAGATTTCCTGGCACCTGTGCTCTGCAGTACTTTGCTCTGCCCTCAACAGGCCAGAGAAGTGCATCTGCACAGGAGTGCGGTGCTGAGGAGACTCGTCATCCACTCGAAGCAAGCAGGACGGCAGCATCGCAAGAAGAAGGGAGGCTCCGGACCAAGAAGAGCGACACTCATCGGACCAGACCTCTCGCAGGTGAGTATAATAAAAATTATTTTTCTTCTCTTACAGGTCAGGTTGGGGGCAGATATACAGCATTATAGAATGCTATTTATGAGCCCTGAAAGGTGATGGCCATATTTCTTATTGGCCAAACCTGGTGACAGGTTCATGACAGGTTCCCTTTAAAGGGACACTGTCACCTGAATTTGGAGGGAACAATCTTCAGCCATGGAGGCGGGGTTTTGGAGTTTTTGATTCACCCTTTCCTTACCCGCTGGCTGCATGCTGGCTGCAATATTGGATTGAAGTTCATTCTCTGTCCTCCGTAGTACATGCCTGCACAAGGTGCAATCTTGCCTTGCGCAGGCGTGTACTATGGAGGACAGAGAATGAACTTCAATCCAATATTGCAGCCAGCATGCAGCCAGTGGGTAAGGAAAGGGTGAATCAAACACCCAAAAACCCCGCCTCCATGGCTGAAGATTGTTCCCTCCAAATTCAGGTGACAGTGTCCCTTTAATGACAAGAACAGCTTTTCCTGTCTAAATGACAGAAGCCTGACTGTTCCAGTTGGTGTCAATGAAGTTGTTCAGCACTGCCTGGAATCATCATATGAGATGCCAAGGCAAACAGGATCATGGGGTGAATTAAGAGAGGTCTGGATACACATGATGAGAGCATTATACTGCCTCTGTACAAATCCCTAGTTAGACCGCACATGGAGTACTGTGTCCAGTTTTGGGCACCGGTGCTCAGGAAGGATATAATGGAACTAGAGAGAGTACAAAGGAGGGCAACAAAATTAATAAAGGGGATGGGAGAACTACAATACCCAGATAGATTAGCGAAATTAGGATTATTTAGTCTAGAAAAAAGACGACTGAGGGGCGATCTAATAACCATGTATAAGTATATAAGGGGACAATACAAATATCTCGCTGAGGATCTGTTTATACCAAGGAAGGTGACGGGCACAAGGGGGCATTCTTTGCGTCTGGAGGAGAGAAGGTTTTTCCACCAACATAGAAGAGGATTCTTTACTGTTAGGGCAGTGAGAATCTGGAATTGCTTGCCTGAGGAGGTGGTGATGGCGAACTCAGTCGAGGGGTTCAAGAGAGGCCTGGATGTCTTCCTGGAGCAGAACAATATTGTATCATACAATTATTAGGTTCTGTAGAAGGACGTAGATCTGGGGATTTATTATGATGGAATATAGGCTGGACTGGACGGACAAATGTCTTTTTTCGGCCTTACTAACTATGTTACTATGTTACTATGTTACTATGTTACTATGTAAATCAGCCACAGCGTCATTATGATCAGAGGTCAGAATTCACAACAAATATGTGATTAGAACTACAAATGTAATGAAATAATAATCGTAAATTGAAATACAGATACGATTACTGCTATATCACAACACAATTGAGCCATTCATTCTCCACACAAAAACATTAAGCTGTGAATAAAATATCTTTAGAAGCTTAATAAACTAAACAATGTGCGGTGTTGTTAGGAAGATATAAATGCATTGCATAGCGCTCTCGCCATCCCATGATAATGGTGCCTTTTAGTTTATATTTATCTAAAACAATGAAAATGCTCAAAGGGTTTCCTGCTTTCTTGCACCTTTTTAATAAACCATTATAACGATTCATCACTGAACATGACAATCCATAATGACGCAAGACAAGATAGTACTGTCAATAGGAAATATTAACATCACTGAGGAATTCAATGAAAGAGCATTTTGACCACAAAGGGGTTTCTATTCCTTTGAATATTGTATTGTTCTTACATTAATTGTTAATTATTTTGAAGCAATGCTCTACGTATTCATCTTTATTTTTGCTTATTCTTGAGACATATATGTAGATACAACAGGTAAGTAGAATAGATAGATAGATTGAAACAAAAGAGCACAACAGCCTGTGTACGTGCAAAAATACAAACATTGACTATATGAAATTTGGACTATATTACTGCTATATAGAATATATTTATAAAAATGAAGAAACTTAGCTCATAAATTGGACAATTCGTGAGAGCCCATCAGCAATGAAAAGGCGACCTTTCTTTGATGGGACCTAAACCTAATTTTCATCAAACATGCCTCTCCCGGGCTACAAATGAAACACCAGAGGTATTGGAGCAACTATCACACACCAAACATAAGTCTATAATAAAAAATACCAAAGTTGCTAGAAACTCTATCATATAAGTTACATACATATATATAAGCCATATAGGTTATCAAAATTTACATACAGAGGAGACCTAAAAACATGCAGGGAGAAGATTAAAGCCCAATAAGACATGGGAAAACAATTTAGGAAACCTACAATATTTTTTAGAAAAGACTAGCTCAAAAAGAGATAATCAAATGTTAGTACTGGCCCCCTGATAGACATCAAATTAGCTAGAAAGATTGGACCATTCACAGTGAATTCATAGTATAGATTGCTTATTGCTTACCCATAGCATGTCTGGACCATAGAAACCCTCCTTGCTGCTCCTAATGCACGTTTCGCGTACCTGCTTTCTCAAAGGGGTACCCACCACTCCAATTTTCTCACCATTTATATATATAGGGAGAACACCGTAAAAGCTCTTCTGGTTATGTTGTCAGCCTGATTACATATTTAGTGCTTAATGAATATCCTCCATCCCCCTTCCTCTGGAATTCCATGCCTCAACACGTCCAATTATCCACCACCCTCAGATCCTTCAGACGGAACCTGAAAACCCATCTCTTCAGGAAGGCCTACAGCCTGCAATAACCATTCTGCTGCCTGACCACCACCCGAGCAGCTGCCTCACCACCACCAGAGCTGCTGCCTCACCACCACCCGAGCAGCCGCCTCACCACCACCAGAGCTGCTGCCTCACCACCACCCGAGCAGCCGCCTCACCACCACCAGAGCTGCTGCCTCACCACCACCCGAGCAGCCGCCTCACCACCACCAGAGCTGCTGCCTCACCACCACCCGAGCAGCCGCCTCACCACCACCAGAGCTGCTGCCTCACCACCACCCGAGCAGCCGCCTCACCACCACCAGAGCTGCTGCCTCACCACCACCCGAGCAGCCGCCTCACCACCACCCGAGCAGCCGCCTCACCACCACCAGAGCTGCTGCCTCACCACCACCCGAGCAGCCGCCTCACCACCACCAGAGCTGCTGCCTCACCACCACCCGAGCTGCCGCCTCACCACCACCAAAGCTGCCACCTCACCACCACCAGAGCTGCCGCCTCACCACCACCAGAGCTGCCGCACCCCCGACCTTCTGTCTCTTCCCCATTACCCGGTACAATGTAAGTCCGCAAGGACAGGGTCCTCTCTCCTCTGTACCAGTCTGTCATTGTAAATTTGTTTACTGTAAACGATATCTATAACACTGTACGTAACCCCTTTCTCATGTACAGCACCATGGAATTAATGGTGCTATACAAATAAATAATAATAAATATTAATATTGTTTTAGTTTAAAACTCTACATATGTAAAGGGCAGGCAGCATCCAGCACTAATTAAAAACAGCCTTAGGATGATAGGAGGAGCTCAGCCACATATGGAGGCAGGGACCACCAACATCGTTATAATACTAAAAAAAAAACTTGACAAGCACCTGTCCAGTGTGAACAAGTGGGAGCTGCTATGACTGCATAATATACAAACAAAAGCATACAGCAGCCTCTGTAAGCACTAAGATGTATGCAAGCATTGAATATATGGAGTTTGAACTGCATTACTGCTATATAAAATACACTAATAAAAATGAAGGTACCTAGCACATAATTTCGCCATTTCATGAAAGCCCACCAACCATGAAAAATTGTACTTTTCTTTGATGGAACCCTAAACCTAATATTTATCAAAGATTCCTCTCCCAAGCTAAAATCCTACAAATTAAAAGGCCATGTAGAATCAGCATTAAATATAATCAGCCTTAGGCTTTAATCAGACATCAATGTTGCTTGTTCTTGTTCTATCTGTTTTTTCCATGGAAAGCAGCCACTGTAATCTATGGTGTTTTCACATGTTTTTATCCGTGCCAAACTCACGGAGACTTGTCCGTTTTTCTCTGGTATGATGGATAAAAAGTATTTACTCAGTCCATGTGCCATCCATGTGCTGCCTGCATTTAACATTGTAAATTATAGCATGAGCGTTGTTATTTATTTGTGTATTTATCCTTCCATGAAAAACACTGGTGACACAATCATGATAAAAACAGAAACACGGACCAAACACTGATCCAAATCATTCAAGACACTGTGTCCATTTTTTCATGCACACGTGAGGCCTTAGGCTGATGGGAGGGGTATTCAGTCAGAAAGAGAGGCAGCCAAAACCTCCAACAGTATACTACAAAAGGATTAAAAAAACTGACCAGTACCAATAAACAGAATAAAACAAGTGTTAACAGGTGCTGAGTATCTGCAAAATGTGATCCGATTCTGTCACAGGAGAAAATCAGAACACAGGTTTGGAGAAGATGGAAAACTTAATTTCTCCATCTTCTCCATTGTTTGCGTCTGTGGAAATTAGACTGTACTCGAAGGACATTCCAATATTATACACACCCTCATTCACTTGTGTAATCTGATCTGCGGATCCACCCACAGCATGTTGCGATTTTTTTCTCATGCCAAATGGTCTAATGAAAAAAAGACAGATCTTCTCTTCACAATAGAAATAACATTAAAACATCGGATAGCGAGCGTCCAATTTATACTGTCGTGTAAGTGAGCCTTTAGAATTAATGAGTTCAGGAGGCAGTGGAAAGAAAACAAAGTGGTTCATACGTGGAGAAAAAAAAGCATATTTCTTTGATAAATATTCTTATAATTGCTTTCACTATTGGTTATAGGCTACCATTAGTTCTTTATCTACTTCGCCCATGCTGGGTACTTTTTAAACTTAAAAGGAATCTGTCACCTCATATTTTGTATATAAACTGCGGCCACCGCCATCAGGGGTTTATCTACAGCATTCTGTAATGCTGTAGATAAGCCCCCGATGTAACCAGAAAAATAAGAAAAACAAGTTAGATTATACTCACCCGGGGCGGTCCCGCTGCGGTCCGGTCCAATGGGCGTCGCGGTCCAGGTCCAGCGCCTCCTCCCATCTTCATATGATGACATCTTCTTCTTTGCTTCCTGCCGCGGCTTCTGCGCAGGCGTACTTTATATGCCCTGTTGAGGGCAGCATAAGGTACTGTAGTGCGTAGGCACCAGGAAAGGTCAGAGAGGCCCGAAACCTGTGCTCTGCAGTACTTTATGCTCCCCTGAACAAGGCAGATAAAGTACGCCTGCGCAGGAGCCGCAGCAGGAAACAAAGAAGAGGATGTCATCACATGAAGATGGGAGGAGGTGCTGGACCCAGACCACAATGCCCATAGGACCAGACCAAACCAGGACCACCCCTGGGTGAGTATAATCTAACTTGTTTTTCTTATCTTTCAGGTTACATGGGGGGCTTATCTACAGCATTACAGAATGCTGTGGATAAGCCCCTGATGGCGGTGGCCGCAGTTTATATACGAAATATGAGGTGACAGATTCCATTTAAAAAGGATGGTGTAAAATCCCATCCAACTTAAAATAATATTTCCCTACTATTTTATGATGTTTAGTTCAGTGCATTTGAAACATAGGGCTTTGCAGACTTTCTGTTGTTCACATTACAGCTTTTTTTCTTATTTCCTAATAATTAATTTGCTTCAGCTGCAGTCTATCTTCAGTGAAAACCCTTCCAAATACTCCCACCACCAGATGTCAAGACGAAAAAGCCCAGCATCAAGTTCATAACAAAACTAAATTTCCCAGCTGCTTGTGTCATGATTTTTTTTGCATGTTTAAAAATCTTTGCACTTTCTTATGTTCAACTCTTTTCTGTTCTTGCTCCACATCACCTCATTGTCACTTGTCTCTCACACTATCAATCAATTTCATAGTCATGTCATTTTCATGACATCTCAATTCTGCTCCAGACAGGACCTCAACCTTTAACTTGACTGTTAAATCTAAGAATCTCACAATTTTATCCACTAATTTCAAAATTCAACTTTTAATGCAGACATCTTTTACATTTAATTGATATGGCCTCATAAATAGAGGTGAGAAAATTAATTCATAATGAGTCACATTTGAAACAAATTTTGTAATATAGTTGTCATTATCCAGTGAAAAATTTTCTAAACAACTTTTTGGGGGGGATTTGAATTACACAAATCTAGCAAAATGGAGGCTGCCTCCACCACCTCTCTTGCTCCTTGGTTTCTTTGCGCTCCCTGGTCCTGGGTCCACTAGTATTCTATTCCAGTGCTGAGGTCAATCTGAGGCCTGTGATTGGTAACATAACATTTCAATAAAAAAGGTCCATATCTATTCAGGTAACAGTAAAATCAAATCAACAATGAAGTAATTGGACAAGGTCTTCAAATAGAAGAACATTTCATTGTTGCTGAAGACTTGGCACATACATAGTTTCGCCTTTTCTGTGGTAACATACGGGATGCGAAACCTGGATGATAAAGAAACAAGACAGAAAAAGAATTGACACCTTCGAAATGTAATGCTGGAGAAGGATATTATCAAAACCATGGATGACAAGGAGAACAAACAAATCAGTTTTGGAACAAATCAAGCCATATATATCACTCAAAGCAAGGATCACCAAGCTACTACTTGTCTAATTTGGACAAATCACTGGAGAAGGATATCATGGTTGGAAGAATAGAAGGAAAAGGAGAAGAGGAACATGAGCAACCTGATGACTTGATAATGGCAGAGAAAACCCTAATGGAACTATCTAGGCTTGAACAAGATCGATTTTCTTAAAGATCATTCATCCATCAAGTCACCATCATTCGAGATCGAGCTGAAGGCCATTAAAAAATAAAACAACTAAACGTTAGCTACATCTCAACTTTCTGACTTACAAACAATTTCGATGGAAATCCTCTTTAATGGCAAAGGCTTATAAGAAATACTCAACTCAGATGGATAAAATGCTATATTACTTTTTATTAAAAAATAGAAATAAGAATACAAGACAGTAAATAATTTCTAGAATAATATTTTAGCTAATACAATTTGATTTAGTATAAATTTAGATACATAGCACGAAGGTTAGTAATCTAGTTGGTACTGTAAGAAAAGACAATAATTGATTTTCTCTCTCAGTTCAGTATGTTCTTTTCCTCTATGTTCATTAATCTTTAAAATGGTTACCTTAAATCTTTAGTGTGGTATAGCATGTGTTTACTCAATTTCAGTTTAAATGTACAAGATATCAAGTGTTTGCTTATTAATTATTTCAAGACATGTTCCCTCTAAAAGATGCACGCACACTGGACACAAACACTGTTATGGAAAGAGAAGTTCAGTGACAGCTTTATCTGCATATATACAATGTTCAAAAAAATAAAGGGAACACTTAAGCAAAAGAATATATCTCCAAGTAAATCAATCTTCTGTGAAATCAAACTGTCCGCTTAGGAAGCAACACTGTTTGACAATCAATTTCACATGCTGTTGTGCAAATGGAATAGACAACAGATGGAAATTATTGGAAATTATCAAGACACCCTCAATAAACGAGTGGTTCTGCAGGTGGGGACCACAGACCACATCTCAGTACAATGCTTTCTGGCTGATGTTTTTGTCACTTTTGAATGTTGGTTGTGCTTTCACACTCGTGGTAGCATGAGACCGACTCTGCAACCCGCACGATTGGCTCAGGTAGTGCAGCTTATCCAGGATGGCACATCAATGCAAGCTGTGACAAGAAGGTTTGCTGTGTCTGTCAGCGTAGTGTCCAAAGGCTGGAGGCACTACCAGGAGACAGGCCAGTACACCAGGAGACATGGAGGGGCTGTAGGAGGGCAACAAGCCAGCAGCAGGACCGCTACCTCAACCTTTGTGCAAGGAGGAACAGGAGGAGCACTGCCAGACCTCTGTTGTGAATTCAGCTTTTGGGCTCCCTCCGGTGGTTGTAGAGGGTGATGCAGTTGTGCCTGGATTGCAGGAGTGGATATGTGTATCTACTAATTGCAGGACTGACTGGGGTATATAGCTTTGCAGGATCCTTTAGTCAGTGCCAGTTGTCCATTGTTCTTGAAGGATTCACTTTCCTGCTGGTCTCTCCAGTTTGCTGTGTTTTTCTACAAAGATAAGTCCTGGCTTTGTTTTTGCTGTCCACCTGCAGTGGACCTTAAAGTTCTGTGCATTTTCATGTTTTTGTCTTGTCCAGCTTGGTCTGTGAAGGATTTTTTGCAGCCTAGCTATTTCTCTGGAGATGCAGATATACCCCCCATGTCTTTAGTCAGATGTGGTGATCCGTATTTTCTGCGGTGGATATTTTCTAGTGTTTTCATACTGACCGCATAGTACTCTGTTCTATTCTTTCTTTTTAGCTAGTATGGCCTCCTATGCTAAACTCTGATTTCATATCTGCGTATGTTTTTTCACTCTCCTCTCACAGTCAATATTTGTGGGGGCTATCTATCCTTTGGAGATTCCTCTGAGGCAAGATAGGTTCCCTGTTTCTGTCTTTAGGGGTAGTTAGATCTTAGGCTGTGCCGAGGGGTCTAGGGAGTGTTAGGTACCCCCCACAGCTACTTTTAGTTGCGCTGCTAGGTTCAGGGTTTGCGGTCAGTACAGGGACCACCTTCTCCAGAGTACGTCTCATGCTGCTCCAAGGCCACCAGATCATAACAGTACAACTGGCCAACAATGAGTTAATTGCATCTCAGAAGAAGAGTGGAAAGATTTTGAACCATTTTTTTTTCCTTAGCCTGTTTGGTCTGTTCCTCCCTCTTTACCTCTGGGTGGCTACGGAGTCTAGTATTAACATGAATGTTCAGGAGTTAGTTTCTCGGGTGGATCAGCTTGCTGCTAGGGTACAGGGTATTTCAGATTTCATTGTTCAAACTCCTGCCTCAGAACCTAAGATTCCCACTCCTGATTTATTCTTTGGTGACAGATCCAAATTTTTGAGTTTCAAAAATAACTGTAAACTGTTTTTTGAATTAAGACCCCAGTCTTCTGGTGATCTTATTCAGCAGGTTAAAATCATCATATCTCTGCTGCGTGGTGACCCACAGGATTGGGCATTTTCCCTGGAATCTGGCAATCCTGCTTTGCTTAATGTTGATTCGTTATTTCAGGCATTGGGGATGTTGTATGATGAGCCTAATTCTGTGGATCATTTAAGTAAATAGGGCAGCACACTGCAGCGCCAAAACATGCAAACTTGAAAACACAAAATTTGAACTGCATTACTGCACTGAAAATATGAAAAATGAGAGCTTTTAGCGCATAAAAATGGCCAATTTTATGTGTACCTCGTAGCCACGATAAGGCATCTCTCTTATACGAGGCCCTACGCTTGACCTACCTCTCTGAGAATAAACGTCTCCATCTGAATGGGTACATGTGAAACCTCTCCTTGGACTCAAATTCTCTCTCACTGTGGAGGGGTATTGGACCTATTATAATTAAAACACCTGAAGCTAGGAGGCGGGGAGTGCACGATCAGAAGGCTAGAGAATACATTTCAAAAAACCTGATCTGCACATCCAAACATAGACACAGTGTGAACAGGTGCTGAACCCAGAGTCGCCAACTCGTATATATTTAAGTAAATAGGGCAGCACACTGCAGCGCCAAAACATGCAAACTTGAAAACACAAAATTTGAACTGCATTACTGCACTGAAAATATGAAAAATGAGAGCTTTTAGCGCATAAAAATGGCCAATTTTATGTGTACCTCGTAGCCACGATAAGGCATCTCTCTTATACGAGGCCCTACGCTTGACCTACCTCTCTGAGAATAAACGTCTCCATCTGAATGGGTACATGTGAAACCTCTCCTTGGACTCAAATTCTCTCTCACTGTGGAGGGGTATTGGACCTATTATAATTAAAACACCTGAAGCTAGGAGGCGGGGAGTGCACGATCAGAAGGCTAGAGAATACATTTCAAAAAACCTGATCTGCACATCCAAACATAGACACAGTGTGAACAGGTGCTGAACCCAGAGTCGCCAACTCGTATATATTTAAGTAAATAGGGCAGCACACTGCAGCGCCAAAACATGCAAACTTGAAAACACAAAATTTGAACTGCATTACTGCACTGAAAATATGAAAAATGAGAGCTTTTAGCGCATAAAAATGGCCAATTTTATGTGTACCTCGTAGCCACGATAAGGCATCTCTCTTATACGAGGCCCTACGCTTGACCTACCTCTCTGAGAATAAACGTCTCCATCTGAATGGGTACATGTGAAACCTCTCCTTGGACTCAAATTCTCTCTCACTGTGGAGGGGTATTGGACCTATTATAATTAAAACACCTGAAGCTAGGAGGCGGGGAGTGCACGATCAGAAGGCTAGAGAATACATTTCAAAAAACCTGATCTGCACATCCAAACATAGACACAGTGTGAACAGGTGCTGAACCCAGAGTCGCCAACTCGTATATATTTAAGTAAATAGGGCAGCACACTGCAGCGCCAAAACATGCAAAAACATGCAAAAACGTGCAGTAATGCAGTTCAAATTTTGTGTTTTCAAGTTTGCATGTTTTGGCGCTGCAGTGTGCTGCCCTATTTACTTAAATATATACGAGTTGGCGACTCTGGGTTCAGCACCTGTTCACACTGTGTCTATGTTTGGATGTGCAGATCAGGTTTTTTGAAATGTATTCTCTAGACTTCTGATCGTGCACTCCCCGCCTCCTAGCTTCAGGTGTTTTAATTATAATAGGTCCAATACCCCTCCACAGTGAGAGAGAATTTGAGTCCAAGGAGAGGTTTCACATGTACCCATTCAGATGGAGACGTTTATTCTCAGAGAGGTAGGTCAAGCGTAGGGCCTCGTATAAGAGAGATGCCTTATCGTGGCTACGAGGTACACATAAAATTGGCCATTTTTATGCGCTAAAAGCTCTCATTTTTCATATTTTCAGTGCAGTAATGCAGTTCAAATTTTGTGTTTTCAAGTTTGCATATTTTGGCGCTGCAGTGTGCTGCCCTATTTACTTAAATATATACGAGTTGGCGACTCTGGGTTCAGCACCTGTTCACACTGTGTCTATGTTTGGATGTGCAGATCAGGTTTTTTGAAATGTATTCTCTAGCCTTCTGATCGTGCACTCCCCGCCTCCTAGCTTCAGGTGTTTTAATTATAATAGGTCCAATACCCCTCCACAGTGAGAGAGAATTTGAGTCCAAGGAGAGGTTTCACATGTACCCATTCAGATGGAGACGTTTATTCTCAGAGAGGTAGGTCAAGCGTAGGGCCTCGTATAAGAGAGATGCCTTATCGTGGCTACGAGGTACACATAAAATTGGCCATTTTTATGCGCTAAAAGCTCTCATTTTTCATATTTTCAGTGCAGTAATGCAGTTCAAATTTTGTGTTTTCAAGTTTGCATGTTTTGGCGCTGCAGTGTGCTGCCCTATTTACTTAAATATATACGAGTTGGCGACTCTGGGTTCAGCACCTGTTCACACTGTGTCTATGTTTGGATGTGCAGATCAGGTTTTTTGAAATGTATTCTCTAGCCTTCTGATCGTGCACTCCCCGCCTCCTAGCTTCAGGTGTTTTAATTATAATAGGTCCAATACCCCTCCACAGTGAGAGAGAATTTGAGTCCAAGGAGAGGTTTCACATGTACCCATTCAGATGGAGACGTTTATTCTCAGAGAGGTAGGTCAAGCGTAGGGCCTCGTATAAGAGAGATGCCTTATCGTGGCTACGAGGTACACATAAAATTGGCCATTTTTATGCGCTAAAAGCTCTCATTTTTCATATTTTCAGTGCAGTAATGCAGTTCAAATTTTGTGTTTTCAAGTTTGCATGTTTTGGCGCTGCAGTGTGCTGCCCTATTTACTTAAATATATACGAGTTGGCGACTCTGGGTTCAGCACCTGTTCACACTGTGTCTATGTTTGGATGTGCAGATCAGGTTTTTTGAAATGTATTCTCTAGCCTTCTGATCGTGCACTCCCCGCCTCCTAGCTTCAGGTGTTTTAATTATAATAGGTCCAATACCCCTCCACAGTGAGAGAGAATTTGAGTCCAAGGAGAGGTTTCACATGTACCCATTCAGATGGAGACGTTTATTCTCAGAGAGGTAGGTCAAGCGTAGGGCCTCGTATAAGAGAGATGCCTTATCGTGGCTACGAGGTACACATAAAATTGGCCATTTTTATGCGCTAAAAGCTCTCATTTTTCATATTTTCAGTGCAGTAATGCAGTTCAAATTTTGTGTTTTCAAGTTTGCATGTTTTGGCGCTGCAGTGTGCTGCCCTATTTACTTAAATATATACGAGTTGGCGACTCTGGGTTCAGCACCTGTTCACACTGTGTCTATGTTTGGATGTGCAGATCAGGTTTTTTGAAATGTATTCTCTAGCCTTCTGATCGTGCACTCCCCGCCTCCTAGCTTCAGGTGTTTTAATTATAATAGGTCCAATACCCCTCCACAGTGAGAGAGAATTTGAGTCCAAGGAGAGGTTTCACATGTACCCATTCAGATGGAGACGTTTATTCTCAGAGAGGTAGGTCAAGCGTAGGGCCTCGTATAAGAGAGATGCCTTATCGTGGCTACGAGGTACACATAAAATTGGCCATTTTTATGCGCTAAAAGCTCTCATTTTTCATATTTTCAGTGCAGTAATGCAGTTCAAATTTTGTGTTTTCAAGTTTGCATGTTTTGGCGCTGCAGTGTGCTGCCCTATTTACTTAAATATATACGAGTTGGCGACTCTGGGTTCAGCACCTGTTCACACTGTGTCTATGTTTGGATGTGCAGATCAGGTTTTTTGAAATGTAATTCTGTGGATCAGGCTGAGAAAATCTTGTTAGCCCTGTGTCAAGGTCAAGAAGCGGCAGAATTGTATTGCCAGAAATTTAGAACATGGTCTGTACTGACTAAATGGAATGAGGATGCCTTGGCGGCAATTTTCAGAAAGGGTCTTTCTGAATCCGTTAAAGATGTTATGGTGGGGTTCCCCACGCCTGCTGGTCTGAGTGATTCTATGTCTCTGGCCATTCAGATTGATCGGCGCTTGCGCGAGCGCAGAATTGTGCACACTGTGGTGTTGTCCTCTGAGCGGAGCCCTGAGCCTATGCAGTGGTATAGGATTTTGTCTAGAGCTGAACGTCAAACATTCAGGCGTCAGAATAGGTTGTGTTTTTACTGTGGTGATTCTGCTCATGTTATTTCTGATTGCCCTAAGCGTACTAAGAGAATCGCTAGTTCTGTTGCCATAAGTACTATACAACCTAAATTTCTGTTATCTGTGACCTTGATCTGCTCATTATCATCATTTTCTGTCATGGCATTTGTGGATTCAGGCGCCGCTCTGAACTTAATAGACTTAGAATTTGCCAGACGTTGTGGTTTTCCCTTGCAGCCCTTGCAGAACCCTATTCCTTTGAGGGGCATTGATGCTACACCGTTGGCTAAAAATAAACCTCAGTTTTGGACACAGCTGACCATGCGCATGGCGCCAGCCCATCAGGAAGATTGTCGTTTTCTGGTGTTGCCTAATTTGCATGATGATATTGTGCTGGGTTTTCCATGGTTGCAGCTACATAATCCGGTGTTAGATTGGAAATCCATGTCTGTGACTAGTTGGGGTTGTCAGGGGGTTCATGATCAGGTTCCTTTGATGTCAATCTCCTCTTCCCCCTCTTCTGAAGTTCCTGAGTTTTTGTCTGACTTCCAGGATGTATTCGATGAGCCCAAATCCAGTTCCCTTCCACCGCATAGGGACTGTCATTGTGCTATTGATTTGATTCCAGGTTGTAAGTTCCCTAAGGGCCGACTTTTCAACCTGTCTGTGCCTGAACATACCGCCATGCGGAGCTACAGTATATTAAGGAGTCTTTGGAGAAAGGGCATATTCGGCCATCTTCTTCACCGTTGGGAGCGGGGTTCTTTTTTGTTGCCAAGAAGGATGGCTCCTTGAGACCCTGTATTGATTATCGCCTCTTGAATAAGATCACGGTCAAATTTCAATACCCCTTGCCTTTGCTTACTGATTTGTTTGCTAGGATTAAGGGGGCTAGCTGGTTTACTAAGATTGACCTTCGAGGGGCATATAATCTTATTCGTATCAAGCAGGGTGACGAATGGAAAACTGCATTTAATATGCCTGAAGGCCATTTTGAATACCTTGTGATGCCATTCGGACTATCTAATGCCCCATCTGTGTTCCAATCCCTCATGCATGATATCTTTCGGAGTTATCTTGATAAATTCATGGTTGTATATTTGGATGATATTTTGATTTTTTCCAATGATTGGGAGTCTCATGTGAAACAGGTCAGGATGGTATTTCAGATCCTCCGTAATAATGCTTTATTTGTGAAGGGGTCAAAGTGCCTCTTTAGAGTGCAGAAGGTTTCTTTTATGGGTTTCATTTTTTCTCCCTCATCTATAGAAATGGATCCGGTTAAGGTTGAGGCCATTCATGATTGGATTCAGCCCACATCTGTGAAGAGCCTTCAGAAATTCTTGGGCTTTGCTAATTTTTATCGTCGTTTCATTGCCAACTTCTCCAGTGTGGTTAAACCTCTGACCGATTTGACCAAGAAAGGCGCTGATGTGACGAATTGGTCCTCCGCGGCTGTTTCTGCCTTTCAGGAGCTTAAATACCGATTTACTTCTGCCCCTGTATTGCATCAGCCAGATGTTTCTCTTCCATTTCAGGTTGAGGTTGACGCGTCTGAGATTGGGGCAGGGGCCGTTTTGTCTCAGAGGAATTCTAATGGTTCCTTGATGAAACCGTGTGCCTTTTTTTCTCGGAAGTTTTCGCCTGCGGAACGCAATTATGATGTCGGCAATCGGGAGTTGTTGGCTATGATGTGGGCATTTGAGGAGTGGCGGCATTGGCTTGAGGGGGCCAAGCACCGTATTGTGGTCCTGACCGATCGTAAGAATCTGATTTACCTCGAGTCTGCCAAACGGCTGAATCCGAGACAGGCTCGATGGTCCCTGTTTTTCTCCCGTTTTGATTTTGTGGTCTCGTACATTCCTGGTACTAAGAATGTTAAGGCGGATGCCCTCTCTAGGAGTTTTTTCATGATTCCCCTGGGGTTCTTGAGCCGGTCAGCATTTTGAAGGAAGGGGTGATTTTTTCTGCCATCTCCCCTGATTTGCGACGGATTCTTCAGGAATTTCAGGCTGATAAGCCTGACCGCTGTCCTGTGGGGAAACTGTTTGTTCCTGATAGATGGACTAGTAAATTGATTTCTGAGGTTCATTGTTCTGTGTTGGCTGGCCATCCTGGGATTTTTGGTACCAGAGATTTGGTTGGTAGGTCCTTTTGGTGGCCTTCTTTGTCACGGGATGTGCGTTCTTTTGTGCAGTCCTGTGGGATTTGTGCGCGGGCTAAGCCTTTCTGTTCCCGCGCTAGTGGGTTGCTTTTGCCATTGCCGGTCCCTGAGAGACCTTGGACGCATATTTCTATGGATTTTATTTCCGATCTTCCTGTTTCCCAAAGAATGTCGGTTATCTGGGTTGTCTGTGACCGATTTTCTAAGATGGTTCATTTGGTGCCTTTGCCTAAATTGCCTTCTTCTTCTGATTTGGTTCCGCTGTTTTTTCAGCATGTGGTACGTTTGCATGGTGTTCCGGAGAATATTGTGTCCGACAGAGGTTCCCAGTTTGTTTCTAGGTTTTGGCGGGCCTTTTGTGCCAAGCTGGGCATTGATTTGTCTTTTTCCTCTGCATTTCATCCTCAGACAAATGGCCAGACTGAGCGAACTAATCAGACCTTGGAGACCTATTTGAGATGCTTTGTGTCTGCTGATCAGGATGATTGGGTGGCTTTTTTGCCATTGGCCGAATTTGCCCTTAATAATCGGGCTAGTTCGGCTACTTTGGTTTCGCCTTTTTTTTGTAATTTTGGTTTTCATCCTCGTTTTTCTTCTGGGCAGGTTGAGCCTTCTGACCTTCCTGGTGTGGATTCTGTGGTCGACAGGTTACAGCAGATTTGGGCTTATGTGGTGGACAATTTGGTGCTGTCTCAGGAGGAGGCTCAGCGTTTTGCTAACCGTCATCGGTGTGTTGGTTCCCGGCTTCGGGTTGGTGATCTGGTTTGGTTATCTTCCCGTCATGTTCCTATGAAGGTTTCTTCCCCTAAGTTTAAGCCTCGATTTATTGGTCCTTATAGGATTTCTGAGATTATTAATCCGGTGTCCTTTCGCCTGGTGCTTCCGGCCTCGTTTGCTATTCATAATGTCTTCCATAAATCTTTGTTGCGGAAATATGTGGAGCCCGTTGTTCCCTCTGTTGATCCTCCGGCCCCTGTATTGGTCGATGGGGAGTTGGAATATGTTGTTGAGAAGATTTTGGATTCTCGTTTTTCAAGGCGGAAGCTTCAGTACCTTGTCAAGTGGAAGGGTTATGGCCAGGAGGATAATTCTTGGGTTTCTGCCTCTGATGTCCATGCCATTGATTTGGTTCGTGCCTTTGATCGGGCTCATCCTGATCGGCCTGGGGGCTCTGGTGAGGGTTCGGTGACCCCTCCTCAAGGGGGGGGTACTGTTGTGAATTCAGCTTTTGGGCTCCCTCCGGTGGTTGTAGAGGGTAATGCAGTTGTTCCTGGATTGCAAGAGTGGACATGTGTATCTACTAATTGCAGGACTGACTGGGGTACAGTATATAGCTTTGCAGGATCCTTTAGTCAGTGCCAGTTGTCCATTGTTCTTGAAGGATTCACTTCCCTGCTGGTCTCTCAAGTTTGCTGTGTCTTTCTACAAAGATAAGTCCTGGCTTTGTTTTTGCTGTCAACCTGCAGTGGACCTTATAGTTCTGTGCATTTTCATGTTTTTGTCTTGTCCAGTTTGGTCTGTGAAGGATTTTTTGCAGCCTAGCTATTTCTCTGGAGATGCAGATATACCCCCCATGTTTTTAGTCAGATGTGGTGATCCGTATTTTCTGCGGTGGATATTTTCTAGTGTTTTTATACTGACCGCATAGTACTCTGTTCTATTCTTTCTTTTTAGCTAGTATGGCCTCCTATGCTAAAATCTGATTTCATATCTGCGTATGTTTTTTCACTCTCCTCTCACAGTCAATATTTGTGGGGGGCTATCTATCCTTTGGGGATTATCTCTGAGGCAAGATAGGTTTCCTGTTTCTGTCTTTAGGGGTAGTTAGATCTTAGGCTGTGCCGAGGGGTCTAGGGAGTGTTAGGTACCCCCCATGGCTACTTTTAGTTGCTCTGCTAGGTTCAGGGTTTGCGGTCAGTACAGGGACCACCGTCTCCAGAGTACGTCTCATGCTGCTCCAAGGCCACCAGATCATAACAGACCTCCAAATGACCTCCAGCAGGCCACAAATGTGCATGTGTCTGCAAAAACGGTTAGAAACCGACTCCATGAGGATGGTCTGAGTGCCTGACGTCCAGAGATGGGGGTTGTGCTCACAGCCCAACACTGTGCAGGACCCTCAGCATTTGCCATAGAACACCAGGATTGGCAAATTTGCCACTGTGCCATGTGCTCTTCACAGATGAAAGCAAGTTCACACTGAGCATATATGACAGACGTGACAGAATCTGGAGATGCCGTGGAGAGGGATCTGCTGCCTGCAACATCCTTCAGCATGACCAGTTTTGCAGTGGGTCAGTAATGGTGTGGGGTGGCATTTCTTTGGAGGGCCGCACAGCCCTCTATGTGCTCGCCAGAGGTAGCCTTACTGCCATTAGATACCGAGATGAGATCCTTAGACCCCTTGTGAGACCATATGCTGGGGCGTTTGGCCCTGGGTTCCTCCTAATGCAGGACAATGCAAGACCTCATGTGGCTGGAGTGTCTCAGCAGTTCTTTCAAGATGAAGGCATTGCTATGGACTGGCCCGCTCATTCCCCAGACCTGAATCCGATTGCACACATCTGTGACATCATGTCTCGCACCATCCACCGTCATGTTGCACCACATACTGTCCAGAAGTTGGCAGATGCTTTAGTCCAGGTCTGGGAGGAGATCCATCAGGAGACCATCCGCCGCCTCATCAGGATCATGCCCAGGCGTTGCCAGGAGGTCATACAGCCACGTGGAGGCCACACACACTACTGAGCATCATTTCCTATTCTTGAGGCATTTCCACTGAAGTTGGATCAGCCTGTAACTTCATTTTCCACTTTGATTTTGAGCATCATTCCAACTCCAGACCTCCATGGGATATTAGTTGTGATTTACGTTGATCATTATTAGGTTTTATTGTTGTCAATACATTCCAATATGTAATGAATAAATATTTACCTCTGGAATATTTCATTCAGTGATATCTAGGATGGGGGATTTTAGTGTTAAATATTTTATTTCAAAATCCCACAGTTTAGCGTGTTTGCAATGCAGGTTTTCATAGAGAAAAATCTGGTTGTTGTATTAAATGTATTTTTGCTGTTATCTTTTTCATACAATAATCAGTAGAAAAAAAAAAATTTTGCAATTTTAAACTGGCCTCTGGGACTGTGTGAGGTGGCCGGGGTGGGGTGGGGCTACTGTTCTTGCACACCCCAAATCTCACTACTGCCAGTATTATGAGGTTTAAAAAACCTATTGAACTTAGGGGATGTGGCATGCTGCACTCTCATCATAAGGCACTAGGCACTTTGTAAGTATATATGTTTACCTTTGGCTTGATTTGCCTTTTGACCCCTCTTCTGCTCTGGTGAAGCATTTCAATGGAAATGTTATTTAATGATAACTAAACTCTGCATTTGCTCAGCTGAGTCTGGACAATATAGTCTAATTTTATCATTTCCGTATCATTTAAATATTCAATACATAAAATTTTTTGCCTTTGATGTATGTTTATCTACTGGACTATTGATGTCAGCGCACCATCTTTTGATATAATATTGTTCTCACTGCTTGAATTTTTAAAGTGTACTTTTTTATATATAACTAGCTGAAGAGCCCGGCGTTGCCTGGGCATAGTAAATATCTGTGGTTAGTTATAGCACCTCACGTCTCTTATTTTCCCATCATGCCTCTCATTTTCTCCCTTACACCTCTCATTTTCTCCCTTACACCTCTCATTTTCCCCCTCACTCCTCTTATTTTCCCCCTCACTCCTCCCATTCCCCCCTAACACTTGTCATTTCGACCTCACATCTGTCATTTTCCGATCACTCCACTATTTTCCCTCACTCCTCTTATTTTGCACTCACACCTTTTCATTTTCACCTCACACCCCTCATTGTCACCTCAGTATATACATGTTTGTCATCTCCCTTATATATAGTATACACCTGTATGTTTTCTCTTGTATGTAGTATATACCTGTATGCCATCTCCCCTGTAAATAGTATATACCTGCTGTATGTCATCTCCTCCTGTATATTGTATATACCAATGTGTCATCTCCTCCTGTATATATTATATACCTGTATGTCATCTCTTCTGTATATACTGTATACCTGTATGTCATCTCCTGTATATAGTATATACCTGTATATCATCTCCCCTGTATATAGTATATACCTGCTGTATGTCCTCTCCTCCTCTATACTTATGTGTCAGCTCCTCTTTTATATAGTATATACCTGTATGTCATCTCCTCCTCTATATAGTATATACATGTGTCATCTCCTCCTGTATATAGTATGTACCTGTAAGTCATCTCCTCCTGTATATAGTATATACCTGTGTATCATCTGCTCCTGTATAAAGTATATACCTGTGTGTCATCTCCTCCAGTATATAGTATATACCTTTATGTCATCTCCACCTGTATATAGTATATACCTGTGTGTCAGCTCCACTGTATATAGTATATACCTGTGTGTCATCGCCCCTGTATATAGTATGTACCTGTGTGTCATCTCCTCCTGTATATAGTATATACCTGTGTGTCATTTCCTCCTGTATATAGTATATACGTGTCATCTCCTCCTGTATATAGTATATACCTGTAAGTCATCTCCTCCTGTATATAGTATATACCTGTGTGTCATCTCCCCTGTATATAGTATATATGTGTGTGTCATCTCCTCCTGTATATAGTATATACCTGTGTGTCATCTGCTCCTGTATATATTATATACCTGTGTGTCATGTGCTCCTGTATATAGTATATACCTGTGTGTCATCTCCTCCTGTATATAGTATATACCTGTGTTTCATCCTCCTGTATATAGTATATACCTGTGTCATCTCTCCTGTATATAGTACTAAATTGGCAGCCTGATAAATCCCCAGCCAACAGGAAGCCCTCCCCCCTGGCAGTATATATTAGCTCACACATACACATAATAGACAGGTCATGTGACTGACAGCTGCCGTATTTCCTATATGGTACATTTGTTGCTCTTGTAGTTTGTCTGATTATTAATCAGATTTTTATTTTTGAAGGATAATACCAGACTTGTGTGTGTTTTAGTGCGAGTTTCATGTGTCAAGTTGAGTGTGTTAAGTTGCATGTGGCGACATGCATCTAGCGACTTTTGTGAGATGAGTTTTGTGTGGCGACATGCGTGTAGCAACTTTTTGTGTCGAGTTGCATGTGACAGGTTAGTGTAGCAAGTTGTGTGCAGCAAGTTTTGCGCATGGTGAGTTTTATGTGTGGTGCCTATTGAGTATGTGCAAGTTTTGTGTGAGGCAACTTTTGCATGCGTTGCAAATTTTGTACATGTGGCAATTTTTGCACGTGTGCAAGTTTTGCGTGTGGCGAGTTTTCCATGAGGTGAGTTTGCACTTGTGGCGAGTTTTGCGTCAGCCTAGTTTTTGCATGTGGCGAGTTTTGAGCAGCGACTTTTGTGTTTCGACTTTTATGTGACGAGGTTGGTGTATGTGTGGTGAAATGTGTGCTAAGGGTGGTATGTGCGTTCAAGAACGTGGCAGTGTGTTTGCGCCTTTTGTGTGTGTTCATATCCTTGTTTGTGGTGAGTATCCCATGTCGGGGCCCCACCTTAGCATCTGTATGGTATATACTCTTTGGTGCCATCGCTCTCATTCTTTAAGTCCCGCTTGTTCCCATCTGGCAGCTGTCAATTTGCCTCCAACACTTTTCCTTTCACTTTTTCCCCATTATGTAGATAGGGGCAAAATTGTTTGGTGAATTGGAAAGCGGAGTGGATGCTCTCGGGGTACAGACGTGTGACTGTGCAAAATTTTGTGGCTGTAGCTGCGACGGTGCAGATGCCAATCTCGGACATACACACATACATACACACACATACACACATACACACATTCAGCTTTATATATTAGATTCATTAAAAAATTAATTTTTAAAGATTGTTTTGTAGTAGATCCTTCTTTTTTCACTAACATTCATGCATTAGGGGATGTGTTATTATATCTAATTATGGAGATAATTTGCCTCTAAAAAACTTATTTATAGACTGTGTCTTGTGGCTCAAAATAGAAGTACATGCAAGATGACCTATAGCAGTGCAGGCTAGATGACCCAGAAATCTCACCAAACTTGAAGAAATTTCTAAGGAAGAAAGGATGAAAATCCCTCAAACAAAAATTGAAAGACTCTTGTCTGGCTAGGCTACATAAAGTGTTTACAAGCTGTGATACTTTCAAAAGGGGTTGCTTCTAGGTACTAAATATGCAGGGTGCACAAACTTTTGCATCAGACTATTTTCCTTTTAGTAATTTTTAAAATGTAAAAGATGAAAATATTTTTTATTTTTTTTGCCTAAAATACAAAGAAATGTGTCATTTTTAACGTTAAGTCTTTTAGAGATCATTTAATCTTCAACTTGCTTAACTATTCACATTAACAGTAATTTTGACCTGGGGTGCCAGAAATGTTACATGCCACTGTAAGTGTAGAAGTGTAGGGGTCTCAAAACAAAGCCTTGAGTGACATCAACAGAGAGAGGGCAGATGAGGAGGTACAATGGAAATGATAAACGCTAAATCTACAGTTAGTAAGGTATGAGGAGGTCTAGGAGAGCACAAGGTTTTTGATAGCAAAGTAAAAGAGAATTTGTAGTAGAAGAGAACGGTTGACTCTAATGAAGACAAAGACAAGTCTAGAAGGAGGAGTGTAGAAAACTGTGTTCGCTTTGGCGGTAAGTTGTGAAATTTTGGTATGGGCAGTTTCAGTGGAGTGGTGGGGACAGAAGCCAGAATGTAGCTTGCTGAAGAGTGAGTTGGATTAAAGGTTGGAGGAAAGTTTGATGTGGACATGCTGCTCAAAGAGCTTGGAGGCAAACGGGAGAAGCCATATGGAATAGCTGGATGTAGCTTTCTGGTCAAAGATGATTTCTTCTGGATATGTGTGATTGTTCCATGTTTGAAAATCGAAGGAAAGGTACCAGAAGTTAATGATAGGTTGAAGAGATGAGTTACGGCTGGGATAAGCATGTTGTGAAGGTTTCTGAGAGGATGGCGTGGTCAAATGCACATTTGGTGAGGTGTGATTTGAAGAGTAGGGTTGAGCGAAACGGGTCGTTCATTTTCAAAAGTCGCCGACCTTTGGCAAAGTCGGGTTTCATGAAACCCGATCCGATCCCTGTGTGGGGTCGGCCATGTGGTACGCGACTTTCGCGCCAAAGTCGCGTTTCAATGACGCTAAAAGCGCCATTTCTCAGCCAATTAAGGTGAACGCAGAGTGTGGGCAGCGTGATGACATAGGTCCTGGTCCCCACCATCTTAGAGAAGGGCATTGCAGTGATTGGCTTGCTGTCTGCGGCGTCACAGGGGCTATAAAGAGGCATTCCCGCCGACCGCCATCTTACTGCTGCTGATCTGAGCTTAGGGAGAGGTTGCTGCAGCTTCGTCAGAAGCAGGGATAGCGTTAGGCAGGGTCCATTAACCACCAAACCGCTTGTGCTGTAGCGATTTCCACTGTCCAACACCACCTTCGGTTTGCAGGGACAGTGGAGGCTACCTTTTTTTTTTTTTTTTCTCAGCGCTGTAGCTCATTGGGCTGCCCTAGAAGGCTCCCTGATAGCTGCATTGCTGTTTGTACGCCACTGTGCAAACCAACTGCTTTTTTCAAAGCACAAATCCTCTTGTTCCTTCCTTTCTGCACAGCTATCTTTTTTGTTTGTCCACACTTTTTATTTCATTTGTGCATCAGTCCACTCCTTATTGCTGCCTGCCATACCTGGCTGAGATTACTGCAGGGAAATAGTAATTGTAGGACAGTCCCTGTTTTTTGTTTTTTTTGTGTGAGATTAAGATTGGCATTACTGCTAGAGTGCCATCCCTGTGTGTGCCATCTCTCACTCAGTGGGCCATAGAAAGCCTATTTATTTTTTTGGTTGATTTGGTTTCTAAATTCTACCTGAAAAAAATCAATAAATCAATCAGTGGGAGATAAATATTGGCCTCTGGGCTTGTGTGCCACTCCTGACTCCTGTGTGTGCCATCTCTCACTCAGTGGGCCATAGAAAGCCTATTTTTTTTTTATTTGGTTTCTAAATTCTCCCTGAAAAAATCATTTTATTTTATTTGGTTTCTAAATTCTTCCTGAAAAAATCATTTTATTTTATTTTGTTTCTAAAGTCTCCCTGAAAAAAAAAAAAAAAATCAGTGGGAGATTAATATTGCCCTTTCTGCTTGTGTGCCAGTCTTGACTCCTGGGTGTGCCATCTCTCTCTCTCAAATAGTGGGCCATAGAAAGCCTATTTATTTTTTTGGTTGATTTGGTTTCTAAATTCTACCTGAAAAAATCAATAAATCAATCAGTGGGAGATAAATATTGGCCTCTGGGCTTGTGTGCCACTCCTGACTGCTGTATGTGCCATCTCTCACTCAGTGGGCCATAGAAAGCCTATTTTTTTTTTTTTGGTTTCTAAATTCTCCCTGAAAAAATCATTTTATTTTATTTGGTTTCTAAATTCTTCCTGAAAAAATCATTTTATTTTATTTTGTTTCTAAAGTCTCCCTGAAAAAAAAAATCAGTGGGAGATTAATATTGCCCTTTCTGCTTGTGTGCCAGTCTTGACTCCTGGGTGTGCCATCTCTCTCTCTCAAATAGTGGGCCATAGAAAGCCTATTTATTTTTTTGGTTGCTTTGGGTTCTAAATTCTACCTGAAAAAATCAATAAATCAATCAGTGGGAGATAAATATTGGCCTCTGGGCTTGTGTGCCACTCCTGACTCCTGTGTGTGCCATCTCTCACTCAGTGGGCCATAGAAAGCCTATTTTTTTTTAATTTGGTTTCTAAATTCTCCCTGAAAAAATCATTTTATTTTATTTGGTTTCTAAATTCTTCCTGAAAAAATCATTTTATTTTATTTTGTTTCTAAAGTCTCCCTGAAAAAAAAGAAATCAGTGGGAGATTAATATTGCCCTTTCTGCCTGTGTGCCAGTCTTGACTCCTGGGTGTGCCATCTCTCTCTCTCAAATAGTGGGCACTGGGCCATAGAAAGGCAATTTTTTTTTATTTGGTTTCTAAATTCTCCCTGAAGAAATCATTTTATTTTATTTGGTTTATTCTTCCTGAAAAAATCATTTTATTTTATTTTGTTTCTAAATTCTCCCTGAAAAAATAAAATAAAAATGGGAGATTAATATTGACATTTGTGCTTGAGTGACAGTCCTGCGTGTGTGGCATCTCTGTGATTTGGTGCCACAGAAAACAGAGTGTGTAACATTGTGCCTGATTTTCCTTGCAGTCTCACCAACCTGTAAAGGGATATCGAAATCATACTGAAGTTATAGCTCATCGTGTAAGTTGTTTGACAGCAACAAATAAAGTTACTTTGGTTAAGTTTTTAAAACAATGAGGAAGTCTGGTGCAAGAGGTTGTGGCCGTGGGCGTTCATTGTCAGCTGGTAATGATAGTAGTGGTAGTGGAGCATCAGGTGGTCGTGGGAAAAAAAATATTCCACCTAAGTCTGGAGCTGTGGAGCCAGGTTCGTCGTCTGGCTACACAAGGCCTCGAACGCTCTCTTTTCTGGGAGTAGGAAAACCGCTTTTAAAGCCGGAGCAGCAACAGCAAGTTTTGGCTTACCTTGCTGACTCAGCCTCTAGCTCTTTTGCCTCCTCTTCTGAAACTGGTAAATGTAAAAGCAGCGCGTCGTTTGTGGATGTTCACGGTCAGGAACAAGTCGCTTCCTTGTCCTCTTCAGCAAAAACAACAACAAGAGAGAAGGATGCAGCAGGCGACACAACGGGTTACTCCATGGAGCTCTTTACACATAACATCCCTGGCTTAGAAAGTGAAACAGTTAACAGGCCATGCCCATTACAAGTAGATTCTGACATGGAGTGCACTGATGCACAGCCACAGCCAGACTACTATGCTGGTCCTTTGACTCAGACCACAACATTGCCCTCTCAGGGTACTGATCCACAATCAGACCCTGTTGAGACTATGTTGCCCCGTCACGAACGCTATACCACCGACCGACACGGTGACACAGACGAAGTTGCACACGAGATAAAAGAGGAAGTTATAGATGACCCAGTTGTTGACCCCGATTGGCAGCCATTGGGGCAACAGGGTGCAGGCGGCAGTAGTTCTGAAGCGGAGGTGGAGGAGGGGCCGCAGCAGGCATCAACATCGCAACAGGTTCCATCTGCCGGGCCCGTATCTGGCCCAAAACGCGTGGCAAAGCCAAAACCTGTTGGAGAACAGCGTGGCCATCCGGTTAAAGGGACACTGTCACCTGAATTTGGAGGGAACAATCTTCAGCCATGGAGGCGGGGTTTTGGGGTGTTTGATTCACCCTTTCCTTACCCGCTGGCTGCATGCTGGCTGCAATATTGGATTGAAGTTCATTCTCTGTCCTCCGTAGTACATGCCTGCACAAGGTGCAATCTTGCCTTGCGCAGGCGTGTACTATGGAGGACAGAGAATGAACTTCAATCCAATATTGCAGCCACCATGCAGCCAGCGGGTAAGGAAAGGGTGAATCAAAAACCCCAAAACCCCGCCTCCATGGCTGAAGATTGTTCCCTCCAAATTCAGGTGACAGTGTCCCTTTAAAGCTCAGTCTGCAATTCCTGAAAAGGGATCCGATGCTAGGAAGAGTGCAGTCTGGCATTTTTTTAAACAACATCCAATTGATCAGCGCAAAGTCATCTGTCAAAAATGTTCAACTAGCTTAAGCAGAGGTCAGAATCTGAAAAGTCTCAATACAAGTTGCATGCATAGACATTTAACCACCATGCATTTGCAAGCCTGGACTAACTACCAAACGTCCCTTAAGGTTGTAGCACCCTCGGCCAATGAAGCTAGTCAGCAACGCAACATCCCTTCCGTCACTGTAAGGCCACCATTTTCCGTACCACCGGCAGTATCTGTGCAGGTTTCTTTGCCAGCCCAAAGCAGTCAGGGTCAGGGAATCACCAGTTTTGTAGGAGGAAATACTGCATCTAGGGCACCGGCGGAAACAATACCGTCTCCAACCGTCTCTCAGTCTGCCATGTCCACCGGCACACCCGCTAGTTCCACGATCTCCAGCTCTCCAGTCCAGCTCACCCTACATGAGACTCTGGTTAGAAAAAGGAAATACTTATCCTCGCATCCGCGTACACAGGGTTTTAACACCCACATAGCTAGACTAATCTCGTTAGAGATGATGCCCTACCGGTTAGTTGAAAGCGAAGCTTTTAAAGCCCTGATGGAGTACGCTGAACCACGCTACGAGCTACCCAGTCGACACTTTTTTTCCAGAAAAGCCATCCCAGCCCTGCATCAGCATGTTAAACAGCGCATCATCCATGCACTCAGGCAATCTGTGAGTACAAAGGTGCACCTGACTACAGATGCATGGACCAGTAGGCATGGCCAGGGACGTTACGTGTCCATCACGGCACACTGGGTGAATGTGGTGGATGCAGGGTCCACAGGGGACATCAATTTCAGGACAGTTGTACCTAGCCCACGGTCTAGGAAACAGTTGGCTGTAGGCGTTCGGACCCCCTCCTCCTCGTCCTCCTGCAGAAGCGAGAGCTCTTCCACAGACCGCAGTCGCCCAACCACTCCATCGGCAGCTGTCACTGTTGCACACCAGTTGTCCCATTATGGGCCAGCTACTGGCAAGCGTCAACAGGCTGTATTGGCTATGAAGTGTTTGGGCGACAACAGACACACCGCGGAAGTTCTGTCCGAGTTCTTGCAGCAAGAAACGCAGTCGTGGCTGGGCACAGTAGATCTTGAGGCAGGCAAGGTAGTGAGTGATAACGGAAGGAATTTCATGGCTGCCATCTCCCTTTCCCAACTGAAACACATTCCTTGCCTGGCTCACACCTTAAACCTGGTGGTGCAGTGCTTATTGAAAACTTATCCTGGGTTCTCCGACCTGCTCCTCAAAGTGCGTGGACTTTGCTCACATATCCGCCGTTCGCCTGTACACTCCAGCCGTATGCAGACCTATCAGTGGTCTTTGAACCTTCCCCAGCATCGCCTAATCATAGATGTTGCAACAAGGTGGAACTCAACACTGCACATGCTTCAGAGACTGTGCGAACAGAGGCGGGCTGTTATGTTTTTGTGGGAGGATACACATACACGGGCAGGCAGTAGGATGGCAGACATGGAGTTGTCAGGTGTGCAGTGGTCGAAGATACAAGACAGGTGTCAAGTCCTTCAGTGTTTTGAGGAATGCACACAGCTGGTTAGTGCAGACAACGCCATAATAAGCATGAGCATCCCCCTAATGTGTCTGCTGATGCAAAGTTTGACGCACATAAAGGATCAGGCGTCTGCAGCTGAGGAAGAGGAAAGCCTTGATGACAGTCAGCCATTGTCTGGTCAGGGCAGTGTACAGGACGAGGTAGCGGGCGAAGAGGAGGTGGAGGACGAGGAGGATGATGGGGATGAGTATATTTTTAATGAGGAAGCTTTCCCGGGGGCACTGGAAATTGGTTGCGTGGCAAGGCCGGGTTCTGGTTTTTTGAGGGACACAAGTGACGTAGATTTGCCTGAAACTGCCCCTCAACCAATCACAACCGCAGATTTGACAACTGGAACTTTGGCCCACATGGCGGATTATGCCTTACGTATCCTCAAAAGGGACACACGCATTACTAAAATGATGAACGATGACGATTACTGGTTGGCCTGCCTCCTTGATCCTCGCTATAAAGGCAAATTGCAAAATATTATGCCACATGAGAACTTGGAACTAATATTAGCAACCAAACAATCAACTCTTGTTGACCGTTTGCTTCAGGCATTCCCAGCACACAGCGCCCGTGATCGTTCTCACACGAGCTCCAGGGGGCAGCAGACCAGGAGTGTTAGGGGTGCACACATCAGAAGTGGCGTTGGACAGAGGGGTTTTCTGACCAGGTTGTGGAGTGATTTTGCTATGACCGCAGACAGGACAGGTACTGCTGCATCAATTGAAAGTGACAGGAGACAACATTTGTCCAGTATGGTTACAAACTATTTTTCATCCCTTATCGATGTTCTCCCTCAACCGTCATTCCCATTTGATTACTGGGCATCCAAATTAGACACCTGGCCAGAATTGGCAGAATATGCATTGCAGGAGCTTGCTTGCCCGGCAGCTAGTGTCCTATCAGAAAGAGTATTCAGTGCTGCAGGTTCAATATTAACCGAAAAAAGGACTCGTCTGGCTACCCAAAATGTTGATGATCTAACATTCATTAAAATGAACCACAACTGGATTTCTAATTCTTTTGCCCCACCTTGCCCGGCCGACACCTAGCTTTCCTATGAAAAGCTCTTGCCTGTGGACTACTGTGAATTACTTTTCTAATGTCTTAATTTGCTGCAGCTGATTGTCCAGCATACGACATGTTTACACCTCCCTAAATGGCCAAACTCCCCACACGGGGCCGTGGTATCGCGACTTGGCGCAAGCACCCGTGAGAGTGCGGTTTGTCTGAAGAGGTGGGTGTGCCCGCTTTTGGTCGACAGCACTGCCACTGGGTCCCTCATAGTACAATAAAGTGTCTCTGGCGGTGGTGGTGCGCACCCAACGTCAGACACACTGTTGTAACATGAGGGGCCCTGGGCCTGTACCGCCGGCCACAAGAGAGTTCACCCACCTCCAGGTCAAACATTGCTCTACCACTTCCACAGTTATCTCTCACACTTCCACCAATGTTTAGTCTATGCACTGACATCCTTCCATTCCTGCCACTGACAATACCATTGTGTTGACATGTATGATGGTACCTAACATAGTCAGGGGCAGTGTCCTCTATTTACCAAAGTAAATACTTTGCGCCAAATTAGTAGGTCTGAAACTACGCAGAGGATCCCACCCCTGTACCTAATGATTGCACCCTTTAGTGTTTTCGTTTTGTTTTAATGCGAGACATTCAAATTTATTTATTGTTTTGGACTACTAACTGGCAGACACTCATTACAATCGGCCTCCGCTGACCAGACCACTGCTGCCCGTGTACCCCTTGGAACCAATTTTAAATTGCCTACAGCCAGCCCAATTTTATTATGTTAGGCCTTCGAAGCCTGTCTGCGGTCCCTCCTTCCACTAGGCCTCCACTGACCTGTCTACTGCTGCCCGTGTACCCCTGGAACCAATTATAAAGTGCCTACAGCCAGTCCAATTTTATTATGTTAGGCCTTCGAAGCCTGTCTGCGGCCCTTTCTTTCTACTACTCCTACACTGACCAGACCACTGCTGCCCGTGTACCCCTGGAACCTATTTAAAAGTGCCTACAGCCCAATTTTTTTTTATGTTAGGCCTTCGAAGCCTGTCTGCGGTCCCTCCTTCCACTAGGCCTCCACTGACCAGACCACTGCTGCCCGTGTACCCCTGGAACCAATTATAAAGTGCCTACAGCCATATGTTATTATGTTAGGCCTTAGAAGCCTGTCTGCGGCCCGTTCTTTCTACTACTCCTACACTGACCAGACCACTGCTGCCCGTGTACCCCTGGAACCTATTTAAAAGTACCTACAGCCCATTTTTTTTTTATGTTAGGCCTTCGAAGCCTGTCTGCGGTCCCTCCTTCCACTAGGCCTCCACTGACCAGACCACTGCTGCCCGTGTACCCCTGGAACCAATTTTAAATTGCCTACAGCCAGCCCAATTTATTATGTTAGGCCTTCGAAGCCTGTCTGCGGTCCCTCCTTCCACTAGGCCTCCACTGACCAGACCACTGCTGCCCGTGTACCCCTGGAACCAATTATAAAGTGCCTACAGCCATATGTTATTATGTTAGGCCTTAGAAGCCTGTCTGCGGCCCGTTTTTTCTACTACTCCTACACTGACCAGACCACTGCTGCCCGTGTACCCCTGGAACCAATTTAAAAGTGCCTAAAGCCCAATTTTATTATGTTAGGCCTTAGAAGCCTGTCTGCGGCCCGTTCTTTCTACTACTGCTACACTGACCAGACCACTGCTGCCCGTGTACCCCTGGAACCTATTTAAAAGTGCCTACAGCCCAATTTTTTTTTATGTTAGGCCTTCGAAGCCTATCTGCGGTCCCTCCTTCCACTAGGCCTCCACTGACCAGACCACTGCTGCCCGTGTACCCCTGGAACCAATTATAAAGTGCCTACAGCCATATGTTATTATGTTAGGCCTTAGAAGCCTGTCTGCGGCCCGTTCTTCCTACTACTCCTACACTGACCAGACCACTGCTGCCCGTGTACCCCTGGAACCTATTTAAAAGTGCCTACAGCCCAATTTTTTTTTATGTTAGGCCTTCGAAGCCTGTCTGCGGTCCCTCCTTCCACTAGGCCTCCACTGACCAGACCACTGCTGCCCGTGTACCCCTGGAACCAATTATAAAGTGCCTACAGCGATATGTTATTATGTTAGGCCTTAGAAGCCTGTCTGCGGCCCGTTCTTTCTACTACTCCTCCACTGACCAGACCACTGCTGCCCGTGTACCCCTGGAACCTATTTTTAATTGCATAGAGCATCCTTTTTTAAAAGTAGGCGTACAAAGTCTGTCTGCGGTCCACTATTGAAATTGTCCTCCACTGCCCAGAGCAATGCTGCCTGTGTACCCCTGTAACCTTTTTCAAACTGCAGTGAGCCACATTTTTGGTTTAAGGCCTACTACCTGTGTCTGTCTGCGCCACTCAATACAGCTGTCTTCCTTTGATAAAAGCAGAGTGTCAATAGACTTGTTTTCAGCCTCTAGGAATTGTAAAACTGCATTGGGGCTACAACTTTGGTAGGGCCTACTAACGGTGTCTGCCACCCCAAGGTGTGCCCCATGTTTCGTCCACATTGCTTCGATCTTCCTACTCTCGTTTAGTAGTTGTTGCAAACTACACTGCATTAGGCCTACAAATTTGGTATGGGGTGTAGAGAGACGGTGTGTTACACTCCAAGGTGTTCCCCATGTTTTGTCCACATTGCTTTGATCTTCCTACTCTCGTTTAGTAGTTGGTGAAAACTACACTGCATTAGGCCTACAAATTCCGTATGGGGTGTAGAGAGACGGTGTGTTACACTCCAAGGTGTTCCCCATGTTTCGTCCACATTGCTTCGATCTTCCTACTCTCGTTTAGTAGTTGGTGAAAACTACACTGCATTAGGCCTACAAATTGGATATGGGGTGTAGAGACGGTGTCTTCGGCTCAAAGGTGTTCTCCAGGTTGCCTTTCCTAAGCTTCTATCTTCAGGCTCTTGTTAAATAGTGGTTAAATGGAACAACTGCATTTGGCGTACTAGTTGGTTTGGGGCCTACTAACAGTGTCTGCCGCTCCTTGCTGTTCTCCTGGTTTCCTGTCCTGAAATTCCATTTTCAGGCTCTCGTTAAGTAGTTGTTAATGTTAGACTGCATTTGGCCTACTAGTTGGGTTGGGGCCTACTATCGGTGTCTGCCACTCCTTGCTGTTCTCCTCCACTGAACAAAGCTGTGCCGCCTGTTTACTACGGTTGCCAATTTTGAACTGCATTTCGACTACTTACTGATTTGGGCCTACTCTCTGTGTCAGCCTCTCATTCCAGTTGTCCTCCACTGCAATGCCCCCTGATTAGTCCTGTGTTACCAATTTTGAACTGCATTTAGCCCACTTTATTCTTTGGGCCTATATCTGTGTTTCCTCCTGCCCATTGCCCAGCCAGTGATAGATGAGTCTGCTGGTACATTGACCCATAACGCAACATTTCCCGTGCACGCTACACTGCAAGATTGTGACCCTGCTGAAAGTCAGGTCCCCCTTCCCGCATACCATACCACCTTACACGGGGACAAAGAGGAAGATGCAGATGAAAGTGCAGGTTCCTTCATCAGGTGGGGGGAGGAATACTAGTTGGCGACGTCACTGGGACAGGGCCTCTCATAGTACGCAAAAGTGTTGCTGCCGGTGGGAGGCGCCCCCGCCGTGCAAACACACCGCTGTACTTTGAGGGGCCCTGTGCCAGTGCCAATGCCAACGAGTGGGCCCCCCCTGCTTGCTCAGGATCACAGCACTTGCAAAGTTGAAATACTTACCTCTCCCTGCTCCACTGCCGTGACGTGGTCCAGATTTACTGGGCCCACTAATTACTTGAACCAGCCCTACCCCCCACGACTTTAGCCAAATGACCCCCAATTTCAAATGCCTTCCAATTATTATAAGCTAAATTACGATTGACAAGCTTCTGTAACAAGAATGGATGTTTTTGCCTTTAAAATGGGCAGTGTAGGTGATTTCCTGGCCTCCACTCACTGCCGACTATGCTCCCCCATTGACTTACATTGGGTTTCGTGTTTCGGTCGATACCCGACTTTTCGTGATAATCGGCCGATTCCACTCGACTCGACTTTTAAGATAGTCGGGTTTCGCGAAACACGGCTCGACTCCAAAAAGGTCAAGGTCGCTCAACCCTATTGAAGAGAAGATGAGTAAGCTTACCTTCAATGATGGTGGAGAGGAAGGCTATGCGGAAAAGGCATTGGTCTGCTATATGGATGGATTTTGGTGGTTGAGCAGTTAAAACTTACAGTACCTGATTTGGTCAATCTTCTTGAAATCTGCGGCAAAGTCTTCTGCAGAAATTAGGGAGGTCAGAGAAGGCAATGGTGGGTAGGGGAGGAAATTAATAGTGTTGACTAACTATTTGGGGTTTTGGAATAAAGAAGATATGATAATTGAGAGGTTTAGCAGAAGTGAGGACTGACTTTAGTGTACACGTTGCTTGTTTGAATGTTGTAAAGTCTTCCCGTGAGTGCGTTTTCTTCCAGCACCTTCCCTGCAACTCTGGACAATTGGCAACATTTTTTGTTGAGCTTGGTGTGCCATGGTTGTCTATTAATTGCATGAGCGGGGAAACTGAGTCGATAGCTGGTGCAAGTGTGGTGATGTAGAAAACTGTGTATATGTGATTGAGTGAAGATTTGGAGGATAGCAGTAGAATAGAATCATGGAGCGTATAAATGCCTAGGTGCGGAAGGTTTCTGCAAGGGTGAGAGCGCCCTGCTTGTTTTGTGTTTTTTGTGTTATAGAAAGAGCGATCTGAGGTTTAGGAACACGTCTGTAGACGAGGTGATGTGGGAGGAAAAATGGAAGGAGAAATAAATATTTAATTTGTGGGTTTGGGGGTTTGCAAATTATTTCAACAATAACTGTGAGGGCATTTGTAAGCATGGTGAAAAGTAATTCTAGGAACATGAAAAGGGAGGAAAGTACAGTTAGTAATTGGTTGTAGATGTTACCTTGTTTTCCCTTCAAGTACATTTCTGGTATATATCTAATGTGCACTTAAAAGCTGCACTCAGTTGATGGAGCTGCAGACACAACCACCCATCAGCATAGGCTTAGCCCTCCAAATTTATACACCTTTTAATTCCACATGAAAGTTACCAGCTGTGAACAGAAGGGAATACCCATGTGAAGACAGGTCAGAAAATCAATGGAAGGGATGAACTAAAGGTACCTTCACACTGAGCAACTTTAGAACGATAACGATAGCGATCCGTGACGTTGCAGCGTCCTGGATAGCGATATCGTTGTGTTTGACAAGCAGCAGCGATCAGGATCCTGCTGTGACATCGTTGGTCGGAGCTAGAAGGCCAGAACTTTATTTCGTCACTGGATCACCCACTGACATCGCTGAATTGGCGTGTGTGACGCCGATCCAGCGATGTGTTCACTGGTAACCAGGGTAAACATCGGGTTACTAAGCGCAGGGCCGCGCTTAGTAACCCGATGTTTACCCTGGTTACCAGTGTAAATGTAAAAAAAACAAACACTACATACTTACATTCCAGTGTCTGTCGCGTCCCCCGACGTACTGCTTCCCTGCACTGTGTCAGCGCCGGCTGGCCGTAAAGCAGAGCACAGCGGTGACGTCACCACTCTGCTTTACGGCCGGCGCTTACACAGTGCAGGGAAGCTGACGCCGGGGGACGTACAGACACCGGAATGTAAGTATGTAGTGTTTGTTTGTTTTTATATTTACACTGGTAACCAGGGTAAACATTGGGTTACTAAGCGCGGCCCTGTGCTTAGTAACCCGATGTTTACCCTGGTTACCCGGGGACTTCGGCATCGTTGGTCGCTGGAGAGCTGTCTGTGTGACAGCTCTCCAGCGACTACACAATGACGAAACAGCGACGCTGCAGCGATCGACATCGTTGTCTATATCGCTGCAGCGTCGCTTAATGTGACGGTACCTTAAGTGAAAGGAGCTAATGTAAACAGCTTGCTACTTTGCACAGCAGGGGTTAAAAACACATACCTGGGGGGATTAGACACATATAGGGGTGTGAATTGGAATCAATTCAGTCACTGATGGGTGTAACAATCAGGACACAGGAGACACACCTGTGGATCAGAAAGATGAATATTCAGATCAAAAGGTGGTGGTGGTAACATTGAGAGATATATACAATGTGATTACATTTCTTTAACCCCTTCCCGACCCATGACGCCACGTAGGCGTCATGAAAGTCGGTGCCATTCCGACCCATGACGCCTATGCGGCGTCATGGAAAGATCGCGTCCCTGCAGGCCGGGTGAAAGGGTTAACTCCCATTTCACCCGATCTGCAGGGACAGGGGGAGTGGTAGTTTAGCCCAGGGGGGGTGGCTTCACCCCCTCGTGGCTACGATCGCTCTGATTGGCTGTTGAAAGTGAAACTGCCAATCAGAGCGATTTGTAATATTTCACCCATTATAACGGGTGAAATATTACAATCCAGCCATGGCCGATGCTGAAATATCATCGGCCATGGCTGGAAATACTAATGTGCCCCCACCCCACCCCTCCGATCGCCCCCCCACCCCCCCGATCTGGCCGGTACACTGCTCCGGCTCCCCTCCGTCCTGTGCTCCGCTCCCCCCCGTGCTCGTGTCCGCTCCCCCCGTGCTCCAATCACCCCCCCGTGCTCCAATCACCCCCCCTGCACTCCGATCCACCCCCCCGGTGCTCCGTTCCACCCCCCCGTGCTCCATTCCAGCCCCCCCGTGCTCCGTTCCACGCCCCCCGCGCTCCGTTCCACCCCTCCCGCGCTCCGATTCCCCCCCCCGTGGTCCCCCCCCACCCTATCATACTTACCGATCCAGCCGTGGTCCCGTCCGTCTTCTCCCGGGCGCCGCCATCTTCCAAAATGGCGGGCGCATGCGCAGTGCGCCCGCCGAATCTGCCGGCCGGCAGATTCGTTCCAAAGTGCATTTTGATCACTGAGATATAATCTATCTCAGTGATCAAAATAAAAAAAATAATAAATGACCCCCCCCCCTTGTCACCCCCATAGGTAGGGACAATAAAAAAATAAAGAAATTTTTTTTTTTCCACTAATGTTAGAATAGGGTTAGGGGTAGGGTTAGGGTTAGGGGTAGGGTTAGGGATAGGGTTAGGGTTAGGGTTAGGGGTAGGGTTAGGGGTAGGGTTAGGGGTAGGGTTAGGGGTAGGGGTAGGGGTAGGGCTAGGGGTAGGGTTAGGGGTAGGGTTAGGGGTAGGGTTAGGGTTAGGAATGTGCACACGTATTCTGGTCCTCTGCGGATTTTTCCGCTGCGGATTTGATAAATCCGCAGTGCTAAACTGCTGCGGATTTATGGCGGATTTACCGCGTTTTTATGCTCATTTCACTGCGGTTTTACAATTGCGATTTTCTATTGGAGCAGTTGTAAAACCGCTGCGGAATCCGCACAAAGAAGTGACATGCTGCGGAATGTAAACCGCTGCGTTTCCGTGCAGTTTTTCCGCAGCATGTGTACAGCGATTTTTGTTTCCCATAGGTTTACATTGAACTGTACACTCATGGGAAACTGCTGCGGATCCGCAGCGTTTTCCGCAGCGTGTGCACATACCTTTAGAATTAGGCTATGTGCACACTGTGCGGATTTGGCTGCGGATCCGCAGCAGTGTTCCATCAGGTTTACAGTACCATGTAAACATATGAAAAACCAAATCCGCTGTGCCCATGGTGCGGAAAATACCGCGCGGGAACGCTGCGTTGTATTTTCCGCAGCATGTCAATTCTTTGTGCGGATTCCGCAGCGTTTTACACCTGTTCCTCAATAGGAATCCGCAGGTGAAATCCGCACAAAAAACACTGGAAATCCGCGGAAAATCCGCAGGTAAAACACAGTGCCTTTTACCCGCAGATTTTTCAAAAATGGTGCGGAAATATCTCACACGAATCCGCAACGTGGGCACATAGCCTTAGGGTTAGGGTTGGAATTAGGGTTGTGGTTATGGTTAGGGGTGTGTTGGGGTTAGGGTTGTGGTTAGGGGTGTGTTGGGGTTAGGGTTGTGATTAGGATTATGGCTACAGTTGGGATTAGGGTTAGGGGTGTGTTGGGGTTAGTGTTGGAGTTAGAATTGAGGGGTTACCACTGTTTAGGCACATCAGGGGTCTCCAAACGCAACATGGCGCCACCATTGATTCCAGCCAATCTCGTATTCAAAAAGTCAAATGGTGCTCCCTCACTTCCGAGCCCTGACGTGTGCCCAAACAGTGGTTTACCCCCACATATGGGGTACCAGCATACTCAGGACAAACTGCGCAACAATTACTGGGGTCCAATTTCTCCTGTTACCCTTGTGAATCTAAAAAAATGCTTGCTAAAACATAATTTTTGAGGAAAGAAAAATGATTTTTTATTTTCACGGCTCTGCGTTGTAAACGTCTGTGAAGCACTTGGGGGTTCAAAGTGCTCACCACATATCTAGATAAGTTCCTTTCAGGGTCTAGTTTCCAAAATGGGGTCACTTGTGGGGGGTTTCTACTGTTTAGGCACATCAGGGGCTCTGCAAACGCAACGTGACGCCCGCAGAGCATTCCATCAAAGTCTGCATTTCAAAACGTCACTACTTCAATTCCAAGCCCCGGCATGTGCCCAAACAGTAGTTTACCCCCACATATGGGGTATCACCGTACTCAGGAGAAACTGGACAACAAATATTGGGGTCAAATTTCTCCTGTTACCCTTGGGAAAATTAAAAAATTCTGGGCTAAATAATTATTTTTGAGGAAAGAAAACTTATTTATTATTTTCACGGCTCTGCATTATAAACTTCTATGAAGCACTTGGGGGTTCAAAGTGCTCACCACACATCTAGATAAGTTCCTTTGGGGGTCTAGTTTCCAAAATGGGGTCACTTGTGGGGGGTTTCTACTGTTTAGTCACATCAGGGGCTCTGCAAATGGAACATGATGCCAGCAGAACATTCCATCAAAGTCTGCATTCCAAAACGTCACTACTTCCCTTTCGAGCCCCAACGTGTGCCCAAACAGTAGTTCCTCCCCACATATGGGGTATCAGCGTACTCAGGAGAAACTGGACAACAACTTTTGGGGTCAAATTTCTCCTGTTACCCTTGGGAAAATAAAAAATTGCAGGCTAAAAGATCATTTTTGAGAAAATAATTTTTTTTTTTATTTTCATGGCTCTGCGTTATAAACTTCTGTGAAGCACTTGGGGGTTCAAAGTCCTCACCACACATCTAGATTAGTTCCTTTGGGGGTCTAGTTTCTAAAATGGTGTCATTTCTGGGGGATCTCCAATGTTTAGGCACACAGGGGCTCTCCAAACGTGACATGGTGTCCGCTAATGATTGGAGCTAATTTTCCATTTAAAAAGCCAAATGGCGTGCCATCCCTTCCGAGCCCTGCCGTGCGCCCAAACAGTGGTTTACCCCCACATATGGGGTATCAGCGTACTCAGGACAAACTGGACAACAATATTTGGGGTCCAATTTCTCCTATTATCCTTGGCAAAATAGGAAATTCCAGGCTAAAAAATCATTTTTGAGGAAAGAAAAATTATTTTTTATTTTCATGGCTCTGCGTTATAAACTTCTGTGAAGCACCTGGGGGTTTAAAGTGCTCAATATGCATCTAGATAAGTTCTTTGGGGGGTCTAGTTTCCAAAATGGGGTCACTTGTGCGGGAGCTCCAATGTTTAGGCACACAGGGGCTCTCCAAACGCGACATGGTGTCCGCTAACAATTGGAGCTAATTTTCCATTCAAAAAGTCAAATGGCGCGCCTTCTCTTCCGAGCCCTGCCGAGTGCCCAAACAGTGGTTTACCCCCACATATGAGGTATCGGCGTACTCGGGAGAAATTGCCCAACAAATTTTATGATCCATTTTATCCTACTGCCCATGTGAAAATGAAAAAATTGAGGCGAAAAGAATTTTTTTGTGAAAAAAAATTACTTTTTCATTTTTACAGATCAATTTGTGAAGCACCTGAGGGTTTAAAGTGCTCACTAGGCATCTAAATTAGTTCCTTGGGGGGTCTAGTTTCCAAAATGGGGTCACTTGTGGGGGAGCGCCAATGTTTAGGCACACAGGAGCTATCCAAACGCGACATGGTGTCCGCTAACGATGGAAATAATTTTTCATTCAAAAAGTCAAATGGCGCTCCTTCCCTTCCGAGCCTTACCATGTGCCCAAACAGTGGTTTACCTCCACATGTGAGGTATTGGTGTACTCAGGAGAAATTGCCCAACACATTTTAGGATCCATTTTATCCTGTTGCCCATGTGAAAATGAAAAAATTGAGGCTAAAAGAATTTTTTTGTGAAAAAAAAGTACTTTTTCATTTTTACGGATCAATTTGTGAAGCACCTGGGGGTTCAAAGTGCTCACTATGCATCTAGATAAGTTCCTTGGGGCGTCTAGTTTCCAAAATGGGGTCACTTGTGGGGGAGCTCCAATTTTTAGGCACACGGGGGCTCTCCAAACGTGACATGGTGTCCGCTAAAGAGTGGAGCCAATTTTTGATTCAAAAAGTCAAATGGCGCTCCTTCCCTTCCAAGCCCTGCCGTGCGCCCAAACAGTGGTTTACCCCCACATATGAGGTATCAGCGTACTCAGGACAAATTGGACAACAACTTTCGTGGTTCAGTTTCTCCTTTTACCATTGGGAAAATAAAAAAATTGTTGCTAAAAGATAATTTTTGTGACTAAAAAGTTAAATGTTCATTTTTTCCTTCCATGTTGCTTCTGCTGCTGTGAAGCACCTGAAGGGTTAATAAACTTCTTGAATGTGGTTTTGAGTACCTTGAGGGGTGCAGTTTTTAGAATGGTGTCACTTTTGGGTATTTTCAGCCATATAGACCCCTCAAACTGACTTCAAATGTGAGGTGGTCCCTAAAAAAAATGGTTTTGTAAATTTCGTTGTAAAAATGACAAATCGCTGGTCGAATTTTAACCCTTATAACTTCCTAACAAAAAAAAATTTTGTTTCCAAAATTGTGCTGATGTAAAGTAAACATGTGGGAAATGTTATTTATTAACTATTTTGTGTCACATATCTCTCTGGTTTAACAGAATAAAAATTCAAAATGTGAAAATTGCGAAATTTTCAAAATTTTCGCCAAATTTCCGTGTTTATCACAAATAAATGCAGAATTTATTGACCTAAATTTACCACTAACATGAAGCCCAATATGTCACGAAAAAACAATCTCAGAACCGCTAGGATCGGTTGAAGCGTTCCTGAGTTATTACCTCATAAAGGGACACTGGTCAGAATTGCAAAAAACGGCAAGGTCTTTAAGGTCAAAATAGGCTGGGTCTTGAAGGGGTTAATATTTCTAAAGTGCACCAAAAGGGAACCTGTCATCAGAAATGCTATTAATCTGCAGACTGAGGATAATCTTTAAATTAATAGCATTATTTACCTGCCCGGCGCTCCACTTGGCTGAATTCTGCTGGGAGAAAATTAACTTTATTCTCCTCAGCAGCATTACAGTTTCAGTCCTGGGGCGACGCTGACACGGGTTCAGTTACCACTCAGTGTATGCAGGGCGGCTGCTGTACCCACACACCCGGCCCTGAAAAATAATGGCTCTGCGTTAAGGCCGTCTGTCAGTCAGGATCGGGTATATGGTTACACCCACCGCTCTGTATTCTCAGTGCGGTGACCTTACCAGCACTGGTGCCGCCCCCGTGACTGAAACCAAAACGCTGTCAGGGACAATAAAGTTCATTTTCCCACCTAAATCACACGTAAGACCAGTTGTTAAACTGCATTTAAAACTTAGCCTGTCAACAAAATCATTCCCAATAAGCACTGAGTAGTTTACTTATAGGGCTTCTCTACCTTTTCTTTATCTTAACAGATAAGTTGGGTATAATATTTTTGCAACATTTGCTAATACATATATTTTCATGTTCTCCCTCTCAGTTGAAACTTCCTCAAAGTGACAGTAAATGAGAGTTGATCAGCGCCAAGACCGTTATCATTTCACATGTCTTTAAATGCGTGATACTGTGCTGTTATCGGTTTTGGGAGAAATTGATGACGGACTCCTATTAATGTTGCCATATTACACATTTATCTATTTCATAGTTGACTGAAACACTTCAAGGATCATTTGCCTGGTTACGTGTCAATAGTTATTTCTGTGACTGTTAAATGTCTTTCCAGAAAATGTCACTGCAAATCATCAAAAAAGAAATTACAACATTTAAATGTTCATCTGACTAATGAAAACTTATCAAGTAAGAATAATTAAGAGTTTTGCTTTAGAACGCCTCTGGAATCTATTGACAGCAGTCACCTTGAGCACCGGAAGTGCATAGACGAATGCAAGAGATCAAATCTGTATATTTCCGGCTTTCTTCACACAAATGTTATTTAGAATGATGCCAACAACTTTTCTTAACCCCTTAAGGGCCAGGAGTATTTCTGTCTCTGCATTTACATTTTTTGTTCCCCTTCTTTCAAGAGCCATAACTGTTATTTTTTCATCAAAATGACCATTTGAGGGCTTGCTTTTTTGTGGTACGAGCTGCACTTTGGAATGGCACAATTGATTTTACCAAATCGTGTACTAGAAAACGGGAAAAAAACGCTAAGTGATGTGAAATTGAAAGAAAGTGTAATTCCACAATTTTTTTTACCATGTTCACTAAATGCTAAAACTGACCTGCCATTATGATGCTCTAGGTCATTGCGAGTTCAAAGACATCAAACATGTGTAGGTTATTTTTTATTTAAGTGGTGAAAAAAAATCCAAAGTTTGTAAAAAAAAAAATAATGGCACCAGATTCTGAGACCCGTAGCATCTCTATTTTATGGGATCTGGGGCTGGGTGAGGGCATATTTTTGGACACTGAGCTGATGTTTTTATTGATGCCATTTTGTGGTTGATACGATGATTAAATCACCTGTTATTGCATATAAAAAAAAAGGAATTCTGGTGTTCTGATTTTTTTTTTGTTACGCCGTTTACCAATCGGATTAATTATTTTTATATATTGATAGATCAAGCAATTCTGAATGCGGGAATACCAAATATGTGAATTTTTTTCATTGTTTTATTTTGAATGGGGGTGATTTGAACTTTTATATATTTTTTAATACATTTTTTTACCTGCTTCAATAGCCTGCATGGGAGACCAGAAACTGCGATCTTCTGAAAGCCTGTGCTACAGCCCTGCTCTGTGTAGCAGAAATGTGTAAGATACCCAAACGAGGTAGTCATGGGCAAGATTCTGTTCCCACTTGCTTTGGCATCCTACAGACAATTGTGGCTCCTTGCTTGGTGTTAGTGTTGTGAGGGTCTTATGCCCGTGCAGGCCACTGGTAGTTGATGGTAATGGCTGGCCAGGACCACGAGTTCCACAGATTAGCAAAGGAGACTTCTGTTCAAACATGGGAACTTTATTGAACTTGATGAAGGCTGTATACAATGGATAGCGAGTACACAGTCTTCAGCACTTCTCATTCAAAGTAAGTAGCCTTCTCACTGACATTGTCCTTCCACTGTAGTCTGCTCCAGGGCCAGTATAGCACACTGCTTTGCCCTACTTCATCACAGCCTAGCTTGTCACCACAGTACAGTTCAGGCAGTTTCTCTACACCTGCTTGGTGGCTCTGCATCCTATCGCTATGGACGCCCTGGATCTACCACTCAGGACCCTCACTAGTCCCACAGTCTCAGTCCTCTTTAGGTTCATATTTTCTTAGGTGTTTCTCAAGCTCACGGTTTCTTGTGACAAGTCATCTTATTCAAAGACCCTTTCAAGGTAGAAGGCCTCTCTGCCTCTTCTGTCAGCTTCTAATCACACTACCTCATTGTCCCGTTGTCTCCATTGCTGTAGTTCACCCAATGGCAGCTCTGCACACTTGTCACTTCAGACTTTAACTCTGCTCTGACTAACTTCAGGAAGCACGTCACTTGTCCTAGCACTAAGAACTCCCCCTGTATCTGTTGCTGGGGAAATCCCTTTACCTACATTCTATGCAAACCCTACCTTATGTCCTAAGTCCTAACCTATGTCTTTCATGCATCAGATCACTATGCAGTACAATTCCTTACATTAGCACCATAGGCATACATCTTACACTACACATGACATAAGCACGCCAATCTGGGTCATCCTCGTTGAGATGCAGCAGCAGCTGGATTTTGTAAGGGTGCCATTTGTGAGTAACTAATTTCCGCCAAAGGGATATTCGACTGATGCTAGATCGGCACGCTGAATTCGCAGAATGTGCAAAGCAAAAATTTGAACAGGACCCTCAGTTTGAACAGAACATTATGTTCAGTGATGAGGCAAAATTTTTTTGGGTGGCCCATTTAAATGGATACACCTAAATAACATGGGAATGTTGACAGTTTTCTTGCGTAGGGTGTCTTGCATTGAAATCTGCTGCAATGACCCGGGTACTGTGTTCACCAGACATCAACACAATTTCTATCCACTCCTCACGTGTTAACCTCTGCGACATGTCAATGGCTGTAAACAAAGATAAACTTGTAAATAACTCATGAAAGAATAAAGTTACATTAAAACCAAGCACACCATTGTTTTTGGGGGGAAATTCTCAATAAGTTTGATGTGTCACATGACCTTCCTCCCATTGGAAAAAGGAAAGTTGTATCCAAAATGGCCGACTTCAAAATGGCCACCATGGTCACCGCCCATCTTGAAAAGTTCTCCTACTCCCATATACTAATGTTCCACAAGCAGGATGTTAATATCACCCACCATTACCATTTTATTTATGTGTATTCATATACATGGCCCACCCTGTAGATAGTCATCTCTTTGTCTTTAGTAAAGAATTTAATTGGTGCATGCCCTAGCTTTGTATCTAAATTTCATGGACAACTTAGAGTGATTTTTTGGCACTCTTGAAATGCATATCCCATCAACCCCACAATCACCTGTACCCTTTGTATTAAAAAAAAAACGTGCACATAGCCATATTATAGGTCCATATTGGAGCTTCTTATTTTCTTCCTTTCATTTCCAAAAATTAGAAAATATCAACAGACCTTTACATTTTATGACATTTCAAGGAAGGTAAGTTAAATGCTCCAAATAAAGTTTATTTTAGAAATTAATGAGCAATTTCTTGTTTGAACCATTCGTGTTATAGAAAAACTGAATCAAAGGCTTAAAACTATAGCCATATTACAAAAACAACAGGAGTGTGCCGATTTGAGATTTGTTCTGGCTAAACTTTAAAATTGCTGATCTATGCAAGCAAAACATCCCAGCCCCAGCTAATACTGCAGTTTAACATTTTTTATATTACCAAATTATGTTTATTGAACCTTGAGGGCTTTTCATATTTGGAAAGAATTAATCTCCGTTAGGTGTTATTTACTGAGCTGTGAGTTTAATAATCACTTTATTTTGTTTTGAATGTTTCTTCCCGATAGAATTCAAAAGTATTTCACAACTACAATAAAAAAAAAATTAGAACAAAAGCAAAACTGTATAAACTTTATTGGAAGAGAAATGACAAAACTTAAAATGTAAATTGCTTGAATTAAAGGGCTTTAAACAACTAAGTTGATTGTTTGAGAAGTAATATGAATATTAGACACCATGTATAGGTAGAGGTAAAGGTAGATGTAGCTCTATGCTTACTAAAGTACAGGTTAATGGAACGAGAAATAATAATAATCTTTATTTTTATATAGCGCTAACATATTCCGCAGCGCTTTACAAGTTGCACACATTATCATCGCTGTCCCCGATGGGGCTCACAATCTAAATTCCCTACCAGTATGTCTTTGAAATGTGGGATGAAACCCACACAAACACAGAGAGAACATACAAACTCTTTGTTGTCCTTGGTGGGTTTGAACCCAGGACTCCAGCGCTGCAAGGCTGCTGTGCTAACCACTGCGCCACTGTGCTGCCCCGAGAAAGCAAATGATAATCAACAGTTCTTTAACCCCTTTCTGACATTGGACGTACTATCCCGTCGAGGTGGGGTGGGCCCCCATGACCACGGACGGGATAGTACGTCCAGCGCGATTGGCGGCGCTCATGGGGGGAGCGCGGCCGATCGCGGCCGGGTGTCAGCTGCCTATCGCAGCTGACATCCGGCACTATGTGCCAGGAGTGGTCACGGACCGCCCTCGGCACATTAACCCCTGGCACACCGCGATCAAAGATGATCGCGATGTGCCGGCGGTGCAGGGAAGCATCGCGCAGGGAGGGGGCTCCCTGCGGGCTTCCCTGAGCCCCCCGCAGCAACGCAATATGATCGTGTTGCTGCGAGGCTCTTACCTCCCTCCCTCCCTGCTCCAGGACCGGATCCAAGATGGCCGCGGATCCGGGTCCTGCAGGGAGGGAGGTGGCTTCACAGAGCCTGCTCAGAGCAGGCACTGTGAAGCAGCCTGCACTCCTATCAGATCGGTGATCTGACAGAGTGCTGTGCAAACTGTCAGATCATCGATCTGTGATGTCCCCCCCTGGGACAAAGTAAAAAAAAATTTCCAAATGTGTAAAAAAAAAATAAAAAAAATATTCCTAAATAATGAAAAAAAAAAATATTATTCCCATAAATACATTTCTTTATCTAAATAAATACAAAAAAACAATAAAAGTACATATATTTAGTATCGCCGCTTCCGTAACGGCCCGACCTATAAAACTGGCCCACTAGTTAACCCCTTCAGTAAACACTGTAAGAAAAAAAAAAAACGAGGCAAAAAACGACGCTTTATTATCATACCGCCGAACAAAAAGTGGAATAACACGTGATCAAAAGGACAGATATAAATACCCATGGTACCGCTGAAAGCATCATCTTGTCCCGCAAAAAACGAGCCGCCATACAGCATCTTCAGCAAAAAAATAAAAAAGTTATAGTCCTGAGAATAAAGCTATGCCAAAATAATTATTTTTTCTATAAAATAGTTTTTATCATATAAAAGCGCCAAAACATAAAAAAAGATATAAATGAGGTGTCGCTGTAATCGTACTGACCCGAAGAATAAAACTGCTTTATCAATTTTACCAAACACGGAATGGTATAAACGCCTCCCCCAAAAGAAATTCATGAATAGCTGGTTTTTGGCCATTCTGTCTCACAAAAATCGGAATAAAAAGCGATCAAAAAATGTCACGTGCCCGAAAATGTTACCAATAAAAACGTCAACTCGTCCCGCAAAAAACAAGACCTCACATGACTCTGTGTTAGGACTGGCGGAACGCACCAAGTACAAGGTGTAATGGTATTAGGTGCGTTCGCTGTCCGAGGTCCACCGTGCAGGTGAAAACCCTGCTGCTAGTAGAGACGGACGAGATGGCGGTACAATATGAATACACACTTGGGTTAACTTCACCCAGTGTGAAGGAAGCGAACCCTGTTGAGTCACAGGGCCGCGGTACCGCACCAAGAGAATATATTTTAGAGGCACGAGAGTGCGTGCGGTGCCGCACTGGCGGACGCCACTATCCACCCAGGCTTGGGTTAGGAAAGCGCAGAGAAAGCGCACGGCGCCGCACTGGCGGTCACAGCAATAAGACGCTGTAATGTGTGTACCGTGCTGATGGCTAAGTCATACAATAGGGAGGGGATTTTAAAGAACGACTTTCACTCACAACACACACACATTTACAAAAGACAATACTAGCGCATGGCCGTGCGGCCATGCGAGGCTTAAATAGCTGCAGCATGTTTAGGACCTTCCAAAGAAGGACCAATGGAGAGCTGCAGCACCTGAGCATGTGACCCTGGATCTCCACTGAGAGATCTCGCCCTGGGCATGCTCAGAGTGCAAAGCAGGATTTAGTCCTAGCAGCTACAAGGACCTTAGCTGCAGTATCTGATCATGTGACCCTCGATCTCCACTGAGAGATCTTACTCTGGGCATGCTCAGAATGTGAAAAGCAGGACTTAGCCCCAGAAGCGTCCGCTCGCCGCTGCCCAGCACTGACTTCAATGGGAGAAGCAGGAAACACAGCAGTAACTCTAAGCACAGAGTCAGACTGAGCGAGACGCTGGGATCGACGACTTCTGTTATGCTGTGCTATCAGGCAACACAGTGTGCAGTAATCAGCGCACATACAGTGATATGGCAACAACCCAAAAAACAATAGAACAAGCTCTGAGACGTGGAATCTCTGCAGACTGCAATACCTGAACCTATCCTCACACAACTAAAAGCAGCAGTGGATTGCGCCTAACACTACCTATGCAACTCGGCACTGCCTGAGGAGCTGACTAGCCTGAAGATAGAAATACAAGCCTGACTTGCCTCAGAGAAATACCCCAAAGGAATAGGCAGCCCCCCACATATAATGACTGTTAGCAAGATGAAAAGACAAAACGTAGGAATGAAATAGATTCAGCAAAGTGAGGCCCGATATTCTAGACAGAGCGAGGATAGCAAAGAGAACTATGCAGTCTACAAAAAACCCTAAAGCAGAACCACGCAAAGGGGAGCAAAAAGACCCACCGTGCCGAACTAAATTAAATTTAGGAGAGGAAACCTTCATAGGAATATGACGAGAAGATAACCAAACCAGATCCCCAACACGAAGTCGGGGACCCACACGGCGTCTACGATTAGCGAAAAGCTGAGCCTTCTCCTGGGACAAGGTCAAATTGTCCACTACCTGAGTCCAGATCTGCTGCAACCTGTCCACCACAGAATCCACACCAGGACAGTCCGAAGACTCAACCTGTCCTGAAGAGAAACGAGGATGAAACCCAGAATTGCAGAAAAATGGAGAGACCAAGGTAGCCGAGCTGGCCCGATTATTAAGGGCGAACTCAGCCAACGGCAAAAATGACACCCAATCATCCTGGTCAGCAGAAACAAAACATCTCAGATATGTTTCCAAGGTCTGATTGGTTCGTTCGGTCTGGCCATTAGTCTGAGGATGGAAGGCCGAGGAAAAAGATAGGTCAATGCCCATCCTACCACAAAAGGCTCGCCAGAACCTCGAGACAAACTGGGAACCTCTGTCAGAAACAATATTCTCAGGAATGCCATGCAAACGAACCACATGCTGGAAGAACAAAGGCACCAAATCAGAGGAGGAAGGCAATTTAACCAAGGGCACCAGATGGACCATTTTAGAAAAGCGATCACAGAGCACCCAAATGACCGACATCTTTTGAGAAACGGGAAGGTCAGAAATGAAATCCATCGAAATATGTGTCCAAGGCCTCTTCGGGACCGGCAAGGGCAAAAGCAACCCACTGGCACGTGAACAGCAGGGCTTAGCCCTAGCACAAATCCCACAGGACTGCACAAAAGCACGCACATCCCGTGACAGAGATGGCCACCAGAAGGATCTAGCCACTAACTCTCTGGTACCAAAGATTACTGGATGACCAGCCAGCACCGAACAATGAAGTTCAGAGATAACTTTACTAGTCCACCTATCAGGGACGAACAGTTTCTCGGCCGGACAACGATCAGGTTTATTAGCCTGAAATTTCTGCAACACTCTCCGCAAATCAGGAGAGATGGCAGACACAATGACTCCTTCCTTGAGGATACTCGCCGGCTCAGATAACCCCGGAGAGTCGGGCACAAAACTCCTAGACAGAGCATCCGCCTTCACATTTTTAGAGCCCGGAAGGTACGAAATCACAAAATCAAAACGAGCAAAAAATAACGACCAACGGGCCTGTCTAGGATTCAAGCGCTTGGCAGACTCGAGATAAGTAAGATTCTTATGATCAGTCAATACCACCACGCGATGCTTAGCTCCCTCAAGCCAATGACGCCACTCCTCGAATGCCCACTTCATGGCCAGCAACTCTCGGTTGCCCACATCATAATTACGCTCAGCAGCAGAAAATTTCCTGGAAAAGAAAGCACATGGTTTCAACACTGAGCAACCAGAACCTCTCTGTGACGAAACCGCCCCTGCTCCAATCTCAGAAGCATCAACCTCGACCTGGAACGGAAGAGAAACATCTGGTTGACACAACACAGGGGCACAGCAAAAACGACGCTTCAACTCCTGAAAAGCTTCCACGGCAGCAGAAGACCAATTAACCAAATCAGCACCCTTCTTGGTCAAATCGGTCAATGGTCTGGCAATGCTAGAAAAATTACAGATGAAGCGACGATAAAAATTAGCAAAGCCCAGGAATTTCTGCAGACTTTTCAGAGATGTCGGCTGAGTCCAATCCTGGATGGATCCCGGATCCATCTCGATAGTAGAAGGGGTAAAGATGAACCCCAAAAATGAAACTTTCTGCACACCGAAGAGACACTTTGATCCCTTCACGAACAAGGAATTAGCACGCAGTACCTGGAAAACCATTCTGACTTGCTTCACATGAGACTCCCAATCATCAGAGAAGATCAAAATGTCATCCAAGTAAACAATCAGGAACTTATCCAGATACTCACGGAAAATGTCATGCATAAAAGACTGAAAAACAGATGGAGCATTGGCAAGTCCGAACGGCATCACCAGATACTCAAAATGACCCTCGGGCGTATTAAATGCCGTTTTCCATTCATCTCCCTGCCTGATTCTCACCAGATTATACGCACCACGAAGATCAATCTTAGTAAACCAACTAGCCCCCTTAATCCGAGCAAACAAGTCAGATATCAATGGCAAGGGATACTGAAACTTAACAGTGATCCTATTAAGAAGGCGGTAATCAATACACGGTCTTAGCGAACCATCCTTTTTGGCTACAAAAAAGAACCCTGCTCCCAATGGTGATGACGATGGGCGAATATGTCCCTTCTCCAGGGATTCTTTCACATAACTGCGCATAGCGGTGTGTTCAGGCACGGACAAATTAAATAAACGACCCTTAGGGAATTTACTACCAGGAATCAAATTGATAGCACAATCACAATTCCTATGCGGAGGTAGGGCATCAGACTTGGGCTCTTCAAATACATCCTGAAAGTCAGACAAGAACTCTGGGATGTCAGAAGGAATGGATGACGAAATAGACAAAAATGGAACATCACCATGTACTCCCTGACAACCCCAGCTGGTTACCGACATAGAGTTCCAATCTAATACTGGATTATGGGTTTGTAGCCATGGCAACCCCAACACGACCACATCATGCAGATTATGCAGTACCAGAAAGCGAATAACTTCCTGATGTGCAGGAGCCATGCACATGGTCAGCTGGGCCCAGTACTGAGGCTTATTCTTGGCCAAAGGTGTAGCATCAATTCCTCTCAACGGAATAGGACACCGCAAAGGCTCCAAGAAAAATCCACAACGTTTAGCATAATCCAAATCCATCAGATTCAGGACAGCGCCTGAATCCACAAACGCCATGACAGAAGACGATGACAAAGAGCATATCAAGGTAATGGACAGAAGGAATTTGGACTGTACAGTACCAATGACGGCAGAGCTATCGAACCGCCTAGTGCGCTTAGGACAATTAGAAATAACATGAGTGGAATCACCACAGTAGAAACACAGCCTGTTCAGACGTCTGTGTTCTTGCCGTTCAACTTTAGTCATAGTCCTGTCGCACTGCATAGGCTCAGGTTTACTCTCAGACAATACCGCCAGATGGTGCACAGATTTACGCTCGCGCAAGCGACGACCGATCTGAATGGCCAAGGACATAGACTCATTCAAACCAGCAGGCATAGGAAATCCCACCATGACATCCTTAAGAGCTTCAGAGAGACCCTTTCTGAACCAAGCCGCCAGTGCAGATTCATTCCACAGAGTGAGTACTGACCACTTCCTAAATTTCTGACAATATACTTCTACATCATCCTGACCCTGGCATAAAGCCAGCAAATTTTTCTCAGCCTGATCCACTGAATTAGGCTCATCGTAAAGCAATCCAAGCGCCTGGAAAAACGCATCAACATTACTCAATGCAGGGTCTCCTGGCGCAAGAGAAAACGCCCAGTCCTGTGGGTCACCGCGCAAAAAAGAAATAATAATCAAAACCTGTTGAATAGGATTACCAGAAGAATGAGGTTTCAAGGCCAGAAATAGCTTACAATTATTTTTGAAGCTCAGGAACTTAGTTCTGTCACCAAAAAACAAATCAGGAATAGGAATTCTTGGTTCTAGCATAGATTTCTGATCAATTGTATCTTGAATCTTTTGTACATTTATAACGAGATTATCCATTGAGGAGCACAGAGCCTGAATATCCATGTTCACAGCTGTGTCCTGAAGCACTCTAATGTCTAGGGGAAAAAAAAAAAAAACTGAAGACAGAGCTGAGGAAAAAAAAATGATGTCAGGACTTCTTTTTTCCCTCTATTGAGAATCATTGGTTTGGCTCCTTGTACTGTTATGCTGTGCTATCAGGCAACACAGTGTGCAGTAATCAGCGCACATACAGTGATATGGCAATAACCCAAAAAACAATAGAACAAGCTCTGAGACGTGGAATCTCTGCAGACTGCAATACCTGAACCTATCCTCACACAACTAAAAGCAGCAGTGGATTGCGCCTAACACTACCTATGCAACTCGGCACTGCCTGAGGAGCTGACTAGCCTGAAGATAGAAATACAAGCCTGACTTGCCTCAGAGAAATACCCCAAAGGAATAGGCAGCCCCCCACATATAATGACTGTTAGCAAGATGAAAAGACAAAACGTAGGAATGAAATAGATTCAGCAAAGTGAGGCCCGATATTCTAGACAGAGCGAGGATAGCAAAGAGAACTATGCAGTCTACAAAAAACCCTAAAGCAGAACCACGCAAAGGGGAGCAAAAAGACCCACCGTGCCGAACTAACGGCACGGCGGTGCACCCTTTGCGTCTCAGAACTTCCAGCAAAAGAGAATAGCACAGCTGGACAGAAAAAACGGAAACAAAAACAAAGTAACACTTATCTAGCAGAGCAGCAGGCCACAGGAAAGATGCAGTAGCTCAGATCCAACACTGGAACATTGACAAGGAGCAAGGAAGACAGACTCAGGTGGAGTTAAATAGCAAGGCAGCCAACGAGCCAACCAAAACACCTGAGGGAGGAAGCCCAGAGGCTGCAATACCACTTGTGACCACAGGAGTGAATTCAGCCACAGAATTCACAACAGTCTCCGCTGAGCAAGCTCCACTGCGGCAGGAGAAGAATGGGAGACCGCAGCGGAGATGGCCCGAGATTCCCCCTGTGCAGAGGCAGGAACTCGACCACTAACATTACCCCCCCCTCCCAGGGCCCCCCCTTTCCATGGGTCTCGCTACGTTCGAAGGCAGCAATGAGCTGCGGAGCCCGAATGTGCTCAGCAGGCTCCCAGGACCTGGCCATAACCCTTCCAATCCACCAAATAGAATTTTTTACCACGTACCACCTTGTACCCCAAAATAGCGTTCACCTCGTAATCATCCGTAGACGAACCCGATGTCCAGGCAGATGACTCAGAAAACCGGGACATGTATACGGGCTTAAGGAGGGACACATGAAAGGTGTCGGTGATACCAAGGCGTGGAGGAAGGGCCAGACGGTAGACCACAGGATTAACCTGTTCGAGGACCTTGAAGGGACCCAAGTAGCGAGGTGCAAACTTAGTGGACTCTACATGCAGCCTGATGTTACGGGCGGAGAGCCACACTAAATCGCCAGGAGCAAAGGTCGGGGCAGGGCGCCGATGTGCATCGGCGGAGGACCTCATTCTCTCCTTTGAGGCCCGAATGGCATCCTGAGTGCGGTCCCAAATGTCCCGTGCCTCCACTGCCCAGTCTGCCACCCTGGAGTCAGCAGAGGACACGGGCATAGGCACAGGAACCCGCGGATGCTGGCCGTAATTTAGGAGGAAAGGAGTCTGACCAGTGGAGTCGGCTACAGCGTTATTGAGGGCGAACTCTGCCCATGGTAATAAAGATGCCCAGTCATCCTGCCTGGCAGAAACAAAATGTCGTAGATATGTGACCAGAGTCTGATTGGCCCTCTCTACCAACCCATTCTTCTCGGGATGATATGCGGAAGAGAGATTTAACTCAATGCTGAGAAGACGACAAAGCTCTCTCCAGAACCGAGACGCAAACTGGGGACCCCGGTCACTGACAATTTTGTCTGGCATGCCGTGTAGGCGGAAGATGTGTCTTATGAACAACGCTGCCAAGGCCCGTGCAGAAGGTAACCGTGGGAGCGGCACCAAATGCACCATTTTCGAGAAATGATCGGTAATAACCCAAATGACGGTACAGCCGCGAGACTTGAGCAAACCCACTACAAAGTCCATCCCGACCATCTCCCAGGGCCTGTCTGCCACCTGCGAGGGATAGAGTAACCCAGACGGCCGTTGTCGAGGAGACTTATTTTTGGCGCATGAGACACATGCCAGAACGTAATCTCTGACATCTCGGAGCATATGCGGCCACCAGTACGTCCTCGCCAGCAGCTCAGATGTCCTTTTTGTCCCAAAGTGTCCACCCACCCTGGAGGAATGAGCCCAAGAGAGAACCTCCGGTCGCAAATTTATGGGCACAAAAGTCTTGCTCCGGAGGCTCAGACTCAAGCGACACCGGAGCCACGGTTCTCAAGCTCTCAGAAGGAACAATAAGCCGACGCTCTCCTTCCTCCTCCTCAGATGACACAACAGAGCGAGAAAGGGCATCAGCTCGAATGTTCTTCTCCCCAGCGAGATAATGGAGGGTGAAGTGGAATTGGGAGAAGAATAAGGAACATCTGGCCTGGCGAGAATTTAGCCGCTGGGCTGTTTGCAAATATAGCAAATTTTTGTGGTCTGTGAAAACTTGAAAGGGAAAACGAGCCCCCTCCAAGAGATGTCTCCACTCTGAGAAAGCCAATTTCATCGCTAGCAACTCCCTGTCCCCGATGGAATAATTCCTCTCCGCTGCTGTGAAGGTCTTGGAGAAGAAGAAGCACGGATGCTTCCGACCTTGAGCATCCTTTTGGAAGAGGACTGCTCCAGCACCAACGGAAGAGGCATCCACCTCCATTATAAACGGCTTATCGACATCAGGATGATGTAGGATGGGAGCGCTAGCAAAATGAGGCTTAGTAGAAGAAAAGGCCCTGGAGACCTCTTCAGACCACACTTTGGGATTTGCTCCCTTCTTGGTGAGGGCTACCAAGGGAGCTACCAGAGTTGAGAAGTGGGGAATGAACTGGCGGTAATAATTAATGAACCCCATAAAGCACTGCACCGCCTTAAGAGAATGGGGCTCTTGCCAGTCCATCACAGCCTGTAGTTTGGCAGGATCCATAGCCAATCCCAGGGCGGAGATGATATAGCCCAGGAACGGTAAAGACTCCTGCTCAAACATACACTTCTCCAACTTAGCATAAAGAGAGTTTGCCCGTAGGAGGTCGAAGACTCTGCCAACATCTCTCCGGTGGGAGTCAATATCTGGAGAAAAGATGAGAATATCATCCAGATAGACTACAACCGAGGTGGAAAGCATATCCCGGAAGATGTCGTTGACAAAGTCTTGGAAAACGGCTGGGGCATTACAGAGCCCGAAGGGCATCACCAAATACTCATAGTGCCCATCTCTGGTGTTAAACGCCGTTTTCCATTCGTCCCCCTCACGGATGCGAATCAGGTTGTAAGCACCCCGCAGATCTAGTTTGGTAAACATCCTTGCTCCCCGAAGCCTATCGAAAAGCTCAGATATCAAGGGCAAAGGATACTTGTTCTTAACGGTGATAGCGTTAAGACCCCTGTAGTCTATGCATGGACGTAGTTCCCCATTCTTCTTCTGCACGAAAAAGAACCCTGCCCCAGCAGGTGACACTGACTTCCTGATGAACCCTCTTGCCAGATTCTCTTGAATGTACTGAGACATTGCCTCCGTCTCCGGGAGAGATAATGGATAGACTCGACCCCGGGGAGGCTCAGCACCAGGCAAGAGATCAATCGGACAGTCATAGGGGCGATGGGGCGGAAGGGTCTCCGCCGCCTTGTTGGAGAACACGTCTGCATACGACCAATATTGCTTGGGGAGAGAGGATAGATCTGCGGATACCTCTGTAGTAGCAACCTGAATGCACTCTCGGTGACACCTACCCCCACATGATTCACCCCATCACAGAATTCTGCCTGAGGACCACTCGATGTGAGGAGAGTGGTACCGTAACCAAGGTATCCCCAACAGGACCTCATCAATCCCCTCAGGAATGATGAGCAGAGATATAATCTCCTGATGGGATGGTGACATGGACAGAGTAAAAGGGATGGTCTGATGTGTTATCTGTGCGGGCAGTGTCGACCCATTCACCACTCGTACCGTTACTGGTTGAGGTAGCATAACCAGGGGTATTGCGTGACATTGGGCGAAGGCAGAAGACATAAAATTGCCCTCCGCCCCAGAATCCACGCAGAGCTCTACCGAGTGGGAGGAAGAGCCTAATGTTATTGTCCCCTTAAAGGACAATTTGGAGGCAAACGTCGCCGTGTCTAGTGCACCTCCACCTACTACCACTATACGCTGACGTTTCCTCGACCGCTGGAGACATCTGGTGGCAAGATGTCCTGACTGTTGGCAAACATGACAAACCTGGAGTGCATGAGCGGTCCGGGACTTAGATCCCGCTCGTGACACTACCATAGGCTCATGGGACTCAGGAGCCTGGACTGGAGACTCTAAAGGTTTGGCGAAGGTGGGAGCCAGCCAAAACCTCTGCCTACACTGGGCTCGCTCTAACCTCCGCTCATGAAAACAGAGGTCAATACGAGTAGACACTGTTATTAACTCTTCCAGTGTGGCGGGAATCTCCCTAGTGGCCAGGGCGTCCTTAACATGGTCAGCCAGCCCCCTCCATAATATAGGAATAAGGGCCTTATCCGACCACTCCAGCTCAGATGCTAGGGTGCGGAAGTGGACGGCAAAATGGCTGACCAAGGACGAGCCCTGAGTCAATGCCAACAGTTGGAGCGCCGTATCATGGGTGACACGAGGTCCTAAAAAGACCTGTTTCAGAGTGCTCAGGAATAACGGAGCACTCTGCACCACATGATCGCCACGCTCCCACAGCGGCGTAGCCCACTGCGACGCCCTGTCCGACAATAAAGATACGATAAAGCCCACCTTAGCCCGCTCTGTAGGGAAACGAGAGGCCAGAAGCTCGAGATGTATTGAGCACTGACTCACGAAACCCCTACAGGACTTACTGTCACCAGAAAATTTCTCTGGTAGCGGGAGGCGAGATAGCGTCGGTACAGGGGCGGCAGTGGACAAGGTAGCTGCAGCCACACTTGCAGCCTGAACAGCGACAGCAGTAACATCCACAGCTGAGGTTGAGCCGCCAACCTTCCCTCCAGCTGCTGGATGTACCGCTGTGAACACTGATCGTCCGTCATTACTAGCCAGACCTTGGCGCTAGTATTATGTTAGGACTGGCGGAACGCACCAAGTATAAGGTGTAATGGTATTAGGTGCGTTCGCCGTCCGAGGTCCACCGTGCAGGTGAAAACCCTGTTGCTAGTAGAGACGGACTATATGGCGGTACAATATGAATACACATTTGGGTTAACTTCACCCAGTGTGAAGGAAGCGAATCCTGTTGAGTCACAGGGCCGCGGTACCGCACCAAGAGAATATATTTTAGAGGCACGAGAGTGCGTGCGGTGCCGCACTGGCGGACACCACTATCCACCCAGGCTTGGGTTAGGAATGCGCAGAGAAAGCGCACGGCGCCGCACTGGCGGTCACAGCAATAAGACGCTGTAATGTGTGTACCGTGCTGATGGCTAAGTCGGGCGCTAGGTAGCAATCACCCACATTCCGCGAGCAGTCATACAATAGGGAGGGGATTTTAAAGAACGACTTTCACTCACAACACACACACATTTACAAAAGACAATACTAGCGCATGGCCGTGCGGCCATGCGAGGCTTAAATAGCTGCAGCATGTTTAGGACCTTCCAAAGAAGGACCAATGGAGAGCTGCAGCACCTGAGCATGTGACCCTGGATCTCCACTGAGAGATCTCGCCCTGGGCATGCTCAGAGTGCAAAGCAAGATTTAGTCCTAGCAGCTACAAGGACCTTAGCTGCAGTATCTGATCATGTGACCCTCGATCTCCACTGAGAGATCTTACTCTGGGCATGCTCAGAATGTGAAAAGCAGGACTTAACCCCAGAAGCGTCCGCTCGCCGCTGCCCAGCACTGACTTCAATGGGAGAAGCAGGAAACGCAGCAGTAACTCTAAGCACAGAGTCAGACTGAGCGAGACGCTGGGATCGACGTCTCCACTGAGGAAGCTCTACTGCGGCAGGAGAAGAATGGGAGACCGCAGCAGAGATGGCCCGAGATTCCCCCTGTGCAGAGGCAGGAACTCGACCCCTAACACTCTGTGGACCAGAATATGGAAAAATTATAGCTCTCAAAATGTGGTAACGCAAGAAATATTTTTTGAAATAAAAAGCGTCTTTCAGTGTGTGACGGCTGCCAATCATAAAAATCCGCTAAAAAACCCACTATGAAAGTAAATCAAACCCCCCTTCATCACCCCCTTAGTTAGGGAAAAATTAAAAAAATGTATTTATTTCCATTTTCCCATTAGGGCTAGGGCTAGGGTTAGGGCTAGGGTTAGGGCTAGGGTTAGGGTTAGGGCTAGGGTTAGGGTTAGGGCTAGGGTTAGGGTTAGGGCTAGGGTTAGGGCTAGGGTTAGGGCTAGGGTTAGGGCTAGGGTTAGGGCTAGGGCTACAGTTTGGGTTGGGGCTAAAGTTACAGTTAGGGTTTAGATTACATTTACAGTTGGGAATAGGGTTGGGATTAGGGTTAGGGGTGTGTCAGGGTTAGAGGTGTGGTTAGGGTTACCGTTGTAATTAGGGTTAGGAGAGTGTTTGGATTAGGGTTTCAGTTATAATTGGGGGGTTTCCACTGTTTAGGCACATAAGGGGCTCTCCAAAAGCGACATGGCGTCCGATCTCAATTCCAGCCAATTCTGCGTTGAAAAAGTAAAACAGTGCTTCTTCGCTTCCGAGCTCGCCCGTGTGCCTAAACAGGGGTTTACCCCAACATATGGGGTATCAGCGTACTCAGGACAAATAGGACAACAACTGTTGGGGTCCAATTTCTCCTGTTACCCTTGGGAAAATACAAAACTGGGGGCTAAAAAATAATTTTTGTGGGAAAAAAAGATTTTTTATTTTTACGGCTCTGCGTTATAAACTGTAGTGAAACACTTGGGGGTTCAAAGTTCTCACAACACATCTAGATGAGTTCCTTAGGGGGTCTAGTTTCCAAAATGGTGTCACTTGTGGGGGGTTTCTACTGTTTAGGTACATTAGGGGCTCTGCAAACGCAATGTGACACCTGCAGACCATTCCATCTAAGTCTGCATTCAAATGGCACTCCTTCCCTTCCGAGCCCTCCCATGCGCCCAAACAGTGGTTTCCCCCCACATATGGGGTATAAGCGCACTCAGGACAAGTTGGACAACAAATTTTGGGGTCCAATTTCTCCTGTTACCCTCGGGAAAATACAAAACTGGGGGCTAAAAAATAATTTTTGTGGGAAAAAATTTTTGTTTTATTTTTACGGCTCTCCATTATAAACTTCTGTGAAGCCCTTGGTGGGTCAAAGCGCTCACCACACATCTAGATAAGTTCCTTAGGGGGTCTACTTTCCAAAATGGTGTCACTTGTGGGGGGTTTCTATTGTTTAGGTACATTAGGGGCTCTGCAAACGCAATGTGACACCTGCAGACCATTCCATCTAAGTCTGCATTCAAATGGCACTCCTTCCCTTCCGAGCACTCCCATGCGCCCAAACAGTGGTTTCCCCCCACATATGGGGTATCAGCGCACTCAGGACAAATTGGACAACAAATTTTGGGGTCCAATTTCTCCTGTTACCCTCGGGAAAATACAAAACTGGGAACTAAAAAATAATTTTTGTGGGAAAACATTTTTGTTTTATTTTTACGGCTCTCCATTATAAACTTCTGTGAAGCCCTTGGTGGGTCAAAGCGCTCACCACACATCTAGATAAGTTCCTTAGGGGGTCTACTTTCCAAAATGGTGTCACTTGTGAGGGGTTTCTACTATTTAGGTACATTAGGGGCTCTGCAAACGCAACATGGCGTCTCATCTCAATTCCTGTCAATTTTGCATTGAAAAGTCAAACGGCACTCCTTCCTTTCCGAGCTCTCCCATCCGTCCAAACAGTGGTTTACCCCCACATATGGGGTATCAGCGTACTCAGGACAAGTTGTACAACAACTTTTGGGGTCCAATTTCTTCTCTTACCCTTGGAAAAATAAAAAATTGGGGGCGAAAAGATAATTTTTGTGAAAAAATATGATTTTTTATTTTTATGGTTCTACATTATAAACTTCTGTGAAGCACTTGGTGGGTCAAAGAGTTCACCACACCTCTAGATAAGTTCCTTTGGGGGTCTACTTTCCAAAATGGTGTCACATGTGGGGGGTTTCAATGTTTAGGCACATCAGGGGCTCTCCAAACGAAACATGGCGTCCCATCTCAATTCCAGTCAATTTTGCATTGAAAAGTCAAATGGCGCTCCTTTGCTTCCGAGCTGTGCCATGCGCCCAAACAGTGGTTTACCCCCACATGTTGGGTATTGACGTACTCAGGACAAATTGTACAACAATGTTTGGGGTCCATTTTCTCCTGTTACCCTTGGTAAAATAAAACAAATTGGAGCTGAATTAAATTTTTTGTGAAAAAAAGTTAAATGTTCATTTTTATTTAAACATTCAAAAAATTCTTGTGAAGCACCAGAAGGGTTAATAAACTTCTTGAATGTGGTTTTGAGCACCTTGAGGGGTGTAGTTTTTAGAATGGTGTCACACTTGGGTATTTTCTATCACATAGACCCCTCAAAATAACTTCAAATGAGATGTGGTCCCTAAAAAAAAATGGTGTTGTAGAAATGAGAAATTGCTTGTCAAATTTTCACCCTTATAACTCCCTAACAAAAAAAAATTTTGGTTCCAAAATTGTGCTGATATAAAGTACACATGTGGGTAATGTTACTTATTAAGTATTTTGTGTGACATATCTCTGTGATTTAATTGCATAAAAATTCAAAGTTGGAAAATTGCGAAATTTTCATAATTTTTGCCAAATTTCCATTTTTTTCACAAATAAACGCAGGTACTATCAAAGAATTTTTACGATTGTCATGAAGTACAATATGTCACGAGAAAACAATGTCAGAATCACTGGGATCCGTTGAAGCATTCCAGAGTTATAACCTCATAAAGGGACAGTGGTCAGAATTGTAAAAATTGGCCCGGTCATTAACGTGCAAACCACCCTTGGGGGTAAAGGGGTTAATAATGGTATCAATCTCAATAGTTGATAAGAATTGTCCTAAAATATTAGTTTTTGATGAATATGGCAGAACAACCAATTAATTGCGCTCTACCGAAATGTTTAGTAAAGGGACATAGAACACTTTGTACCCAACCAAATGATACTTACTGTGTGTAAGTAATCAGTCTCTCAACTTAATCAATAATACGGGCTATAAAATGTAATGTAGTGTTTGTAAACTTTTTTCTATTAATTCACACTGGGAAAAATGTGCAGGAACAATACAGGCTGATCTGATCATTAGTCATGCTGTAGATACACCAGGTGTCCTTTGTTTCTTACAACTTTCTCAACTTTTTCTCAACTCTGCAGACTGCTCTTAACTCTTTACAACTACCTAAATCAAACTCTCAGACACAGTCACTTTATTACAGCCTTGTTGTCTATTGAAAGCATCCTCATCAATGCTTAATGAGGTATCAGTCCTCTGTTTTCATTTGTCTATTTCTACTTTGGCCTCTCACTTGGCTTCTAAATTCTCTGTGTCACAGACAGTTTTTATCCTGCAACTCTGACTGTAAAGTTGCACATTTAACATTCACCAGCATGCCAACCAGTCAATGGAGGAGCATGCCAACAAATAAAATCCTCCGTCTGTCATTGCTTCTTTTAATTCCTATACCACCTGTGATGCAGTGACCAATGCTGCAGCTAGGGGGCGCTGTGTGAGCTCTTCAGGATACACATGGAGGCGTAACAGGGTTTGTGAAACAGGGTCCAGCATGATTGTAAATGGCCGGTATGTGTCTCACAGGGAGTCTGCGCTGTAAGCCAGTATTGTTGTTCTTGAACTTATAGTTCCATAAGAGTTGTGTTTGTGTAGTTTTAAAGAGAGGCTTACAGGGTTAGTCGGAGAGCTGGGTGGACTGACTAACCACACACACCTTCCACTTATGGGAGTGGTCACAAGTATATAATGTGACCATAGTGTGGTCACACCGAGGTCTTGGAAGGTCTATGTCTTTGCTAGATGTTGAGTTCCCGCCGCTGCACAGGGGTAATCTTGAACCATGTCTGCTGCGGTCTCCCATTCTCCTCCAGCTGAAGTGGAACCTGCTCAGCAGAGACGTCAATCCCAGCATCTGGCTCAAGCTGCTGCTCTGGCTGCTGCAGCTCTGGCTCAGATACTGTGCAGTTACTGCTGCCTTTCCAGGCTCAGCCTTTGTAGACAGCACTGATCAGTGGCAAGCAAACGTTCCAGGGACTATGTCCTACTCTTCCCCTACTGAGCATGCCCATGGGTCGACCTCTCATTGGAGGTCGGGGGTAACATGCTCAGGTCCTGTAGGGCTCCTATTAGATCACTAGGAAGGTACTGGAGAGCTACAGCTATAAAAGGTTTGGATGGCCACAAGGCCATGCGCTAGTATAAATCAGTTATTGTGTGTGTGGATGTATGCCTGTTCTGGTGAACGTTCCGAATCATACACATCTCTAGTGTTGATGAATGCTCGCGATTGTTGGTGCTGTCTAGCGCCAGTTAGTGCCATCCAGCACCAGGCACAATCCATAGCGTCTATCAGCAGCGTTAGCCAGTGAGGCACCATGTGCAACCAGTGCGCTTACCTGTCCCTAGTTAGGGCAGTTAGTGGTGTCAGGCAGAGAGGTGCTGCGCACACCCAGTGCGCTAATTCTATTTTAAGTTTAGTTTACTCCTGACACCACTGTAGCGGTGTCGAGCGAAAGAGGTCTCGAGGGACTCTGACCCTGAGTCTTGGGGCAGAGTTCTATGGCTCCTTGCTGTGTGGTATCACAGCCCTGTGATGCAACAGGGTTCGCTTCCTTCATACGGGTGAAGCTAATGTGAGTCTTCTCTTAATACCACCATATAGTCCACCATTACCTAGCAGCAGGTGTTTTCTCTGCACAGTGGACCCTGGACTGCGAACGCATCTTATATTGCCTCTTATTTATATTTGGTGTGTTTCTCCAGTCATAACATTATAATAGCACCAGGGTCTGACTAGTAATGGCGGATGAACAGCGACTACAGCGATACACCCAGCAGCAGGAGGGCAGGTTGATAGCTCTCGAGCGCACAACCTCAGCTGTAGATGTTACCCCAGTTGTAGTTCAGGCTGCTAGCATGGCTGCAGCTAGTTTGTCCACTGCCACCCTCCGACATTATCCCATCTTCCATTGCTGGACATGTTTGCTGGTGACAGTAAGCTGTGTAGGGAATAGGTGAGCCAGTGTGCTATACATCTTGAGCTCCTGGCTGCACATTTTCCCATGGAGCAGGCTAAGGTGGGATTTATTATATCTCTCCTGTCGGACAGGGCATTGGAATGAGCTAGGCCACTGTGGGAGCGCGACGATCATGTGGTGCAGAGTGCTCCGCTGTTCTTGAGCACTCTGAAGCAGGTCTTTTTGGGACCTTGTGTCATCCATGATATGGCGCTCCAACTGCTGGCATTGACACAGGGTTCGTCCATGGTCAGCCATTTTGCTGTCCACTTCCGGACATTGGCATCTGAGCTGGAGTGGCCAGATAAAGTCTTCATCCCTGTATTCTGGAGGGGACTAGCTGACCATGTTAAGGACACCTTGGCCACTAGGGAGATTACTGCCACACTGGAGGAGCTAATAGCAATATCTACCCGCATTAACCTTCATTTTAACGAGCGAAGGTTGGAGCGAGCCCAGTGTAGGCAGGCTCCCACCTTCACCAAAGCAGGCATCTGAGCCACATGAGACCATGGAGGTGACACGAGCGGGGTCTATGTCCCGGACCGCTCGTGCACTCAAGATCTGTCCTCACTGCCAGCAGTCGGGACATTTTGCCAGAAAATGTCCCCAGCGGTTGGGAAAACGTCAGCGTCTAGTGGTTGTAGGAGGAGGTACACTAGGCACGGGTACATTTTCCTCCAAATTGTCCTTCAAGGGGACAATTACGATAGGCCAATTCACTCTTATGGTACAGCTTTGTGTGGATTCTGGGGCGGAGGGCAACTTCATGTTTTCTGCCTTTCCTCAACGGCATGCAATACCCCTGGTAATTCTCGCCAAGCCAGTGACCGTATGAGTGGTGAATGGGTCGTCACTGCCCTCACAGATAACACACCAGACCATCCCATTTACTCTTTCTATGTCGCCATCCCATCAGGAGATTATCTCTTTACTTGTTATTCCCGAGGGAATTGATGAGGTCCTGTTTAGGGATACCTTGGCTGTGATACCATTCCCCTCATATTGAGTGGTCCACAGGGAGAATTTTGGGATGGAATGAATCTTATGAGGGTAGATGTCAGCGGGAGTGCGTTCAGGTTGCTACTACTCAGGTACCCGCAGATCTTTCCTCTCTCCCCAAGCACTATTGGCCCTATGCGAAGGTTCTCCCAGAGGGCTGCGGAGACTTCCGCCTCACCGCCCCATGATTGTCCTATTGACCTCTTGCCTGGTGCTGAGCCTCCCCAGGGTCGAGTCTATCCATTATCTCTCACGGAGACGGAGGCAATGTCTCAGTACATCCAGGAGAATCTGGCAAGAGGATTCATTAGGAAGTCAGTGTCACCAGCAGGGGCTGGGTTCTTCTTCGTGCAGAAGAAGAATGGAGAATTGCTTCCCTGCATAGACTGCAGGGGTCTTAACACCATAACCATTAAGAATAAGTACCCTCTGCCACTTATATCTGAGGTTGCGGGGCGAGGGTATTTTCTAAGCTTGATCTGTGGGGTTCTTACAACCTGATTCACATCTGTGAGGGGGACGAATAAAAGACAGCATTTAACACCAGGGAAGGGACCTATGTATACCTGGTGGTGCCCTTCAGGCTTTGTAATGCTCCTGACATTTTCCAAGACTTTGTGTAGTCTATCTGAATGATATTCTCATCTACTCTCCAGATATAGACTCCCACCAGAGAGATGTTTGCAAAGTCTTCGACCTCTTACGGGCAAAATCCCTCTATGCCAAGTTCCAGGGCTATATCATCTCCGCCCGGGGGTTGGCCATGGATTCTGCCATGCTACAGGCTGTGATGGACTGGCAGGAACCCCATTCTCTCAAAGCTGTGCAGCGCTTTATGAGTTTCATCAGCTATTATCGCCAGTTCATTCCCCACTTCTCAACCTTGTA